>NC_090922.1:543243959-543875429 GCF_040938575.1 Ambystoma mexicanum
GACGCCGGCGGAAGAAATGGAGGAAGAGGATGAAGAGAATATCTTCTTCGTCTCCAGCATGGAAGTCCTCAAGGGGAGGAGCAGGAGACAGCCGAGATGCGTCGTGGAGGTGAACTGCTCGCCGGTCCCGGTGCTGGTCGACACGGGGGCCTCAGTCAACGTAATGGCAAGAGGACATTATGCCGCGCTCAACCCACCCCGAGGCTGGCGACGCCGAGAGCCCGCATTTTTGCATTTGGTGGGCGGGTGCCCCTGCCACTGGACGGTGCGTTTGTCGCCAAGGTGGAGCATGACGGGACGAAGATCAAGGCCCGCTTCTACGTGACTCCGGTGAGCAGCAACACCCTGTTGAGTTGTGCGGCCGCGGAGGCTCTTGGCATAGTGAGCTTCGCGTACTCAGTCTACTTAGAGGACATCAACGATCTGCTGGACAAATACGCTGACATCTTTAAAGGGATTGGGAGAATGAAGGGTGACCCCGTGAGACTCCACATTGATGGGTCGGTGCAGCCCGTGGCTCTGAAACACAGGCGGATCCCGTTTCATCTAAGGGACCAGGTGGACAGGGAACTAGACAACCTGGTGAACCTGGATATAATCGAAAAGGTGGAGGGCCCCACACCATGGGTATCCCCTATCGTAGTGGCGAGGAAACCAAAACAGCCGGACTCCGTCCGGATCTGTGTGGACATGAGGCTGCCCAACAAGGCCATCAGGAGAGAACGACACCTGACACCGACAATCGATGACATCATTGCTGAAGTGCAGGGGGCCCGGTTCTTCTCTAAGTTGGACTTACGGGCTGGATACCACCAAGTTGTCCTCCACCCAGAGTCCCGATATATTACAACCTTCACTACCCACAGGGGGCTCTACCGATACAAGCGGCTGAGTTTCGGAGTGTCGTCAGCAGCCGAGGTATTTCAGAACTTGATCCGAGGCGCTCTCGCAGACCTGGAGGGCGTCCTAAACATTAGTGACAACATTCTGGTCTTTGCCAGGACGGAACTTGAACATCTGAGACGTCTGGCCAAGACCCTTGAGAGGCTGCAGTCGCTGGGGCTCACTCTCCACAGAGACAAGTGCGAGTTCCTCCGCCCGACCATTGAGTTCTTTGGTTTCATCTTCAAGGAGGGCGGTATATCTCCGGACCCCAGGAAGGTCCAGGACATCAGGACCGCGCGCCCCCCTGAGTCGGCGTCAGATGTGCGGAGCTTCCTGGGAATGGTAACGTACTGTGGGCGCTTCATCAGGAATCTAGCCTCGAGGTCGGAGCCTCTGAGGGCCCTGATGAAAAAGGATACCACCTGGCAGTGGGGCCCGTTGGAACAGTCTGCGTTCGAGGACATCAAAGGCGCCCTGACAGCAGATGATACTGTGGCTTTTTTTGACCCCGCCCTGGAGTCCGAGATTGTGGTGGACGCCAGCCCGTTTGGCCTCGGTGCTGTGCTCACCCAAGTGGGCAAAGATGGGGGGATAAGGCCAGTGGCATATGCCAGCAAAGCCCTCTCCGAGACCGAACAGAGATACTCGCAGATTGAACGCGAGGCCCTGGCTGTCTTGTGGGGCTGTCAGCATTTTCGGCTTTATGTGCTGGGGAGACCCGTGACAGTGGTAACGGACCACAAGCCGCTGCTTCCGATCATGGCCGGATCATCTTCAAAACCACCAGCCAGAATCGAGAGGTGGATGTTGGCCCTGCTGGAATATAGCGTCACCCTAATCTACCGGCCGGGTACCAACAAGGCTGCTGACTACCTGTCCAGGCACCCGGTGGGCGGTGGAGGACCCGCACAAGACTCGTGTGCTGAGGAAGCCGATGACCACGTCAGGATGGTGGTAGAGGATGCCACCCCCAACGCAATGCCGCTACCCGAACTGGAGAGTGCTGCGGCCAACGACGAGTGTTTCCGAATCTTGAGGAGCTCGATGCGGTCGGGGTCCTGGAAGTCCGTGCTGGAATTGGTGGCAGGGCGCACTCAAGAGGCTAAAGTGACCCTCGAGCAACTCTGGAAGGTAAAGGACGAACTGTCCTTCACGGAGTCGGGCCTGCTGCTGCGGGGCGATCGCCTGGTGGTGCCGGGCTCCAAGATCCATGAAGTCATCAACCTGGCACACCAGGGACACCAAAGGGCCGCCAAGACGAAGGCGAGACTGAGGATGAAGGTGTGGTTTCCCGAGCTAGAGAAAAAAGTGGACGAATTCGTAGCGGCCTGTGTGTGGTGCCAGGCGGCCTCCCCAGTCCAGCGGGAGCCTGAAATCGAAGTAATGCCACGAGGGACCCGGCCGTGGGAGGTCGTACATGCGGACTTCGGATCCACGGCCGTAGGCACTCACTTCCTGGCCATTGTGGATGAATACTCCCGATACCCTGAGGTGGAATTCGTCGAGTCGGTGGCATTTGAGCACGTGGTGGGCGCTGTGGAGAAAATCTTTGCCACCCATGGGTTTCCCGTGACTCTGTGCTCGGATAATGGGTCCCCATTCCAGAGCGCTAGGTTCTCGGAATTTCTGGAGAGCTGTGGAGTGGCGCACCGGAAGGTGTCCCTGCTGTGGCCCCGTGCGAACGGAAGAGTGCGTGTCTGTTTGAAATGCAGCCTGTTTCAAATGTAAACAACCATGTTTCGTTGCCGGCATCCCCATACATGCTGATAAAGACAATGGGCCTCATTACAAGTTTGCTGGTCCGGTAACTACAGTACCAGTAAGCTTGCCGGTACTGTAGTTACTGGACCGGCAAACTATGAGTTCTGCTCTCGGGTGCCTTTTCGCCCACCAGGTCGGACCTGGCGGGCGTACCGGCATCCGCGAGCAGAGCATGATGGATGCACCAGCACCATTCTTAATGGTGCCGGTCCATCCGGCCTCCCCATTCCCATTGAGCCCTATGCGGCTCAAATGGGAATGGGGAGAATTTTGTACAGGCGCCCGTAAATGGGCAAATACCCGGTCCGGCGGGGCCATAATGATCCATAATGACCCAGTAATTGCCCATTCCTGGGGGCCGGTTTCATTCGCAAGTTCGGTGGCAGCCTGCCAGTTTTACACAGTACCAAAAATTCATCAAAAGTGGCGTCATACTACGTGGCAAACTAAGAAAACCTACGTGGGATTGTGGTAGGTTCAAGGGGAACATCTAAGTATACTTTCTTTAAGGGATTGGGTTGTGATTGGGTCTTTACAGTCAGGTGGACAACTTATGGCCACCCCTAGTGTAAGTCATCCTCATCAGTTACTAGATTCAAGATACACCATTGGCTCTCAAACTATAAGGCCCTTCACTGTATGGCCTTTTACAATTGGTTGGTATGCTCGTGTCGTTCTGGAATATTTGGCTCGCTAGCAGCACGTAACCTGGTACCCCAGGTGCTGGTGGGGGGACTTAACTGTGTCTCCCCACCCAATTAGCCCTACATCTCTCATCGTTCATGCATTCTGCCATTCTGATTGTCTTTGAAATTTGCCTTGCAAAGTATCACTGCTCCTGAGAATAAAAGGGAGTATAGGCACATCATAGCTCAGGTCTGCACATCCACTCCTATTTCCATCTTCGACTCACATGACCAGAGACCGTATTACGGCCTGTTTTGAGCATTTAATTGTTTTGAATTAATAAACTTGGCACTCATGGTGGTCTTTCCTCGCACCTTAACAAGGGCTGATTCAGCTTCTTGTGTCCAATGTTCTTCAAGGATAGATAACCGGCTCTTGGCCGCTCCATCCTTTGACACCAGGCCAGACAGCTATTCCAAGCCTTTCCTCGATCTTCAGCAGTTTTCTTGCTGCGACACATACAGCCCTCTGATCCTTCTTTCATCATGGTCTAAGCTTACTAAATATGTGACACCAATGCCCAGAATTCTATATAATGGCGGCACTGCCTGCAGTCTATTCACTACGTATAGCCAGCCTTCATGATTACTTAATCTACTTGCATTACAGCATCTGTACAGTTATAAAATGGCTTGCATTTTCTGCAGTGCTCTTCCACATGCAATTTTGATTCTGATATATGAAAGTCTTCTCGATTCCTTACTTTGTCATCAGATTCTATAAGGTCTATGCATCTTTTTTTTTTACCATTCTTCTCAATGTGTCACGCTTATTTCTTGTGACATCACCAGCTTCTTTTCTTCTCATCTTCATATTCATTTGGGGACCTCCTCCAAGAGATTGTCATCTCTGCGAGGGTACATCACATAGGGTCTTTTCAACGGATACCTTCCCTCAAAGGCTCTTCGTGGAATAGGCACCATCACTGGCTTTGCGCTTGTCGCAATTTCCGGCTTCCAACATATAGGCAGAATGGCAGCGGGACTTCCTGCAGAGGCATTCATCTACTCCTCTAGACTAATACAAGTATATAGCCCCATCCATGCCACTTTTGTGTCAGAGACCTTCTTCTGCACCCTTACAAGGGGTACATGATTTTGAGGGGTGACAAGTTGTTTCCTCTCGTGGGAATGAGGGACAGAATTCTCCAAATGGCTCATTAAGGGCAATAGGCAATGTCCAATACTAAACAGTTATAAAGACAGGACTTTTGGTGGCTTGGTATGGATATACAGGTAGAAACGTTAATAAGGGAGTGTAGCATATGTGAAAATTCGGCCAAAGGGTGCACACGCAGGACCAATCCTATGACTTTAATGTCAGTTCCCTCCATCCATTGGCATTATGTAGGACTACACATTGTTGGTCCTGTGAGAAGTCAAGGAAGTCTTAAATATTGCATTGTGTTGGATATGTTGTCTAGGTGGGTAGAAACAGTTTGGGTACATACATATGCACTTCTGACATTATTCGTTTTTTGGACACCATTTTCAAGAGGGGAGGTTCTCCCTCTGTACTGTTTACAGACAATGGGGTGCAACTGGTGTCAGAAGAGATGGAGACATTTTTTAAAGGGAACGGCATAGAACATTGCACAAGTTCTGTGTACCATCCTGACCCATCCAGAAACTAATGGTATTGTGGAACGCTTCAATAGGGTCATCAATGACAGCATCTGGGGAGCAATTTCAGAAGGGAAAGATTGGAGGAAGGCGGCTGATGATACAGTGGTGGCCTATAGGTTCACGTTGCAGTCGTCCACAGGTGTGTTTCATTTTGAGATGCTAAGAGGGAGAAAGTCCAATATGAGAGTGTGTCTGCCATGACTACTAGGGGCCAAGTTGCACAAGATTGACATTCATACTATTAAAGAGAAGGTTAAGAGGATGCAAGAAAATAATAAGGTTCATTTTGACTTGAGGAAAGCTGCCAAACAAAAAGTTGTTGGAGTAGGAGATTGGGTGCCAATTTCATTCAGGTTTGGTGTGGTCTGAACCGTTCAAATTTGCATGGAGCAGTAAAGACATCTTATGGCAAAGTTTGAAATTTGAATAGAGTGTGCAAGCAGTCTGGAATGAGTCGTCCAAATCGTTCAAAGGGGAAATGTCGCAAACTGAGTTATTTCAGGGAGTGTGTGGAGTAAATCCACCATTGTGATGGTGCTGTTGTGTTATTGAATGCCTTATGTTGTATGTTTTTCTGTTGTTTTTTTAACCCTGGTAATTATTATTTCTTCTTTTGCTTCTAGCATTTAACTAGTCTGTGCATTGTTTTTTTTATCACAAGAATGACAGGTGTGTAACACTCTGCTATGTGCAGAATGTGGAATAGAAAATGGCTAGGGCAGAGAATGGCAGGCGGTTGAAAGTCAGAAGAGAGAGTGCTGCAAGAGGGAACCAGTGGGGCGCTTACAAATGACTTAATAAAGAGAACTTTGACTTACCATTTTAGCCAAACACACCATTTCACCACTGTTTTTTTTATCACTCCCCAAAACCCAAGTTTGGCATGGATTGTAGAATTTACCTCTAGCATCAGGCCGGAGGTAAATCCTCCACATTAACACAAATAAAGGGTAGAATTACCATGGTAGTATTACCTAATTCTCTCCCTAATTCGACCAAAATCCCCATGGAGTCCTGTGGACTTCAGAAATGGGGACTAACGCCACCCTACCACCACTTGTAATCCCATGGGAAACCTAGGGGACCACGTGGCGGTAATGATAAATGATTATGTTGGTAATTTGGAAGATTTACTGCCAAATTAGCATTAAAATCAGAATGAGGTCCAAAGTCCTCAACTTCTCTACTCAACTACAAAGCTAGCAGTGGTATTGCTCCTCAGTGCCGGTCTAATTGTATCTTTGTCTACTCACCATCTTGCTCCGCCCCACTGCCTCTGCACTCAACCTCACTGTCTGATTGCCCTCCATACCTCCTGACTCTTCTGCTCTTTCTCCCTTCTCACCCCACTACATTGGAAGCTTGCTGACTATCTCAATAATTAAAGCCAGCAAAACTTTGGATCTCTTCAAAGCTCGGCTTGAACTTCACTTACTTGTCAAAAAGGAAAGTTCCCCCACACTCGCGCCCCACCCTCGCTATCAGACCCATCACTCCCTCCAGTGACTCTTAATAAAGTACGTTTGTATATTTGTACAGTACCCCTCTTCAGCTTGAAGCACTTGCCACCCTTGGTCAAGGTTACCTTTGTAAGACACCTATTCCTAATATATATATGTACTTGCATACTTGTATAGATTTATAAGGTACATTTATATAAAATAAATATCCATTGAAAAAACGTTACTTAAAGTGCAGTTAAGTTGCCCAGATTGAATGCAACAAAACTCTTGAAATTCAGTGGATGTGGTAAGTCATGAATAGCTTAACTCAGCGCGCTCCAGTTGATGTACCCCATAATGCAATGTCCTCCATAATGCCATTTTGTATGTCATTGTGAATCCCTTTTCTTATAATATATAATTGCTCATGGGAATGCAATGTGTTAAGCTGGTCATGACCTCCCACATCTGCTGAATTTCAAGGGTTCTGTTGCATTAAATCTGGTCAACTTAATTGCACTTTAACTAACGTTTTTTCAGTGAATTTCAAGGGTTTTGTTATACAATCGTTTTTTACAGGCCACTAGCCATGACCTTTGGCCATGTCTGCTGTATATGTTCCCCAAAAATGTTTCTTTTACATCCACCAGGTGGCCATGGCCTTCGGCAGTGGCCACTATACATGTCTTTTGAGTACAGCCTGCAAACCTCATGCAGAACGTAGCTTAGTTACTAGTTCAGGCGATCGCGCTCACCAACATCGAGGAACACTTTCTGTTTCCATTCCACACTCCCTCTAGAAGAGACACGCATCTTCTCGAGGATTCAGCAGCAGCCAGCAGGACTCACATTGCCACTAGGCGAACGCATCCTCCAGCTCTGAGGGCAACCATGGTTTCCATGCACTGCTTCCTCTATTAAAGAAATGCATCCTCTCGAGGACTCAGCCAGACCACACCAGGATACCGACTGCTTGCACTCATACAGCTTCTACGTCTGTACCTCGCAAGCGGAGCACAAGTTGTTCCCAGCCCTGCACCTCCCCACAATCCACCAACCTATTATGGGATTGAATACAGAGGGGGGTCACCATACAAGTTCAGCTATTTGGTCCTGATGAAGGCAGCTACATCTACCTACCCGCCAAATCGCAAAGCCATTGCGCTCCAATTAATTTACGCAAGCGGACCGCGCTGCATCTGACTCACACCAGCGCAGTACGTAGACCCCTGAACCACAGAAGTACCAATACCCTATTCATGCATTACAACTAGCTGACCAACTCACAGTGGTCGATGAGTGCTGCATTAGAATTGCTATGCTCTTGCTAGATTGTTCTCAGAATGTATTCTCTGCATTAGGACTTATTGGAAATTCTAACCAAGTCACATCTGAGACTAGTACCAGTTCTAACAGTACTCACCGGATGTGTTGACATACTGTCTGTGTGCTTTTGTACAGAGTGAAAGCTCTGCTTTTTTCAATGTGTAGAATATTTATGTATTTATGTTTTCTATGCCAGATTCATTTGATTTTGTACCTAATAAATGTGAATTTGATACACAGTGTAGTGTGCCTTGGTCTGATAAGATACAGAACAAGTATAAGGATGTACAAGATGTGTAAAATAATATCACCAAATGCTTACATCTATCCACACATACAGTGATTTAGCTCACAATCTTTCGCTTTGCCTGTCAGGACACTTTTGTTGCATTTAGCTCTTGTTTGCCGTAGTCCCAGACAGAGTAGGGGCAGACCCTTATGTGTTCTAGTTTTGAGTACACTAGCCAGGGTCTTTAGCCTTTGGTCCTGGCCAGTGAACACAGCCTTTGGCTGGGCCCTCTGTATATTTCAAAACACTACCGGCCCACTAGCCATGGCTTTGGGCCACAACCAGTGGCCATGCCCACTATACATGTTCCCCCGATATATTTCTATTGGACCCACTCCACTATACACTATGACACCATTTTTAATAACTTTTTCATTTTTGAGGAATTGTTCCCAAGGTTCTCAGTCTGGGGTGGTAAGAGGCTTGACAATCCCTTGGTTTAGAACATGTCATCCAAATTCATCCAGCAAGTCAACCGTTATTAGCCTCTCTCAGCCTCTCTGCTACAAAGCATTAATACCAATATAAAGGTTTTAAGGCGCGAAGGGGCACCCCGTTCTCTGTCGAATATTTTAAAATAAGTCAACACTTGGAGGCAAAATTGTTTCTTATTTGGTCCAAATATGCAGAGTGGTTTTCTCGCTACAGCTATTCAAATACTGAAAACTGTGAAACTGTGGTGTGTTGTTTTCTTAATAACCTTTTCATTGAATAACGTATTGTTCCCAAACAGTTCAGTTTTTTGACAAACTTTTTGTTTTGAACATTTCACCCAAATCCATCCAGCAAGTTAAAAAGTTATTATCAATAGAATTTGGGGGGGGGGGGCTAAATGGCTACTTTTACATTTCTGAAAATCCTGTCAGCCTCTCTACTGCAAAGCACCATTGGAAATATCCTTATAATTTTGGGAGAAGGGAGCACCCCCTTCTCCATTAAATATTTTAAAAACAACTGGATGCAATAACCCCAGGCCACCCTCCTCCTCCTGACAAATCGAGGCAACGCTTTATGTCCAAGTTATTTCGTACCTGGTCCAATTACATCCCGTGTTTTTTGCTGTACGCTTGAGCAGATATTCGACTTTTTCTCTATGGGAAAATGAATGGGGACTAGGCTGAAACGCCATTTTAGTTTTCTTAACAGCGTCTTTATTTTTTAATGGATCTTTCCAATCATTTCCAGTCTGGGGGCCCGTAAGTACAATTTGTGTTTGCAAGATTTTAGCCAAATGTGTCATGCAAGTCAACAGTTATTAGCAATTCATTTTTGGGGTTTCCTATGGAACTCGATACTCACCTCAATGCAATACAATTCGTTGCTGTTGTGGCTCAGAACTGGAGGTGAACTTCCAGAAAATTCCTTTTAGTACCCCGGTCACGCAAATTTTGCGGGCCGTGATACTAATAGCAATAGAACCCTCGTGGCGAGGGCATTACCGACTCTGGTAATGCCCCGGCCCCCATAGGTAATGCCCCCGCCGCTCGGGTTCTATTGCTTAAGTAGTGCTCTCTTAGACAAAGACAACTTCCTGGAGAAAAAGGTTTGCATTTGAGCTCGTTTGCAAACACACAATGCCTTGCTGTTGGGGCTCAATACTGTAGGTGAACTTCCAGTGATGGCTAATAGGTGGCGTTGTGGAATGTGTGACTTGGCTCAAATGGACTTTCACATTTCAGGTGAAAGGGTTTATTTCAAACCTTTTTAAACCCACCATAACTTTCTTGGTGGTATATATATATATATATATATTGCTATAGATCGTTGTACAGGCACTCTTCGAGGGAAGGCTTTGCCATCTGTAAATGTGTTATTGTCAGTCATTTATGACTGAAATTGACATCCCTGCTCTTCAAATAAATAGGAATAGCTGATGCCCTGGTTGTTCTTGGAGGCCATCAACGTGGATATACCGCATTTGCCAGTTGAGTTCCATGTTAAGTTGCTTTGTTGTGAGTGATCAGAACCCTCTCACTTCAAAGAAATGAGGATACCTCAAATGATATACCTGTGTTTGGAAGGTGTACGAGGCTTGATTGGTTGCCTTCATTTCCTCTCCCATTAGTTCTTTACTCCTAGGTTGTTTAGCTTTATTAGCCCCTGCCATACTAAAATAAATAGTTTAAGCATCGTAATCGCTTGGGTGCATTTAGAGTTTTATGTTAGAAAAAGGTAATGTTTTAATCTCGGGTAAAAACACATTTAGTTTGCTGTTTTTTACCGCAAAATGCAGGGGGAGACCTCCTCCACCCCACTTTCCATATATCTAACCCCAACTGCGCCCGAACAATCGCCTAGTGGCAAAAAATGCAGTAAATACATTTCTTGATTTTACCCACGATCAACCTGGTGAGTACCACATTTAATACAGGTGTGATTTTACTTCACGGCAGTTCGGAAAATCAAAATGAATGTTCAAACCCGGGATTTGCCCAGAAATCTCATAGAGCAGATTAACTGCCTGATTCATGGAATTATTTGCGTGAAAAACGCAGATTTGCAAGCCTTTCTGCCCGAAAATCCCCATACTTCAAACAGGGATTTTCGGGCAGAAAGGAGCGCAAATCTGCGTTTTTCACGCAAATAATTCCATGAATCAGGCTGAAAGTAGGTAGCTCAGGCCACCGAAAGTTGCCAAGTAAGACAATTAGCACCTGGCAGGGGAAATGAGAAACATTGAACTTGTTGAAACAAAGCAAGAGCCACTTTTTCCAACAAGTGTTTCCCTTCAATGACAACAACTCTAAGGAATCAGGTTTCAGGGTTTTATTGTATTCTATAAGCCTTTGCCGGGAAATATTAGATATGCACGCATGTGTGGGCAGGAACACGTCCAATAAATGTAGCACAATGAACAGCTACAACACAACACCTGAATACTGGCATTGCTGTGTGTGGAGGGCTACTTAAAACCATTGAGACAACTCTCTACCTAGACCGGCCACAGAATAGACGGTAATGGATTACCGGTCGGTAGGGGCGGTGTCTGCCATAACTCTCCAACAATGTAGAATAGTGGGTGAACTTTCCACTCCCTCTGCCCTTTGTCGCTTCATTTTGTGCATTTGCCAGGAACTAAAAGGTTTTGGTGTACGCCTGCCAAAAATTATTCAGAGCACAGTGAGGCTTTGTCTGGGACTAGAGGTCAATTAACAATGAGTGCAAAACCTGATCGACCAGTGGTCGGGTTTGAGCTGTAAGAGATGCCCGGCTGCGCATGTACTCAGATTTGATTTGCTATGAAGTATTGACCAATTATCTACCCTAACTACACTAGGTCCTGTCAGGCGTATCTCCCTCGATCAACACTGCAGACCTGTAGAATATGTAAAGATCCTTTGGCACAAGAAAGTGCACAGCATGTACTCACAGGGTGTGGAAAGTTATGGGAAGGGTACGTGTGACTGCTGGGTTCATTCGTGCATATTCCCATGACAATTAGTGCTGACTCTTTTTGGAAGTGCTGTATTAACTCTGGTAATATTAGCCTAATGATCGCTTTACAGAATGTATGGAAAGTTGTGACTGAAATGTATGATAACTTGTAAGGATAAATGAAATAGTAACAGGTGATGAATGTAAATGGATTTTAGAATTATGAAATTGTTTGTTTAAATGAATTATGAATTATGAAATGATGAAAGTTTATGTCATTGTTGTAATGAAATTAGTTATTGTGATGTGAAATAGCTCTTTGAATTAATACCACAATATATTAAAAATATATATTATTACTGCCTGGTGTGAAGGAGAACTTTATACAAATGCATCTGTGAATTTGCATACATTTATTGGTGCACAGACGTACGGATTACAAAAAGGTATCTGTCTTTACGTTCAGATATATTTTTACCCATCTACGAAATACACACGTTGGAAATGTGAATTACGTTTTTACTCCCTGCAAAAACCGTTTACTTAAAAATCTGAGATTAAAATACTGTGGTTATAAAATCATTTCTGGTGACCATGACTCACTGGAACAAGACAGACTTACAGAATATCAGGGACAAGGCAATTCACAGTCTCTGAGGAGGTATTTGAGCCCTGAATCTGTGGTGCATAATGTTTCTTCCTGGCACTGTGGTGGGGGAGTGGGAGGACGGTGATCATTGTGCAAACAAAGGTATTTCTTTTCAAGTAAAGTGTGTGGGTGAGTCTTACCCTGGCAAGGGCATGACCCTTGGCTGCATTGCTGGACAACTCCAGAATTCTGGTTGGTCAGACTTTGAATTTTGGTTTCTGGATACACCTGCTCGAAGTCTATTTCGGGAGCATCTCCATTCTTTGGTCTTAGTCTTGAGGAAAAGGGATCAAGATTTTCCTCTTCAAGGAATGGCTCCTCCTTAAAACATAGGTCCACATACCCTGCACACCCCACTCTACCTGAGACTCTGTGATATGCTCCCTAATGCCTTCCCCCATGCTGCCAATTGCCCAACCTCCCCTGTTAGCTCCCTGTTCCTTTTTTCTCGGCTTCGCTCACAGTGTTCTTCCCCCTGTGAGTGTAAAGTGATCCATTGCACCCCGAAGCTAGGTCCGCGCTCAATAAATACCTTAATAATAATCTTGTGTGCTCCTCTTTGACTTATCATCACAGTCAGGTTGTTGCCCTTTGTGGTTGGGACACTGGTTGATCACTGAGCTAAGACTTAGGTCCCGATTCATGGAATTATCTGCATGGAAAATAGGATACTTGCACGTGCAACTGCACGCAAATCCACCTTCGTCGATTCATGGAATCAAATGCACTGTACTTTTCGTGGATTTCGTGCTGGCCCATCACATCGCTGCAAGCGGAGGAACGCCTTGCGCAAGACTCCAAACATAGTCTGGGCCGGGCCTATGCAGCGAGCACAATAGGGGGTGGAACATGCAGAATGAGGAATTACACATGAAAATGTGGGCGTGTTGCGGGACGGTCCACTGTCAAGCAATCGCACGCCCATTCCAGCACAAATAAACACATATTCATGGATTCGAACTCTGAACATCAGGTTGTGAAAAATTCACACAAATCCTGGTACACTCCCGCCACCTGATAGCAGGCATAAATGTCAACGCACATCTATAAAGCATGCAATACACACCAAATGAAATAAATCTAGCCACGATGAATCCAGTAGTTGTCAGAGCGATTGTGCACAGACACTGCCGGAGGAGGAGGATCGCCAGGGCCTGGATCTTCAGCCCACGGGCCACCCTCTTCCGGATGCCAGATGACCAGATCCATGGCAGGTACTTGTTCCCCCCATATCCTCCTAGACCTGGTCAGGCAGTGGGAAGATGAGTTAATATCACCCACAATGTGCCCCCAGGCCCTTAGCCCCCTACAAAAAAGTGCTCACAACCTTACATTTCATGGCAACTGGATCCTTCCAGTGGACCACTGCCATAGTAGGCGGCATCTCCCAGGCCACACAGTCACACTGCCTACACCAGGTGCTGGCGTGCTTAACTGCACAACCTTCTGTGCACGATCACATCTACATGCCAAGAACACTGTCAGAAAGGCAAATAGTAATGCAGGACCTCTATGCTGTGGCACTCTTCCTACGAGTGCCTGGTGCAATAGATTGCACCCATGTTGTGCTACGTTCCCCCAGATTGACAGAGCACATATACCGCAACTGCAAACATTGGCACTCAATCAATGTTCAGGTTGTGTGTGATGCCAAGGGCATAATAACTGAAGTGTATGCAAACTATCCACGACCGTTTTATATTCTGGATGTAACCACTACACCGGAACCTGTCAGCTGGCAAGCATGGGAACGTATGGCTCATTGATGAGTATGAATGGACACACACATGCATCCACATTACCAATAGACACTGGCAACAAATGATTATGACAAACATGTATACATTTACAAGGGACAGCGCCTACCCACTGAGCACATTCATGATGACGGCCATACGAAATCCCACAACACCAGCTGAGGTAAGGTACAATACTGCCCATGTAGCGACTAGGGGCATAGTGGATCGCACACTCAGAGTGCCTAAGTCCCGTTTCCACTCCCTTGACCACTCTGGTGGTGTGTTGCTATATGCACCACCAGTTGTGTGCAGGATCATTGTGGCAGCATGTGTCCTGCACAATGTCACCACTTGGCGTATAGTCCCAGTGGACATGCTGGTGGGCCAACCCCAGCACCCACAGGCACAACCCTTGCACATGGCTGGCCAAAGGGCATGTGGAGAGGCTGCATGTACCCAGCTGGTGCAATTCTCCTTTACGTAAAATCCTGCCCCTGTGGAGTGCACACCATCAATCCAAATCCCAGGTGCCATTAACTGATGACCATGGGCCAATCCTCTGTGCCCACAAAAACACCCTGAGAATGTGCCCCATGGAAAGCAAAATTGTGTGCATCCATTAGACATAAAACAACATGCATGAAGTGTGGCTAAATGAAAGACACGTAAGTGGTAGTATACCACCACCACCCTGGTAAGCATGGTGTGAAACTACTCCTGAGGCACAAAAACATCACTAATGTCCAAGAAAATATCACCCAAAATATTTGTTGCCACAGATAAATTCAACAACTTGCCAACTATCAATTTCGAGCAACTAGGCATTCATGGACTCCGAAAGTATCATTTCCACCGATCCAAATAGGCCCGATGAAATAGGGTTGCACACCTGTGTGAGAATGTGCATGACAGGCACAAATGTATTCTTGTTGTATAAGTGAATGTGTAAGGATCCACATGTCACATACATGCAGAAACATATGGAGACAATGCACCCCATATCAAAAAACGCACTGAACAGGACACAATTGACAAGTAAGACAAAGTGATTGACACACCCAAATGGGCACAGTCACAGATGCAGCAAGTAACATAGAAATTCCATAGCAAAATCAACAGTGAGTCATGACCATAAGCAGGATGGCACTGCACCATTCACCAAAACAGTCGCAGCAACTGCAAATAAAAGTGTATATGTAGTACACAAAAACAACACATCACAATAGACAAACTACCTGATGGCTGTCACATTGACAACTGTACTGCATGTAGCGACCAAACCTCACACATGAGACCACAAGTAGTAAGGCACAGTACTATCTTGAAGCCAATTAACCCTTGCAAGGAAAGCCCTGGACCCACAATGCGTGTTACACAACAAAAAACATGTATACTGGCCAACCCATTCCCTGAATCAATTCCCTTATTTAAATTCGATTTTTAAATATTCCCATACAGAGAAATTCCCTAGATAAGCCTGAATATAGCTGGGAGTATTTCCACGATCCATAATATACTGAATAAACAAATATGAAAGACTATCAGAGGCAGGATTAACCAATGCTTGTTCTGGGCTTCATTATAAATCGGCCGGTCTGGTATTAAAGTGACGGTTTTAATGTATGCCCGCACTTTACCAGACCGGCCGATAACAGGTTTACCGGCAGGGCACCTGAGTTACATCCAGCTGAAAGCTGGAGGTAAGGCAGGTGCCTTACCGGCCAAAAACACTGTTATTGCTGGCACCGGTATTGGCGGTGCCGGTAATGATGGCAAATCCACCCATTGAGTCCTATGGGACTCCATGAATGGGGATTTGCACTGCCAGTCCAGCACTCGTACTCCAGCGGTAATGCAGCCGGACCGTGTGCTGGAAATGGTAATAGCATTTGCCAGTATCCTGGCAGATTTGCCACCAGGATACCGTCAAGGTCGTAATGAGGCCCAATATGCCAAAGTGTACTTTTGAGTTGAGAGGGGGGGCATTCTTAAAACTTTCAATGGTAGCCATTTATTCCAGTACTGAAATATTTAGTAGATGGAGAATATCAGCTGTTATTGTACATAAAAAACACAGGTCTCCATAATCATCCTCAGGAGTCCTAAAAGACAGTCACAGTCAGCGTTAAGAATTTTCCCACATAAAGATAGACATCTCACTACGAGCTTAGCCCGTATGCATTTGACATCAAATTGGAGATAAATATATTCCCCTGAAATGGACTTCGAGAAGCGTAACAGCTTCCTCGCGGTGATACACTCCAGTTTTCCAAGTTCATCCATCAAGTCCAGTGCCCAATCAAGTCCAGTGCCCAGATTTCAGACCCATACAAGATAATGGGCAGTATCTTGGATAGACAGAGATTGATAATAATTCCTGGTGAGTGTACCCCACAGCGCTGAGACAGAGTTCTTATAGTGCCCGTAACATGGGAGGTGTTAAGCTGCATCATTTCCAAATGCAATTTACAATTAAGTGATGAATTCACAAGGACACTTAGGTAGGGGTAGCTGGGTACAACCTCCAGCTGCTCTCTGCACAGCATCCTCTCATGTCTAACCTTTTGACCGGCTGCTCTGGAGTAAAATACCATAATTTTAGAGTTCCCATTGTTAAACTTCAGTGAATTCAACACAGCATATTCCGTAAAAGGGTCTAGAGAATTCTGCCGCCGCTTAGGCGTGCAGTCTGGTATCATCACGTCGTCGACGTAAGCTAGCTACTGCTGGCCCGTATCACACAATTTAAGGGGAACAGACTTTGGCCTTGCTAATGCTTCACCCAGTTCAGCTAGGTAGATTAAATAAAGTAGGGGATAAGATACAGCATTGCTTGGGGACTATATTAGTGTCTATCCAGTCAGTTGTGGAGCCGTGCAGATCCATTCTTACTTTCACCTTAGTGTCACTAAATAGTGCAATAATCATATTAGGAAAACCTTGAGGTGTCTTCCAGGTTTTCAATTTGAACCACAGGCTATGTCTGACTACAGTATCCAAAGGTGGCACTCTAGTCTATAAACGCTACATAGCCGGTTTGCTTACATACTCCCAGAGCCTGCTGGATAGCTGTAACCAGCACTAACACGTTACTGGCAGTGCTTGTCATCTTCCTTAAACCAGTTTGGGTCACAGTAATGATTTGATTGTTCCTAATCCAGTTGTTTCATTCCTTTAGAAGACGCATGCAAAAATCTTGGGTGGGGCGTCAAACATTGTCAACAATCAGTAGTTTGTTGGATCAGCCCAGCTTCTGTTCTTGAATACCGGGACTATAATACTCTCAGTCCAGGTAGAAGGCAATCTACCGGTGATGCTAATCCAGCGCAACAGCTCATTCAAGGCCTTTGCCCAGAGTATGGTGTCTGCCTTTAATAAGAAGTTACATAGCACGTTGGGCGGGGGGCCCGCAAGGACTTTGTGGTCCCGATGATTTTCACCAAATCTGTGTACCCCATGCAATAATAGCAGCACATTTTACTACCTTCCAAATCCGTGGTAGAATTCTAGATGTCACTGTTGGGGTCCGCTGTCTTGCTTGTCGTAGGATTATAAAGTTTAGTGTTAATGTACATGACTCAGTCTTGCTGAGAGACTCCACAGATTAATTTGATATTTTTGTTGTCATTATTGATCAGAGTCTAAAAGAATTTAGCATCATTATTTTGTGAGTGAATCACGAATGCGGGTCATTTCTTTCTATCCAGATTTATGTGATGTCTTCTGAGCCATCTGCGATAGTTTTAAGCCGGTTAACTATGGCTGCATGTTTGACAGGATTAACTATGATCAAAACAGCTTTACGCAATACAGCTCACAATGAAGGTTTCCTGTCATTAAGCATTTTACCAAATCAGTGACTCTGTGTGATTTGTGTACCCATCCCCTGCCTTGACGTTGTTCTGGTGTTCGGCAGCACAGTGGATTTAACGGCCACAATTCAAGACTCATACCTGTGTATGACAGCCATTGGATCCACTACGCCATCAAAATCACTGCTAAACGTTGTGTTTTAAATAATAAAATTCGACAAGTACCTGAGTGCACATAACTAAGCTTTCCCAATGTTATTCATGCTCCACGATATTCTATGTGACTGAGAGTTAACCATCAGGGTGCCTACTTTATCCCTTAATGCTACTCTAAGATGGTTTAAACCAGCAATCAGCGGGTAGTGGTCACTCTCACCTCGCTGCAGCACATACATATCTGTTTTGAAAGTGGTGTGAGCCGCGAAGAAAAAGATGTAATCAATGATACCGGCACTCTTAAAAGAAACTCTCATGAAATTATATGGCTCACCAGACGGGCGACCACCGTTGATCATCATGAAGCCAAACGAGTAAAGCAGTGTTGCCCAGTTTAAACCTTTTCTGCGGCTACGTGACCTGTAAGTAGCCCGAGTAATGACAGAAGAACCTAGGGTATCTTCTTTGTAAGTATCACTAGGTATTCTGGCATGCAGGTCCCACACAGTATCATTGGCAAGGTGTGTGTAATGTCTTTAAAAAAGAATTTCGAGTGTTATCAGGATTTGAAAGTGTTACTTTTGTTCGAAGGATCATAAACATTAATAATTAAGACAGTGAAGCCTCCTTCACCTTTGTGCCCATTACTGAGGAAGCTTAACTTTCCCACCAGTATGTTGTTACTAGTAGTGTCAAGCTTCTCTAGCTTCACTGAGTTGGGGACACACATAATCAAGCCACCTTTCGGTCTTCCTCTTGCCCCCTGCAATGCAAGTCTACTGATTGTGTTCCTTCCATCAAAATCCATTGGCATTGCATGCCAGGTTTCTTGTAAAACCACCACTGTATTAAGATTAAGATCGATCAAGTGTGATAATCCCCCATATTCGAAGAGATGAGAATTACCCCTAGACATGACAGTAATAATGTCAAGTGATTAGGAATGGGTGGTTCAGTGGAGTTTGAAGACAGAGGGGAACAAGTTCCACCAATCGTACAGGGTGTTCCCGACATAGACCAGCTACCATCACTAGATTTAGAGAAGGTAAATGTACCATCACCCTCCTTTCTATTGTCATACCCTAATTCAGGTTGATCCTTTGGGCCCCAGTGGACATTGTGAGTTGATCTAGATATCATATCTTTGAGGGTCCATAGACATTCAGGCCTACCATTGTAGCTGAGATGCTCAGCTAATTGCTTTCCCTTTAACTTTCATTCGTAGAAAGAATGTTAGATCGATCCTTGTGTCCAACCTGTTCTGCCATATGTGCTGTCACATCTACGACTGTACAGTCGTAGCCCAATTGACCCAATTCCGTATCAAATTGCATTATGTAATCAAGAACCTCTGGGGACATAAAGTATATGATCGAGATGGCAAATTTTACATCTTCACACATACCTAGGATCTGTATATCCTGACTGCTGATGTAACGCAGAGGGATAACCGAGTGTAAGATTTCTAGGAACCTGGCCCCGTTTATGTAATACACCTCACTCACACAGAATAAATTACAGATTTCTAATGCCTTTGTCATTGTCAAGGATGATAGGGTAGCATGAGGGGCTCTAGTTATCGACTTTAACACAGAAAATGGGTCACCCAGCGGAAGCCAGATCAGTAGGCCCTCATAGCTCCTTAACATCACCTAATACTTGGCAAAATGCCAACGCTTGCTTTCAGCTTCTTTTTCCTATGCACTGCCTTCTGTAGTTTTAGGCTTTGAAATTGGTTTAACACTGTTACCCAATGCACAGAGCGAACGAATATCACCTTTACCTCTAGGAGTCTTCAGGATGGGATCTGCAAAAACAAAAAAGTGATGGCTGGAAGGTTCAGAATTAATCTTAAACCTTTGGCAATTGCTCTGTGCAACCCACAAGACCATCGTTCTTTGCCTGCGAAGCCATTGCAGAAAGGGGAAATACCATATGCAAATCAGGCTTGGTCCCACCCTCAAAGATGCAGTCCAGCTCAAACTACTCGGTCACATCCCTTCTGCACAAGACCACAAGCATCCCCAGACATGTTTCAGCCTCATTGGGCATCATCAGTGAGGAGTAGCTTAAGTCTGTAGGCCCAGCAGGCAAAGGACCCATGTCTAGGCATATCCGTCCCACTCGGGGTGACAAGGCAAAAACAAAGAGGTGAGTTCTGGAAAGTAATTAATCTTAAACCTCTGGCAATTGCTGTGGGCAACCCTCCAGACCATCATACTTCACCTGCCAAGCCATTACAGAAACAGAAAAGACCATATGCAAGTCAGGGGTGGTCCCACCCCGAAAGGGGCTATGCAGCCTGAACTGCTAGGTCACATCCCTTCTGCACGAGACCACAAGCATCCCCAGACATGTTTCGGCCTCATTGAGAAGTAGCTTGGTTCTCTAGGCCTAGCAAGCAGGGACCCACGTCTGGGCATATACGTCCCACTCGGGGTTACATATAATAAAAAAATATATGGGATTTGCAGCTGCACAATCCTTGATAATCAAAAAATCTAACCTCACACAGCTGCTTTTGTTGTTAATCGATCCGATTTCCTTGAGATTAGTCTTAATACTCTTAGGACCTGATTCACAGAAGCGTATTATAATGATATGATATGATATGATATGGCATTTATAATGCACCTATACACAAGTGTTTCAAGCCCATAGGAAAATGCTCTATGAATCAGGCCCTTAGTCTTATGCTTAGTGTTATATTTAGGAGGTGACGTCTTTGTTCATATCTCACTATGTTTTCATCAAAACCACCTAGGTCATTTTCTGTCTGTTGTACCGTGCCCCCTACAGTGACTGAGACACACTTAGAATGTTTATTTTCCCTAGTGTTCCCATACATCACTGCTTGGCTAATTAATTTCTTGTGCCTTTTCCTATTCATTTTAACAGTTTTCCTTGCCTTAACAGGGGTGGAGTTGTGATCTAAGTCTCTCTCAGAGGCCTCATTAGAGTCCCCCCTGCGGGATCCCATTGAGTCTTCAAGTATTTTAACTTCATTAATAGAAAACCTCTTCAATATAAGAGCTTGAAAATCTAATTTCGGCTCTAAAATTGCTCAATAGTTTTAGTACCTTAACAATTCAAAGAAGTGGAGAACTCTGAAAATAAATCAGTACACAATGAGGGCACAACAACAGTACCTTTTCCTTTCTGAAATCATTGGTAATTTTCACCGCTGAGTTTCCCGTTGCCCCTGGGTTGACTGCAGCACCCATCATTCTTTGGGGGCTTGAGCGGGCTGTCTCAGTAGGTAAGGTAGTCTATGACCATCCAGATCTTCCGCCACTTAGATGAGCTCAGAATCCTCCACTTCAGGATTACCATCAACAAGACAGTTCGCAGCATGAGTGCAAAAGCGTGAGTAAGCCATCAGCAGTAGTAGCCATTTCCACCTGATGGCGTGACGGCGACATGCTTAGTGTGCATCATGCGCATCGTTGTTGCGATGCTGAATGGTGAGGTGATGTTTAATGTTCCCAGCTGGAGGTGGTTCAAATGGACCATCCAACACTGGCATACACCGCCAATGAAGGCTGGAGAATGTAGTTTGTGCACTCCGCAGCAGAAACCAAATAAAATCAAGTGGGCACCAAAAGGAACAAGCACTGCTTCAGCCTGAGGTGCTGTTTTATGTTCCCAGTTGGGGGCTGTTCAAAGGGACTGCCAAACCCCCGCAGTCACCGCTGATGAAGGCTGGAGAATGTAGTTTGTGCACTCAGTAGTGGAAACCAAATAAAACCAAGTGAGAATGAGAAAGAACAAGGTTTTATATCAGCTTGGGTCAACAAAAAGAAACAGATGGAGCTCAATCTAAGTGGAGAAACTAAATGTACTGTTGATTGTAATAATATGTATGTAATAAATAGAATGCTATAGGGTTACATAGAAAATCATACTTGGTTCATTTTCTCATGAACCATAAATCACACTGTTGATTCAGCTCTCATAAACGTGTGACCTTGGGAACAGGAGTTACAACCTAAAATGAGTTTTTAGCTCCCCAGAAAATGTCACGAAGCAGAGCTTTGGGAAGGTGATATCTAATTTATTATGATAACTGTTGTAATTGTTTAATAAACCACAAAAATATGTAATTTGAACCTGCAACATTGTGCAGTCACAGGACTAATTTTTTTAAGTACAGCATGATGAGAGGACATTAAAAATATATATATTGTTAGGTTTATTTAGAAATAAGAGAGAGTTGCCACGTTAGAGTTTTTAAGTGCAAAATTGAAATGTGTAAGAATGTAAATTCAAGTGGGTGGCCTTATCCCTCCCAAAATTTGGGCTTGGTACGAGCCAATCAAACAAAAGAGGTTCGGCCTTGAGCAAGGGGATGAAAAATAATTATCCAATTCCTATCAAGGGCCAATAAACTGGCATCTTATAATTTAGGCATTTTTGTGGGAGTGGTAGAAGATTCATAAGGAGATGCACAATGGAAATTGGGAAGATTGCCTGAAATCACCTGGGCTGAAACTGCTGACAAAATTGCTGGAGAACCAGGGAAGGACTAAAATCTGGCTGGGATCTATACAAGGAGAAGCAATTAAAGGGATTCATGCTTGAGGCCATTCTTGACTGAACCTGGAGAGGCCTCTAACCAAGTCCTGATGTTTCCCCTGAGTATCCAGAAGCCTTGAGGACTTCCCTTAGTACACAAACCCAGAGATATTTTATGTAAGTAAACTTGTCTAACCAAACCAAGTCTTGTCAGGATTTGTTTGATTTAATATCATCCCATTATTGATCGGGTGGTGTAAGGAAGGCATGATATCAAACAGTGAAGACAGATACAAGTGATCACAGTTCAAGGGTGTTTATTGAACTGCAATTAGTTGGTTGAAAACCTATTTAATCCTATATATAAGGGTGGGAGCAAGCTACAACCATCAAATAATAATAGCACAGTCCTAGTGGCGTCTCTGTCAAAATCAAAGGGCATATATTAATAAACCCATTGCCAATCCTTACTTCTAAATACAAATGGTGTGGGACAACAATGTAAACAAAAAGAAAGGTGTTCAAGAAATGATGTGTCATGATAGTTGAGCAGTTGGCTTTCCTTCTGCACGTTTTCAGCATGGAACAAGGCGGCACGCTCAAGCTTCGCACACACTGTGGCTTCTCTGCCACAAGGATAGAGTCCAAAGCATAATTATCGGGGCATTCTGTTCTGAAGTCTCTTTCCCAATAAAAGTCTCTTACTGAAGACTAAAGTGCTATTACAACAAATTGTTAGAGGCCCCAGAGGGGGTAGTTCTCAGATTAGAGGTCAGTATGTCCCGCAAGGGAATGTACCCTTGGGTCCTGTGAACATTAACCAGTGCGCCTATTGTCATCAAGATGGTCATTGGCGTGCACAATGCCCCATCCTTCGACAAAGGTCGAATAACACATTTGGGAATATGGGTAGGCGATCCAGAAGTCGCCCGGGTATAGGGGGCCCTGGTAGAGGTCAGTTTACACAGGATCCTCAGCAACCTTTTTCACAGGATAATCAGACTCTGAGTGTGGATACAAGGAACATATTTGATCATCCTTCTGCTGCATATTTATCTGAAGAGCTTCCTTTTGATGACATTCTGTTTCGTTAGGATTGCCCGAAGCAGGGTTTGGAACCTACACCTATTCCCGTCAATCAGAAAGGTCCCTACGTTGAAATGGTGGTGGGAAATACGAAACATCAGTTTTTTATAGACACTGGAGCACAGAAGTGTTCCATTGATCATTCGCGGGTTACAAACATTCCACTGTCAGGGCAAACCAATGTTTCTGTAGGGTTTTCTGGCACACCAGTTATTTGTCCGGTTTCTTCGCCGGTACCCATTTCTTTGGGTCCCTTTACGGACCACTGTCCATTTCTGTTGACTTTGAACTGCGGAGAGAACTTGCTGGGGTGAGTGCGCTTGACGATTTCACCACAGCAATTTTCTGTCTCGCAATTCTTGACTAGACCTTTGCCACCAGAATTTATTAATGTACCAGGGAGCTTATGGGCTGTTGACGACAATGATGTCAGTGTTTTACAGATTGAACCTGTTAAGATAGTTTTGAAACACGGAATTGTGCTGCCACGCATTCCCCCGTATAGGATTTCAGTTGAGGATGAGCGAGCTTTGAAATGCATTGTTTCCGATTTTGTGCATCGTGGGGTGATTGAAGACATTTCAGGAAGTCTGTGTAATAGTCCGATTTTACCCGTGTACAAGAAAGGCGATAATGCAATTCCATTCCGTTTCATAATTGATTTACGTGCCATTAATAAGGTCGTCGTTCCCCAATTTCCAATTGTGCCTGATGTGACGACAATATTAACCATGATTCCAGCTACAGCTACTTACTTTAGTGTTGTGGATCTAAAGAATGCTTTCTTTAGTATTCCTATACACAAGGATAGTAGATACTTGTTCGCCTTCACCTTAGGGGGACGCTCGTTCACATTTACTTGTGCACCTCAAGGGTACACAGAGAGTCCAGCATCTATAGTAGGGCTTTGAAAGAACAACTTGATACCCTTGAATTGCCCTCTACTTGTACATTGCTTCAGTATGTTGATGACTTGCTTTTAGCTGCTGACTCTGAGAGCGCCTGTAAGGAGGGCACTGTGTTATTGCTTATCCATCTAGCTAAGCATGGTCACAAAGCTTTGCTTAAAAAGTTTCAATATTGTTGCCAGGAGGTCGCCTATTTAGGCTATCTCCTGTCAAAGGAGGGAAGAAGATTGACACATGAAAGAATAAAACACATTTCTGGCATGTCTGTCCCAAATACACAGAAGGAAGTTAGAGCCTTGATAGGTATGGCTTCTTACTGTAGATTGTGGATCCCACATTTTTCATTAGTGATCAAACCGATGTTGGCTTTGACAAAGAAGGGCATTTCTTCGCCATTGCCGTGGAACACGGAACACCAGCAATCGTTTAACTTGCTTAAGACTGCATTATGCTCTGCACCAGTTTTGGGCACAGGCCTTTGTGTTGTTTGTGCATGAATGTGATGGATGTGCTTTGGCTGTATTAACACAGGAACATGGAGGGAAGAATAGGCCGTGGGGTTACTTTTCTTCTGCCCTTGATCCTGTAGCATGCACTTTGCCAAGATGTTTGCGAGCTGTCGCTCCTGCTGCTGCAACTCTTAAAACAGAGTGAGGGAATGGTCCTAGGCCATGATCTAACCCTGATGCTGCCTCACTCTGTAGATGTTCTACTGAACCGAACCCAAACGCAACACCTCACTTCTGCACGGTTGACGAGATATGAATTGATCTTGTTTGCTCCTCACATTCAAACTAAGAGGTGTTGTGTTCTTAATCCGCTGAACTCCTACCTTTCCCGCAAGATACTACTTGCGACAATGAAGAGTCACATGACTGTCTGTATACTACCGAACAAGAAACAAAGGGTAGAATTGATTTGAAAGATACTCCTTTAGATAATCCGCAAGGAGAGCTGCTCTGTGGTGGCTCCTGCTTCAAACTCCGGATGGTACATCCACAGCTGCTTGCTTATGCAATCACCACATTAAACACGGTCGTGGAAACCAAGAGAATCACGCATAACTCTGCGCAGGCTGCAGAGATTATAGCATTGACCCGAGCTTGTGAACTTTCCGAAGGGCTTGCAGTAAACATATATACTGATAGTCAGTATGCCTTTGGGGTGGTTCACAACTTTGGGAGACTTTGGTCAGACAGAGGGTTCCTAACTTCACATGGCACTAAAATCCAACATGGCTCCCTAATAGTACAACTACTCTCAGCGCTTGTGCTCCCTGTTCAGTTAGCAGTTATGAAGTGTGCACCACATCGAAAGATTACAGATGACATAGGGAAAGGGAATGCTTTTGCTGATCAGATAGCTAGACAAACTGCTACCGATCCCCTTACAGAGATGTATGTTTCAAGGGAGACTGTAAATGCTTATGCAATGGATGAGGGTGTTGGGTCTGTACGGGATATCCAAGCTGATGCCACGTTAGAAGAATCCAAGAGGTGGGCTGAATGCTTGGGGAAACTTGATGATGACGGGTGTTGGGTGGACATAGCGGAAGGGAAATGGCTACTCCCTGATGCGTATATAATGATGATGGTCATCATGACCCATGGTCCTACGCACGTATGTGCCCAGAAGATGACAAAGATGTTAGAGGAAGTTTGGGCAAATGACAACATTTCAAAAATTGCCCAGCGCTACATCCAGGATTGCATGATTTGCCTACAACAGAATGTGGGAAAGGGGACAGCAACTCCAAGGGGAAGTTTTGGGCCACCCTCTGTCCCCTTTGAAGTTATCCACTTTGATTTTATTGAAATGGAGCGGTGCAACAATAAACAATATGTGCTGTTGGTCATCTGTGCTTTTAGTAAATGGGTTGAGGCTTTCCCTGTTAAGGATGCTACAGCCATGATACTGCAAAAACCATGTTAAAGGAGTACTTCCCGCGGTTCGGGCAACCAAGAGTTATCTGATCGGACAATGGTCCACATTTTGTCGCTGCTGTAATTCTGCAGATATGTGCAGCATTACAGATCGACAAACGGTTCCATTCGGCCAGACATGCTCAGAGCGCCGGACTAGTAGAAAGACACAATAGTATCATCAAGAACAAGCTCACTAAGACGTGTGCCGGTACTAAATTAAAATGGCCGGACGCCTTACCGATCGTGTTATTATCCATGTGTACAACCCCTCAAACTAAGACTGGGCTCTCTCCATTTGAGGTGGCAATGGGGAGACCTGCCAATATCTGGAACCTTCCTAAATGTAATTTGTTGAGAAACATTGAAAATGTATTACTTTCAGATTATTGCAGCCAGTTGACTAAAAACCTATATTTGATTTACCACCAGGTATGAGAGGATTTACCTGTGCGATACGAGGGCCCAGGCCACAGTATATGGCCTGGAAGTTGGGTGCTCATCAAGGCATTTGAGCGCCCTTCCTGCCTTGCACCTCCCTGGTGTGGGCCATCCAGGTCCTGTTGGTCACCCAAAGAGCAGTGTGGGTCTCTGGAAGAAAGAACTGGATCCACGCATCCCATGTCAAGAAACTTCCTCACCAAGTGCCACACGTTACAGAAGAAACAGAACCCCTCACTAATGCTGCAACCAACGATCCCAAAGCAGTAAATAGCGCCGAGTGTGTCAGGGAATTTTTCTGAGCCCGTGAGGCTTGGGGAAATAGCCATTTTGTCTCCACACTCTCCAAAAGTTTTGCATCCGGAAACTGCTGTTTCAAAATCGGCATCTTCACTTGTCTCTGATACGTTGCTTCCAACGGGAAGTGACTACACATTGTTTCCAGATCAATCAGTACCAGGAAAAGCAAGGTACAATCTGCATCCAAGAAAATAGACTTACGGCACGGTTTTGCTGTGCATCTGATAGACTTACGGCACGGTTCGCTGTGCATTCGAAGAAGGAAAGGATCATCGAGGGCTTGTTTTTGCCCAAATTTGAGAAAGGGGATTCTGTTGGCTAGGGTTGTGGAAGGACCGGGAAGTCGCCAGCAACGAACATTGGGGGTTTCCGTTTGAAGACTACAATGCCTGCCACTGCTACTGCTCGTATGGGAGTTGTAAATGAGGGGGTGACCAACCGGGACAATGGACAATATGCCTGGGCGCCGAAAACGTATTGCTTTGATTTTATAATGATATTTGGGTTTTTAATAGTCATTTTCTTAGGATTGTGGTACCTTGAGGAAATGCATCCTTTAGAATCCTTGTTGCCCACTGAAAATGTACCTGCTGTTCCTACTCCCTTTGTACATTTTCATACTCTGTCCCCTAGGGACTCTCAGCATAGACAAAGGTACCCCAATAATACTCTGCTACTTATCATGAATGCTACGCATGCCATTTTTAATAAGTCTAACTGTTGGGTCTGCTCACATTTACCGCAACACGGGGATAAGGGGCTAGGTTGGTATATTCATCCTTTAGCTTTGACAACCGCTCGTTATGCTTCTCTTAGAGCACTGTTCTTTGGCCGTTGGAATGATAGCATCTCAGGGAACTTTGATGGCACCAATTTGAATAGTTTTGAGAAACGTGTTTTGACTCCCCTGGGATGCTCGCTTTCGCAAACAGGAGTAAACCTAACGTTGCTTCTATTAGGCCTTCTGATAGACTGTCTCGTCCTTTCCAATCTTTGATTTCCTTTAAGATGGCTCTGATAGGCAATAAGGATGCCATGCCTCCTTCTTACACTGTTAATCATAGCCCCAATTCAGTTTCTTTTTGCATACAGAGGAATGGAACCCAGTCAATGGGAGATTTTAAAGGTTGTGCCAACATTGCAAATTTGACTGGGGAAAACAGACCTTTGTATGTAGGCGAACCTGTCTACTTTGTCTGCGGTAATGTAGCATTCCCATGGTTGCCCAGGGATTGGCAGGGAACCTGTTATTTAGGGATCCTGTTACCTGGGGTATTTATAGCTAGTACAAAGGCTCGTCCACGGCGGGACGAGAATGGTGACACCCCAGCACAAATCCTGGGAGATATAGCTAAATCAGTTGTGCCATTTTGGGGGCAGATAGCGAATTCCGAAGATATCAGAAGACTAGCGAGAGTACTGGAGAGAACCATCAACCGGACCACGGACATACTCTATAATATGACATTAGAACAGAAGGCGATAAGACTAGTAGCACTTCAGAACTGGATGGCATTAGATGTCAATCTGGCTGAACGTGGTGGAGTGTGTAAATTAGTGGGGTCTGCTTGCTGTGTTTTTGTGCCAGATTCCTCCCCAACCATCTTCAAGGCAATACAGAATCTGCACGTCCTTAGTTCAGAAGTGCATGTTCCCGAGGGAAACTGGGATCTTAGCGCTTGGTTCTGGGACTTCTTGCGATCTTGGGTTTGGAAAGTACTTTCGGTCTTGATGATTATTTTGGGAATTCTGTTGTTTCTTTGCTGCTGTATTCAGTGTCTACCTAGTATATGTTCGATGCTAGGGGGATGTTGCGCACAAGCGATAGGTTCGATAGGACATGAAGTGTATGCCCCAGATAAAACTTCAAAAGAATATGTGTTGAAAGAAATTCTAGCGAATGACTTAATTGCAATAGATATTTCCGACAGCGATTCAGGGTGCATGGACCATGATGCATGGAGTTATTTGCAAGGAGATCCAAAGTAGTTTTAGCACTTGGCATAGGCCAAAAGGAGGGTTTGTCAAATGAGAAATTATATTGTGCCTCCCATCGCAATAAATATATGTATATTAGCCTACGCCAAGCTGCTTATAAGTCGCTTGCGAAGAAATCCGTGTTGCAAAGTCCTGACCTTAAAATCAATGTAAGCTGCTATTTTAGGTCAATCCGCCATTTTAGGTTTGCTTTGTAAAGTCACCCTGTGAGTTAAAATTGTGGACGATGTCATTTCGAAATACAACATGGCTGTCTTGACCTCTGTATGTAGCTAATATGTAACTTGCCTGCAGGCCACTTGTTGAGGTCGTAAACTGAGACCTTGTCCTTCTTTGACCTGTGTGTAAAGGATTACTTGTGCAATGAAACTAATCCATGAGCATATGTTAAGAACAATGTATTCAAATACTGAACGTAGAACACTTGTTTAACTACATTGTATTAATGTATGAGAAGACCTGCATGGGAAATCCCAGAATACACAGTTGCTGTATAGGCTTGTTGATATATGTATTTAAAGCAAACCAGTTACATGTGGATGTGCGAAACTCAGCATGAACCCTAGATCGGTGATGTATTAGTGGAATATTAACCCGAAGCAGGGCTGGACATCGTGCTCACGAAGAGTATAAAAGACCAATGCATTCTAATGTACAGCGTCTCTCACTGAACACACTGAACCACACTGGAGTTCATTGTGTTGCACTGAGGGCCGATAGCTCTCTGATTTTGCTCTGTTCTTCGTAACTGGATTCAGTATAAAATAAAGTACTTTGTATGTTCCTTTGTAACCCGTGTTCGGTGGATTTTCTTTTGGGCTACTCAGCCTCGATATTTTGATTTTGTTTTCACATGGTAATCCTGGTTACGATAGAGTATCTCTTCCTCATAAGTGGTCACAGTTCAAAAGAAGGTGTAATATTTCCTAATGTCAGTAATAGACAATTCTTTAGAACGTCTTCTGTTACAACTTACATTTGGTATATTTGTCAGGATGCTTTCTCTGGGTTGCTGCTTCTACTTTCAGAAACCACACTTCTACTGTTGGTACTATGAGAACAGCCACCTTTGTCCCACAGTACATTACTGCTTCAAACCACTTTAATGTGACGTCTGCTGACAACATAATTTACCCCCACAATTTCAGTATTACTACTACTGCTCAGTACTTTTGAATTGTTAGTCGGCTTTGACATGACACTTCAACCACTTCAGATAGGAAAGCTGTTCCTTTTAATGACTTTTCAAAAAGAGGAAGCCTCTTTGCCTCTCCTGTCTGATTGTCAATTGTGCATCACATTCTGTTGGGTCGCTCACAATTCTTTTAATTCTCAGCATCTGCCCACAGGGTAAATTCCTCAATGTTTGATGTGGATGAAAGCTCAACCTAAGTAGCATGTTATTCCTGTCAGTTGGTTTGGTAAACAGTGTGGTCTATATTTGGTGGTCCGGTACGTTGATTTGTACATCAAGGTAATGTATTCCTGGATTCCCGATTTCTGCAGTGAATTGGATCCTGGGATCAATCGTGTTTATATAGATGAAAAATTCCTTGAGTTGTTCTAGCTCTCCTTGCCATGCTCCAAAAATGTCATCTATGTAGCGGACACATGTCTTAATGATCTTCGACCATACGGGATGGTTAAGGATGTGGGTAACTTCAAATTTGTGCATAAAGTTGTTTGTGTAGGCTGGTGACATAGTCGCTCCCATGGCGGTGCCTGAGGTTTGTTAATAGAATGTTTCATTATGCTTAAAGTAGGAAGGTTTGGCAATAAATTATAGAAGTACCATAATGAATTCTTTAGAGGCTCCTATTGACTCTTCTTCTAAAAGCAACCTTTCAACTGCTTCATGCCCTTGATCGTGAGGAATACTGGTGTACAAACTACATACATCAATTGTAAATAGAATATTCTCCTCGCTGAGTTGTATTGAGTTAAGAATCTGTAGGAAATGAGCACTGTCTTTAATGTATGTTGATGTTTTTTTGTATCAAGGGTTGAAGAAAAAAGTCAATGTAGATACCCAATGGTTGTAAAATGCCTCCTGTTGCTGGTACTATTGGTTGTCCAGGTGGGTTAACAATACTTTTGTGTATTTTCAGCAACAGATAGAAGTGTGGTATTTGAGGATATACTGTAAATAGAAAAGCCCTGGTTTTATGCGAGATCCATTACATCTCTTCCGCTGATTTAAGTATTGTTTCCAAATCCTTCATGATTCTGTCCTTTAGTTGCTGTTCACACTCCTTCAGGTAATCTTTAGTTTTAAGAATTACTTATGCTCCTCACTTGGCTGCTGGGTGGATGGTGATGTTGGTATTGGAACATAACATGCAGATTTTCCACAGCTCCCCTCTGTTTAGGTTATTATGTTTGGCTTTTCAGAAATTTCGTTTTTTTTAAATATCTGCCAGCACCATATTTTCAAACATTTCTATCAATGACACATTTACAGGGGCTTCAAATCTACTTTTAGATTTGAATTCTATAAGGTCTGGCTTGTCTGTTGGACAATCTTCTGTGGTACTTAGTTCTGCAAAGAATACTTTCAGTTTGAGTTTGCGAATAAGTCGATGTATTTCCACTTTGGTACTGAAAATGTTGGTGCTGTTGGTGGGTACACATTTTAGGCCTTTTTGCAATGTCCTGGTTTCTTGTTCAGTTAGTGCCCTATTTGATAAGTTCACCACTAAATTTGTTGTAGGTGAAATCTTGTAGGCATCCCTTGGCCCTTCTCTTCCCTCCGCCCCCCCCCCTCGTTCTTTTCTTTTTTGGCCCATTTCTAAAAAAGTGGAGCTGGAGGTGCTTGCACTTTCTGCGCCTCTTGCTTGTTCTGCGTTGTTTGATGGTGGTGGTGGGTTAGCAGTTGTGTTCGTGATTCCTCCTGACTTTGTATCAGAACTGAACTAATGTTATCAGTGGATGGATTGTTTGGTTGTGGTGGTTGAAACTGATATTTATTGGCCAATGTATAGACATCATCATTTAGACAGTCATAAGTGTCTCTTGAATTTCCCGATCTTTCTTGCTTCCAAATCAGTTTTGCATGCCTCTACAGTGTTAATATTAGTGAGTATAGTTGTGTAGGTTTCCTCATCTGTTAGTGCTATGATTTCTGTGGATAGCTCTTTGATTTCTTTCTCCAGAATGTCAATATTGACCGCTAACTCTTTAATGGTTAATAATATAAAATCAAGGGAGCATTTATTTAGGATTTGCTCCCATTTTTTAACAACGTCTCTACTTTCCTTGAATAAGGTAGGTCTTAATGTAATACAGAGACCTCGAGAGATCCTCTGTGCTCTGAAATATTGACCCAAAGTTATTGCATGCAGTTTTCTGTTGATAGCTTTCCTTATGACATATTCCAATTGTTTGATCTTATTTTGTGGGTGTCTTTGATCAAATTCAGAATAGCATCCACTTCTTCAGAAGAAAATCTGAGTGTCGTTGCTCTATGTTCTGTCAGATGTTCAATATCTTCATATGACATTTTTATGTGTGCCTCTGCTTTATAATTTGCATGGAAGAACCAGGTACTGCAAAATACTGGATAAGCAGGCACCACTTTAAGGTAAAAGAGGTTCTTGAAAGTAAAGCAAAAAATCTCTTTAATTGATGCAAACTTGTGAGTGGGGTGCAACCCGCTGTGTCACGCCTCTGTGCTCGGCATGCATGGAACTGATAGCAATAAATGACCTAAGCTCAATAGCCTTCAGTGTGGGCTGCACACCCTTAATACCACTCTAGTGGTTTCTTTAAACTTTGATAAGTCGGTTAGTCATTCGCTTTTGATCTGTTATGTTCATTGGTGACTTCTTCATAAGTAAATTCAAAATAACTTGTACGCTGTACTTTCAAAACTAATATAATTTGTTTGAGGATGCAAGGTAACTGCCATTGCATTTCAGACTATTTAGTCTTTCATCAAGGCGTTTCTGTTTCATTTGATCAACACCAAACAGTGGTATCAATTCAATCAACACAAAAATGTATGTCCAGACATATCGTCAAGTTACCTTGTTCAATGTAGCTAATAATGTCTACCTGGTTTAATATCATAATCTATGAAGACTCCCTGCCAAGTGCCCCATCGCCTTAACTACCGTGGATGCATGTGCTGACAAGAGTTGTTAGCTAGGAAGACATTATTAGCTACATTGAACAAGGAGGACTTGGTTAGCGGAAACAATTTATATTGTGAGTTGACTGTGATTGATTGATGTTTTCTCTCCGTTTTTCTTTTTCTCTTTTTTGATTGTTTTCTAAATGCTGTTCCACTGTTGTCTGTCATTGTTATATGGCCTGAATGTATACTTACTTGCATTTGATCTTGACATGTGGTTTTACATAATGACACTTCAATTTTTGCTTTAATACTTGCCTAGTTTTTTTATGTGGTAACTTGACAATGGTTTATGGTCATTGCATTGTATTCCTTGCATCTAAATGCATTTGCATCACATTTTTTCCATCTAAATAATTTGCATCGAATGCATGTTTTTTACCCTTTAAAATCCTCCTGACACAAACATCTTGGGTGCCCAGAGCCGTATCTTCTAAAATTCCCTTCAGCTAAAATACGCTCTGGGATCGTTCGTTTGCGTTTCAATCTCTGGCACACCAGAGAAATCCTAGTGAGGCGTAAAACAATCCCCAAAGAATTACACTACTGTCAATTTTGTTTAAACGTCTCAAAAAAGGAAACCTTAGAGCATTTATTGTCACTGTGTCCAGCACTGATATCGGAACGCCTTAAATGTTTCAGACAGCACTCTATCCATTTAGGAATGCTGGACACAGAGGATAGATGGACTGCGTTATTGTGCACTAACAATGTCTCTATACAAATAGCAATGCTGAACTTTTTGGTCATGCTTAAACTGGATGTATAGATTTTTATGTTGTGGTTGATTAATTGTTAAGTCTATTTATGGTATATTCTGCTTTATCTCTCTTATGATGTCAATTGTCTCTGTAAATTAGGTTTTAACTGGTTTTTTATTTGTTTGTATTGAAAAGTTGATTTAATTCAGCTAATTCAATAAAAAAAAGAAAAAAATACTCCTTAACAAAAATTAACCCTGTCCATTCGACGCACATTTTTTAGATGGAAAAAATTAGATGGAATGGCATTAGATGGAATGGCATTAGATGCAATGACCAGATACCCTTTGACGATGCGTTGATTGAATTGATACCACTGTTTGGTGCTGATCAAATGAAACAGAAATGCCCTGATGAAGTACTAAATAGTCAGAAATCTATTGGCAGTTATCTTGCATCCGCAAATTAATTATATTAGTTTTGAAATTACAGCGAACAAGTTATTTTGAATTTACTTATGAAGAATTAACCAATGAACATAACAGATCAAAAGCGAATGACTAAGCGACTTATCAAAGTTTAAAGAAACCACTAGAGTGGTATTAAGGGTGTGCAGCCCACACCGAAGGCTATTGAGATTAGGTCATTTGTTGCTATCAGTTCCATGCATGTCCAGCATTGAGGTGTGATACAGTGGGTTTCACCCACTCACAAGTTTACATCAATTAAAGAGATTTTTGCTTTTCTATCAAGAACTTCTTTTACCTTAAAGTGGTGCCTGCGTATCCAGTCTTTTGCACTACTAGGCTTAATTACCTGACTACTACATCTCCACGCCTCGTCAGCCCTCTTCCTCGCCTAAGTACCTCTAGGATTCTGGGATTTGTAGTTTCTTCCAATAAAGTTAGGTTTTTCAACTTCTGAATTATTTGTAAGGGTAGTTGTAATTCCCTAAAGTCTTTTCACAAACGGATTATGAGAATTAACTCTCACAGAGGAAGATGGTTTAGTGTAGGCAACATTTCCATAATCCTTCACATATTACCCTTGGGATTGAGGAAGGTAGTTAGTTTGGGATACCAAAAGGATGTTTCTTTCAGTATAGTTTGCTTTGATTTTATAACCTTGGGGTTCACAACCTTAGATCTAATGAGGTTGAGAGACATTCAAATGGCAATAAGCCATAACCTCTTTAGGTACAGTGGTAAGCATTGTCTTGTCAGGGGATAAATAGTGTTTCTCATCCCACTGAATCTCCTCGCCACCATGGGCCCTGACTCCTCTCAGGTGATCCTCCCGCAGTACACCACCCACAGGGTTGGCATCAGGAAGCGTCTGTCTACCCCTGGCAACCTGGGAGGAGACTTTAGGCGGGGTTACAGTGAGGGATCCGTAGAATTCTTCCGCAAAAGTAACAGGATTTCCTCCTCAGCTGATTGGGAGCTATTCATAACAGATACTCAAGGGTCTTCTTGGAGTGAGACTCCTGCTACCATTGATATTAGGGATAGATGGGAGTTCAAAGCGTAAATGATCATACGTAAATGTAACACCTCTAGGGCGGTTGGGCCATATGGCAGGGTGTATCAAGGTATGAGCGAACCAGCCGCCTATGTGTGATGGGGTTATCGAAACTGTCAAGCACCTGGTAGTTGAATGTGTCGGTCTACATCGAATAATACTTCAGTTTATAAGTCAATATTGCAATGTAACTGATAGATCTAATATGCAAGAGATCTGAAGGGTTCTATTCAAGGAAATGCTTGTAATTTGATCTTTTATAGCATGAAAATGTGTGATTATGTGTTGGGGATTTTAAAGATCTTGTAGATAGATCATCATTAATATTTATGGTGCTATGTATTGGTGTATGTGATCCATGTACGATTTGTCTTGGGATTATGGAGTTGTATATAAAGTCATTTTAAAAGATAATTTGTTTCAGCCCCTTTTTAGTCCTGGAAATATCCCAAGAATCTGGAGGAATGGCTACGGCACAGGACTGACCCACTGCTGCTTCTTTACACAATGTATAATATGGGGAAAATATCTCTTGAGTTGTGCCATTAAGGGCTCAGATGGTCACGTCCTTGCTTTGAGCACACTTCCTACAGTATTCTTAAACAGCAATTGTAGTTTTAGTTTCAGACTTCAAAGCCAGGTTTATAAGTACCAAAATGCAATACAATGATGTGAACTGGTTTAGCATCTCCCCCCTGACATGCACTAATTTGAGGTGTATTTAATCTTCCTAGTGGTCTATACATGTGATAGTCACCTGTGCTTAGTTGTTGTTTGATGAAAGCATGTAGCTTGTTGTTATGCATTATGTGTATACAAGTCAGCAAAAGAATACATTTAATGAGAAGACATCACTCATTGTTCAACCACCTACTAGTATGAACTCAGAAAAAGACTGGATCATTTTAACTAAAATAGACATCAGTCCCGGCTCAGCTTCAAATAATATATAGTTATAGATATTGTTTAGCAGATTAGACATCACTACCTCCCCAGCTCCAAATAATCTAATGTCAAAAACAATCAGTTTACCAGAAGAGATGTCACTCATAGCTCAGTTTCATGTGATAGTTAGTGGAAAGGCTGTTAGTGGAAGTCTGTTTAAGAGCTGAGATCACCCATAGGCTGAGTACTGGGGAAAATGGGGCAAATGTCCCCTTAGTGGTTTAGTAATTGGGGCAGGAATTTCACTTTGCCCCGTAGAGATGTTTACAGTTTTCAGTTTCTGGGTTACATCATAAATGAGACTGTGCTCCGTGTGGGTGTGGCTGGAGACGAAATTGTCTTTAAAGTCATGAACTGCACTATTGGTAATGCAGTGATTTCGAGCACAATCAGGGATCCATATCTAATGTTGAATTCTTTGAAGGTAGAGTGGCACATCCTAAAATAGAAAGGTAGCTCAGGAGGTTGAGTGACTGTTTCTGAGATGCTGCATGTTTAAAACAATGTAAATCGTATGGCTTTTTGCAGTTCCTTATCAAAATAGGCACTGTTCGGCTAGAGGATTGGTTGGGCTGGACATTTGCTCATATTCACGGCCTGGGTGGGGGCAATGATGCTGCCAATCATGAAAATAAAAGGTTGAGAGACCCATGAACGCACTGTTGAGTTTCCTAATAACTGCTGTCAGCATAATGGAAGCATTTCTTCTTGATTGAGCAGTTTGAACAGTAAATAAGATCTTAAGAACTATACCCTTGCCCAAAACTCAAAGGAAGGGGCACACAAATCACAGGGTATTTGTGGGGGTTGTCACAAAAAAATGAAACATAGTTTAAAGAAATCGCACAGTTTAAAGATAACTGGTGGATTTCAGTTTAAGAAGAATGTTTCACTTTTTGCCTGTCTTTTGTCTTGTTTAAATTACTTTGTAAACTCCACGGTTAGAAAACAATATGTTGTCCAGCATGCGGGGGGGGGGGCTTGCTTTTAGGATAGACGGCCCCCACATCAATGGTATTCATGGTCTATCTATTCCCATGGTGTCTCCTTCAAGAACAGGCTCAGGAACGAAGGGACTTTAAACACGCATTTGAATGCTGGTTGAATGAGTGAGCACCTTAAAGACTCTTGGAGGTGTTCTTTGTGGTCGGGGTCGGGGGGGGGGCTTATCATTTAGGGGAGGAGGGACAAAGCAGCAATTGGGGGGGGCAATTGTCCCTCTTTGCCACCTTCGAGTGACGCCTAGGATTGGCATCCTTAAACAAAGAAACAGCTGGCGAAGATTAGGTTTCTAGTATTAGTAATCTCTCTGATATGCAGGAAAGGAAATGATGAGATTTGAATTTTTGCTAGTTGATTGCTATCAGTGTGCATGACTCTTCCTGTCATGGACTGCGTCAGGGCCTTTCAAACTTCCCTTTGAAATGGGCACCCAGCCCCAGTGGAAGCCCTGTGTTGGCAGTCTTGTGACACAGAAACATAGGGCCTCATTATAAGGCTGGCGCTCCCGGAATGAAGGGGGCTGATACGGGAACGGCCCCCTTCATTCCGGGAGCGCCGATTACAAGCTTCCCATCGCGGGACCCAGATCGCACGACTGGTAAAACCAGGCATGCTTTCCGGGTCCGCGAGGGGAAGAGGGAGGCAATAACGGGCCAGATGTAATCTGCCCGTTATTACCTTCCTCCCCATTCCCATTGAGCCCTATGGGGGCTCAAATGGGAATGGGGATGGGTTCCTGCAATGAGACTTACCGGGTCCTCCTATGTCAGGGTAACCCGGTAACTCCCCATTGCAGGAACCCGGTAATGGAGCCCGGAACGGAGGCAGCCATGGAGCTAGTAGCTCCATGGCTACCTCCATTCTCGTAATGAGGCCCATATTCCTTTAATTCGGGGCATTAAAGGTACCCAGCGCACCCCTCATGTTTATTGCCCTTCATGTTCCTGCCCTATGCGCAGTTCTATCAATCTCTGTTTATGGATGGTCTACTAATAATTATTCCAGTTGGTGTTGCTTTGACGGTTGTTACACAATAATAATTCGTACTATGTCATAATATTGTTATATTTGTATTACTTAATATAACATCTTGGAATTTCAAAGGATTACACAATCCTATTAAGAGACAGAAAATATTGTCACATCTTAATAAAACTAAACCGTCAATAGCATGTATTCAAGAAACCCATTTATCACAAGCAGAAGCTGCCAAACTTAAACGGTATTGGGTTGGGCACGTTTTCTCTAGTGCAGCCGATGGTAAGAAGAATAGAGTAGTGACTCTTGTGAATAAGAGGTTTAAGTGCAAGGTTATAGCTAATGAATATGATTATCTTCGAAGATGGGTGCTTGTCAAATTGCTTATTGAATCTGTTGAATATACAATTCTGAATGTATCCGCTCCTACATCGCCAGATCCCCAATTTTGGGCACACCTTAGAAATCATATTCTCCACTCTAACCCAAGCAGCTTAATTATTTGTGGTGACTGTATTAAAATTGTTGATCCATTTCTGAACAGGAAATCTAATGTGCGTTTCAAAAACACCAAATCCTACTCTCAATTTACCACTTTTATATCTGAATTGGGCATTATTGACACCTGGCGCATCACTCACCCTTCAGATTTAGAGTACACTTTTTTTCTCTAACCCTCATAAAACTTTCTCTAGACTAGATTATATATTTATATCGAAATCTATGACCAGCTCCCTATTACATGCTAATATTGAGTGCATTTATTACGCTCTCCGATCATGCACCTATAAATATTCAACTCACCTCACCGCAAACTCCATGTAAATCTAATAGATGGAGGTTCAACTCGTCCCTTATTTATTTATTTATTTATTTATTTACTCATATTTGTAGAGCACGCAGCAGCCCGGGGGCATCGTGGTGCTTGTTACAGAGAGTGATCAGAATTTAGTTACATATAAGAACACATACAGGCATAATTATTATACAATTTGCATAGAACAGTTAGTAAAGCAAGTAGATTGGGTATCGGAGGGGAGGTTAGGAGGTAGCGAACATTTAGTTAAAGAGAGCAGTTTTCAGGTTTTTTCAAAAGGCAGGGAGAGAAGTTTCTGCTCTTAATGGATGATGACTCATTCACACCCTATATAACCCAACAACATAATCAATTCTTTGCTGAGCATAGAAGCCAAAATACTTCTGTAACTAACACTTGGGATTGCTACAAAGCAGTCCTTCGTGGCTCCATTATATCATTTGCTGCAAAAAGAAAAGGTTAATTAAACAAAAATCAGACAATATCCTTAAACAACTTAAAATCCAGGAATCTTTATTTGCATGTACCAACTCAGAAGCTATTCTAAACAATATTATTAAACTCAGAGCACAAAACAATAAAATTGCCACATAGTATTCTTGTGCGAATCTCCTAAAATACAAAGCGAAAATGTGTCAATTTTCTAATAGATCTAGTAAGTCTCTCGCATCATACCTTCCATTTAAAAAAGAGAATTGCTGTAATTAAAGATCAAGCCGGTAATGGGGCCTTTTCAGACAAAGAAATCATCAAAGTCTTCAGTGAATTCTATCAGAAGTTGTACACATCAGAAGCACCTCCCAATAACACTCAGACTGAGGAATTTCGTCAGCGCATACCTCGCACTACTTATCCAGAGATTGACCTGCAGATGCTTAGTACTCCTTTATATTTTGATGAAATTGGTAAAGCTATAAAAGACCTTAAAAAAGGAAAAGCACCTGGGCCGGATGGCTTTCCCTTTGAGTTCTTCGCCCACTTTAAGCAACTCTTAGTGCCCAATCTTAATGAGCTGTTCTCTCATTTCATTCTAAATAATAAATGCTAATAGTCTTTCCAAAACCTAATAAAGATCCGGAATTACCTTAGAGCTACAGACCTATTTCCCTCATTAACACAGATTGCAAGATTTCTGCAAAACTTTTAGCGAATAGACTTCTTCCCCGATCACCTAAACTAGTTATACATGACCAAGTGTGCTATATTAAGGGCAGGCTCTCTTCCTCAAACATTAGACTTTTGCTGAACACACTAGACCATATCCATAGATCCAAAGATCCATTTGCCGCAGTTTTCCTTGAAGCAGAGAATGCATTTGATTGAGTAGAGTGGAATTATATGTTTGAAGCCCTCCAGTTGCATGGTTTTGATTCTAGTTTTATCTCCCTTATGGAAAATACTCTATTCCAATCCCAGAACCACCATTTTCATCAATGGACAAATGTCCCCGTATTTTCCTCTATTTAGAGACACACGTCAAGGTTGTCCACTTTCCCCACTCCTATTTATTTTAGCTTTAGAACCATTACTGGAAAATATTAGAATAAAACCAAAACATGACGGGAATAAAGTGTGGCAATGTACAGATTAAAACAGCAGCCTATGCTAATGCCATCTTGCTGCTATTGAGAAACCCAGATCTCTCTACACCATATCTTTTGAATAACATTTCACTATTCTCCTTAGCATCAGGATAAAAATTGAATGCGGACACATCAGAAATTCTACCCCTAAACACACATTGTACTAAATATCATACCTTCGCATCGGGCATAAGATGGTGCCCAAATGGTATCCACATTTTCAACTCTATTAAGGAGATCATTTTCTGGGGTGAAGAATTTGGTTTCTTTTACAGATGATCTTACACTTTCTATAGGATAGCACCACCTAGCACTACCCTTATTGTATTCCCAACAGACACCAGTAAACATAATAGGAAGAGACATCATGAGTATGCTTAACATGACCATCTCTTTCACTGATAAGGAGATAGTGTGTTCCACACCTGGGATTCACCTTCTAAACGTGAGGGAAATTATTCAAGCTTATTATGGATGCATAGTACAGAGGGGGGCACTGGTAGATGAAGATCTATTCCGGTATGGAGTTGAAGTAATAATAGCATGGCTTCTGGGAACACAGGGTAACCTAGAAGATGAGGAGGGGACAACAGTACCACTAGAATTAGAGGCAGTAATAGTGGGAGAAGACAGAATAACAGTACACTGGACAGATGACATCGAACGAGCATGGAGGTCCGTGAGCACGGTGGCAGAAGTTTACAGGTTAACTACCGTAACAGACAAAGAACTGTTCTAAGATGACCTCTCAGACCATGAGGTTGTGTTCGACATTAGCATTACATACTGGGTGAAGATACATTACAGAGAAGTACCACAGAGAATAATGATGATGCTGCAAGCACTGCCGACATTTCTCGGGGAAGACTTGGCAAAGGTACCCAGTGTCTTATAGACCACGAGTCCCTATGACGTGGAGCTTCTGAAAGGGATAGGAGCAGTGAAGATAAAAGTAAAGCCAGGAGAAATTTGACAGAGAGCCAGGCAATATCCCCTGTCGAGAGAGGCAGAGGAGGGCATTTATGAGACAATCGCAGCCCTAGTAAATCAAGGAATATTAATACCATTGGAATCACTGTGTAACATAGCAGTGTACATGGTAAAAACGGCAACAGGGGGTTCATGGCATTTTATACAGGGCTTGCGCCCTCTGAACCATATTGTTGAGGCAGAATTTACTTTAGTGCCGAATCCAGCGACAATTTTGTGTAGCATCCCTACGGAAGCTACCCACTTCACAGTTATAGATTTGAAGAATGCCTTCTTCTCTATACCACTACACCCAGACTCACTAGACTTAACTTTGTTTCTATATAGAAATAAGAAGTGGAAGCACACCAGACTTCCTCAAGGGTACTGCGAGTCCCCTGCCATATTCAAGAGGGTCCTTCAGATGGACTTAGGCAATCAGCAGTTAGAAAGTTTCAATATACAATATGTAGACAACATCTTGATTTGCAGCAAAACAGAAACACAGTGTAGAGATGACTCAGTGCACATGCTGACTGTGCTCGTAGAAAAGAGGTATAAGGTAGATCAGGTGATAATATCAAACCCAGCTCTCAAAATAGGGAGGTGTGACTTATGAGTCTGAACACGTGCACGACCCCACCGCAAACAAAGAGAACCATGACGACGACATCCCGAGCATACAGGAGAACGCACTTGAGGCGGGGAAGTTCTTTATATTGATGGGTTGTCCACAATAGACCAAACGTTAGGAGAAAGACATACTGGGATGGCGGTTGTGAGATTAAATGAGGACAGAGTGAGCGAGGTGGTGACAAGCGCCTATTTACCATCACATTTCTCAGCGCAGTCTGCTGAGTTAGTAGCTCTAATACTGGCACTAGAGCACACCAAGAACAAAGAAGTGACAGTTTATTCAGATTCAGCCTATGTGACATTCATAGTGCATTCTGGGCTGTCACATTGGCTGAGGAGGGGCTTCAGATTTGCTGATGGGTCACGGATGCAGCACATGTTCCGATTGGGCAGACTGATAGATGCACTTCAGTTCCCACTGCACATAGCAGTGGCGAAATGCGACACCCACACGAGGGGGAGGATTCCGTTTCTAGGGGCAATGAGGCAGCAGATGCAGTGGCAAAACACGCTTCTTATTTTGGGGACATTTTGGAAATTAATGCTTTGTCTCCGGTACGCAACCATGTACGAACAAGGGTGTTGAAGGAAGGGTATAACAAATTACCAGTGACACAGATTATGGAATTGCAGGGAGCTGCAGCCAGGGAAGATAAGGAATTGTGGCTGAAAAGGGGATGTACACTGTCTCCAACAGTGGCCCTATGACGGCAAAACAAAACAGGGAAGGTTGCAATGCCATTATGACTATTTCACACTGCACTGACACAGTTACACCATCCTACCCATATGGGGAAGGATGTGCTTGCTGCTCATATTGGAGAAGACTGGTTCTGTCCTTAATTGGCAGAAAATGTGGCAGAATTCCTGACCAATTGCCTTGTTTGTAAGCAATTTACACCAGGTTATACACTAAGAGTAGCGAGAGGAGCCATACCTCGCCCAATGGGTCCATTCCAACATCTTCATGTCTACTATGTGGACATGCTCCAAGTATGCCAGGGCTACCACTATATGATAGTGGTTGTGTACCCATTTTCCTGATGGATCGAAGCCGGTCCCTGTTCCCATCCTGATGCCATTAGAGTGGCAACATTCCTGGTTCAAGAAATATTCCCAAGATTGGGTGTGTGTGAGGTCCTGCGGTCTGACAACGGTCCTCAGTTCGCCAATGAGATGTTTCATCATAGCACAACCTTGCTAGGGATACAACACACATTTTCTTGTGCCTATCACCTGCAAGCAGACGGGATGTATGAGCGCCTCAATGGGCTGCTCAAAGAAGGCATTGCCAAAATTAGGAAGACATTAAACAGAAGCTGCTTGCTCTGTCTACCTTTGGCCTTATTTGCACTGCACAATAAACTAGGGTCCGACCACCATTTAACCCAACATGACTTGGTGACCGGACGGCGCATGAGACTACCTGTGACTCCTCCCACTAGGGAACTGTTGGATGCAGAAATAAATTCTGATGTATTAGGGCAGGAAATGTAGGAGTACACCACTTCCTTGATGGCTAGTGCCTCTTTTATTTCTCGCCAACTGCAGGGACAATGGGAGAGGCCCAAATCAAAAAAAGGAAACAACAACCCAGAAGCAAACAAAGAACTTTTGAAAGCTCCACTACTTTATCCTGTGGACACAGTACTTTTGCGGGACTTTACCCGTAAATGGTATAGACCGAGCAGTAAAATTACAAAACAAGAAGGCCTGGAATCACCTTGGTGATGTCAAGCCCTATCAAGCGATGGCCTCTCCTAGCACAGGCAGCGAAAAGGCCAACAATCCACAAGCAGGAGACAAAGGAGATCAACTCGCAGCATCACAGCACAGCAGAGGCCAACCTACGAATACTCGCTCCCGAGCAAGAGACATAGGGAAAGGACTTCCAATATATCCAAACTGAGGATACACTGTCTATTATTTTTTTTCTGCACACTGACAGCTTTCATTGTGAAAGTGCAACTGTTTTTACTGCATTGTTCCATGCTTCCCCATGACCCACATCCTGCGACCTTCCATGGCCAATTTGCTCACTTTGTCAGGAGATGTAACAGCACAAGAAGACGCCATCCCAATGTATTTTTCTGTGTTTTCCTGGCTTACCTGTCACAAAAATACCCACAACTGAATAGAGGAAACCCATCTGTACTTTCAGTACTTCGTGACCACAGGATATGCATTGTGTGGGAACAATTATTTCTTCTTGCAATGATCCAACACCATGTTTCGTGGAGCTTGAATTAATAAAGTACTAACAAATGAATGCATTTTTAGCACATTGTAGGCCGTCAATTGACATCATCAAAGCAACACAAGATTCCGAAGCAGAGTAAGTAATGGATACAATTATTAAAATTGTGTTCATTGTGTCCTGTGTGTTCTTTTTGTTTGCTATTTTTGCTCAAATTTTTGGGTGAATGTCATTTGCTATAGAAAATAAAGCTGTAACCCCTACTAAAGCAAGCCCAATTTAGGCAGGCAGACTACCATGTCAGGCCGGGAGGTAAGCACTGTTGGACCAATAAACGGATGTAGACACAGTGCTGATGTAGATATGGGAGGGGTAGATCTCTATCTCACTGATACTGCTTGAGTATCCAATAACATGTGGTATAAGCACATGACCAAAGTAGGTAAACAAACCCGCTGGGGAGAGCTGCAATGTTTCCTCTCTTATCCCCTATGCCTTGAGTGCCTCCAGAACGTTTGTGGCAACTGAAATGTCAGCAGCAAGAGAACAATGCCTTATGTATCTGTCGATGTACTACCGAGGAAGATTCCAAGAGAGGACAGAAACATTGAGATGGATGTCCAAGATGACTTTCCCATGCAAAGATAGCTATATAAAAACACTTGACATGATGGACAATTTTTGGAAAAAAGACCAGGCTACACAATATATAACTGACTGCCCACAGAAAGGAGAGACAAAAACAATAACACTGAAAGAATTACCATGTCCTAAAAAGGGACATTGAGAAATAGGAGGAGAACCAGGATGCTGAGAAAGGCCACAGATGCTCATTTATGGCCATGTGTACACAGCCAAGGGATGGAAAGAAGGAGTAGTAGAGAGCAAAGCGCACACACTCCTAACAGTTCCAGTAAACACAGTACAGGACGAAAATAACAAATGCCTGAAGGAATGGGACATAAGTGTGAAGTTACTGACTTGGGTGGAAAATTAAGCTGGGCCAATGCCCATAATACCACTGAAGAAAGCAGCATTATGTTCCAGAATGATGGAGCAGTAACGGTTGGAGAAGACAAATACTGCAAGCAGACAGTAAAGCGTCCAGGCATGAAGGTTGGGACAGCAGTTTTAATGCATCATTATTGGATGTGCGGGTCTAAGGCACATGAAAAGTTGCCACCCACCTGGGGAGGAGTATGCTCGCTGATGCACATGAATACGCCAGCACTAGTGGTTCCACAAAAAGACATCAAAACAGAAGACTTCCCTTAAATGGACGATGCCAGAAGAAAGAATAGGTCAGTAGAATTGACTAGGGTGAAGAGGGAAAACTATATGTCATCAGCATGGGAAGATGCACTAGACAATATACCACCTGAGCACCGATTGTTCAGTAGGACAGAAATGTTCTTCGCGTCAGTAGCTCCAGCTGTACAGACATACACAAATATAAATGGCTCCAGATAACGAGGTGGGAGCATATGCAGACAAAAAAACTCAACTATCATCGGCTTCAACGCCATAAAATAAGCGCTCCAAGTAGTAAGGTTAATGGCCCTCCGGAACAGATATGTTCTAGATCTTCTCACAGCAATGGAACTAGGAGTTTGCACTAAGATCGGGACTTCTTGCTGCACATTCGAACCAGCAAATGATGAAGCAAATGGGACACTTACTGAAGCCGTTACTATATTGTAGAAGATGTATGCCAAAATGGAGGTGGAAGCAAAGTGTGCAGGAAAAGATGGAGGTTTGCTATCCTACATATTCCCATGGATGCCCACATGGATGGCAGCACTAATATTGGTACTAGTGACCCTATGTGTGAGTGTAAAGACTGGTAGGGGGTGTCTGTACTTCCGCTCTCTATATGGTAGAGGAGAGGCACAGCGGACCCCAGCCAAGATTCTCTATATGGTAGCAATGGACGAGCAATCAAGGCCTAGCTTCTCAGGAGGTGATGCAGGCTGGTTCTTAAGTACAGTGTAGTCCCCGAACCCCCACAAAGGAATGTCCACACACTGTATTACTGAAAACACAGTCTTTATATAATTAATATTCAAAGGTGTGTACACGAACCCAATAACGCACTTTGTACTTGGCAGTCAATAATGATAAAAATATACAATTCTAGAGTGGTACCACCAATGTTATCGAATCTCATTAAAGTGCATCAACTGTACGGTTAAAATGTCACACAGATCAATAACGAGTAAACCAGCAATAGAGATAGGAAGGAACGCAAGATGGTTGAAACAATAGGCAGGATGCTGGCCCCGTTACCTAGACACAGTCCTGTGTGAAGATCCCCCCACCTGGGCAACCTGTAAATAAAGATATATAGCACAAGCCCAGTCCATATGTTCAATAGTCTCACTTCTTCCTATTAAGGTTTTTACCCCCCCCAATGTACCTGGTGGAGTAGAGTTCTCCGACGATGCGCCGACCGATCCTTCTTGAGTGCCTCCCTTTCAGGTGGGAGCCACTGGTGGATGCTCCTCGGCGCGTCGATGGTCGGGCCTTCTCCAGCGGGAGACAAGCGGATGACGATGCAGACGAGAGCGTCTGATGATCAATTGAAGTTCTTAGGCAAACGGGAGCACGGCGGCTCCGGTCGGCGACGGCGGTCGTCGACAGTGGCGGACAACAGTCCGAGTGCTTCTCCTTGGAGTTTCGCAGCAGTCCCCGTATCGGGTCGACAGCCTGTCGTAGGTCTGTCTACCAGGGAGCTTTGGCAAAGATCAGCTGTGCACGATGGTCACTCGTAGCTCGGGAAGAGGGCGCCTTACCAGGTCCTCTCTGGGTCAGTCCTTGGAGGCACAGCAGCTTTCAGATTGTGAAGGAGAGCAACAGCAATTCTTCTCGTCCAGCAGGGCTTCAAGGTCAAGCGTCAGTTAATCCAGTTACTCGTCGTAGTGGACTTCAGCTTCTGAACACGATTCCTAGCAGTGAGAGGTCCCCAGATATACTGTTGATCTCCCATTCATTCCGCTGGGTCTCACTCAAGCATCCAATCACGACTACGGGCATTCATGCAGGCAGACAGCCAATCAGGCACACGAGGTATTCAGGCCATTCACTTCTCTCCAGACACTCACAACAAGTTATGTGTATTGGGACAAGTACCGAGCCATTCAACACTCCAAGCTGCATTCATACCGGTTTCGGGCAGGGTTGTCTCAGTCATTGTGTCAACCACCAGATACTAGACACCCACAACACAGAATGCATATTCGTCACACACTCCATTCACCCAGGTCCCACCCACAGGAGGTACCCACAACATACATCACCGGGAAGGCTCCAGCTAGACTGGCCGAGCCTTCACAACAACACCATATATGGCATTTCCACCCAACAGCCAGTCAGGGGGAAGGGACAGAGTCAGGGCTTCCCAGGACTTTGGGAAAACAAGGTAATGGGTAATAGAAAGCAAGAGGCCACCGGGCCATCTTATTTTCCATCAGGAATCAACGGATCCCAATGGCAGGGCCGGGGCATCCCAAAATGGAGGATACGCCGCACACCTGTCAAACTCAGCATGGAGCTGCCACCAGCCCATACCCTGCTCTGCGGGCCACCCACAGGTGCCCAAAAACATACACTAGGGGAACAGGGTTGTACCCCCACCCATGGGTGCCATAAGGGTATCCCATGGGTCCGTTCACCAAACCAGAAGAGAGAGAGCTGCACCGCCAGGAGTCCCACATGAACTCCTGCGCGGAAAACACGACAGAACACACGATAAAAAGCAGTAAAGGATAAGGATACGGAGGCCCTGTCCCTCCGATGCATTTCCAGCATCACAAATATGTATAACACAATGCCGCAAAACGACAGAGAAAACTGTAGGTATGAAAGTATTGGTAGATACAAATGCTGAAGAGGACAACATAGTAGAAGCTAGAAATACCATAAGGACACACATAAAGGAGTTTCAATTGTTCCTGACTGAGATGATAATATTTGAAGATCCCAATGACTACAAAAATATTGGGCAAAATGGGTATGGTGCAACCCGGAAGGAGAATGCTGTTATATGACATAGAGTTTAGAAGACCACGCAAATTACTATGGACATCTTGGAGGGGCTCCCGAGAATGGCGGTGAATAGGTTTGGAGATGTGGTTGATAGGTCGTCCAGGGGGGGGATTGTAGAGAGGGTCCCTGGAAGGGCTCTTGTGTCCCCTATATGCATGAGAGCCCAAAGAGCAAGAAATGAGAGATGCCCGTCACTCTTTGACCAGCCCCCATGTGGGCCAGTACATCCTACGTATGTGAGCAGATATTTTCTTAGACAACCATTCAAACCCTATCCAGTGGATGTCCTCATGAATATAGGTTCCCCATCGTGGGATCAGGCAGACTAAGAACATGTATCCAGCTGTGCTGACATCATTAGTGACACCACAACATAGTAACGTTAGTCACTAAGCAAACGTGCATCGCTGCATTAAGCTACACACACGAAGAACATGCATACACAGTGGACAGATGCATGTACATACTGTCAGAAGCCTTTTTCTTTCACTAGCCAAACGCAGAAATGCAAGAAAGCAACAGTCACACAGAGCAAGCTTGCAGCTGCTTATTGCAACTAACCATATCAAACTTTGGGACGTATAAGAAAACGGGAAGAGCCAAATACTAATAACCTCTAAGGAGAATACCACCATATATATATATATATATATATATATATATATATAGAAATACATATATATACTATAGAATGACTTTAGTGTAACTGCATGAATCCACAGGCCTCAGAATAAGGGGCCAAGAGAAGCATATTCTGCAGCATAAAGCAAAGGGCCAGTGCTCGCAGCCAAGGACAAGTGCGGGTGGAACATTCCTGACTCCAGGGGCAATGAGCCACCTGCATAATAACAGAATAAATCCTCTCTAATTGCAGAACCAAAAGCTCTGTTTTGTGGTACTCACCCACGTGACTCGGCCGAACCGAACAATAGCCATTTACCCATAGTGGGAAGAGGAGCTGTTCCCAGCGAAGTAGACAAGAACTGATACATGGGTTGCCCAACAAACATTTGAAGTTTACAGGCACCCTCTCAGGCTAGGTGTCTATACCAGTGGCAACAATTTGGACACACAGGGCCTCATTCCAAGATTGCTGGTAGTCATGGTGCTATTTGCGCCATGACTGCTACCAATAACGGGTCCGGCACCGGTCTAGTTCAATGGGGACTTACCGGTGTAGTCTGACCTTTGCGGGACCGGTAAGTCCCCATTGAAAATGCCATTCCCCATTCCCATTTGAGCCCCCATAGGGCTCAATGGGAATGGGGAGGGCGCAAATAACGGGCTCGCGCATCTCAAGCCCATTATTTGCACCCTGGTCCCTTTGCTGGTCAGACCAGGCGTTACTGGAGGGACCCGCTAAGGGACCTTGTAGTAGGGTGAAAAGAGATTACCGGCACCGGTCTCCTTACCGGTGCCCGGTATGCCTTACCGCCCTACTCGGAATGAGGCCCACAGTCTTTCTCATTACCTTGGAAAGGTAAACAGAGCGCTGTGAACAGAGCAGGATCCCGGGCCTGGGGGTCTTGCTCCGGCCAATCAGGGAGCCCAAGTCCTGGGGTGGTGTGTAATGGGCAAGGGCGAATGGTTGACTTGCCACCCTCCAACAATGTAATAGATAGTTTTTGGGGAAGTCTCAGCGAAACCACCTGACATGGCAGGACCAACCTCCGTAGGTAATATCACCACCAGCCACCCAATAGTACAGGCTCTTAGGATTTTGGGGAAAGGTCAGCAATTGTGACGCAATTGTGTAATAAAAACTCAAGACACAGGCTCAGGAGCTATGATTGCTGGTGAATTGTTTTTTACTGTATGATCCCTGTCTGTTTGGAAAATAAAGGACAGTTCCACCTTTTCCTTGGCTGAGTCCTCTGTCCTTACCAGGGGAGGGTTCATTGGGTCCTGGGTACTCTGCGAAAGGTAACTGTTTGGCACGCCACAGACCCCTTAGCAAGATCCTGAGCGGTGGATCTCACTTATTCATGCCCTAAGAATAAAAAGTGTGTACCTTATATTCAACAAAATGCACTAATTGAGCAATAAAAATACAGTACAACTCCAGAGCATAAAAGAAGCAAGAACTATTGTGTGGCAACATCAGTGTACAGATCTCCCCTTGCCATCTGTTCTCCCCTTTCTATTCCATCCACTCCCGTTCACATTTCAGCCCACTCAACTTCCATCCACTCCTTCTTACCACCATCCCCACCTTACCACCACTACCACACAGCATACCCCCACCAGGTCTTCTTGGCCTGTCTGGGGAGAATCAAGGATGGCGCTTTCTCTCCTCTGTGAGGGCTGAGCAATAAGGCTCCTAGCCCTTGCCCCATCTCAGCTTCAGCGCTCTAACTATGCCTCTCTGAACACTGGCAACTCCCAGCAGGCCTTGAAAGGGAAGGTAGTGGGGCCTAGCATCTTGTTGTGAAAGGCAGACCCTTCCCCCACCATAGAGATTACCACAGTATGGAATGGGATATTTTGCGTCTTAAAGAAATGGCATTTTGAAGCACCAAAACTGTATTTTTTTATGCATTTCTGCTGACATTTTTTAGTTGAGAGGGACTACTAGTATGCAGAAGATAGTGCCAGGGTGCAACAGCAATTGGAAATATAGCCAGTATCCTCAGGGCGACATTCAGATTTGGAACCTGCATATATTTATTTCCTTCCCTCAAATGTTTGGTGAATGGATAGATAAAAACAACAATGTATTTTATCTTTGCACTACAGGGTAAATGTTTTGCTCAGTCATGCATTGATAATAAGAAGCAGGTTGTCCACTGCTGTCAACGCATGAGTCTGTTGTTGTAGCTCAAAATCCAGAGTAGAATCACACTATTTAATTTGTATCTATGTATATATCTATACTGTGCATTTTACTGATCATGGAATATTTCAAATGTGTGTATTTTCTTTCATGTGTTGCTATATCTTTTATGGGATTTGGTTACATTTCCGAAATATAGAAATAATTGAGTGTGCAAGGGTGTGCTAGTATGCAGGAGAGAGTGCCAGGGCGCAAAAGCAATAGGAAATATAGCCAATGTCTTCAGGGCGACATTCAGATTTGGAATCAGCTTATTCTAATTTCTATGGTGAAAAAAAAAGGATTGCTACTGTTATATATGGGGCAACTCTACTCTATTAAACCACGAATTCTTTTCTTTTTAATAGTGTACACTGTGAACTGCATCTCTTCTATGGGCACCTAATTTTGGCACAGCGAGACTGAATGATTTGCCCACAATCAAACACTTTGATTAAGTTGTGAAACCTAGTCTGAAATGTAGGTACTTCAAAAAAAAGATATCTTCCTAGCTCAACTTGGTACAAATATGTACTTATGTTTCCGTTTGAACATCTGAAATAATACTCCATTTTATACAGGTGAGTTGAAATGTGCACAAGTCACATGATGCACAAACCTGACAACATATACATCATTTCAGAAACATGCTGATCAAAAAGAGTATGATGGTGCATTTTGTTTTGAATCTTAAATTCTACCCTTGTTTGCACTTGTGGCCAAAAGGGTCCGTGCATGCAATTTAAATTGTTTCCACCACGCAGCAGAGAAGTAAATAGTAAAATAAAGGCAAAACAGCCTTTATTTTTCACTTTTCCACTAAGTGTCTGGAAAAGCGTAAATGCAACTGTAGCCATCTACAATGGTTTCCTTTCGAATCCGCCTGTTTTTACCAGGTGTACAAACGTCAGGCGGATTCCATAGAAACCCATTGGTTTTCTACCAGCCTAAAAATACAAGCAGATTTGGCAGGCAGGCCTGGGAAGAGCAGGCGTAAATCGCTCTGCTCTTCAACTTCACCTGCAAATCATAAAGAAATTCCTGGGGCATAGAAAGTGGCAGCAAACGCTTTTACTGCCACTTTATCCACTCCGATAGAACTTGAAAAATAGGCCCCTGCCATTGTGTACTTCATTCTCCCCATCCTGGATGGAACCTACAAGGTTTACCATGCAAAGTAATGAGAGCCTACAAAGTGCAAAATGCATGACAATGGCCTTGCTTCACACAGCTTGCAGCTTGCTCTCTGCCCCCATTATTTCAGATCACCTAAAGATCCCACTAAAGTAGCTTATTAAAACTTTGTATAAGTCAGTGGAAAAAAGGTCGCACAGCAATGTGGTTCCTAGCAGTTACCTGTTCCTATTACCTAAAGGTCTGTTGCCGAGACATGTTAAAAAGATAAGACCTGACTGAGAGGCCCTGTGCAGCCTTGGCTGAATGCCTTGGAAGTGGAAGAGGCAGAGCAGGTTGCCCCTTAGGCATTTGTCCCTTGTCCGACTGTTAAATTGGCCTCTGCACGCTCGATACTGGGGCCTCTGTTTACGCAAGAGTTTGTGTTTATAAGAGTTTTGGTTCCTTCTTTGAGGATTTAATGGAGTGAGACCAAGGAAGGCTGCACTGCAGTCAGCACAGTGTGTAGGAGGGTGCACGGGGTGTACCGGAAGGGGTGGGGGCTCATGCCACACCAAGCAAAGTGTGGAAAGCAACCAGTCCGGTTAGGGACTGTCGTGTTTCCGTGATGTCACTACAGTTCTGGGAATTGGGGCCCGTGCCCACTCCTCCCCTGTCTTTGGTATGTATGCGATGTGCACCACAAACTAGCGTCAGTTTGGGGCCTAAAATTATCTCGGACACCAATGAAAAAGTATCCCACAGTGCAAATAGCAATTCCTTCCATTTGTGACAGACTGTTACATTTTATTTGGGGTAAAATGTGTTGCAAATTACGCATTTGATAGAAGATGTGTTCAGTAGCACTAGTTACAACTACTTGCTGCTCATTGAAGTAACTCACCAAACTGTCCCACTTTGGGCCCATACTTGCATGTTGGGCCTGCACTTCGGTTATTTCCATATTGCCCTACAGGCCAATTTGGTTTTATTTCTCAATCCACTCCACTTTCCCATTATATAACTCGGACTGCAAGTCCCAGAATGTAAATTAAAAAAACAGGACTGGATAAGCACTTACAGATTGGAATGGGTCATGTTGGCAACTATGTTTTTCTCTGTGGTAGCAAATGAAGCTCTGCCTCAGTGATATGGCCCTGCCCCCTGCAAGAAGGCAAAAACATGTCTGAAGTTGCAGATGGAATGTGGACTAGTGGCCTGAGCTGGACTGTTCCCATTGGTGCCAGGACCAACACGGATTTGTATTTAGCGGGTGCCATTTTCTAACAGCCCACATGGGAGGGAATGGGAGATGCGCATATTTCAACATTTTACGCCATTAACCATTTTGGTGTCTGAGAGGGGAAGATGGCTGACTTTTAACCCTTCTAAGGGACCATTAAACAAGTATTTAGAAGCTGCACTGTGGTGGAAGAAGCGAGCGGACACATGTGTGAGTCCAGTTATGCTCGCGGGCCAGGAAGACGTTATGCAGAGGCATAAGCCCCAACTAATCATGGCGGCTGTCAAGTCAATTGCAAGATCCCTGGATAGACTGCTGCCTCGGAAAGACCAGTCAGACCAGCGTAGAGCCAGTGAAATATTACCAGAGGTACGGGTCTGTTGATAATCTTGGGGCTTCCCTGTGGAACACTGTGCTTTTCATAGCTGGCACAAGCCCGGATCCATTGCTCCTGCCGTGAGCTTTCCAGGGAAGTCTGCAGCCCACCACTGCTGCACCCAGGGGCCTCTGCCACGGTTGCTGCCTCCAAGTCTCCCCCAACTGGGCATCCCACATTCTCTCCTCACACACTCTCCCGCTCAGACACGTGCTGCGGCCCTGCAACTCTGTGGCAGTGGGTTCACTTTTATGTCAGCTCTTTACGTATCCGGTGACTCACGTTCCCATGCTCCGTCCAGAGCCGGAAGGAACACAATTCAAACATGCATTATATTTTTTTTAAATGTGCTTATATATCTCCATTTCATTTATTGGCACCTGCTCGTTTTTTCGAACCCTGAGTATTTCCTCCAAAAATGCAATTCAAAATGGAAGCAAAAACAACAAAAAGGCAATGCAATCATGGCCATGTATCAAACTGAATGGTGATAAAACGGAAGTAATGCTTGTTGGCTCTCCTCCTAATCCGTCATTATGGACCACCGCTTTCTGGCCCACATCGTTGGGTCCTCTACCCTGTCCTGTAAACAAGGTAAAGAATCTGGGGGTTATCCTCTCTGCCTCCCTTTCTATGTCAAATCAGGTTTCGGCTGTCTGTCAGTCCGCACACCACCAGATCAGGGTTCTAAAGAAGGTGTTACCTATGATCCCAGAAACCATGCGTCCCCCGGTGGTGACGGCACTGGTTCTCTCACGGCTGGACTATTGTAATTCCTTGTACTTATCCCAACCGACAGGTCTGCTACAACGCCTCCAAAGTATGCAAAATCTGGCAGCCAGACTGGCCACTGGGTCCCCCTATGGCGCCCACATCTCACCGGTACTTCGCCGTCTCCACTGGCTCCCGGTGGCACAGCGTCTTAAGTTTAAGTCATTATGCATTGTCCACCGGGCAGTTCATGGCTTAGGAGCAGAGTTCCTTCAAGCTAAATTTTCCCGATATATCCCGGATCGTGACCTTCGCTCCTCTACAACCAACCTTCTTAAGGTCCCCAGGTTCAATCGGGAAAGACATGGCGGCAGAGCCTTCTCTATTACCGCAGCCAAGCTCTGGAACACTCTGCCACTATCACTTAAATCCTCGACTAATCCTCTGGCCTTCCGGAAAGCCCTGAAGACCACCCTGTTCTAACGCGTCTGTCCTTGTTGAGCTCGCAGCTTCCCTACCAGCGCCATGATGCCTCTGGGCGACCGTGCGCTTTACAAATATATATAACATAACATGTATCCCGAACATCTGCGATGGCCTCTTACTTTAGACTGCAATTTCTAAACATGAAATCCCCAAAGTAGGTGTTTCCCACACAAAAAATATATACCCCCACCTTTTGGCTGGCGGCTTGTTTCTGGTATAAAGTGTATTGATAAAGGCGTGTAGCAGGGTGAAAGAGATGCAGACTATCACGGAAAAGGTTGTCTTCACACTGTGGATTGCAATTTAGAGTATTTTTCCATTTTAACCGTTGAGTGCAGTGGCGTTGCCTGCGTTTTTGTGGAATTTTTGTATATGCCGTCTGCCCTTCACCCCCACACTACCCCAAAAATGTATATACACACAGACACCCACAAACTGCCTCGATTAAAAATACAGCAAAAAACACAACGAAACTGACATTTTACAAAACGCAGTGAAATGGCGACCACAAAGTGGGAGGGTTTGGTTTTTATGATCAAGTTAACAAAAGAGATGTGTATACTAATGCCAGGTGGGCAAAAACACATTACAATGCGAAATTGACATTATTTGCATCCTCTGATGGAAATGGCGAAGGTATTTATCTAGAAAATTAACAAAACTAAAATGATGTACTACACACCTGCATTACTGGCCAAAATAGAATATTTCATTCGTACCAATATTTGTTGAACATTTTTAGCGAAGTGTGAACTAAATCCCAGGAGTGTATTAGTCAACGATTTTCCAGAAAGTTGCCAGGAATATGCAGTATTTGAGACTCTGAAAAAAATCCTTCATTGTCGATTTGCACATAGTTGCAGCAACCTTTAGGGTGATGTGTGCCATAACAAGCTCGTAAACAAGAACTTTTCCCCAACTATAATTACGAAGCACTCAGAGAGGAAAAGGCCCTCCATGCTCATGTTTTAAACCAATGTTTAGTGGATAAGAAGTAAATCCTTGTGCTTTCACAATATATTGCGATCCTTGGTCATAGAAGATTATGAGGGAAAGAAGAAATGCTACATGAAATAAAAATCCCTTAGAGAGCATATAGTACGCGCTTAATACCCAGAGGTTTCTATGCAGGTGGACCCGGGATCAAACCTGTGTTGCTCTGCGTCGTCTTGCTTCCAAGGCGAGCACGTTGCCCATGAGCTATCTACTAAATAGCATATTTGAGTATGTAGCTGAAAACTGAATAACTCAGTCAAGGGTTTTTCTATGATTTTTATGTAATTAATGGTTCTATGTTATAGTGTCAGGAAAGCACTAAAAACTATGCTGTTCACCTTACTTTATCTCCCATTGATATCCCTTCTGAGGATGGGAACAAACAATGAATGTCGACCAAGCATTTCCACCATGCACCTGTACTGATTACCTATGCAACTTGTTTGATGTATTCTAAATTATCTTGTGATTCTATGTAGATATTTTTTCTAGAATGTGTTTTGATTTTCTTTTATTTATCAGTACTGTGAAAAACTCACCATAACAATTCCACCTTAAAACATGACCCCTTTATTTACTCTTACTTATTTACTTAGCTTCAGCCTTGAAGGTATACTTTCAAAATGAGGTGGTTGGAGGGGTCCCTCTTCACCTGCTCTGAACCATACTGACCCCAACCAAGAAATATTTTCTTTTTGAATTGAGCTAATCAAAAAAATAAAATGGCTATGTCAGAGTTGTTTACCTCTTTGTTTTCAAAATTCTTAATTTTTCAGAATTCTTTTTGCTTTGTACCTAACTATCGAAACCTGGTAAACAGATATTAAAAAATCAGTAACAGAAACGAATAAGTATGCTTGTGTTCTCCGTATTTTAATTACCTTTTCTTTCAAAACAAGTTCGATTTTAATTTTAAAACGACCATTTTCACCTTAAAACAGAGTTTTTTTTTTTACCTGACCAGATTATTTTTCAGGATTGATGATTTTGGACCAAGCAAAATGAAATGATCAGCTGCCTTCAGTATTTAACCGCTAATCAGTGAGTTTGAAAAACATCTGGTCAATGCAGAATTCGGTACATTGCACTACACAGGTAAAACGCGAGAACATGTCACCCTGTAGAGAAATGCGATCTGCATTACAGATTCAGAAAAGCCAGAGGTCAATCTACACCAAGACACAGAAGTATACAACCACCCAGACCTAGGGACCTGATTTACAAACGCGTTTTTCTATGAGGTGGTGCCATTGTAAAATAAACTATGCAGGAGAAAGTACCGTGTTAAAGACCTACCTCCTGTTAACACCTGCGTGGGAATTTGAGCACACGGACGGCCTATTAGATGGAGTTACACTCTGCAAACCCAGTCCTTAAATATCCACCAAGCTCATCTACCGTCCTGACAGACACCCACAGGGTCGGTCTGGGACATGACATTGTCTGGGGCACCAATGAAAAAGTGGCACACCGTTGCACATGGCAATTCATTCCTTTTGTGACAGACTGTTTGAATAGCACCAGGGGGGAGGTTATTGATAAAACGTAATGGAAATTGTGCACTTTAAAGATATTCATTCAACAACACTGGTCAAAACTAGTAGGTGCATGGTGAAGTAACTCATCGGACGGGCCAATATTGACCAAAAAAGTGCCCCACTTTGAACCAAAAAACTGACCTACAACAGCATTTTGTGTTTTTGGTTCAGGCATCTAAATGCACAGAGCACCTGCGGTGCTCTTCCAGTACTCCATCACCTTCACATTGACATGCATTGCGCTCTGTCTAACTGTGCACTTTTCCCTTTGTAACGTCGGGGAATGGCACTGGTGGATAACCCATTAGGTACACGAGGCACGTGACTAGTGTCACCCACGCTTAGGGTTTGCGGCACCCCAAGACAAAAGTGATAGCAGAAGTCAGATCCACTGACAATTCTAATCTGCAACTGTTGGATATGCGGGTTAGTATGTAAGAACCCTGAGGGCCACCACGCGTGCGTGGGAATTGGTGTGATCCGCAGTAAAGGGCATTGCACAGACACTGACAAAGGCTCCGGCATATTAATGATGCACCTCACTGGACTAATGGGGGATTACTACACGAGCTGGGCGACAATAACAGACTAAAATGCTCTTGATCCATACCCTGCTGTTCAGAGTTGTCAACAAGCCCTGTGTCATAAGGAGAACCTTTATCCACTCCTGTCTCTCAGTCAGTGGCTCCTCCCATGCTTGAGCTTGTAGGCCCATGCTAATACTGGCATGCAAAGTGCTGTTGCCTACAATGCCTGGACTGGATCAACGGGAGCCAAAAAATATGGAGTCATTTGTGAAATCTGATTTAGGAAATCAAAGGGATTACATAGGAGAATCCTCATGGGCGATGCAGGTGGCAGGGTCAGTAAAGGACAACACACATGTTCATTTGGAAGGCAATGGGCTGCATTTATTACATGTCATACATCACCACAATGCGACAAAAACCATACATGAATTACATCATCCAACGGTTAGCTCATCATTACGTCATAAACAGCATCATCATGATGTACTCAAGCATGGGGAGAGTGAAATATGTGACCCCTAAACCACTGACCAGATGCGCTCACCCCACTCACGGACCGGTGAGGACCGCTCTAAGAGCCCCTGGCCTGCCACCTCACCGTTACGAACCTAGGACCCGAATGTAAATCAGCAATCACTCTCCCTTCCAGTGACCCAAAGGTTGTGCCCCTTGCTCAATTCAATGCAATGTGCTCCAACCTACCGCAGCACTCTCTCCACCTGCTGATCTAAAAGCTTGGGAGGGTGGGAAAACGAAACATGCTGCTACGAGCAGCACACCGGTCCCGGGTGGTGAGAAAGAGAGGGAGGGCACATTGTGCCCTCTGGTCTAGGTCTCGAGAGGATAGCTCAGGGGCAACATGCTCGCCTTGGAAGCAAGGCGACACGGAACAACACAGGTTCGGTCCGCGCTTACAAACCTATGGGTATCAAGCGCGTTATAAATTACCAATCAGATCATATCTTTGTTTATACCCGCCCGGCACCCACACCAATTTACTTCCGCCCCGGGCGGTGGCGCCTGCACATGATGTCGCCCTTCTGCCCGATGTTGAGGAGGTGCCTCCTCCTACAGCTGTCTCTCCCATTTTGGAACACTTCTGCGCCTCCCAACCCGCTGTTCAAGCAAGGTTTGCCTGGGGCGCTTTCGTAAAAGATTAAAAGGGGTCAGGTTTCAGTATGGATTTAGAGCATTTGCACACTGGGGAGTCTTTCAACTTAAATAAACTGTGTGAAGGGGCGATCAGGTGAAAGGAAAGTTCACTCTCCTCACAAATAACCCTGTAAATGCATCACTGTAGGGTCGGGGGTAATGGGGAACAGAGTAGGTCTAAGGCAGTAGAGGCGGGCTCAATTTCTCTCATGACATGAGTGAGTAGCTCGCAAAGTCGTAGTTTTATTCTTTGCATTCTGGTTCTTTTATTTTACTATTTAGAACCAATGGTGTGCATCATATGCATAACCACAATATTGAAAACTGGTGTAATGTCTACTGACATACAGGGCTTTAAGTGTGCCAGGGCTTGACGGGGCAGAGCCCCAGCAGTCTCCAAAAAGGGTTTCTGAGTTTGAGCACTTCCTGGGCTCCCTAAAGTACCCTGGTAAACCCAGCCAATCAGGCCGCTAGAAGTCAAGGCCTTTTTTTCTAAAGCCTGAAGCTCTCGCCCATAAGTGGCCTTGCCTTTTCTTCTTTAATTGCGTTGCCAGCCCCTGCCAGACATCCCTTTAACTAAGTGATCCAGGGATCATCACCCTCTCACCCAGGCGCACCCAGCCCCCCATACATCAGACACTCATTCACACACACTCATTCATACATACATTACGTACACACTTTCATTCCACACTTAGATGGAATTCTTAACTAGGCCTTTTTTTCTAAAGCCTGAAGCTCTCGCCCATAAGTGGCCTTGCCTTTTCTTCTTTAATTGCGTTGCCGGCCCATGACAGACATCCCTTTAACTAAGATCATCACCCTCTCACCCCGGCGCACCCAGCCCCCCATACATCAGACACTCACTCACACATACATTACGTACACACTTTCATTCCACACTTAGTTGGAATTCTTAACTTTATCTTGTGTCGCATATGGATAGAAATGAGAATGTTAGCATGTGCCACACTTGGATGAAACTATGAATGATGGTAAGTGCAACACTTGATTGGAATCACTAGCCGGCTTCACATCTAGACAGAATATTGAAAATTAGCAACGATGGAATAGTGAATGAAAGCAAACATCAGACATAGACAAAACTGCAAGGACAGCAATGCCAACTAACTAATCCACTAACAATGTCCTCCCTGTGCATACAGTTCTCAAACTCTAACCAAACACAACCACAAGCCTAAAACGGAGCAATCCGCACTAACTTCACTACACTGCAACAAAAAAACAAACCCCACGTAGACTTGCACAACAGCACACGACTACCGACGGTAAAACACCCCAAGCCCAGCCGACGGACCCACTGGGCTGAGGCTGCCACCAGCACATCACTGCTTTCTTGCACTTTTCCAGCTTATTCCCACTAACTCACCCTCACTCCCTCTTTCAAAGCCGCCAGAGCGCCAGGGGACCACTCCGGTGGTGATAGTGCGCGGTACAAATATCCTTTAACATTAACACTCCTTGCACACATGCATACATACATAATGAGCTAACATGCAACACCCTTTCACACTGCTAGTTTCAGAAAAGGCTTCCCTTGCCTCTCTGCCTAACAAAAAGGTGGTGCACACATCAGCCCCCTCCCCCGGATGTGAAAGGACACATAACATTGCTATATGTTCGGGGGCTGATGTGTGCATTTCATTTTTGTAAGGCAGTGCGGTGATGGAAGCCTTTCCTAAACTAGCAGCTTTAAAGTTTCGTTTGTGCAAATAAATGTTTCTGCACCAACAAAGCAACACTTTAAAGCCGCCTTTAGAAAATACTTCTCTCCCCTCTCTGACTAACTCAAAGCTATGTCCAGTAGCCCCGCCCCTCAGCTCAAATTTCAGGGGGGGGGGCTGAAGCATGGCCAGCACAATGGCGATCCGCGCCGGATTCACTATATGTAACACAATACCTGCATGTGTTAAACGATGACTACACATAGGATGTGTGCAAGTTTGAAACTAGCACAACCCATGGCGTTGTTTGCGGAGCAAGCGGTTCCATGCCAGCCGTCAAGTAATACACCAGGCCTGGGTTTATGGCTCACATTATATTGCGTTCTGGTATATGAAGGCCTGTTCGTATATTATTCACAGACATGCAACATAGCATGTACTGCAAAAGCCAGGACTTATAAAGCATTACATGAGAGCTGGGCTTTGGCATATTATTAAGCAGCAGGCGTGTGCACGAAGTAGTGATGTTAGGCAGTGTTAAATGGGAGCAGCGCTCTCTCTTTTGTATAGCGGTGTGCCGTGACACCAAGCATATGTTTGGAAATGAAGGAGGCGCACACAGACGTTGCCGGTCACTACTCTGTACTTTAATGGAACTAACTTAACTTCCCATTTCCCCCATCACATCCCTTCCTCCAGGGTCACACCCCCACCCTAACCCCGCCTTCCACATAATGATGTGGATTGAAATGTAATAGAACATGACAGCCATCCAGGGGCGTTGCTAGGGGGGGGGCTAAGGGGGCTACCGCCCCTGATCTTTTGGTTGTAGCCCCGGATAGAATCTCAGGAGCTACAGCCAAAAGACTGGCTAGCCCCCAATCCCAACAGTACTGACATCAGCTTAGCCCCGGGTCTTTTCTAGACCTAGCAACTCCCCTGCAACCATCCCCCTTTTTAAACACATACAGTCTGATTAGCCCATCTCTTCAATGAGTCTTATGGGTTTAGTCTTTACCCGCACAGGGCGGCTTACCCTTGTCCGCTCGGGGCTGTGGAAAGGGGATCTGTCTGTTGTCCACTCACCCTCGTCATCTGCGGCCTCACCTCAGGAGACTTCCTCATCTCCCCAGTATGGGCCATCGAAATCTTCCCTGACCCGTGAATCCACACCATCTTCCTGTTTCTCCTCCGAAGCTTCCCAGGCTGTCCCTTTACTGCGACATTCTTTGAAGTGTGACACGTTTCTTGTGACTTCACAGCCTTTCTCATCCACTGCAGTGATCATGGTACCTTTCACCAATCTTCCTTCCTTCGCTGGGACTGGCGTACCAGTACCCTGTCACCTTCCTCGACGTTGTGCTCTCGAGCTCCTCTCCCCTCATCTGCCATGATCTTCATTCTCTGCTTTTCTTCAGCATCCCTGGTCCGAATCTCCTCGTCCTCCGGTATGGTGTTGCGGCAGCCGTCTCCTTTACCTGCAGCCAAACAAAAGGTCTGATGGGCATTTGCCCGTGGTGCTGTGAGGAGTGTGGGGTAGTCGTGCAGGATCTGGTACAGTGTCTGTTCAAACAGTTTGTGGGACAGCTGCACCACTTGCAGTGCGCTCTTCAGGTTCCCCATGAAGCGCTCAGCCATGCCGTTGGCTTGGGGCCAGAGGGGAGTGATTTTCCATGTATTAGGCAAAGTTGGTAAAAGGTGGACCACTGTCAGATGTGATCGTCTGAGGAATATCGTAGGCAGTGAGTATGCGGTCCGGGACTGGAATGACTGCCGTTGCTGCTGTGGATGGCACAATTTGTACCTCCGAGTACCTTGAGTGCTCGCGATCACGACTAGGGCAAATGTGCCATCTCAGGGAGGTCCAAAGAAATCCAACGCCAGCTCCTCCCATATCTCTCCCGGGAGCAGAGATATCAGCAGTGGGTTTGGGCATGGAGTTGGGGCTATTGCATTGCAGATGGCACAGTTCTTTAGGGTGTCCTCAACTTGTTTGTCAAAGCCTGAGAACCAGATCTTCTGCCGCAACAGCTTCTTTGCCGAGACCACTCCTCAGTGTCCCTCATTGGCCAGGTCAACCATCTGTTGGCATAGCAGCACAATTCGGCAACCCTTCATGATTATTTGATCCCTGGTGGTGGTGAGTTCCCCCTGAACAAACAACACTGCTTTGATGTCACCCTGCCATATTTCATCTAGGTGTTTGGCTCTTTCCCTTCCTTACATGTATCATTTTCCCTTGGCTGATGCATGTGCAAGGATGGTCAGCGCTTGATCACTTGCAGACTCTTGTTGAAGCGTCTTCCACAATATTGGTAACGGTTTTAGTTAGTGGATAATGCATTGTAGGTAAACGTCAGCGATGGAGTGATCCGATGTGACGGTCCTGCAGGGTGGCGTGAGAGATAGTGGGACAGATTCTTGTAGTAAACAACATATTGCACAATATGATCGCAATGAATAAAATATGTAATGAAAAATTGAAAAAGGGTAATTATTTGCAGGATGGAACATCAAAAAGGCAAAGAAATAGCACAACAACGGCAGAACACCCAAATTATGGAGCCAAACGAGGATATTTGGGCAAATGTTCAGTATAAACGTGTAAAACAGGCTTCATGTGTTCCCACTGAGAGAACAAGTGAGGCCGTGCTGCTGGATTCGTCACTTAATGAAATGAGCTCACAGAAGAGAGCTGTGATTGTGATATGGATTGAACCAGAAGTAATACCACTGAATATGCAAAATTTACAGCTGAGTAGCTGTACAAACTCATCAATCAGCTGCGATTTATCCGATTCGTCCCTGATGGAACGCGCTTTTCCCAAAATAAGGAGGCGAAGACTTTCTAAGCAAAGGAAAGTGAAGAAGCGGACTCTAAGGCCAGGAACATTGAGGGCAATGAAGCTGGCCTAAAGTAGACCTACAAGCCGTTATAATATCTTCACTTGCGATTTCCATTGCCCCTTTTATGAAGCTTTATGAAAATCTGAATGATTCAGTGAAGGATTTAACAACCCTGATGGCCCTATTCAATACTAAAGTTGCTCATTTGGACTTAATATGCAACCAATCCTCTGGTAACATCAAGGAAGGGTTAACAAGTTTAGACTCTTCACTCAAAGCTTTAAGTGACCAAAAGAGACATGACTCCTTGGATAAAAAAAACTCTTGGCCGAGGTTGCACTAGAAGCCCTAGCTCTATTTAAATACGAAGGATTAACTCAAACAGGATCTCATTGTGTTAATAATTCAACTAATAACACACAAAAAAGAAGCCCAATAATACCTATAATGGTGTGCCCAGAGATAAAGCAAACAATCGCTGGAGCTAGTAGTGATATAATCTCAACTATAACAGAGAAGAATTCTTTGGAGTCGGAGGGCCGGGAATTAGCCCTTTTGACACAGGTGATAGACCTCACTGATGGCAAAGACCCGGCTCCAATTAGACAACCTGATTTGAATCCAGTTGATGCTGCGTTAAGTACACGAGGACAAGAACTAAATATTACACCGGAGGGTGAAAAACAAATTGCGGATATCTCCTTCAACACTGCCTTCGAACAAGCAAGGGCCTGTAAAATGAAGTTGGGTTTTGTCAATCAAAGGCCAACAACTTCCAACACAGTGCCGCAAAGCAGTAAAGAAAAAGAACCACAAATTGCCAGAAAGGGCGCAGAGAAGTCAAATGTATTCTCGATTTTCGGAAGCATTCCTGCAAACTGTAAGACCCCAGGTGAACCTAAAACTAAATCTGCTTAGATGATCAAAAAATCAAAGAACCTAATGAGCAAAAGAACTAACAAAAACACAGGAGTAAGAAAATTCTTGAGAAATGTAAATTTCGTTCAAATAGCGACAAAAGATTTAACTGCAACTAAATTGAAAGAAAACTTACACACACCAGAACAGACTAAGGAAGTGGTCTCTTCCCATTCAGAGGAAATGGCGGTCAAATCAATATATGAGATTCCTGAAGAGCTCCTGAATATGTCTACGTATGACGACATGGAGGAAGTGGAGGTCCCAAAAGGACCTGAGAAAAGCCATCATAAAATGACAGTAGACATACAAAAGAACTTAACTAATGTTCGTCCTTCAGAAATTGAGACGGAAAACTCTACAGGCCTAGGGCTGAGGATCCGAAATTTAGAAGAAGCCGCTGCTCCAGAGATGCTGTTTTCAAAGGGGTTAAGAACATGCCATCTTGTTAATGAATATGCAAACCCAGAAGTAGACCATAACATTTTAGGAAGTCCACCGTTTGTGACTCTAAATGAAAAAAGGGTTATCCTATTTAATAGACTAAAAGACGCACAAACAAGAGAAAGTGAGAATTCCCAAACCACTACGAAATGTGAAGAGAATTTAAATATCAAAGACAATAGAAGAGCAGGGGCAGGTGGGGACAGAACCTCTATAGGAAAAACAAAGGATTTTTCAACTACCACTCAATTGGCCCCACAAACGGCCTCCCATGGGAGACACAGAGATATGGCCAAAAGAGAGAACGAAACGGAACAAGGTCTCAAGGTGATGATCGAGAGGATCGACTCGAAGGATAGGCTGATGTGAAACCGTGCCAACATCACTAGATTATTCGATTTGATTCCCAGTTTACGTGCCATCACATCTAAAGACCTAAACATTTTTGAATTTCCGAACGAGGAATGAAACAACAAAGTAATTCTCCATGTTGGTTCTACATTGATAGCAAATACAATCATCGAGGCAAATGTCGCGCTATTCTCACTAGGATTTCAAGTCTACATAGTCCAAAATATGATGTATCTATCCCACGAGACGATGGAGAAGCGTTAAGCTGCCTGCGCCAGAGTACCGTGTTGCGCTCTTTGAATAAAAAAGAGCATTTACAAACTAAAATGACTGAAGGAAACCTGAAGGTTGGAGGCCAATGGCCGAATTTACCACGTGAGGGCAACAGAATAGAGGTGCCAAATTCTAACTCTAAGACGATGAAGGACACGTGTCTATTGGAAGCACCCAAAACAGAGATCAGAATCACCATCAGCGGTAATCAAGGGCCTCAACTGCCTGTAGCTGAAATACATAACTGTATTAGTACAGGAAATGAGAATGATGATTGGGGTTGGCTGGCCGCCTCGCTTAACACAAGAAACGGACAATAATGCCGGGAAGAGTCAAGTTTAAATGAGTGTCTAGTGGCCTCCTGGAACACGCAAGGTTTTACACATCTCTTCAATACAAACTGGTTGGAGGGTCTGACGGTCACATGTTTGCAGGAGACATGGCTAACTGAAATGCCTTTAGTGATTAATTTCGAAATGGCCATAAATCCAGCAATAAAACTGGCAAAAGGGCGACCAATGGTGGGGTTGTTAACATTGGTAAGTAGGACCTCGGGCTTTAGGATTATAAAGTCCCACAACCATTCTGCGTTTATTCAGGGAACAACGATCTTAAAACGGAATATGGGGTGCGAGTCCGATGACAAAATAACACTTCTAAATGTCTATTGGAACCATCATAAAGTAGGCAAACGTGAATTTATGGAGAAAATCGCTGACATTCTGGATTCCGTCTTTGAAGGGAAGGTAGGGGCAAACATCTTCATATGCGGGGACCTGAACGTGGATCTCTTTAAATTGACAACCAAAGACAAAAAGGCAGTCGCTAATGACTGGCTTGAAGAGATGGAAATTAGACAAATGCTGAACAGAAATACAATTGGGGATATGCCACCTGCCCCGACGTGGCAGCGGGCCGATTCTGCATCAATAATAGATTATGTCTTTGCATCGACTGATCTGCACGCCAGAATAAAATCTTTTCAGATTAAGACTCAAACCAACAGTGATCATAACATGTTAATAACAAAACTCCTTACTGCTTCGAAAGATGAATCCCGGAAATGGCAACACACTATTTTAGCAGTGGCAAACAGGGTAAGACTGCGTCTTGAGGAACAAGAGGTCTCTCAGATATCAACAGCATATTGTCAGGTCAGTACTGAACTGGAATATGATCAGCTTTTGTTTCAATTCAAGATTAAGAACACTGGATTGAAAAAACAAAATTCGGTTCAAAAACATTGGTTTGATCCCGAAATTCAGAAACAGAAACGGAAGATGCGACTGGCAATTCGTCAGGCTCGACCATTGGACTCGACCATTAGAAAGTTGAAAATCAAAACAGCAAAGCAGTCTTACAAGAACTGGCTGAAGGCCCATGTTCATATGACTTTGCAAAATGATGCTGAGACAATGTTATCCATCCTCAAGAACAAAAACACAAGAGAGTTTTGGAGGATCACAAATAACATGCAGGCCCAGCAAAAGTCGTTGCAAACATGTTCGGTGACGGAAACAGCTTGGACGTCCCACTTTGAGGAACTCTACAGGGAGACCACATCGGTGGGAGACGTGAAAAAACTAACATTCCCACCGAGAAGTCTTACATATTGCAAAGATGAGATTGTGGATATAATAACCAGGGCCAAGAACTCAAGAGCTCCCGGCCCGGAGGGCCTAGCGAACTATACAATAAAACAACACCCTGAGATTTGGGCTGAGTTATGTATGGTTTTATTCAAAAGAATAAATAACTTAGGCAACTCTCCCAAATCATGGAAAACGGCGATCATTGTGCCCATTTTCAAAAAAGGGGACAGGTCTAATCCGAAAAACTATCGACTGGTGGCCTTGTTGGAAGTCCTGGGTAAAGTTTATGCTACCACTCTTCAACAAAAACTGGTCCGATGGGCATTATAATCGGGTCACGTTGATGCTAGGCAGGCAGGCTTTGTCAAACAAGTGGGCTGTTCTCTGAATTTACTTCTATTGAACCTGGCAAAGATGGAGGCCATAAAAACCAACACTGCTGTATATTTAGCGTTTATAGATTTTTCCAGCGCTTTCGACACTGTCGACCGTGCCCTCCTGTGGGCAAAACTGAGGCAAGAGCTACACACGGAAACATTGATTAAGATTTGTTTGGATCAAGCTGGAAGACTGTCAACAGCAGTAGCTACAGGTAATGGTGTAAAGCAAGGTTGCCCGCATGCTGCAGCAATTTGTAGCTTGTTCATATCGGACATTGGAATCTCGATAGATGCAGTAAGTTCTTTTCCGCCGAAAATAAATGGATCGCACATTAGTTGGTTACTCTATGCAGATGATCTCGTTGTGATGGACTTAACGCCAATCGGCCTTCAAAGAAAACTAGATGCCGTTCAGTGCTATGTGGATAACAACCGGCTGTTGATTAACTCAAACAAAAGTGAAATTCTAATATTCAAGAATCTGCAAGGAGGCTCTTTGAAAACAGCGAAAAAGTACAGATGGTCTTTGGGTGGAATTCCACTTAGGACTTCGCAAAATGTGAAATATTTGGGAATGATACTAAGTTCTTGTATCAATGATGGTCCTTGGATAGCTGACACTAAGAGGAAATGTGTTCAACTATCCAGTCAAGCTGTAATCATGAAAAAGAAATTTGGGAAGTTCTCTCTCGAACTATTGAGATTGTTTTATCAACAGAAAGTCGTTCCAGTATTGACCTATGGGGCCGAAAATGCGCTGGGCTGCACCCACGAACTATGGTCCTCACTTGAGAATCAATTCTGGACGAAAGTTTTGGGACTCCCAAGAAGAACGAATACAGCTTGCATCAGATATGAGCTTTCCCTCATTTCACTTCAGGCCAGAATTATCTGGAACCTGTTATCCTTATTTCGTAAGACTAGGGTACAAGAGAATATTCCGCAGTTTGAAATTCTCCATAGCGCAACAAAAAATGGCCAAAACCTAGTGGCCATGTGGATGCAGAGATGCTAAAGCTTGTTATCTGAATTTGACATTAAGATCCTCACCCTATACAAAAATCCTAACGCTGTAAAAACAAAAATATGGCGTATAGATTGGGAGAGAACATGTGCACAAAGAGCGGCAGCAAAATTGATGATAGATGTCCCAGCCGAGGCTCGCGCTTTTAGCAAGGCACAACGATACATCACTCTTTTCCCAGATCCTGAGGCACGTAGACGTTTCATGTTATTTCGCATGAATTTATTCAAGACTAAAGAGCAACTACAGAAGTGGAAAGGTAACAATAACATGAACCTTATGTGTAGATTTTGTACAAGCAAGCCGGAAACACTGAAGCATCTGGTTCTTTTTTGCAAAAACCTCTGTAATGAAAGAACTTTACACCTGGGCCCTTGGAGTAACAGTCATCCCTCCTTGGATGCGGATGATTGGTGGGGTTACATGTTCAATGGAACTGACTTCAAATTGTTAATTCCTCTGACACTGTTTTTAAGAACAATTGAAGAGCGCCTAAGTCTGGTTGATGTCGTTTAAGAAATAAGAAACGGCTAAAAGGAGTATTGGGCAAACTGGACGATGGGGGGAGGAGGAGGAAGGGAGGAATATGTAAATGCTATAAAATGACGCATGTTACATGTTGTCTTGTTAACGTGTCTGTAAAATATTTTAAAGGTTTGTATAAACCGTATAAAATAAAATAAAAAAAAGAGATAGTCGAACAGATTCTTGTCCTTGCCTGGTCTGTGGCGGATGGAGAATGTATATTCCTGAAGACGGAGTCCCCATCTGTCTATCCATGGTGGCATCCATCCGGGCTTGGGGGTTACCATAAATGGTGAGGAGGGCTTGGTGATCGATGACCACTGTGAATGCTTTTCTGCATAAAAATAGATGGAAGTGCTCACAGGTTCAGACGACCGCCAGGCTTTTCTTTTCTGCCTGCAAATACTTCTGCTCTGTGGCAGAGAGGCTGCGGCTTGCATATGACACAACCCTTTTGATGTGTGGGGTGCTGGGGTTGTATTGTGCAAGTATCGCACCTAGTCCCACCGGACTGGCATTCACAGTCACTTCTGTGTCTTTAGCAGAGCTGAAGTATACCATGTCTGAGGCTGAGGCAATGTGAGCCCGAATTTCTGTGAAGGCGGGCTCACATTCTGATGTCCAAATGAAGTCCTGATTGTTCTTGGTAAGCTTTATCAGTGGGGCGCTTACCGTGGCAAAGTTTTCTACGTAGCGAGAACAGGAGCTCATAAGCCCCTGGAATGACCTGCCGTCCGACACATTCATTGGGCGGGGGGCTTCTCGCAGTGCTTTGACTTTCTCTGGTTCCAGACGCATGCCCTGATCCAAAAATATGTGGCCAGAGAATTTGAGAGTTTATTTGCCGAACTCGCATTTGTCCTTGCTAAGTGTGACATTGGCTACTTCTAGGGCCATGCAGACCATGTGTAGATTGTTGTTGTGTTCCTGGGATGATTTGCCAAATACCAAAATGTCATTGCTGTAGTTCAGACACCCTGGAATGTGTTTGATTACCTGATGGATCTCCTCCTGGAAGATCTCAGCGGCTAAAGAAATGCCAAAGTTCAAACGCTTGTAGCGATTGTAGCCCCAAGTGAGTCACAAAAGCAGTAATGTACCTGGATTCCCGAGCTAGCTCCAGCTAATGGTAGCCCTTGTTGAGATCGAGTTTTGAGAACATGGTAGCACCATTGAGGAGATGGATCATGTCTGTTATTCCCGGGGCCTGATGTCTCTCTCTCGCTGGATGGCCATGTTGGGGTGGTGCATGTCTACGCAGAGGCGGATGGACCCTTCTGCCGACTTCTTGGGGACCGGCACAATTGGGGAGACCCATGAAGTGGGCACCACTGCAGGCTTGATGATATGGAGGTCCAGTAAGCATCGTATTTCTTCCTCCACCTGTTTTTGAATGTTTATCAGGATGCCCCTATTGTGCTGGGCTATGGGCTTAACTTTTGGATCAATATGAAGCTTCAGTTTACAGTTGCGTATTTTGCCCAAACCTTTGGAAAGGTTTGGATATGCTTTGGTGGCGTCCCCTTCTGGAGCAGGTATTTATGGGCCATCATGAGGTATAGAATATGGATGAGTCCCATGTCCATGGCCGTTTTGAAGCTTAGAATAGGATCAAGCCAGTGTTGGCTTCCGTGGAGAGGACATGTAGTTGTATGCGGGCCGTGTGCAATTTGTGTGCGCAGATGGTGGTAAAAGTACCCTTAGACAGCAGGGGTGTGTTCGAGCCGTAAGGGAAAATGTTAACTTGCGGTTTTGGTGGCTGGGGGAGTCGAATGTAGGCCTCTTCAATCAGAACATTTACAGTGGCACCCATATCGATGAGAAATTCTGTCAGTATGTTGTGGACCTGGAGGTTCAAAATGGGGCTGTGTTCTTTCGCCGTCTCATTCCCTAGCGCCCACACATACCCTTTTCTCCTTTGGCTGTTGTGTGAGGATGAGGAGTCACTCCCTTATGGTGAGCGTACTTCCATGTGGCGAACGCTTTGTCAAGGTCTGTGAGTGATTCTTCTGTCAAGCGACTGGAACGATCTTCTGGACTGTTGACGGCTGCTCTCGCCTTCTGTGGGACGATACCTGCTGTACTCGTGGGTCATCCTCCTGTCATCCGAACAGTGATTTGGATGGCGTTTGCTGTTCCTCAGGGAGACAGCCTGGGCGATTGGTGCCGGTGAATTCCTGCAAACCGCCCTGAAGTGGTCATCACCGTCACAAGCTGCACACTTGTGGCCCAGAGCCGAGCATGTGCCCTCATGAGGGAAATCATAGCCACACCTGTAGCATGATTTCATGGACTGATTGGCTTTGTCGGCAGGATCAGCATTAGCTTTTTTTGAGGACCTCCTGATCTCTGGGGTCCAACGAGATCTTCACTCGTTCTAATCCAACCACCTATTGTGCGACTGCACAGTCAGTGTGGGCCATTGCTAAGATTTATTCGAGGGTCTGCTGTTTCTGGAGCAGTTTATGTTGACGTCCGCAGACTTGCACCCCACGATGACTTGGGAGCGTAGTGCTTCGTCATGGGGGGAACCGATGGAAGGCACATGCTTCATGCGGAGGCAGAGAGGCATGACATAGTTGTCCATGGTCTCACCGCGCGCCTGCATGGTTGTGTGAAAGATATGATGCTCCTAATCCATGTTGGTATGTGGTGTGAAGTAGGTATCTAGTGCCTCAAGAATTTCGTGGCTAGGGCCTATTCAGCTGAGACTTGTCTTATTTGGGGCTTATCTGTCTCCTCTGGGATGTTGCCAGAGGAGTCATTTCACACTGCGAACAGCAATGTCGCCAACAAGCAAAAATCCACTTCTACAGTAGACAACACTTTTCCCCGGTCTCGCAAATGATTCTGGTCCACGCCACGTGCTTACAAGTGAAGTAGGGAAATATTTCACACTGCTGCACGTGGCAAAGCAACTCTTCACAGAATCTTCTCCCGTGCGCAGCTGCCATTAATCTGAAATGGTACTATTAAATTGGCGCATTTCTAAGCCTCTGTAACTGATTAATTTAGATCATTTCTAAGCTCCCGCTACTCCCGCTGTTACTTCAGACTGGGCTTCTGGTACCTTTAGGTCCTCCAAGAAGAGTCAACTTTCAGTCTCATTTTATAAGTGAAACTTGCATGAATGTCATGACCTTCGTTAGCAATTTTATACATTCATGAGGTGGAGGGGAGATGGTAAGAGTAAAAGCAAGGCAAACTCGCCTTTTCTCTTTAATTTTCCTCTCCATCCCCAAATTACACTTTGCAGGCAGCAGTACTTAGGGGGCCGCTGTACAATGTATGCCGTTTGCATGCAGGAGGCCACCAATGTTTGCACTTGTAGTTTGCTGGTCCCCAGGAATGACATTTTCAAATACCCACGAAGCTGAATGTATTTGTGTAAAGGAAGGTCAACTCGGATGTACTCTTCACTTTTACTTTCCACTTTGTGAGAAATAAAAGGCTGCCTGCAAATGACACTTTGCAGGAGGCATTTAATAATGGATTCCTAGGAAATCTGCCTGCTATTTACCAGGTGTAAATGAACTGTGTATTCCGTAGGAACATTATGGTTTTGCACCTGCATATAAATCTCATGCAGGTGTAAAATCGGGTGCTGTTAAAAGATGCTGAAGAAAAGCTAAAAGGAAATGCAATCTCCCCTTTGCTGCCCCCTATGCTTTGGAAGATCATTGAAAATAGAAATGTAAAATCCATACGTCTTGCTTTTACGCTTCCATTTTTCTCTCCGCTCATTTGAAAATGGCTGTCACTAATGGATTCCTATGGAATCTGCATGATTTTGACTAGGTGCAAAACTGAGGCGGATTCCATAGGAAACCATTCATTGTACGCCTTCATGAAAATCTCATGCAGACATACAACGAGACGCACTGATCGGACGGAGAAGGACAGTAAGGTGAGATCTTATCGCCGCTCAGTGCCCCTCCTTGTCACTGCTCCAGAACGGGATGGTGCGTTAAATGGAGGCAGAAAAACATGACTGAGCTTTTCGGCCTCCATTTAACACACCAACCGTTTTAAAATTAGGCTGTTTTATAGAAGCCAAGATTGTGCCTTGCGGTTTCATTTCCACTAGGGCACAAAATGGCCCGAAGTAGTGAAACAAGCAGAGGCAAGCTCTCAACATTTTTCACACCCTCTATGCTATTTTGATGTGGTCTTCCAACTGAGAAGGGAAATCTGCTCTGTGCAGGAAAACCGAGCAGAGGCAACAATCTCCATGCACCCCCTGCTTTCTTATAAAATGAAAAAGCAAGGCGAGGCCCAGTGGCGGCTGGTTAATTTTTTAACTGGAGCGGTGTAAATATTCCTCCCAGATATGCCGTAGCGACCGAGCACGGTGAGGCAGCCCGAACCAATCAAGGAGGATGAACATTTTGTTAAAAGGGTTATAAATATGCATTTTACAGTACCGTTTTCAAACGACTAAACATGTATTGGTTTTACAGGCAGTTCTTAAGAAGAAGTATTAAGTATTCCAATACTCCAGGTTCTGGTACAATTCACACAATTTTCACAGCCGAACAAAATGTCTTACTTTGTAAAATGCCACAAGCAATCACAAACATGCCTTTATGTCACAAGAAGAACCACAACCAAATTGTTTTTCTTACCCTGTAAAGTAGGTCTGGCTCTTTTCTGTGTCAACTGCTTCCCCACTGCAGGTGACACAGCTGTCCATTGGAAAACACCACAAGGGCCAGTGAGCTTTCTGATGATGGCTCTCTGCTGGAGCACATGGGAACAAACCAGCATTTTAATTTGTTTCGTTTTTGTTCTCTTGACTCTGGAGCCTAGGAAACGTAAACGAAACAAACAAACACAATTTGTTTCCTTACGTTTCGTGGGGCGTCCAGAGTCCAGGGAACAAAAACTAAATGAATGAAAATGCTGATGGCAGGGTGTATCCCGGGTACAGTACACTTATTTGTCCCTGTCGGCTCCAGCCTTAAATAGTAAGGCAGACTTACTATTAGTATTTTAGTTGAAAATACTAATAGTGAGTCACCCCACTACCCTAACTCACTCCCCTTCTGCTCTGTATGCACCAACAAAACAGAAAAGCTATCTTGCTTCATTGTCCATCTCACACCACTACCATAACTCACCTTTTGCAGACCCACGCACCTGCTTCATAAGACTCCTTAGAGTATACTTACTCTCTTTCGAACAAACTGCTAGATAGGGCCCTTCCATGTGCAAGCACACACACACACATCACTGGGAGACAGCTTACACACACACAACACATACTCTCTCCCTCACGCTATACTTTTAGAAAGGACTCTTGAGAACGCACACATCCACTCACCACTGCTGGACAAAAGTGATCTTGAGAGTGCATACAATTACACACTGCTGCTAGATCCTAATAGCACACCCACAAACAAACTCCTAGGTGGGACTCCTCCTCAGAGCTGAACCCCTATACACGTGATGTACACACACACACACACACACACACACACTTCTTCTAGATAGCACTCTACACACACGCTGCATAGAACACTGACCTTGGCCTTAGACCACCTTACTAGAGTCACTGGGCCTAAACAAAATGAAATTACATGTAAACCCTGAGCTCGTGAATTAAACAAAACACCAAACTGAGTGGGATCTGCGCTTGCTGATTATAGACACAGCAGAGAGCTCTCCCCAAAGAATAAGTGTCCTGAGCATAATGCAGAACAAAGAAAGCTGCAACACAATGGCGCATAACGTGCTTGCTACCTGTAATTAATGATGTAACCTAGTGGCTTGTGCTGGATAATCCACACCCGTTCCTTCGGATCCTGCGCCTGCTCTGCTACACACTTTTCTTGCACTCTTGGAGTCCTGTACTTGTATTAGGGAAACTAGCACAATTGGGGAAATGTAGTTTTGACCAAGTTGAATTCACAAATCATGTCTAAGCACCTATGCAAACAAAACTCGCAGGTTGGACGCGATTAACTCCCCCAGCTCTGCTTTACTCCTAGTTTAGTACGTAGGGGTGTGCTTTTCATTTTCCCCATTATATAGTCAAAGCAAAGGATAGGCCTGCGCACACGGAGCACGTTAAAGTGTTTTCAAAAGAGCAGGATTTGAATACTTGTGTCTGTCGCACCATAAAGACATGGCATCAGGGACTTTTAACCTTTTCAGAAGAAAGGGGCCATGAGTCTCATGGTCGGTCCCCACAAACAGCCCCATGTTGCCAGTTAGTAGTCATATAATACAGCAATATATTTCTCTCTATATTACTTTTGGTCTGGGGCGTGCTTTACAAGCTGCATTTGCATGAGCCAATATGGCTGTCACTTCATGATTGGGGTATACAAAAATGTTATCACCTGTTGCCTTTCACACCGGTTCCCCCACAGCAGGCACTTGCTGACATGTTTCTGCTCCCTGCTGCCTTACCATCTCGTGATAATCGGTGGCTATTAACCCCCTCTCCCAGATGTAACATCATTTCCGGTGATGTCATCATTATGCTACTTAAGATTCATATGCATCATGAAACATTTCCAACTCAAAGAGCTTGCAAAGCAGTGAACCGGTTACCTTGCAAATCATCTGTGATAGTTATAGTGAGCAACAAAAAGTGCCCATTTATAGATGTGCTTGTGTCCGTGATGTCTACTATCTAGACATGCAAACAAATAAAGTTTCTTTAAGTCACTAATGAAATGTTTTCAACATCATGAATAATAATGAGCTAGAGGTTTGGACAAAATTCCAGCTTGTTGCTAGTCATGATGTTGAAAACATTTGATTACTGCGGCTCAGGATATGCCACATATGATGTGTGGCAAATGGCGTGGCCACAGCCGGTCATGCATCATCAACATTTTCATAGATTTCGTTTTAATTCCCGTTTTCCTGCTCCGCTTGCACATCTAATTTCCACCTTCTCCCCTCATTTCCAGTGTGTTGCACACACCTCTTCTTAAAACTACCCTCTGATCCTCTCCTTACTTCCTCCATCATTCCTGACTTCCTATCTGCCATCCAGACCTGGTGTGCCTCCAATGATCTCTGCTTCAACACCAGCAAGACTGAGATCCTATCCATTGGGACTCCTGCTCCGTATTTTTCCCCCTCACTCTGGCCACCCGCTATGGGCTACCCCCTTCTAATTCTTCTGAAGCCAGAAACCTTGGAGTCATCTTCGACTCCTCTCTTCCTCCCTCACATCCATGACCTTGCCAAGAAGGGCCACTTTCAACTCTACCTCCTCAAAGAAATCCTTCCATTCCTTCCTTTCCCCCAGAGGTTAAATGTCACCAGAGCTCTGGTACTCTCTAGGCTGGACTACTGCAACAGCCTCTTCCTCAATCTATCCTCTTTCTCTGTACGCCCCTACAGCTTATCCAGAATAGGGCTGTGAGACTTACCCCTGGCCTCGGGCCCAGGGGCTGCATCTCTTCAGCCCTAAAATCTCACTGCTGGTTCCCAGTTGCTGCAAGGATCAAATTCAAATCCCTTTGCATCATCCACAAGGCTTTCTGGGGCCAGGGACCACACTATTTACTTCTGGCTCTCACCAAATACTCTCCCTCCAGATCTTTATGATCCTCCGGTGCCAACAACTCTCTGCGTGTCAAGCGCTTCTTTAAACAGCGAGCTGGTAGCCGATCTCTTTCCTCGGTAGGCTCCCTCTGGAACAGCCTCCCCTTCCTCTCCGTCTTGAGCCGGACCTCCTTAAATTCCAGAAGCTCCTCAAGACTTCCCTTTTCATCTCCTCTTTCCCCCCTCTCCCTCCCTTGCTAACCCCAAAGTCGCTGATATTGGTGACTAGGGCCTGCAAGTGTCCTTCTGGGCCCTACATCCTGGCCCCCAACACCATTCAGCTTAAGCCCAATCACAGCATTTACGGTTGGGTCCCCACTGACCTGTGCTATCTCACATGCCTGCATTATTTACTTTTGTCAGTTGACCACTCTTACCAAGTGATCTCTGCCTTATACTTAACAGTTGCCTGCAACTTATTCCCTAGCACTTCCATTTGTGGCACTTCTAAGCACTCACGCACTCACGCCCTCACACCCCTCCACCCCCTCTCTGCTCTTCCACATTCTGAATGCTCACAAGGCCTAGTAGGACAGCCTCTTTCTTTCTTCATGGCTTTTATTTATTTATTTATTTTTACATTTGTATACCGCGCATACAGCCCACAGGCATCACGGCGCTGTTACTTTTGGCAAGCTTAGTTACAGAAGAAATGCATGCATACGATTAGTGAGTATGTTTGTATCAGGGCATGCAAGTACAATCATCAAGATACATACATTCTGACAATCCTGGGCATGTGGTAAGTATTGGTCAGTCTTCGGTCAGTAAGTCTACGGGCAGGTCTTAAGTGAAGAGCAGAGTTTTCACTGCTTTGTAGAATGCTAAGTGGGAGACTTCTCGCAGTGGTAGTGGTAGGGTGTTCCATTGCAGAGCTCACAGGTATGGGAAGCTAACACCTCCGGCTCAGGCTCTCTTGACTTCATTCCCATGTTCCCTCCCCATTGCCCTATGGGCATTTTGAAACACAATTACTTGATGTATAAGTGCCTTACAAATTCACAATAAATAAAAATAAATAAAATCATATGTTGATTTATAATTCTCACCGCTCCCACCCAGGGGCAGTCTAGAGTTTTAAATTATTTATACTGTGCCAAATACTGGTGTTTTTGGTGCATTATGTGTTGTGTTTATTCTTTTATGGATTCATATTTATGTAGGTTGATGTCATGATTGTGAATTTAATTGGTAGTATGTAATTATGTAGCATAAACGATGAAAAGTTACATGTATTAAATGAATGTATTGAATGAATTATTTTACAAATATATGTATTGTGTTTAATTATGTGAAACGTTTAATTTTAAACCATATCACATTAAAATAAAGAATATATATTTAATAATGAATAGCAACATAAATATTTTTACAAAATCACAACTCACGCCACTTTACTCCATGGCCCAAATGCTTTTCTTTCCTATAAATTCTTTTTTTTTCACACAAATGAAAAACACTAGTTGGTTCAGGATAACACAGATCACAGACTATTTAACCCCACAACATTTACATTTACAGTTCAAACACTTTGCATGAGGTCCACTTTAAATAACACGAGGCACCTTGAAACATGAACAGATCATGCACTTAGCAATACACTTTACATGAAGTTTCATTTAAATAACATGCAATACTTTCCTATTTGCAAAAACAATTTCACCCATGCAGCGCTCTGTCGGTTTAATTTCCCTGTGCACTTGGAAATGCTTAAAACAGATTTTTAAACACAAAACACTTTTTATACATAGAACCCTTCTTCCTTCACCAGAATGCAATAAAGACCCTCTCTTCTACCAGGAGTAATTTCCTCACTCTCAGTAAAGAATAAGCTTTTCAATCAGAGACTTCACTTTATTCAATTTTGGCACCGTTGTTACCAGACCAGCATACTCCAAGTTCTGTGGGTGGGTGCCGTCCCTCCTGCCAGGTCTGACCTGGCGGGTGGAACAGCACCCGCTCGCAGGCTTTGACGAAAGCACCAGCTCCGTTATCAACGGTGCAGGTGTTTCCGTCCTTCCCATTCCCATTGAGTCCTATGGGACTCAATGGGAATGGGGAGTAATTTCTTCCAGCGCCTGGCTATGGGGAATTACCGGGACCGCCAGGGCAGTAATGCCCCGGTAATTCCCCATTGCCATGTGCTTGGCAAAAAACGACTCTGGCGGCAGCTGTGCCGTTTTTACTGCCACGGCTACCGCTGGCGTCATAACCCATTGGGTTTTAGTATCCCCAGTACTGGGTTGTTAAAGGTAGAGCCATCTCTGGTTCCATGGATATGGTTGTTGGATGGATAGATGTACGTCCACAGTCATATGATTCTACTGAAAAGATATCCTGGAAGTCCATGAATACCTGTTTCTGTTTCTGTCTTTTTTCGTTGGTCTCACAGGAATCAGCAAGATTGATCCGTTCCTCGACCATCTGTCTGAAACCTGGAAAGAACGTGGGCTTGGCAATTTCAGCTGTATGCTCCAGTTTGGTGGAGAGATCTCTTTTTATGGTGTTCACCTGGACATGAGGTTCCATGGATTTGAGGTAGTTGTTGTTAACTCTAAATGCCACCTCGTCCTTCCCGATGTCACAGGTTACCTCTTCCACCCTATAAGGGCATGAAGAGTACACCAAGAATTACTGTCACTGATGTTGAAACTGTAGTGAGGCATTGACCTAATTATTTCAATACCTAAAACAACAGAATAATGTTGGGCATCAACCGCCATTGCAATAGTGGTGTCCGTGCCCAAAGTGATACTTTGAGGGACACTGTTATTCATCAATATTCGAATGGTGTTGTGTTCTAGATCCACTAAAGGGGTTGGATATGCATATAAACCTTGTTGTTTAAGGTAAGAGTTCAAGTTTATATAGGCACCCTTATATTTGAGGTTCTGTGCTTGCTTAAATTTGAGGGAAAGGATGAATTGTCGCACCTGTCCTGGGATGGTGACCTCTTGTTCCACCCTAACTTCAACTGCATATGGCAGCAATTGAGCTGACCGGAATGCTCTTTCGGTGTTACCCCCCAGTCTTGAACATACTTTGTTGTTGATAAAGTCTAGACTCATTGTGAATCAATTTAGAATGTCACTACCCAAATAAAAGTCAGAAGGAACATCTCTAAATACCCAACAATTGTGTTCTAAAATTTAGTTTCCAATTGACATTTTTAGCATATTCCTGCTGATCAGGAAATTATTGGAATTTGGTGTTTTCAGACACACTTCCCATGTATCAATCAATTTAAATGTGGGAATGGTGTGATCTTTTTGGAGTTTCCTGGATAATGCTTCACTGATGAAGCTTTTTCCATTATTCAAGCATACTCTGGCGAGTACTGGCTCTTCCCCCTCATTTATCTGAATGTGGAAAGACAACTGTTCAGCCTTTTTCTGATTGTCGGTCAGACTTTGGGCTTGTTTTTTTTATCTTACTCTTTCAAGGGTTTAAGTGTTTCTTCACACTTTTAACTTGATTAAAATTTCAGAGTGATCCCTTCCAGTGTGGAATACAACTTGCAACTGGTTGGAAGGCTGGTTTTCAAGAGTTGAGAAGAGTTCCCATCACCAGTTTGTTCTCCCACAGAGATGATGGTGATTTCTGGGACTTGGTTGTTCTGGAAATGGAACTCCAATTGATCGGTACGCCAGTCAATAAGATGGCAGATGCCGTTCAGATTCACATAGTCTGTACTTTTCTTGAGTTTGATGGGCCGGTTAGCCTGGGTCCAGAGGACCTGGTTCATGCAGTCAATCAGAGGTGATAACCTCGGAAAGAAATTGTTCCCCAGCAAACAAGGAGTGCCTTCTGGTGTTTAAAATAATGTCGCCCAATTTTTATCTCTAGATCTGCAGTCCCTTCGATGGAAATATCATTCCCATCAAAATGTTTGGAGTTGTCTGGGAAGTGCTATGAGGGGAATCTGGTGACTCTCCCCCCTTCCTAAATTCAGTTGGTTGAAAACCTTTTTGGGCAGGATAGTTGCCCTATAGCTTGACCGGGGCATACAATCTGCCCTCTTTTTCTTCAAAGGTACAAAGAAAGTGTGAGGTAATTGCCAGCTCAGCTGTAATTTTCTTAATATTGAACTCTCTTGTGAGACAAGAGTGCTTGATCGCCCGATCCTCTTTATTCTATACCTCTCGGATTTGCCTCAATGGTTGGAAGCAACTGGCTTGGTTAGGCCCAAACTCAGCACTACTAAAATAAATTGACTAGCATATGCCGATGACATAGTTGTTCTGGGCCATACACAAATTGGATTACAGCGACTATTGACAGCCCTCTTGGACTATGCAACCTCCAATGACTTAAAAATAAACCCCAATAAATCCAATATTGTTGCCCAATAGCATAACCTCACTGCTTGAGGAATTCCTCTTAAAGCCACTATCGCATATCCATCTCTTCACTTGATCAAGGCCTGCAGACAGCAACGCAATGCATCCTCAGATGGTCCATTGTTCTCACCAAGATCTAGGCGTCATTTGCATATGACAAATATGCAGACCCGACAAGTCCAATAGTTTCAGAAGTCCAAGCAGATAAATGTTAATAAGAAGAGGGGCAATGAGGCCATTTACCTGGAGAAAGGGGGACTGGACTGGCATGGCACATGGCCAAGTAGGAGGAAACAGAACCAATCCAATGAAAACCATGGACTCCAGACTACTGTAATAATCGTGCAATCAACAAATCATAGCTCATGGTACTGAATGCCGCAGAAAGGCACAAGAACATACGAAGGCCAAAATCACCCCTATCGGCTTGATAAAATATCAGATTAAAAAAGCAGTGTATGTGCCGTGATAGGCGCAGAACTCTGGCCAAATGGTATCCAATACTCTTACCTGATACAAATGTCTCTGAAATTGTTTGAGAACTACTTTTTTCAAGAATTTTGGATACACAAGGCAGGGCTGCAATAGGGCAAACGTTGTTGAAAACAGAATGGTCTCATTTTGATTTTTTTCAAAAGGGGAATGAGGATTAACCTTCTTAATTCTAGGACAACACAGCAAAAGAAAGAAAGATTAATACATTTAGCAACAACATGCTCTTTAGTTACCAACATCGGGATGGCATCCATCCTCTTCTTGGTGGGCTAAAGGGAAGTTAAAAGAGGCGTAATCTGCTCTGTAGTGCATTCAGAAAAGAGAAACAAAGGTGATAGTCCAAAGGGGCAGCACTTACTGATAAATGGGGAGTGGCCTGACCAGGCTAATTTGCTATCTCTGTCTGTATAGGGTTAATCCTCTTAAAAAGACTTTGATGGCATTGCAAGATTTAACAGGAGGAATAAGCTCCTCCTTAATACAAGATGGAGCCAAAACATGTTGAATAACCTGGAAAAGTGCTGAGCAATTAATAGCTTAAGAAAGTCCATAAAGAAGAGAACTAACTTTTTTTAGCTACATAAACATATTTTTGTAGGAAATAAGAGCTTTTGCTGGTCTAAATGGGGTAAATTCCCATATGTTCTCCATTTTGCTTAAGGAACTCTATAGGTCTGTTTCAAGGTCAACAGATCATAGTTAAACTGTAATAAAGTGACTTCCGTAGGCTTGCAGGTAAGGGCCAAGGCTCTCCCCTCTTCTTCGCCCTGGGTCATGGGACTTACTTGTGGGGGCAGTGGTTCCTCCAGGTTCTTTTCTGCACCCCTCCCCCCACCCCTCCCCCCGCAGCAGACTGGTCACCTTTATCTTCTCCTTTCCCACGTAGGTTCCTTTCCTATTCTTGAAGAAAAACCAACTCCTCGCCAGTGTAATAAAGTGACTTCCTTAGGCTCGCAGGTAGGTTCCAGTTACTTTATTAAAGATACATTAAGTTAGATTAGTAGTATGACAGATACTAGGAACAGACACTGGCTCCCATCATCCAGGCAGGGGCTCTCCAACTGCCTAGGCTTCGAACCCTCACCGCAAGCATTCCTCACTCACACCATAGCATTTTGTCTTAAATCACATACTTCTACATTCACCCCAAGCACAATACAACATAAACTAAAGGCATCATATGCTTTTGGAACTGAGGAGGGAGGCTTTCATTGGGGCTGTCCTATTCCTAGATTCAAGAAAGGCTTTTTGCAGGGTGTCAAAAAACCCTGAGCAGTACACTGTAATATCATCTGGACTGGTAACATCCATAAACATTGTCTTTATAAATGGAGAGAATAGTTTATCTTTAGATTTACAGGCTTTCCTCAATGCCTGACTTGGAGGAGAAACCATCCTCATGTCAGATGAGACATGAATAGTATATAGTGCGTGGTCAAAACAGGATGCATTGGGAGCATTTATACACCCAAGGTTAACCTTCACAATCCGAATAAGATCCAGGCAGTGCCCTTTATCATACAAGGAGGATGAAGTTAGCAATGAACGCTCGCGATAAGAGATAACAGGTAAAAACTTGGCACTGTCTGACCTAGAAGAGACATCAACGCAAAAATTGAAATCTCCCTCAATCAAAAGATACTGTACGCCAAGGCCGCGGAAGGACAAGAGTTGATCAACGATAGCCAAAAAAGAAGAGTCCGGTCCTGGTGGTCGGTAACACAGACGTACAGTGATCATTAGTAGTGACATTTAAGGCTATTAGTTCTGCACAGACAGAGACAACTGAGCAGGGATACAAATAATATGCAAGTGCTTCATGAAAGTGACTGCAAGGCCTCCTCCCCTCTTAATTTCCATGCTGATCCAGATTATTGACAGATTATCTGGTACAGGGGTGCTTGTGGTGAGTGACCCTTCCATGTATGTTGCTGCTTTAAGGGGAATGTGTCCCTCCACTGTGTATTGCCCTTTTAAGATGGGCATGACTTTGTCATGACCCAAGCGAATAAAAGGAGCCTCTGCAGACATGTGCACCAGAACGACTGCAGACTCCCAAACAGGAATGACTGAGTCTGTGTCTCATTTATGTAGGCCTGCAGACCTACACGTGGAAGCACTGGCCTGCATGCCCTGATGCCGTGGGACCCTCGTGCAAGTACGGGGGCAGAGGTCCGCATGGTCAGGGGCATGGCTCGCCCTGCCTCCACTCCTGATGGTGCTGGTGTCCCATAGCGCCATCGGGCCTGCTGGATGTCCAGAGCAGGACCCAACCCCCAAAGGCACTGGGCCTCCAGAGTGCTGATGGCCGTAGCACCACAGGGCCCCGCTGGATGTCCATAGCGGGCCCCCTCTAACAGTGCTCAAATGTCTGCACAGTAATTAGTTAAGAAGGTTGCAGTGAGTAAGGAGAACAAAACTGTGAAGATCAGGAGAATAGTAATCCCATCGATATTTAATATTTATAGCAAGTCTATGGGCACAGAGCCCATGACGGTATTGAGGTTCAACACATGATCAGGGGTGAGAAAAGCAAGGCGAGAACCCGCTATAGCAACAACACCAGTCTAATACTAAGTGGATGGAGGACTGCTGTTCTAGTAGAGCCGGGCAGGGCACTGTATCTGGCGCATGGCCACAAGCATGGCGGAATGCCTTGTCATTTAGGCTAATGGGACTTTATGTCGCTTTTCCTAGGGAGAGGCCAGAAGGTATCCTATGACCTGCAGCCATTTGCTGTGGCCCTCCGACGACCAGTAATGGAGGAAGGCGAGGACAAAAGCAGGAAACATGAGCAGGGCAAAGAGGACATGAAAAAGCAGAAGTTCAAAATGGCAGCACGAAAACACAGAAGTCCAAACAGGGAAGTTGGATAAAGTAAAACATCAAATAAGCACCAGGAGGATTGTATTTCTTTGTTTTTCATACAGGACAAAAGGAGAGCAATACTGGAAATGACAGTCACTGGAATATTATCTGTATTGTGTGCACTGCTTCTCCATAGATGCATATGTTTCCAGCATCTGATAAAAGCTGGAGAGATAAAAGGCGGATTCTGCTGAAAGTCAAAGTGCTCCATTTCATCTTCAGCGAAGGGCGTTGACTCCGTGTGGTCACAATGAGATGCATTCTGTACTGCTCGTGTGGGCGTAGATTTGCTATTTTTGTCTGGAACTCTCCTTCAACATATAATAGAAGGAAGCAAAGAATAACCGAGTATAATATAGCCTTCACAATACTGGCAAAGGACCGTTAGAAAAAGAGCTCCTTTGTGAAATACTTGCTTGCTGTAAGCCTTCCGGTGATGTATTTTCAGGTTGTGTTCTATTTGTGTTCAGATTTGACACACATTCAAGAGAAGGCCACTCTTAGGAGGAGAGAATGTGCCTTGCCGAAGAATCAGAAAAACATCATATGTAACCCCTTATAGAATTCTGGGTTTCACAAAAGGTTGGGTTGTTGTGTACCGAATATGAAAGATCAATGAAGTAAAAGGAACATTGTGCTGTCACGATGTGTAATAATGTGTACGTTTTATATGTTGCTGCTAGGGCAACTGGCTATTCGTTGTATGCATAGGTCTATCTGAGATCTCTGTGTTTTCCTTCGATTAAAATACATTTGTCCATTTGTCATTCTTTTCTTATTTTGTTGTCCTCCGTTGGAATGGGAACTCCATTCTCTATACCAACAAATAATGTGCCTGTCGTCCATTTTCCTTGCACATTAGGCTCAGGCAAGTTTGGCGCTTAACATGGAAGGCACTGGCATCTCCCGCCTGTAGGGGAAGCAGGCGTCTTCTTGAGGAGCCCCACTGCAGGAGGTTATAGGTGAATCAGTCTGGTAAAGAAGAAAACCGGCAGAAGAGAGGGAGGAGAGAGAAGGCGGAAAGGGACGTAAGGCAGGAAGACTCGATCTGAGCATTTGCCAGAGCTCTGCCGAAATCGGGGACCCAGCTGACAGGCCTGGCTAACGTGGCATTTTAGTTGTGAACTGATAGCTGTTATTATGGGCATTATCGAGCTAATCGTGCCCGGTTTGAGGTTCTGTTTACAGGCGCACTGCCAAGGTCGAGTGTATAACTGCCTTATGGTAGCTCCGCTCAGGACCTCGTTACGGGCATGGTAGCGTTGTCAGCCATACAGTGGCGTAACAAAAAATGTGGGGACCCCCCTGCGAGCCATGCTGAGGGGGCCCCCCAACTTGGCAACAAATCACGGGTCGCACCACACTCTGGGCCGGCCTAGATTGTCACGCTTGCGCAATACGCATGAACGTGCTGCTGAAGGGGTATGCCGCCCACTGCACTAAGAGAAAGATATAATGATGTGTTTTAATGCAATATACAGCACACTTTCTGAGATAAATTGGCTATTAACCCAGAGTGTTTGCAATTGTTTTATAGGGTAACACAATCCAATACATGCAAGTCACCAACAGTGCACAGGAACATTAATGCTTTGCTATTAAGAATGCCATGCCACAATAAAAACATGTCCAACTGGCTGCACAATGTAGACCAGTGTAAACACGTAATAATACCTAGACTGGTTGCAGCAAAATGCCAGTTGAAGCAATAACACTCATCAAGAAGAGAGCATACATTAAAACATGTGTCTCTGCGGCCTCTAACAACACGTCCAAACTCTTTAAAATCTGCAAGGAACTGGTCAATCCTGTTGTGGTCTATACCTCTCCTGTTCCCTCCCAGGCCCTCTGTACAGCTCTGGCCTCTCATTTCTCTGCTAAATCTCAGGACATCCTGTCCTCTATGTCCTCTTCCTCTCTCGGCCCCTTTTGGCCATCTTTACCTCTCCTCCTCCTTTTTCCTCTTTCTCTCCGACAACACCTGACGAGGTTTCTAGACAAGTCCGATCTATGAAGGTGTCGTCCAAACAGGTGCTCTGCCGCTCCTCCAGAACCATCAAAGCCCATATTGACAACCTCGCTCCAGCCTTGGCCGATTTCTGTAATCACTCTTTCGCCACTGCAATGTTCCCCGCTCCCTTTAAGCACTCACTTGTGCAACCACTCCTCAAGAGGCCGTCTGCTGATCCTACCTGCCCAGAAAACTATCGCTCAATCTCCACCACCCCTTTCCTGAGCAAACTCTTGGAAAAGCTTGCCATCTCCCAGCTTACTCTCCATACTGAATCTGTTGGTTGTCTCCATGACCATCAGTCTGGCTTCAGAGCTGCAGAGGCATGGAAACTGCTCTCCTTAATACCCGTGCTGCTCTCTAACCTTGATTCCAGCATTCCTTCTGTTCTCATCCTTCATCTTTCCTCTGCTTTCGACAGGGTCAACGTCGCCATCCTGATCAATCGACTCTGTGAGAACCAGGGCATCATGGATCAGACCCTAGAGTGACTGACCCTACTTCCACTTGGACCGCCACTCCGCTCCCAGGTCCATCGTGGTCCCATTCTCTCGCCACCTCTCTCTACCTGTGGCATTACCCAGGGCTCTATCCTCTCACGCTGGTTTTTCAACCTCTACTTGGCCACTTTGGCCTCCCTGATCTCTACCTTCTCCTCTAACTTTCAGTGTTATGCGGATGACTCAGCTTTCCTTCAGGCTCCCCTCAGCCTCCTCTCCTCTCTTGCTCATTCCTGACTGTCTATCCACGATTCAGGATTGGTGCGCCTCGAACGATCTCTGCCTTAATGCCAGTAAAACAGAGATCCTTCTCATTGGGACCCTTGCCTCTGCGTTTCCTCTCTCACTATAGCAGACCGCCTTGGGCCCTCTTCCTTTGCCTTCCTGCGAGGCAAAAAACCTTGGTGTCATCTTCAACGCCACATTCTCTTTCTCTCCTCACATCTCAGACATCACCAAGAAGTCCCACTACCAGCTGCTCCTCCTCAAAGGGACTCTTCCCTTTCTCACTCTCCACCAGAAGCTCACTGTCTCTAGGCTGGACTATTGCAACAGCCACTTTCTCAATCTGTCTTCCTCTAGTCTCCGTCATCTGAAAATAATCCAGAACAGGACTGCAAGATTTAGCCTTGGCCTCAAGCCCTGGGATTGTATTTCTCCAGCCCTGAAATCTCTCGACTGGCTGCAAGGATCAAGTTCAAGAACCTTTGCATTGCCCACAAGACTTTCTGGGGCCATTGCCCACACTAAATCCAATGCTCTCTTCCAAAATACCTTCTTTCTCTAGCCCTTCACTCAGCTACCTCCAACTCTCTAAGGCTTAGACATTTCTCCAGGCAGAGAGTGGGGGTAGACCTCTCTCCTCTGCTGGTGCCTCCCTCTGGAATGGCCTCCGTGGCCCTCTCAAACTTGAGGCGGACAACCTGAAGTTTCGAAAGCAGCTCAAAACTTTCCTCTTCTCCGCTGCTTTCGCTCTCTCTCCCCCCTGCTGACCTACCTGTCTGCTGTACCCACTGGCTGCTTGGCTACCCTCAGAGTCCCTCTGAGCCCAGGCTCTTTCTTGATTGGTCACCATTGCACTGCCTCTGGGCCTACCATGTACTTAGGGGCTGTAACTGTAACCCTGCAGTCCCTTGTTCTCCTTGCACAACCAATAGCCGCTCTACCCTGGCTGCACTTACTCAGAGCATTGCTGCCCTGTTTTCCCCTCCCCTCTCACTTGCACTCCCCCCTCCCTTTTCCCTTGCACTTCTCGTTCTCGCAATGACACAAGGCCTAGTGAGATCGTTTGTCTTGTCCTCCCTCTATCATCCCTCCGTTGTGTACACTTGTGTACAGGCGTGTTATAAATGACTTGTATCATGTCATATCATTTTATTACAGATGCCCAGAAAAATATACAATGCCGCAGTAAGAAATGGCTAGACTGGCAGCACCCAAATGCCAATATAGCCAGGTAATTAAAGTTAGCAAACTGAGGAATGACTAGACTAGCTGCATCAAAATGCCTCTCTAACCACTAATACCACATATCATGCCTGCTTAGCCTGGACATAGACAACCATTATGCCAATATTTTTGCTTGAAAAATGGGTTGTTTTGTCCTGAAGAAGGTTGCCGTACAGAGAGAGTACCAATGGTGATGCTCGCAGAGAGTAACTGAAACACGTGTCGACATGGATCTGTGTAAATAATAGAACACAGACTGTTATGATACCCCAAATGTGTGGGGATAGTTTATAATGAATTATAATCACATCGAGTTATAGCAGATGTCAACTGTTTTTTATAAACCATTTTTCTAAAAAATGAACTGTGGAATGAAAGAGTGATGAGAAGTGTATGAATGTGAATGAATGGTAAAACGAATGGGCCATAGTGTTGTAAGTAATGTTTAATATGTTTTTAGATATAGCATTTATGCTGGAATAAAATAAACTAAAAATCTTGGGAATTCAAACCAAGTTAAAAATTATTTGTGCACCTCGTCATCCTTAACCCTGTCTACTAGTTCTGTCTCCTGTATATTTCTGATTAATTGACCTGTAGAACTAGGGACGTTAAAACAGGTACCCCTTTCATTTTTGCAGGTAGCTAAATCAGGCATTACCTCCATGTACCTCTACCTCTTCCCAGTACTTGTGTATGAGGCAGAATGCCTCACACACAAGTACTGTCTCATACATAAGTACTGGGACGAGGAAGAATAGGGCTAGGAGTAAGCAAGGCATTAAACACAAGTAGTAGCGCAACACTATTGAGTTGACTGGGCTTCAGCACTACCCCCCCTGACATTTTGGGCTATATTGACTCAACCTGGCTAACCTTTAGAGCAGTTGCTGGAGCGAACAGGACACAGATGTTAAACGGCACCTGGTTTTTGCTGTTGAAAAGAACCCAGCAATTACCAACGTAAAGTATTTCACTGTTAGTACCTGCATTCAAATGCTACATTGTTTAGGCAATTGGAATCGTGATGTGGGTTTAGTACTTGCATGCCAGGGAAGTGATTGGAAGGGTAGAGAGGGAACAGGAGACTTATAGGAGAGAGTTAACTGCTTGTAACATTGAATCTGCACTACAATAGTGTCATTAAAATGCGTAAATAATTTGGATGCGCCCACACAAATAAGTTTCCCCCTCCCCACCGCATGTGAAGTTAGCGCCTCTCCAACATTTGAAGTGTTAGCCCCCCGAAATGAAGGTTTTGTTGTGCCCCTGTACACAAGCACACAAACCATTCACCATATACACACCCAGTCATCCATACATTTAAGTGTGCACCCTTTCACCATAGACTCGCACACGTCATGGAGTTGCGGGGAGCCCTATTACTTCAAAACGAAATTGAGGCTCATTACTGGTCCAGCGGTAACTGTCCGGTGCTACCGGCGGGTTGCCGCCGGACCCGTAAAACTGACTTCCCGGTGCCACCGTGCCATTTCAAGTCCGGCGGCCGGGAAATCAGGTGCCGGTAATTTCGTTAATCCCCAGACTCCACAGGAATGGGGACACGGAAGCACCTGCACCGTTGTTAACGGTGCCAGTGCTTCTGTGACGGGTCTGCCTACCATGGCTGCTGTGCCTGGCACGGCAGCCCCAGCAGGCAGACCTGTAATATGTCGGTCTGGAAACAACAGTGCCTGTAAGCTTACCAGCATCGTTGTTTCCGGACCGGCATGGTCAGAATGAGCCCCATTGTTTCTTTTTTAAGTCACTATAACTTCATTAAGAAAATATTTCAGTTAATGACTGAACCATAACCAAAATAATTTCTTTAAGATGGCTGTGTGACTTCAAAAACAAACTATTTCTTTTTGAAGGCATAGGGCTCCCGCCCACTCCATGACATGGAGGCCTCCAGCCTAGGGTCTTCCATGTCATGGGGTAGGGGGCCCTCGGACTTCAAAAAGAAAGTTTCTTTTTGTAGTCACTCTGCCTTCATAAAGAAATGATTTCTGTTACAGAAATGTTCTTTATGAATACAGAGTGAATTTCAAAAGAAACTTTTTGTTTTTAAAAAAATAAATATATTTTAATTATTTTTTTTTTTACTGGAGCCCCCTCCCAGGACATGTGCTGGGGTGGACCCCCGCACCACAGGGGCTGCGGGGGCCCCTGTTACGCCAGTGCAGATATAAGGTAGGAGTGAAGGAACTGGTGTGGGAGGATGGCATGCTGAGTAGAGGAATTCTCGTTCCGATTTCCTCTGTAGCATTTTGCTAGGTTTCATGTATTAAAATATTTGGGCATCTGATTTCCATGTACCTTTTAGTCAATTACCAATCTTGCGCAGGGTGAAGAAAAAAAATGTTAGGAACTGTGTTTATTCTCCGCTCAGCAGGAGTCTACACGTTGGCGCGTAGTTACACGTTATTGTCTTCATTGTATTTACAAGGCCGACTAGGCGTAGGACGGCAGATTGGCAGAGCAGCAGCATTTTATTGCAGTTTATTTTCAATGTACTGTTTGTTCTTTTTTTTTAAATATAAAGGACATTTTATTTCTCAGAGTCTGGCTGATCCACAACACTGCGAGTAATGTTGAGCTGTTAGCAGTCATTCCACTCTGACAGCTAAACTCTTTGATGGACAAACTTGTATGTATGCCAAAATGCTCTTTAATATGCAAAACAACCAAAACTGCATTGGTTTTATTGGTGCCACTTCACCATTATCTTTGGCATTATTTCTAATCAATACACACATTTACTGTGTTAAGCAATCACTTTTTTATTCAAATACACGACATGCATCTTTTAAACTGTTGTAAAAGTGAGGATTTTCCTTTCAGAATAGTAAAGGTGAAAAATGATGCATCATTTTAAAATATTAAACACATGCCTACGCTTAAGTCAATCACAGAGTTCCCACAGATGGCACTAAAATGATGTTCAGAAGCAAACACTCATTTCCTTCCCCGGCCCCACATTGCAGAGGTCTATGGCCGCCCAAAAGGCGCAAGCAGGAAATAGATCATAGAGAAGTTCAAATGGCAAAGAGTTATCTGAATGCGCAAGTGCATCAAGAAATCTGTGAAAGGAAACTTAAAGCCATAGAAGGGTGAGAGCAAATGTATGTGCAAAAGGTGCACTCCGTTTCACAGCTGTAATGAAGGTCTCCCATAAAGATATCCATTCACCCATCTTCATAGAAGCTGCTCAGTGCTAAGAAGGCAAATGGCATCCCTGCTGGGTTTACTGAAACAGTACTTCCAACGACAGCAGGACATCTATATCTATACCCACACATCTCAAAGCATTCCTATGTATTGCACAGTCCAACCAACTCTACAGAGTTATCAAACATTTTAAATGACCTTAAATGCAAGCTGGCAAGACCCATCGCCCAAACCACACCCAGAAAGGTAATATTGGAACGTCATTAAAATATGTCAAAATCACAAGTGAAATATGTAAACTCTGCCTGGGCATAAACACCTCAGTAGAGTAAAGACAGTTGGAGAAGGTTCAATATATCTTTGGCTGTGCATTCTCACGGTGGAGTAATGGATGAGGGCGACCCTGAACATTCATGTTTGGGAAGCAACAGGGTGCCTTGAAGCTGCACAATACAGGCACCTTTTAAGACAAATGAAGTGGTACATACTGTTTACATCATTGCTGTCTGTGCAATTGTTCAAAATACCCAACACTCCAAGAGGAAATTTTTTAAATGTATTGGGCGTTATTGTATGTGTGCTCTGTTTTAAAGCTGGCGATACCAGAGGAGTTTCAAGGTTTGTTCCAGTCAGGCAATTCTTGATTTTATGCCTTAAGGAGGGTGTTTACCTTTTCAAGGCTAAATTGTCTAATTGGAAGTGTGTTCCATTTTCCGTGCTGCGCCTTGCGTCTCTAGTTCTTTCTGGGCTGGTAACACACTTATCCACGGTCTATTCTGTGAGCCCGACTACAGCATTCTTTCAGTACAAGGATTTCTCCCGTATCGTGATAGGAGGCAGTTCCCGGGTGCGTTGGTGGTTTGTGGAATTTCCCTTGTCCTGTTCGGTGCTCTATAACGCCTTATTTTATGACGTAGATTTACAGCTAGCTAGCATATGGAGGGAGATATGAACACACTGGTTTAGTGTGCATTCTCGAGTGAGGGATTTTTTTTTGTAATCCCTCTCTAAAACAAGATCGGAAAGGGTGCCCTGTTTTGGAAGGACAGGATCCAAGGATACCAGTCAACGTTTTTTGTTTCTTTTTGTTTGTGTCCCCTCGTGTATTGAGAGGTAGACTGCAGCTACCAGTAGGTTCAGGGTTGGTGAATGGGTTCGTTTCTCCCTCGTGAGAAGAGAGAGAGAGTCACAAGCTGTCAGCTCAGGTCGCCTGCCTTTCTCCTGATAACCGCTTTACCAATGAGCCATAATGTCAGTAACACAATTTATGCAGAACGCTAAATTTGTTTGCTCCCTTACACAGCATCTGTTACCAGGGCCACAACGTTAATGTATGATAAGCACTTGCCTTTATTTGTTCAATTTCATGGCATCTGCCTCACAGGATATTAACATATGCAAAGTACAAATTTGTATTTGCATGGTGTCTGCCACATAGGCTATTAACTTAATGTATGCTAATCACTATTATTCATATGTTTTTCAACCTTACATTTTTTTTTGCCAATGAAAAGACTGATTATGTAATCAGTATATGGATGGATTTTAATTATCAGGCACCTAATGACATGATTGTGCAGCCTTGTATGAACTGATATGGTGTTGAGGTTAGTTTGTCCGGTTACGTGTCTTTTTCCCACCCAAACCCCCATTTCCCATCCCAAAAAAACCCAACACAACTTTTTGCCCACAGGATTGAACCCTTTTCCCCAACCCCACATACATTTTCCTTATGTTTATTCCTATTTATGTATATAAACATTATATTACCCAACCCCACATACATTTTCCTTATGTTTATTCCTATTTATGTATATAAACATTATATTACCTGGTCATCACAAAGCTGAATATTTCATTGGTGTAGGCCTTTTCGTTCAGATGGTCTAAAGCCCTTAAGCGGTTTAATGCATGCTTATTAAGGTCATTGCCGTGCTGCAGGTCTCTTTAAACAAGAAAACAAGGGGGACCTGGGGCTAGCTCTACTAGTGGAGGCACTAATGTTTACTCACTCGTGCCTAAGAAGGTTTTTTTGGAGTCTGATCTGGATTAATGGCTAGCGCATGTGCGCAGTAAGGTGCCTGCCCATTCTGCTATTTTATTTCACAGGTGTTTTTTATTCATCCTTCATCCTTAAACACTGAGGGCCCGATTCATGGAACAAATGTGCACCGAAAATGGGGCGCATGCGCGCAAAACGCACGCAAGCGCCTGTTTTCCGATTCATGGAACACTTTTCGCGTCACTTACCTGAGACCTGTGTTGAATCCGCGCAGGTCCAAAACGTCACTGCGACACTACGAATGCCTTGTGTGAGATGCCCAGTGAAGGCGCACACCGTCCAGCGCACACACCTAAAAAGTGGGTGGAACACGTGGAATGGGGAACAAGCGTAAATGTGGCCGTTATGTGGGAAGTACCACAGTAAAAAACTCACAACACCCACACGCGCGCTAACAACACGTATTCATGGAATACTACTGCGCACGGGAAAAGACACGCTAATCCGGTAACACGTCCGCCAAGCGAAAGCAGGCGTAAGCGTCACCGCGCACCTAAAACAATGCATAAAAAGCGTGTGCAAACACAAAAGCGTGTATACAGCTACTATGAATGCACCATTCCTCGCAGCAGTGTTCGTGGGACACCGCAGGAGGAGTAGGATAGCCAGGCCCCGCATTTTTTTACCCAGGAGCAGTCTTTTTGGAATGCCTGATGACCACGTCTATGGCATGTATAGGTTTCCACCTCATATCATCCTAGACCTGGTCACTGAGTGGGAGGATGACCTCACATCACCCACCCTGTGCTCCCAAGCACTGAGCCCCTTGGAAAAGGTGCTCAATCTACTGTAATTTTTGGCCACTGGGTCATTTCAGCGGACAACTGCCATAGTTGGGGGTGTTTCACAGGCCACGCAGTCATGCTGCCTACACCAGGTGTTGTTAACACATGATCAAGTATCACTGCGCCAATAGAGAGAGTATCAGAGACTGTTTAAATTTCAGAATTGTTTAATTTCATTCCACACAAATCAAGGTAAGTTATACCAAACAATACATAGTGTAGGTGCAATTGAAACAAGTGACATAGGCAAACATATCAAGGGAAATTGGGGGAGGCGCCAAAACATCACCACAAATTAGTCACCCATGCAACGGCACAGGCATATGTTGGTTGTCATTATAAAGAAAAACACAAGAGTATACATAGGAATTCAAGAATAATGTGAGCAAACAAAATAAGAAGGTGAAGAAATAGAAAAGAGATTAATACTGTCAATGTGGTTTATGCCAATTGGAGAAGTAGCCATGGTTGTAGAAGACAAATGAAACAGAGCAAAAAGGAGGCGGCAGAAGAAAAACACAACCAACAATTTGTCCATTAGAGACAATAGCATATGCATATGCTAAAGCAGTCGTATTTCCATTCATCAAGGCACGTAAATTAATTGCTGTGAAATAAGATTGGTACCTTGTTTTTTTACATAGATCTCGTATGGTTGATCATATAGTTGTGATTGGCTGTTGTCACTGGAAGATCCCAGAAAGTAGATAAAAATCGGAGTTAAGGTAAATTAAATTACCATATTGGAAAGCTTGAATGTGTGTGCAGTATTGGATTTGCAATTATGCAAGTTAAGATGCGCGAAATGAATAAACAAACACACATACCTTCAATTCTTTGCAAGTGCAGAATGCATATTACTGTTGTACAACCCGAGAAAGCTGAAAGTGTGCAGTTAAGCATGGCAGTGGAGACGATTCCGTGATATAAATAGTCCCGTTTAAGCAAGGAAAAGAAAGATAAGATAAACAGTGCATGTGTGAGAAATGATAGGCTTCTCGTGCGTTTATTTCATCATAAGATTGACAGTTCAAAGCGCAGCTAGTATCCGCACGGGATTTTAGGGACCTTAAGCAAATCCTTACCCAGTGGTCTGCTTCGAACAGAGCTAATCCCCACACGGGCACCGAGCCATCCAACCTGGTTTTGTTTCCCAGTGGATGCTAGCTCGTGGGGGCGTTCCTGAGGTTGCCCAAAATACGCCGCCATATTGGGTGAGGAGTCTTCGTGAACAAACTAAATGAGCTGCTGATAGCCACTCGGGGATATGTGAATCATGTACAGAAATTACACATGCCAGGATATTGACAAGTTGGATCAATATGCAAATGCTGAATACGTTAATAATTAGTGAATGGATGCAATTGAAGCCATGCGTTTAGCATTTCATAATCTAATCGCAACGGCCGCAAGGAGACGTTGCGTTCACCAATTGTGAAAGGCATGTGTAGTTTAAAGCTCTCAAGCTATTTCATAAAAAGAGACAGACTAATTAGTGGATGAGAAAAAGTATGAGACATCTGCTCATATTAAGTGAAACAGAATACCCCCATAGTCTCTAATGGCCTAGAATGTAAACCCGGCTCCTATTGGCATTGGTCTACAATGCACAAGGCGTAGTGTATAATAAGGTACCTGTTGGTAATGAAAAGAAATGATAGATTAGGGAGTGTTGATGTACATGATAATACACATGATCCACGGCACAAACTAACCTGTGTTCTTATTGCAATTAAATAAGGCACTAGTTAGTGTTGGGGAACAGATCAAATCAGAGACCTTGTATTATAAGAAGACAGCTAATTTATGGTCTGAATTAAGGCCACACTGTACAGTCCTGTACTGGCAAATAGGTCTGGCTTCAAGCTTACAAAGTAATACAGTCAAATTGCCCCCCCGGGGGGGCAGAATGGCTCTGGCTAGACCGACAAATCTGATGTCCTGTTTATGATCCAATTGGTGACATTTCTGTCAATGGCTGGCTAATGGATATTTAGCGTCCTGACTTGCTATAGTTGATAGACATTCTCTGATTCGAATCTTGAGAGGTCTAATAGTACTGCTGATGTATTTCTTGTTGCACACACAAATGATGCAGTACACTGTGAATTTAGTATTGCAGTTAATAAAAGAGTAAATTGTGTGTTCCTGAGCTGCGTTGAATTGAACACTTTTAGTTTTGAGAGCATAAGGACACATCGAACAGTTGCTGCATTTGTGAAATCCTTTCAATTCATCTTGATTTAACCATATTGGTTGGCGTTCCGTATTCTGCAAGGAGGGACTAAGTATATTCTTGAGGGTGATCCCTTTGCTGAAGGTGAAACTGGGGTGTGGATCTACCCATTTGGCAATATCAACATCCAGGTGTAGTAAGTGCCAGTGCCTTCTCATGATAGTATAAAGTAAGTGACTATCCATGTTGTAGCGGGTAATAAGTTGTATTTTGTTAGGGCCTTGTCTGGTAGCACCACTTTTTGGTTGGAACAGATCTTCTCTCGTGACTTTGCTGACTATTTTGGCTGTGTGTTCACATTGTTTACCATTGTATCCCCTTTGGGTAAATCTTGCTTGAATAAGTTTACTTTCAATGTTAAAGTCACTAGGTGATGAACAATTTCGTCAAGCTCTAATGGGTTCTCCCTTGGGTATATTGGAGATGAGTTGTTTCTTGTGACAGCTTGCCGCATGTAATACCGAATTGACAGATATACCCTTGCGAAAGGTTCTGGTTGTGAACCCACAATCTGTGTTGGAAATAGAGAGATCTAGGAAAGTCAATGGTATTGTAACTGGAAGTACTGGTGTATTGGATACCCCATGTATTAGAGTTAAGAAAATTGACAAATAAAGAAAGTTGCTCGATACTACCTGTCCATAACATAAACACATCGGCCCTCATTACGACCCTGGCGGAAAGTGACTGACCGGACCGCCACAGCGTAAATAGCGTTTCCGCCATTGCACGATGGAGCAAAGTGCGGCCCATTCCGACCCATCGGGCACGAGCACCACGGCATGGCGGAAGTGCAAAGTCCGCGATGGCGGAAATGACCCCAAAACGGCCCACACCGCCGCCGTACGGCGCCCTAGGTGCAATACCGCCACCCATCACAGCGGACACCGCAGTGTGCGCCTACCGGAAAGTACGGTGACCGGAAATATACGGAAACGGAAGTTAAAACATGGGCCCGGAACGGGAAACATCCCGCCGTACACCTATAAAACCATTAAAACCACACAACCACTAAAAACACTACCCAGAGACACACCCCAACCCGTCATCCACCCTAGCGAAACCAAGAAAAATGGGAAAAGTAGCGAAGAAAGCGTGCGACCGCAAGCGGCAGGTCCACTTCTCCCGTGAGGAACTCACCGTGCTAACAGAGACCCTCCAGGAGAATGCTGCCGTCGTCTTCTCCACGCAAATGACCAGGACGGCACTTGCAAACAAGAAGGCCATATGGGCTCTGGTGGCACAGCGGGTAAGTGCGGTGGGGACCGCACCCCGCACCCCACAGCAATGCCGAAAGCGATGGGACGACCTGCGGATACGCGTCCGCAGCATACTCTCTGCCAACCGCAACATTGCCACAGCCACCGGGGGAGGTCCTGAATCACCCATCAAGTTGACCCCCTGGGAAGAAATCTGTGCCTCCACCATCGGAATGGAGAGCATAGAGGGAGTCGGAGGGATGGAGAAAGGAGTGCAGACATCCGAAGAATCAGGTAGGTGGGCCAAATAAAACAATGCTAAATCCACAACGTCCAATCATGTGAGGTACCATGTGTCCACATAGTGCAACAGAAACACATGTCCAGGAGAACGTCCACACACATCGGCCTGATAGCGCACGTTAAAACCCACAATAAATACATAAATAATTAAAAACCCCTAAAAAACGCACTACACGTGCAGCAGGCACACCCTAACTGCAGGCTGCCAAACAACTGCACCCTCACTCCACACACAAATGAAAGCACCTCCAAGGCCCCGACCCAAATCACCCTCAGGTACCACCCCAATGCATGTGATACAATGCCATTCCAATACCCACAGACCCATTAATAACCCTCGCCCTCCTTTACTCCACCACAGGGTCCGATCCAAACGACGAGCATCAGGACACCCCTACCAGCACACCTGCAAAGAGGGCCAAGACCAACGGCCAAAGACCCTCCACCTCAGCTGCACGCATCAAGACACGGCAGCAGCACAAATCAGGTGGCAGCACAGAGGAGGGAACATCAACAGGCACCCCAGCAGCCAGCATGCCCACAACACCACCACCACAGGTCCCCCCAACGGATGCCACAGAAGGCACTGCCTCTGGTGGCAGCAGCACCATAGGTGACACCCCATTGATGGCAGCATGCTCCGACACAGAAGACGGGGATGTCGAAGTCAGATCCATCCATGACCTGTCCCAATCCCCCTGTCTGTCCCATCCCGTACAACATGAGGATACCACGCAGGGGCACCCACAAGACGACGACTGGCCATCCCCCACAAGCCCTGTGGCAAGGCAACATGAGGACAACAGCCCCTCTGTGAAACCCCCGCAAATGGCCATGGCCCAGCAGAGGCAACAGTCCCTCGACCAGTTAATCGTGCAACAGCAGCAACTGGCCACGCTCCTCAAGGACCATGCCGATGAATGTGGGGGCACTAAGGCAGACATAGAAACATCAACTGAGACACTTAGGGCAGAAATGGAGAGAAGTACAGAGACACTAAGGGCACAAATGGAGAGTAGCACCGAGAGCCTGAGAGTACAAATGGAGAGAAGCACCGAGAGCCTGAGGGGGGAACTGCATGCGACGTCCAAAGACGTATGTGCCGAACTTGCCGCAGTGCGCCGTGTGCTCACTGAGCTCTCGCAAACCCTTAGGGACATGCATGGTCGTGAGCAGGCAGAGACATCATCCGTTGCAAGTTCCGTCCAGGGCAGCCCCCAACGTAGATCTGGGAGGAACCTGCGCTCCACAGGCAGGGGTGCCCCTGATACCCGCAGAGGGGGCTTGCAATAGCGACTGGCCACTGACAATGAGCATCTTTGGACACTGGTGTTCTGGGGGGAGGTAGGAGGGTGGAGGGGGTGTGTTGGGCTCACTTGGGTGGCGGGTCGATAGGGTGTTCAATATGATATCACATATGCCATAAACAGTGCACGATCAACCAATGAGATGTGTGGACATTGATCTTTGTGTACTAGGCCATCATAGGCGTACAGTCCATATTGTGCATGTCCCAGACACACACAGTGCCACGAGTCCCGTGTCCATGTATCAGCCACCAGGCGTGAGTGCTAGAAGCATACATCAATGAGATGCTGACGAATGTCACGGCCCTCCGGTGCCTCGCAGACTCCTTGAGGTGCTGCCACATCCCCACCCTCATCATGACCATCATCAGGTGCTTGCAGTTCTGCGTCAGGGGGCATGGGCACATTTCTACGTACGCACATGTTGTGGAGCATGACACATGCCATCACCATCTTTGCAACCTTCTCATGGCGGTACAGGAGTGCCCCGCCAGACCTGCTGAGGCAGCGGAAACGACCCTTCAGTAGGCCGAATGCCTGTTCGATGACTACACGGGTACGTGAGTGGGCATGGTTGTAGTCCTCCTCATGCTGGTCCCGTGGGTTCCGGACTGGTGTGAGGAGCCATCTCTTCAGTGGATATCCAGCATCACCTGTATGTGGACGATAAACGGATTATGTGGAATGCCATTGCTACGTACGCACACCCACCCCCCCCCTTCCTGCCAGGTCATTGCCGAATCACATACCCCACATTATCATGCATGTAATGTGATTCACCGAGTAGCCAGGATCTGTTCCCTGCGTGTCGCTCCATGTAGCGTGGTATTGTAGAGTTCCTCAAGACCATAGAATCATGGGTTGATCCAGGGAATCTGGCACAACAATGTGTAATGATCCTGTTGGAGTCACACACCATTTGTACATTCAGAGAATGAAATTGTTTTCGGTTGCGGTACTGGGCCTCCATGGCATGTGGGACGACCAATTCCACATGGGTGCAGTCGATGGCACCAATGCAACCCGGTATGCCGGCAAGTGCATGGAATCCCACTTTTGTGTTGGTAATTTCCTGCTCCGAGCGTGGTAGGGAGATGTAGTCGTCTGCGTGCTGCAGGAGGGCATCGAGCACTTGCAATAGTGTCCGTGAGAACAGTGGCTGAGAAATGCCATGCAACTGTCCGACTGTGTGCTGGTAGGTGCCTGTGGCCAGGAAGTGGAGTACAGACACCACCTTCAGTAGGGGTGGGATGGCGGTTGGGCTATCTATCATGCTGACAAGGTCAGCCTGTGTCATGTCCACAATGGCGGCTATGGTGTCCCGGTCCAGACGGTAGAGGGTGTGGATCTGCTCATCAGTGAGGTTGAACGGATGTGCTCGGAGGCGTGGGATTGCGGGCTGCCTGCGTGGTGGTAGTGGCTGTGCTGGCGGCCCTTGCTGGCCCTGCCTTGCCCTCCTCCTCCTCCTGCGTCTCCTCCGTGCGGCCGGTTGTAGTTGGTGTTCGTCTTCTTCTTGGAGTTGGAGTACTTGCAGTGCTATCATGTCCCCCAGGGCCAACATCGCGAGTCCTGCCGGTAGCATTTCGGAGTGGGTGTGGTAGGAGACTGGGTGTGCAATTTATGTGTTTTCAGGCTGTATGGCCTCCACCTGTGGTGATTCATTCCACCTGGGCAAACTGCTCTCCCCTTTGGCCGAGCACGTCCCGCACACAACGCTGCAATTCGAGGAATGGCATCTTGCTATTGCAATCATGTATTTGTACCCGATGGCCGTGTAACATTGGTTGATATGTTCATTCTGCTGTGGTCCCATTGTTTCACATACTATCTGTGCAGTCGCGAACAGACTTGTGAAGGGTCAGTGGTACGTAGTACTCGAGTAACGGTGGGCCCTCATGCATCACTGTACCGAGTTGCAACGACGGGCGGGGCGTCCCATTTGTGGGTGTAGGCAGTTGCCATTTTCACACACAGCCGCACTAGATGGATTAATTAGTGATTCCAAACGGCCACAGATGCCTCTTCGACGTGATGTTCAAATGAGGAATTCGAAGGGCGGCGCTTTCGGTTTTCAGCTAGCGGCGAGGAAATGCCCACAGGTCTGACTGCAAATATAACGTTCTATTGTTCAATGTCCTTGAGACAGGGGCCATGGCGAGGAAGCAATGATTGATATGAATAGTTTGGGATGCGCAATAGCGACGTGGGCGATGAGGCCGGACGTTCCCAAATACATGTTACTTCACAACACTGGAATTACGGGCTGGGGCACTGTGGATTTTGCAGGCTGCATAACGCACAGACTCAATGGATATTTCTAATGTTATGTGAGTAAATATTCAGGCGTTTTAATCCCGGGATGAGGGAATGATGAATGGATGCATGGGTAGGTGATTTGATACGGAGTTTGCCATGTACAGGGCTTCTTGGGATCTATCCGCCTCCCCTACGCTATGTGATGCAGGGCTGCCATAGTGGGACCATCGTCTATCTGGCCTTGTTGAGCCCTCCCTGTCTCGACGCGCCCTCAGACACTTGTGTCCATGCACGTTACCAATCCCATCTGATGGATTCTGTTTTGACAGACGCATGCACAGGTACACTCGTTTGTGATGGTGTTTACACCTCGATATAGATAGTTATGAGTCGCAAGTGGTTTTTGGGTGGTGATGAACCTTTGGAGTGGGCTAGCATGCATATGGCTGTGGATTTAGTGTGATCATTGAAGTGAGTTGTTGGAATGTAGTTCTGATGGCCATTCTGTCCTTTTTCTTTTCTTTTGGTTGACAGGTATCTCCTCCCCTTTTGCCACTGCCATCTGTATGCCACTCCTGCAGATGGGTTTTACTCCCGACACCTGCTGCTTCGTGTTAATCAGTGGAGCAGCATTACGATCTTATGGGACGATCGCCAATGGGCCACATGCCCTTACGCAGTACTGGTGGCTCGGAGCAACATTTCGGCCTTTCAGCTGGACTAGTGCCTCCCCATTGGGCCGGCCCTGCGGTTCTGTGCGCTTCCATGTTGCCTTTTCGTACGTGAATGTGGCTCTGTGTACCATGATGGAACAGGGCGTCACACAAGTAGTGGCTGGTCATTTCTTGCGGATGCAGCCCACAATGGTGAAATGTGTTTTGGAGTTCATGGCCTGATGGCTGTATGGGCTTGGTGATTTTGTTGTGCATTAAATTTCTATTCTGATTTGGCCCGTGTAGCGTTCTTCTTTGCAAGTGATGTGGCATATTCCTATTTGGGGAGCGATGTATTGTGAGGAGATCTGCATTGGGTTCCAGCTTCGGAGTTTAGTTGCGTGGTACTGTACTGGGCGCGTTTGCCTACGAAGCCCGTGAGGTCAGGGATGGGGGCTGCCAATATGACTGTTTGAATGTTGTCATGCTCAGGGGCGGGGGATTGGGTTTTGTGTAACAGATGCCGGTCAGCCAGGTGGACTGGTGGAATGATGTGATTTTCGGAATATTGCTGGTCACAGGTGCCTGTGTTTGCGTGCGTTTCTTGGTGGGGGACTGTGGTCATGTCCATTGGGATGGCTTCTGTATTCGTGCCATCTGTGCCCTGCAGCTCCCATTGGCCCCTGTTGTGTTTCATTTGTTCGTTGGCATGCATGGGTGACTTGTACATTTCACTGGTTGCATTGTGACTTCATTGCACCTACGGGGAGTTGTACTTTGAGGGCAGGGAGCGGTGTACAGGCACTCAGTGGGGCCGTTTACGGTTGATTCGCGATGCCGTACTTCTCACCATGGCGGAATGGTACATTCCGCCATGCTTGATGGCGTTAGGTACATGTCCGCTAGGGTCGGAATTGGCGTACCCTTGCGCCATGGTGGTGTTTACGGTTTGGCATGGCGCGCGCGCGCGTGCTTGGTGCAGTTAGCGTTGGCGTTCACTACGGTGTCGCTAATGGCTTCGTACTTTGCGGTGACGGGTCATAGTCGCACCGAGCGCTATTCGATGGCGGTATTGCATTTCCGCCATCGTTTTTCGATTTCCGCCAGGGTCGTAATGAGGGCCATCATCTATACAGCGTTTCCAAAGGTAACTGGATGACTTAAATACATGGTTGGAGAAAACAAATTCAAATTCCTGTTCAAAGTAATGCATAAAGATATTAGCCAATGCAGGAGAGAAACTAGCGCCCATGGCAATGCCAATGAGCTGTTTGTAGTAAACATCATTGAAAAGAAAAACATTATTCTGCAATGTAAACCACAAAAATTGTTTGAGCATCTCTATATGATCATAAAATGAGGCAGAGGTTTGCCAAAAGATATAATCAACACTTTGGATAGCCATGTCATGTTTGATCGAGGTGTATAACGATTTGACATCCAAGGTAACCATGAGTAGGTTTTGTTTGAATGGTAAATAATCAAGAATTTGTAATACATGCATAGTGTTTCGTATATATGTGTTTGTGGTGAGCATCACAGGTAGTAGACATTCATTCATATATATAGAAACAGGTTCCAACAAACTGCCTCTTCCACTTACAATAGGTCTTCCTTCAGGTATATCATTAAACTCTTTATGCATCTTAGGCAAAAAATAGATTGTCGGCACAGTGGGGCCATCAACTGATAAGAATTGTCTTTCAGTGTCAGATAAGACACCTTTCTTATGCCACTCTAGAATCATGCTGTTAATATCTGTTTTGATCAGATTAGTAGTGTTAGATGATAAGATCTTATTGCCTCCCCCAATTTCCCTTGATATGTTTGCCTTTGTTATGTCACTTGTTTCAATTGCACTTGCACTATGTATTCTTTTGTATAACTTCCCTTGATTTGTGTGGAATGAAATTTCACATTTAATGTCCATCAGCCTCAGAGGAATAGCAAGGATTGCTCGAAACACGCGTCAGGCTGCATATGTTTATATTAAACAATTCTGCAATTTAAGCAGTCTCTGATACACTCTTTATTGGTGCATTGAGACTGGATCACTTGTTAATTTGGCTATTCCCGTGGTGTACTTGGGCAACGTATACACAATCTCCAGCCACCTGCTGCCTATACTGAGCTAATACATTTTGCAAGCGCAGTGTCCCACCAGGCTTTTCTGCCCCCTTTTCTGCTTACACCAGGTGTTGGCAATCATGACTGCATGCCCCTCAGTCCACAGGCACATATACATGTCCAGAACGGCAGAAGGCAGGCCCTGGTACAGGGCTTCTATGGGGTGGCACACTTCCCCAAAGTGCTGGGTGCCATTGATTGCACCCATGTAGCCCTACGTCCACCTAGGTCCACAGTGCAAATCTATCGCAATCGCAAGCACTGGCATTCCATCAACGTGCAGGTTGTATGTGATGCCAAGGGAATCATCACCTCTGTATATGCTAACTATCCAGGGTCCACCCACGATAGTTTCATCTACAGAATGTCACCCCTAAACCGGGCCCTAGAAGCTGGGAGGCATGGCAACACATGGCTCATTGGTGAGTACAAATGGCCTGCCAATTGCATGCATGTCTCACGCAGACTAAACCACATCACCGACAAACCATCTCACCTCCACAAGGGACAGTGCCTACCCTCTGAGCACCTACATGATGATGCCAATACGGAACCCCACCACACCAGCCCAGGTAAGATACAACGCAGCCCATATTGCAACTAGGGCCATAGCGGAGCACACATTCGGAGTGCTAAAGTCACACTTCCGCTCCCTTGGCCATTCTGGTGGACAGCTACTATATGTACCACCAGTAGTGTGCAGGATCATTGTGGCAGCATGTGTGCTGCACAATGTTGCAACATGGCGGGGCGTACCGGTGGACATGGTGGTGCCCCCACATCCCCAACCACATGCACGGTGGCTGCGCGTGGGAGGGGAAAGGGCAAGTGGCAAGGCTGCCCGTACCCAGCTTGTCGCACAATTTCTCACCTAAAATCCAACCCCTGCACACAGCCCTGGCACTTGCCAGGCCACATTCGATGATGACAAAGGGACAAACATCTGTCCAAGCCTTACCACCCTGAGAATGTGGCCTCAGTAGTGCCACATTGTGTGCATTCCCTAGCACTAAAAGCAACACAATCTGGCGTGCACAAAAGGGACTCATGAAAGAAGGAGTTTCCAATCACCACCATGCCAAAGCAACCATCTAAATGCTGGTATGTCACCCAAAAACCCCCACAATTCATGTCACCTGTCCCACACAACGTTCCATGGCATGCAATTCACAAGCAGAGAAACAAATGGCCAACACATAACACCACTGCCACAAAGTGATGAACAATCAATGGACCAAGTCCATAAATCAACCCACCATGTCAGCAAAACCCAACAATGTACACAGGAACAACAATTACCCAGTACAACATACCAGACACACAGCACCCAACAGTGAAGCCCTCCTCCCATGACCAGACACAACTGCACTCGTGCTACAATGTGCGGCGACTTGCGCATGTCACCCTTGGACATACGTATGTTCCAGACAACCAAAGGGATCATCAAATTGTATACAGCCGTAAGGTCAACACCAATGAAGACAGACAAGCAAATAAATGAAGTTAACATACCAACAAAGTATGGGACTAAATGCACAAACCAAAAGGGACAAACAATCATGATTCCCACTAGGGGGGTATACACATGTTGGACTTGAGACTGCCCACAGATATCGTGGAAGCCCATTGCCAATGTGTAAGTTACTTTCACACGATGCACACGTTGCAAGCCCATTGAAAGGGGAAGCAGGAGGCGCACATGGGTCTGGACTCCAAGGCACAAACAAGGAGGGTACCAACACAAGACAAGAGGCAAGCCTGCATGGGTCTAGCTGAAAACCACAGTGGATGCATTCGGATGCCACACAAAGCAACGCACTGTCACATAAAACACAATAGACAGAAAAAGAAAAAAAATAGAAAAATCAAAATTGCCCATGTGGGACTTGGGCAAGGGGGTTGGGGCACCCAGGAGGGAAGAGGTGCAGGTTGCACACAAACACCCGCATGTGTGGATGATGTGTGAAGAAATAAAACCTCCATGGGTTTATGGGCCGTACAGCTATCAGGGATCAGGAGACCTGTCGCTGCTGTCATCATAGTCTGGTGGTGCATTTGAATGTGGAAGTGGCACGGGAGGTACACCACGTATGGTCCTGGTCTGGTCCTCGATGGCAGTGGTCACGTGGGACTGAGATGCATGCAGCTGCAACCTGATGGCTCGGAGGTCTCCATGCAACACCTCACGGGATGCACGCAGTTCCTCTGTGATGGCACGAGTCATCAGTTGCAACTGCTGTTCAGACTGCCTACTGCTGGATGCCTCGAGTGCAGCCAGTGCTGTCCTGAGGGACCTATACTCCAACCTCAGGGCTTCCCTTTGGGCCTGACCCTCTGCAGCCAAGGATGCGCGCAGATCCCTTAGGTCCGCCCGTCGGCTCCTGTTGCTGGCCAGCATGTTCAGCCTGTGTGAGCAGCATGTGGACCACAATGCCTGCTGCTGGTGCTCCACCTGTCTAGCCGGGGGATCATGAAATCGGCCACCTTATCCATGTCCTGAGCCAACAGTTCCTGTGAAGCAGCCTGTATGCTGCATACAGCAACAGCATACATGGACTGCTCCCACACAGTAAAGCCAGTTGATGCATGGCCACCATGTTGGCGGACCCCACACCCGCCCTGGCCAAGGGAACCTGGCCCTTCATGTGATGGTGCTGCCTGTGGCTGCAGGACTGCATCCCTCCCCTGATCAGCTGGCCCAGGAGTCAAGACTGTGGAGCGTGGTCCTGCAGCCGTAACCACCACAGACGGATGCACCAACACAGACTGGCCCTGTGAGGAGTATTCCCCCTTCAGACGCTTGAGATGCAACAGGTTCCACACTATGTGCACTCACCTGCAAAATCACAGAGGCATCCATGTCTGTTTCACCACCGGAGCCATAAGCATCTTCAGAGGCTGACTCAGACTGAGTCACGTCCAGGATGGCTTGCAAAACCAGTGGATTGTCATGGGCTACCACCCCACGTCCTCCACTGGTGGTTGGTCGTGGCTCACTATCCTGTACCTCCTCCACCTTCTCCTCTGCCTCCAGTGCCTCATCACCTGCACATAGACAGAAAAACACATGATTAGTGATGGAAACAGCATAGACCATACACATAGCCACCACAATGTCGACATGCAAGACATCAACCTGCCCTGTCACAATCTCACACACATACGCAGTGTCAATGCAAGTGATGGACAGCATGAAAGAAGACACGGACATGTGTGGGAAGGGCAAAAACACATTTGGTGCATGGTGCCCAGCACCTGTTCCAACCATGGAACACCTGAATGGTATAGTCCATACACCAACATCCAGGATGTAAACAGACATATGCCACGTACCATAGCCTTGCCTTGATCTGCTAAATGCAACAGATGTAACATGCATACAACTGTCACAGAGCCATGAATGAGGGATGTGACATGACGTGACATGTAACACAAAAACTCCATACACCCAAGTCCCACAAGGTGTCAAGATGCAAGACTGCAGTGAAATGTTGAATGTGGACACACACGTCCCATGAGTCCATGTCACATCAACATCAGTCAAGTAAAAATGCACGTTGCAGGTGATCCCAGTGGATGTAAGTGGGAGTAGCCTGTGCACCACAGGTGAAAGTCACACTAATCAAACACAACACACTGACAACCCATGGGAATGTAGCGGCCAGGTGGAAGTGGAAGTGCATACAATATGTGTCAATAGCGTGAAGAGGGTTGTAGGTGTACATCCAACCTCCCCCGAGTGTGGTGTATGTGGTGGATGCAGTGCAGGTGTAAAACTGTCAGCTCAGAGGCCTGTGCCTGAGGACAGAGTTTGCGCCTTTGACTAGTGCATTCCATCATTCATCGTGGACATCAGCAGGGGTGAGGAGTAGTGAAAGCACAACACATGTCCAATCACCATGAGAGGAACCTGACCTGGATAAGGATCCCCTGCAGTCCAAATCAGGCACAGAGCCCATACCAGAGGGAGGCCACTGCCAAAGAAAGACCCTCACCACCAACTGCTTGCAATGTGAGAAGTGATTGACCCTGAGTGAACAGTAAAGACATGATCACTGTCTATGATAGGTAAGCCAATGCTGAAGATGGATTTGAAGTAACTGTGCCCACAGCTCCCATATGTCCCTGTGGACATTGCACCGTGAAGGAAATCAATAGCCGTACCCTCTGTGACCCAATGCCAATATCACAGTCTTATGGAGATGCAACACCTGCCCCCAAGACAAAAGAACAACCCACACAGTCCAGCTCAGGATGAGTTCCTGAGCACAGTGAGTAGGAGCACATATATATTGCTAGACGACTTTGCAGTACCACACCACATGTATGACCAGTCCCCTGGAGACTGCGGGCCGCCGTGCGGAGCTGGGGGAAGGGAGGCCACCCCCGCGGAGGTTCCGCTGGCAGGGTGAACAATCAGAGACTGAGTGAATTGTATATGGTCAACCGTTATATCGGAAAACATAACAGATGCACACTTTTGTGCTGCACTACGACAGCCAAATATTGTTCAATAAACTTCACGTGTATGACAACTTGCTTATGTAAAAAACACAAACTTGTGTGTGCGTTTATTTCTTTCGTAACAAGGATTTTCTGTTATCTCATTCAGTATATCATAGGCACATTGCATATTATATGGTCATATACAAACTTGCTCGTGTATGCCTGTTTCAATAATAGTTCTTTTTCCCAATTACAGTTTTAATCACATCATGATTCTTCAACAAACAATAATTCATTCATTTGTAGTCAAATTGTTCCAAAATGTCTTGATATCCTTGGTTTATTGTCCCAGTTTTACACAAGCCCTCTTGCAATTTTTTCTGTCTTTTTTATGCAAAATCAATGTGTACAGATATCTGTATTAGTTTCTATTACTTTCTACAATCATTCTATGTATACGTCTGACAATTAACACTTGACTAACCTTGGTCCCGGTGAACCGGTATGTGGCAATACTCTGCACACTTCTGTGTGGTGACTGTGTGTCTCTTAGTTTCTCTTTTGTACAACTTCTTATTTTCAGAGTTCCACCACTATAGGAAATAAAGTTAAAAGCCTGGATTCAGTTATGTATTCTGTGGGGAATCATACTAACATTGCTTCTTTCATTTGCGCTTTGGGTGAAAAGTAGTCAGATAACAAGTGGGATCAGTCGCTAAAATCAGCGCTGAGTCCCACAATGTGATCCATATTACAGATATTGCTTCTTACATTCATTCTTTGTTTGGTGAAAAGTAGTAAGATCACGAGTGGGATCAGTCGCTAAATTCAGCGCTGAGTCCCACTCTGTGATCAATATTGCAAACAAGTAAGACCTTTGCTGTTTAAAAGATACACCGTGAGGTGTGGGACCCGTCTCATGTATATGCGGTTGCGGTGTTCTGTTTCCAATGTTATAAGCGTTCCTGGATTAAGATCCCTCTGGGGATTCCTTCGCTCTGTTCATGAGGCTCGTGGGCTAAAGGACACTCGTCCTACATGGTGGACGCGCAGCGTCCTACTGTGGATGAATGTGCGAGGGCAAAAGGAGTCCCTCGCGGTACGGAGTACTTTCGTTTCACTCGCATTCGCGTTTTCACCGCTGTTTGATTCCTGTGTTCTTTTCCCCGTAATGATGGTGTTGCCGTATGCTGGGTCCTACATTGGAGGGTTGCTAAGCAACCACTCTATGGCTGTGTGTCTACTGACTTGCGTGTTTTGGTTCACGGCGTAATTAAAGGCGCCATGTGGAAATAAAGTACTTGCTGCACTGTCTTTCATGTAATGAGTTCTTGCTCATTGCCTACATGTTGTGTCTGCTATATTGTCTATTCGGGGGCCTTTTTCATATTCGCCATGTGCGGTCGGTATGTTTAATGAAGATTACCGGCATTGTTTATTCTGAATACTTTCCCTTTTACATTCAGATAATTTTCAACATAAACTAAGCCCATTAGCATCCATTGTAGTATATTCAGATGTACCACCAATTCAATACATTTGATATAAATCCTTTTGAGAAGTGTCACTTACAATTTTTCTTGATTATACATAACTGTTGTAACCAATGGTATATTTACCATTTAACCATGTGTTGTTACCATACAAAATATATTTTGGTACATCTTATATATAACAATTATTATAATACAATATCTTCAACCTTTCTGATGGTTAAATAACAGATCACCACGTTCATTAGATTCATGGATGTTGTAAGTCCTGATCAGTACATTTGTGAATATGTTTTAATATAGTTTGCATAGAATTAATGACTCTAAGTTTCTTTTATTCACATTGTTAGTTTCACCCACATTGTCCAATCTATCCAAGAAATTGATAGTTCGTACTGAGGCAGTTTCCCTCATCATTTATGGCCTTTCTAACTTTTCACTGGGTAGATATGCCTTGTGATGAATTCACAAGAAACAATTTAGGTCCCATTCCATGTTCATTCCCCTTGGGTACATGCTATCAAGTTTTTCTATCCAGAATATTTCTCTTTGTTGGAGCATTTTGTTTAGATTACCTACCCTCCTGGGTGATATCACATGTTCCAGTATGACAAACTTAATTTGTGCAATTGTGTGCTTTTCTTTCACAAAATGTTGGGCCACTGGGGATTTTTCTGATTTCTGTCTGATGTTAGATTTATGCTCACACCATCGCGTCTTTACTTTGCGTCCTGTAAGTCCCACATAATAAAGTCCACATGGACACCTGATTCCATAAATTACATTGCTGGTATCACACGGTGAAGTGTGATGGAGTTGGATTCTTTTTCCATTATGGGGATGGCTAATCTCATTTCCTTTGATTAGGTTATTACAGCAATTGCAATTGTTACATGAGATGGTTCCTTTGTATATTGTTTCATTTTTCTTTTTGTGTCCAATGTCTGATTTCATTAGATGATCTCGTATAGATGGGCTTTTAGCATACGCAAATAATGGTGGTTTAGGAAACAGTTCTGCCAGTTTGGGATCTAGTTCCAACAATTTCCAATTTTTTGTGATGATTCTTTTAATCGAATTGCTCTGTTGTGAGTACGTGGTTACATAGACCAGTTCAGTAGCTGTATTCTTTATTCTCGGTAGCATTGCTTCTGTCCTTGATATTCCTTTGACTTGGGCTGCATGTCTAGATACTGTGTCTGAACTGTACACCCTTTCCAAGAAGTTTTTCGTGAGCTCTCTTGCTTTGATCTCATACTCTTCCTCATTTGGTATAATTCTTCTGTATCTCAGAAACTGACTTAAGGGAATGCTTTCTATTGTTTTCTTGGGATGGAAACTTGATGCCAGTAATAAACTGTTTCTATCGGTGGTTTTCGTAAAGATTGTTGTCTCCAGTTTGTTGTCCTTTAGTTAAACCTTCACATCCACAAACTCAATTGATGTTTGACTGAATTTGTGTGTAAATGTAATTCTTGGTGTGATCGTATTCATGTATGTGAAGAATTCATTTAACTCGTCCACTGATCCGTTCCAGATTCTAAACAGGTCATCTATGAACCTCACTATGTGAATAAAAGAAACTTAGAGTCATTAATTCTATGCAAACTATATTAAAATATATTCACAAATGTACTGATCAGGACTTACAACATCCATGAATGTAATGAACGTGGTGATCTGTTATTTAACCATCAGAAAGGTTGAAGATATTGTATTATAATAATTGATATATATAAGATTTATCAAAATATATTTTGTATGGTAACAACACATGGTTAAAGGGTAAATATACCATTGGTTACAACAGTTATGTATAATCAAGAAAAATTGTAAGTGACACTTCTCAAAAGGATTTATATCAAATGTATTGAATTGGTGGTACATCTGAATATACTGCAATGGAAGCTAATGGGCTTAGTTTATGTTGAAAATTCTCTGAATGTAAAAGGGAAAGTATTCAGAATTAACAATGCCGGTAATCTTCATTAAACATACCGACCACACATGGCAAATATGAAAAAGGCCCCCGAATAGACAATATAGCAGACACAACATGTAGGCAATGAGCAAGAACTCATTACATGAAAGACAGTGCAGCAAGTACTTTATTTCCACATGGCGCCTTTAATTACGCTGTGAACCAAAACAGGCAAGTCAGTAGACATACAGCCATAGAGTGGTTGCTTAGCAACCCTCCAATGTAGGACCCAGCATACGGCAACATCATCATTACGGGGAAAAGAACACGGGAATCAAACAGCGGTGAAAACGCGAATGCGAGTGAAACGAAAGTACTCCGTACCGCGAGGGACTCCTTTTGCCCTCGCATATTCATCCACAGTAGGACGCTGCGTGTCCACCGTGTAGGACAGTGTCCTTTAGCCCACGAGCCTCATGAAAAGAGCGAAGGAATCCCCGGAGGGATCTTAACCCAGGAACGCTTATAACATTGGACACAGAACACCGCAACCGCATATACATGAGACGGGTCCCACACCTCACGGTGAGACTTTTAAACAGCAAAGGTCTTACTTGTTTGCAATATTGATCACAGAGTGGGACTCAGCGCTGAATTTAGCGACTGATCCCACTCGTGATCTTACTACTTTTCACCAAACAAAGAATGAATGTAAGAAGCAATATCTGTAATATGGATCACATAGTGGGACTCAGCGCTGATTTTAGCGACTGATCCCACTTGTGATCTGACTACTTTTCACCCAAAGCGCAAATGAAAGAAGCAATGTTAGTATGATTCCCCACAGAATACATGACTGAATCCAGGCTTTTAACTTTATCTCCTATAGTGGTGGAGCTCTGAAAATAAGAAGTTGTACAAAAGAGAAACTAAGAGACACACAGTCACCACACAGAAGTGTGCAGAGTATTGCCACATACCGGTTCACCGGGACCAAGGTTAGTCAAGTGTTAATTGTCAGACGTATACATAGAATGATTGTAGAAAGTAATAGAAACTAATACAGATATCTGTACACATTGATTTTGCAGAAAAAAGACAGAAAAAATGAATATCCCCACCTGAAGAAGGGCGAACAAATTGCCCGAAACGCGTAGTGGAACCCATAGGTTAGAATCCTAAAAGCCTGCAAGAGGACTTGTGTAAAACTGGGACAATAAACCAAGGATATCAAGACATTATTGTTTGTTGAAGAATCATGATGTGATTAAAACTGTAATTGGGAAAAAGAACTATTATTGAAACAGGCATACACGAACAAGTTTGTATATGACAATATAATATGCAATGTGCCTATGATATACTGAATGAGATAACAGAAAATCCTTGTTACGAAAGAAATAAACACACACACAAGTTTGTGTTTTTTACATAAGCAAGTTGTCATATACGTGAAGTTTATTGAACAATATTTGGCTGTCGTAGTGCAGCACAAAAGTGTGCATCTGTTATGTTTTCCGATATAACGGTTGACCATATACAATTCACTCAGTTTTTTAGTCTGGTAGCACAGGCTTAACGGATTGCACCTAAGTATTCAAATTAATTCTCACAGAGACTTAGATTAACATAAAGAAAATATAAACTCAGAGTGCGCCTCCTCCACCAAATTTTCTCCATGAACAATCAGAGACGTCAGAGATGAGCAGAGAGGGGACAATGTTGAGTGGCATACAGGGCTGTCACAGGGTAAGGTTAGTCCTGGGACAAAACATTTTGTGAGGCCCCTTTATTTTTTGTTTTATTGCTGGTATTGGAACCCTCTTGTACATTGGCGCTGGATCAGGTAATGACCTGTTCTTAATTGACAGTACGTTGAGTTAATCTTCAATAAGATTAGCACACCTTATAGGTTTTTACTTAAAACTTGGACTTCAGGAGCTCTGTCCATTTGGTAACCCACATACAGGCAGCAGGAGATAACCATTCCACTACAAATCAAAACAGAGACAAACCACCGAGCGCAGAGATTCACAGTTCCTACAAGCTCCAACCCCAACTCCAACCTTTATTTTTTGCACTTGCTCAGCAAACAAGTAGGTATAGAACAACCCGACACGTTTACAACTCCAATTAAGCCATTCACTCTCAGAAGACTGCTTTGAAAAAACACTGCCGGGCACTTTGAGTGCATAGTTTGATGGTAAGGCTTGAGAAAGCTATCTTAGTATGTAGAGGGAGTTTGGACGGGGTGGGGTACGAATGGCCACTGGCAGTCAATGGCTGGCCACTTAACCTACCAAACAACACCTACCTACAGACTGTGGACCCGATTAATGGATTTTTTGCACGGTTCAAAGTGACTGCACTGCTGAAAAGGGACTTTGCTCTGCCGACACAAACCCTGGTTCATGGAACTGTGCAACGTGTATTTTTGCAGTGCAAAGTCATGTTGTACTGACTTTGCACTGAAATTGCACTGCAAAAATACAATTAGCCCAATTCCATGAATCAGGGTTTGTCTCAGCAGTGCAAAGACACTTTGAACCGTGCAGACAATTCCATGACTCGGGCCCTGTGAGTCCCTCCTCATATGCCTTTCCTCCTTATCTTTACTCTGATGCAATAGTGTCAGCTTAATAGCCCAAACAAACGAGAGTATTTTCGAGGAGGAGACTTGTATCATTCACAACTCAGAAGGGCACATGATGGGCAACTTTGTTATGCTGCTCCGTTCAGGTTTTCTCTCACAAAAATTGTCACATTGAAGTCATTGATGTTTGCCAAGGGTGAGTGGATGACTTGTATTATTAGCCGATGAGGCATGAGAGACCTGACCTCAAAGAGGTTCGTATGCAGCAGTCAACTTATGTATCTATGTTGTTATCTTAAGAAAATAACGTTCCGATGTCAAGTTGAAGTCGAAGATAGGTAGTTCAGCGAGCAATGCACCTGCATTTAGTTGGAGTGTCACAAACATTGCATATTCACGGGCTCACATTTTGCATTAATTTTCACTTGTCTTGATACTCTTCATATTAGTGTAATAATAACTTGCTTTTATATACCTCCGGCTAACACATTGTTGCCATTTCATGGAACTAAAATGCTTCTGCCTATGGCAGCTGCTAGTATGACCCAGTTACTTATTTGATTGGCCTCATGAGGATGAAAGGTTGAGTCTAAACTACCGAGATCCGAACACGTGATCTCCGCACAGGAGCATAACTCAGTGAACTACCGAGCATAGTCTGCGTTTTATGAGGAAATTTGGCATATATGTGCTGCAATAGTTTTTAACGGAACACCCCTTGAATGTCTCCATTATTGCGAATATCGGTTTTCCCAATCCTTATGGAATCCCAGCGATCATGCTACGACTGCATATTGCATTTGAGTTTTCTCGGAATTGGGAAAGACTGCCTTAAAGTGATCATGTTGCTATTTTGAAAATCGGTGTTGATCTAAAATATAAAGTTGCCATGTTTTACTAAGTGCTTGGCTTCGTATTGTTTACATGAATAAACGACACATCTTTTTAAAAAATCGATTCGTTGTTCACAATGGGCTCCCATTAGAAGCAGGCGCCAGCGCCGAGTCAACCCGGAACAGCAAACAGCAGGAACATGTCAAACGCAGCTCCCAAATGTTGATCGGGATCGCCTAATGAAAGTGCAGAAAGGCCCTCCACACTGAATTAGCCAATTGACGTGGATTGGCATCACCATTCTAACTGAATTGCCTCATGGTGCTTCTTCTTGACCAAATGAAAGGCGCATTTTAACATTCTGAATGAGTGAGTTAGTCAGAAAAACCAGGCACCCCCCACTTGCTGGCCACCCCAAAACCGCAGCTCCTACCTGCTGCGCATCTTTAAAGCTTCCTTTAGCAAGCACTATAGAAGCAGGTCAGGAGGCGCAGGTGTTAGGCGGCGGGAGGCAGATAGATGTATTTACTAGTAGTGCCTTACCTGCTGATTGATGCAGTCAGGCCAGTGCTGCCAACACTCCACTGTCCATGACCTCCAGCATCACTACACGCCATAACTCGAGCAGCTAGTCAGTCCCAGCCGCGTTGGCCACCCAGCAGCCAGAGACAGTCGTCCTGGCCTAAACAGCATGACAGGTCCCTTGCCCTAGCCAGGCAGCTATCTGTTGGCGTGGCCTCCTGATGCTGCTGCAATGTGCAAGGCAGACAAAAGCAAGTCCACACACTCTCGCCTAGGCCCTAGCTTCCGGTCACTGTAGCACGTGATGTTGCCACGTGCTTAGTGCTGGCCCATGTGTGCGGCACAGACAAAACGGTTACAATTTTGTTACAGTAATGCATGCTGCACTTGCCTACTGCCCGTATTCATCATAATTCATTTCTACCTGAACACAGAGCAGCTCCTGAGCTCCAAGCAAACCTCAACAGAAGAAAGAGGGTCAGCCTCCCTTTGTGCGAAGCCAAATGAGTGCTGGGCCAAGTAAGCACAGCTACAAATGCTGCAGCACTGTCACTGGCAGGCAGGTGATTTTAGGAGGCTATCAGCCATTCCTGCGCAAGGCCCCTCCTGAGTGCGAGGCCTGGGGCGGTTTGCCTCCTGTGGACCCCCCTCGTGACAGCCATGGTGGCATATGGTCACAGCCCATCAGACATCTCGGGTTTGATCAAGAAGAGGGCCAAGAGGTCCCCGACAGAGGGTGTAACTGGAGGATTGAGCACGTGTGCAGATGTCCATTGTCTGGAGGTGCAGAACATCGTGCATGTGTAGGCTGCAGGACAACCAAATACATGTCAGACCAGCATGACATGGTACACCCATGGTAGTCATGTCAATGCATGCAGAACTGCCAGACATTCAACACACGGCCATGACGCAACATACACATGTCGTTGACAAACACCCATCACCACTCCCCAGACATTGCCTCATAATTTGGAAGGTCCCCCACGCCCTGGATCAGCTCCTCATCAATCATCTGACTAGCGATGTCCTCATGTGGAGTGAGCACTTCTTCCTCTGCTGCTGGTCCACCTCCAGTCACCAGAGTGGAGGAGTAGTTGGCACCCATCCTACCTTTGGCTCGGCGCCGGAGGTCATTCCCGCACTTCATTGCATCAGAAGCTGTTCGCCTCTCAATGCCCAGGGCGCTTATGCGATTGGCGACACACTGCCAGTGGGCCATACGCTGGGCATGCGTATAAGTGCTACCTGCCTGCAGAAGCATGTCAGCCTCATGTTCCCGCACGTAGTCCAAGAGTATCTGGATCTCCGCACCACTGAAGCTCCTCTTCCTCACCGTACAAGTCCTCTGTGCAGTGGCTCGGGACTGAGCCTGTTTGCCTACTGCCCACTTACCCTTCCTGCAGGGTTGTGCAGTCCCTGTGTGGCTGGGACCACTTGGTTCAGTAGGGGCTGGAGCACTGGTGGCCGGGGCTGATGCATCAGCCACTGATGCTGTGAGTGGAGGTGGCCCTGCAGGCACTGTGTGCTGTTGGCAGGTGCCTGCACCACACGCCTCTTGGCCTTGGTGACATGGACATGTGCCCCTTGGTTTCCCTGGGCCGGGGCCGGAATCACAACAGGCATGGCAGGAGTTATCCTGAGCCTGGGTGGCCGGCTCTGCAGCTGTCCCTGCAGCTAGCAGACCCTGGCTGGTCATGCCAGCAGATGGAATAGCTGGCCCTGGTTTGCTGGCGCTAGTGGCAGGTCCCTGCACCACACGCCTCTTGGCCTTGGTGGCATGGACATGTGCCCCTTGGTCTCCCTGGGCCGGGACCACAACAGGCATGGCAGGAAGACACTGAGCCTGGGTGGCCGGTGCTGCAGCTGCCCCTGCAGCTACCGGACCCTGGCTGGCCATTGCAGCAGATGGAATAGCTGGCCCTGGTTTGTTGGCGCTGGTGGCAGGTCCCTGCACCACACACCTCTTGGCCTTGGTGGCATGTTGTGCCCCTTGGTCTCCCTGGGACGGGACCACAACAGGCATGTCAGGAGGACCCTGATCCTGGGTGGCCGGCGCTGCAGCTACCCCTGCAGCTACTGGACCCCCTGTTGAGAGGGGGGCATGTCCCTCCCTGCATGGACTTGGGAACCCTGGATCCCTCGGCAACCTCTGCCAGCTCCAGCACCTCAGGCCCCTTGGCTACCTCTGCCAGCTCCAGCACCTTGGGCCCCTCAGCCACCTTTGCCTCCCTTCCCACCTTTTTCCCTCCCAGTCATGGCACAGATGTAATGGTGCAATGGGGGTGCAGCAAAAAATTGACCTGGGCAATTGGAGTGAGTGGGCAGGGTACGTGATGTTAAATGTACATGTGTGCCCAGCAAGGCTCAGTGTAAGCCCCGGTAGAAAATGGACAGGTCGCACAATGCTCAGGCACCCCAAAAACAAAAAACAACATGCATACGCGACCCCTTGGTAGCCCACGTGTGATGAAAAAACATCCCACAGTACGCTGTGGCAGCCAGCAACACAAAAAAAGCATACACGAAGAACACGAAGGCTACTATGAGCCCAAAAATGGGGTACGCGACACACAGGGGCAACCACAGAATGAAAAATGTGTGCGCGACTCACCATCTGCCTCGTAGAAAGAAAAAAACACACGCACGTGTGCGCAGAGGCAACTCCCCCACCAAAACAAGAAGTATGCAGAGTAGCAAACTATTCGCGTGCGAACCTACAAAGAAGAAAAGTTCAGATGTCCGTCCCCACGAAAAGCACGTACAGTGCACTGTTGTCCTACGCAGACCATTATCCCATACTGAACAGCAACGCCCAACGTAAAACGCGTGTCACGTAACTTACGCGATTAGGGCCTTTCCTCTGATTACACGCTAACGCACTGTTTCCACACGTGCGGAGTCACTCTGTTTCCGGCTGGCCACGCGAAAGAACATGGAACACCCATGCTCCTGCCTACAAGGCCATTTACTTGCCTCCAACTGCTCTGAGCTGCCTCCTTAAGCCATCTGCTGCTGTCAGCCCACTCTGTGTGCCTGCTGCCCACATGCCCTGCATTTTGGTGCCTGCTCTGAAGCCATTGCCAGTGATCCTGTTGTTGTGACCATCTCGGCTGATCCTGAAGAGTCCCGACTGTCATACCACCGCTCCACAGCGTAGCCCCAGGACCACCTTCCCCACCCACACCTGCCTCGGGAGTTGCCATGTCCGACCCAATACCATCAGAGGCAAGTGGCAACCCCTCGGCAGAGAGGCAGAAGGCCGTCAGCTTCTCTTCCACAGAAGATGACACCCTGTTGGAGCAAGTCCTGGGGCATTATGATGCCCTCTTCCCTGGACCATCACGAGTCGACAAGGAAGGACGGAGTAAGATCTGGGCAGACATCGTGGGGGCCATCAACGCAGAAGGGTGGCACCCCACGACTACTGAAATGTCCGTAAGCGCTGGGAAGACTTCAGGTCCAGGACCCTCAACGAGGCCCGGCACCTCCACAAGGCTGGTGATGATCGAGGGAGGCGCTGGGGCCGGTTGACCAACGATGAGATGCGGGTCCTGAAGTGCATCATCCCAGTGCTGTACGCCCAGGTCTTGGATTTGGTGCTCCGACTGGAGTCGACTGGTAAGTGTTCATGTGTTCTTGTCAACCATAGTGCATGTGCATGTTTAGGTGTGACTGGAGTGTGCACCTTGCTTTTATGTCTTGCATGCCTCCTGTACAGATGTCTGTGTACATGTCCCTGACAGTGCTGCATGGGAGTCCATTCAGGCATGTCCCACATCAATGGTGTCTGTGTTGCAATGCGTGATGCGCACCAGCATGTTACGAGGTGCACATGTTTGCATACCTGTGTCTGGACTGGGGCATGCGAGAGGTGTGTCACATGGGTGCTCAAGTCACCATCATGGACATGCATGGTGTACATGCGCGTGTGTCTGAGTAGTGGGTGTGTGACTAGCCGACCCCATGGATGCATGACACATGCATGATTGACTCATGCAGCACAGTTGTCCCCAAGTGCACTATGACGGAGGTGTACATGGCCTAATGCATGACTGTCAGGTGATGTGCGTGTATGTGATGCACATGTACCATGATGCATGTGAGGTTCAGCCCCTCTTCTGATGTGCTCACAGTGCCTTGTACATGGATGTGGATGTTTGTTGCACATGGCATGCATGTTTGTGCATGTGTGTTGCTTGCACTGACCTGTGCGTTGGGGAGGGTGATGATGGTTTTGACGTTTGACAGTGCCACTCATGTGCATTTGCTTTGTGGTAAGCAGACATTTGTTCAGTACACTGATGCCTGTGTTCAATGTCTCCCTATCCACAGCGACCACAGAGAAAGAGGGCGGAGTTGGCGATGTGGAGCACCGCAGCAGGGATGCCTCCACCAGGAACCGACGCAAGGCCCAGTCGTCCTCCCAGGTTATGTCATCTTCCGGGAGCTAGGAGGCTGGTGCCACGTCAGAGTCATTGGCCGCAGCTGCTGAGGGGAGGCCCAAGAGGGTGAAGTTGGTCATGGGCTCCTCGGCAGTGGGAGGGACAGGTGAGACCACACAGGGGCAATACGATGCGGAAGACAGTGGGGAGTCATCCAGGTTGGTGGTGGTGGAGGAGGAGGCCACATCAGCCCAGCACATGGGGCCCGGCGTGGGTGATGAGGTAGGTGCTCCTGGCGCAGGGTCAGGGGCCGGAGGCAGTGCAGGTCACCGTGGAGGGGCATGTGACTGCTCCTGTCCCTGGAACTTCGACTGCACCAGTGTGCACCTGCGGGCATGCCTCAGGCTGGACCCGTCAGCAGGTGGCGGATGTATCCACGGAAATGATTCTTCCACTACCTGCAGATGAGGCAATTCATGACAGGGTTGAACATGTGCTAGCCGGTATTGCGAGGTGTACAGGCAGCATTCGTGATGATGTGCAGGCTTCTAATCGGGGGCTCCCACATCATCACGATGAGGTCTGTCCCCTCATCAACTGGCTAGCAGAGTTCATGGTCACAAATGTGCTATGTGTGCTGGCCACTGCTGCAACCCCCTCCTCCTCTTCCTCCTCTGTGCGCCAGTCTTCCTCCCTGCCGTCTTTCAGCCCAGATACCACCAAGGCCCCCTGTGTACCTGTCACAACCCTGGTGGCCAGTCTGGTGGAGACCACATCCCTGCCATAGTCAGGAGTCGAAGGAGGATCATCAGAGGTGGTCACTGCAGAAACAGGACCAAAGGCAATGGAGGAAGTGCAGGCACCAAGCAGCAGGGCCCGTGCACGACAGCCCCGGGGGTTGTCATCATCCCGGAGGCTGTCCCGGAGGCGCAGACACCGGGCTTATTGGCGGCAGCAGGTTCGACGTCGGAGGTGACAGGACTCGGGCCCTCAACATCACAGAGGCAGGTATCAGGCAGGAGGGAAACGTGGACCTTAACACAAGGATTTCTTCCGTGTTGGAGTGAATGGGCCAGCAGATCGGAGCAGAGCGGCAGCGGGCACAGGGGGCATGACTCACCATCGCCAGGGCGGAGAACACTCTGCGTCGGGCGGAGAGGCAGGCCGAGTTCCTCGGGGAGGCTCGCAGGGAGTTTGAGAGGAGCATGTTGGTGTCCCTGCGGGCCCTCGAGGGAAGAGCACAGGCCCACCTCAGGGAAATAGATGCAGAGCTCGATGATGCCCTGGCCGAAACTTTTGGGGAACATGGTGAGTCGTAGGACTAGCCCGCTGCCTTTGTAAATAGTTCTTTAGGAGTAGGTTTCATTTGGTTTATTTTTTATGTGGAGTTCATGGACTTTGCTCCACATCTTGTAAAAAGTTATTTCTTCTTAGACTTCTTATGGATGTTGATTTATGTTATGGGATCATGGACCCTGGAGCTTTGTATATAGTTGGACACATTTTTTTATTTTTCATCACCATGGAGGAATGTTTTTTTTAATGATTTCTGTTTACATTATGAGAAGCATCATTGGACATGCACCACTTTTTTGAGTGTTTCTTTTTTTGTATCACATTTCTTTTTGTTTTCAATTTGATTTTCATTTGGATTACATTCATGTTGATTTTACTGGGTGTCTTTTAGTTAGTGTGAGTTTTATGAATCAATACATGTTTATTCCTTGAAATCCAAGTGGTGTCTGCTCTCAATGGTTTGGTGCTTGTCTCACTCTTCCTTGGCTCTGTTACATGTCCCTGCTTTTGAGCAATGTTGTTCATGTGTGTGCAAACATGCATGTGTGAATTTGTGATTCCCATGTCATGGGGCATGTACTGGAGTATAGGAGCAATGGATGGGTGTTGAGGTGCACAGGGGGGGCAGTGTGTGGTGGCATTTTAGTGGACATATGCTACATGATTGCATGTTAGGCCAATGTGTTGGGGGGACATGAGTCGGGGCCTGCCTACAGGTTTCCGTCACTGGTGGGGGTGGGGGGACATGAGTCGGGGCTTGCATGCAGGTTGCAGTCACTGGTGGGGGCGGGGGGACATAAGTTGGGGCCTGCCTGCAGGTTGACGTAAATGGTGGGGGGACATGAGTCGGGGCCTGCCTGCGGGGTATGTTGACGGGTGATGGGGGTCCCTTGAGGTGTGGGCTGCCTGCTGGGTATGGTCACGGGTGATGGGGGGTCCCTTGTGATGTGGGCTGCCTGCGGAGTATGGTCACGGGTGATGGGGGGTCTCTTGTGGTGTGGGCTGCCTGCGCGGTATGGTCACATTTGATGGGGGGTCTCTTGTGGTGCGGGCTGCCTGTGGGGTATGGTCACAGGTGATGGGGGTCCCTTGTGGTGTGGGCTGCCTGCGGGGTATGGTCACAGGCGATGGGGGGCTCTTGTGGTGTGGGATGCCTGCGGGGTATGGGCACAGGTGATGGGGAGTCTCTTATGGTGTGGGCTGCCTGCAGGGTATGGTCACAGGTAATGAGGGGTCCCTTGTGGTGTGGACTGCCTGCGTGGTATGGTCACAGGTGATAGGGGTCTCTTGTGGTGTGGGCTGCCTGCGGGTATGGTGACGGTTGATGGGGGTCTCTGATGGGGGTATCTTGTGGTGTGGGCTGTCTGCAGGGTATGGTCACGGGTGATGGAAGTCCCTTGTGGTGTGGGCTGCCTGTGGGGTATGGTCACAGGTGAGCTGCCTGTGGGGTATGGTCACAGGTGATGGGGGCCCTTGTGGTGTGGGCTGCCTGCGGGGTATGTTGACGGGTGATGGGGGGTCTCTTGTGGTGTGGGCTGCCTGCGGGTTATGGTCACCTGTGATGGGGGGTCCCTTGTGGTGTGGGCTGCCTGCGGGGTATGGTCACAGGTGATGGGGGGCCCTTGGGGTGTGGGATGCCTGCAGGGTATGGTCACGGGTGATGGGGGTCTCTTGTGGTGTGGGCTGCCTGCGGGGTATGGTCACGGGTGATGGGGGGATCCCTTGTGGTGTGGGCTGCCTGCAGGGTATGGTCACGGGTGAGCTGCCTGCGGGGTATGGGGATGGGTGATGGGGGGTCTCTTGTGGTGTGGGCTGCCTGCGGGATATGGTGATGGGGGGTCTCTTGTGGTGTGGGCTGCCTGCGGGTTATGGTCACAGTTGACAGGGGGTCCCTTGTGTTGTTGCCTGCGTGCAGGGTATGGTCATGGGTGATGGGGGATCCCTTGTGCTGTGGGCTGCCTGCGGGTTATGGTCCCAGGTGATGGGGGGCCCTTGTGGTGTGCCAGCATGTGGGGTATGGTCACGGGTGATGGGGGTCTCTTGTGGTGTGGGTTGCCTGCGGGGTATGGTCACAGGTGATGGGGGGTCCTTGTGGTGTGGGCTGCCTGTGGGGTATGGTGAAGGGTGATGGTGGGTCTCTTGTGGTGTGGGCTGCCTGCGGGTTATGGTCACAGGTGATGGGGGTCCCTTGTGGTGTGGGCTGCCTGCGGGGTATTGTCACGGGTGATGGGGGTCCGTTGTGGTGTGGGCTGCCTGCGAGGTATGGTCACAGGTGATGGGGGCCCTTGTGGTGTGGGCTGCCTGTGGGGTATGGTCACAGGTGATGGGGGCCCTTGTGGTGTGGGCTGCCTGCGGGGTATGGTGACGGGTGATGGGGGTCTCTTGTGGTGTGGGCTGCCTGCGGGGTATGGTCACAGGTGATGGGGGGTCCTTGTGGTGTGCGCTGCCTGTGGGGTATGGTGAAGGTTGATGGTGGGTCTCTTGTGGTGTGGGCTGCCTGCGGGTTATGGTCACAGGTGATGGGGGTCCCTTGTGGTGTGGGCTGCCTGCAGGGTATTGTCACGGGTGATGGGGTCCGTTGTGGTGTGGGCTGCCTGCGAGGTATGGTCACAGGTGATGGGGGCCCTTGTGGTGTGGGCTGCCTGTGGGGTATGGTCACGGGTGATGGGTGTCCCTTGTGGTGTGGGCTGCCTGCGGGGTATGGTCATAGGTGAGCTGCCTGTGGGGTATGGTCACAGGTGATGGGGGCCCTTGTGGTGTGGGCTGCCTGCGGGGTATGGTGACGGGTGATGGGGGGTCTCTTGTGGTGTGGGCTGCCTGCGGGTTATGGTCACGTGTGATGGGGGGTCCCTTGTGGTGTGGGCTGCCTGTGGGGTATGGTCACAGGTGATGGGGGGCCCTTGCGGTGTGGGATGCCTGCAGGGTATGGTCACAGGTGATAGGGGTCTCTTGTGGTGTGGGCTGCCTGCGGGGTATGGTCACGGGTGATGGGGGGATCCCTTGTGGTGTGGGCTGCCTGCAGGGTATGGTCACGGGTGAGCTGCCTGCGGGGTATGGTGATGGGTGATGGGGGTCTCTTGTGGTGTGGGCTACCTGCGGGTTAAGGTCGCAGGTGACAGGGGGTCCCTTGTGTTGTTGCCTGCATGCGGGGTATGGTCATGGGTGATGGGGGATTCCTTGTGCTGTGGGCTGCCTGCGGGTTATGGTCACAGGTGATGGGGGGCCCTTGTGGTGTGGACAGCATGTGGGGTATGGTCACGGGTGATGGGGGTCTCTTGTGGTGTGGGCTGCCTGCGGGGTATGGTCACAGGTGATGGGGGGTCCTTGTGGTGTGGGCTGCCTGTGGGGTATGGTGAAGGGTGATGGTGGGTCTCTTGTGGTGTGGGCTGCCTGCGGGTTATGGTCACAGGTGAAGGGGGTCCCTTGTGGTGTGGGATGCCTGCAGGGTATTGTCATGGGTGATGGGGGTCCGTTGTGGTGTGGGCTGCCTCCGAGGTATGGTCACAGGTGATGGGGGCCCTTGTTGTATGGGCTGCCTGTGGGGTATGGTGACGGGTGATGGGGGGGTCTCTTGTGGTGTGGGCTGCCTGCGGGGTATGGTCACAGGTGATGGGGGGGTCTCTTGTGGTGTGGGCTGCCTGCGGGGTATGGTCACAGGTGATGGGGGTCCCTTGTGGTGTGGGCTGCCTGCGGGGTAAGGTCACAGGTGATGGGGCCCTTGTGGTGTGGGATGCCTGTGGGGTATGGTCACAGGTGATGGGGGGTCTCGTGTGGTGTGGGCTGCCTGCGGGGTATGGTCACAGGTGATGGGGGGTCCTTGTGGTGTGGGCTGCCTGTGGGGTATGGTGAAGGGTGATGGTGGGTCTCTTGTGGTGTGAGCTGCCTGTGGGGTAAGGTCACAGGTGATGGGGGCCCTTGTGGTGTGGGCTGCCTGCGGGGTATGGTGACAGGTGATGGGGGGTCTCTTGTGGTGTGGGCTGCCTGCGGGGTATGGTCACAGGTGATGGGGGACCCTTGTGGTGTGGGCTGCCTGCGGGGTAAGGTCACAGGTGATGGGTCCCTTGTGGTGTGGGATGCCTGCGGGTATGGTCACAGGTGATGGGGGGGTCTCGTGTGGTGTGGGCTGCCTGTGGGGTATGGTCACGGGTAATGAGGGGTCCCTTGTGGTCTGGGCTGCCTGCGGGGTATGGTCACAGGTGATGGGGGAGCCCTTGTGGTGTCGGCTGCCGGTGGGGTATGGTCATGGGTGATGGGGGATCCCTTGTGGTGTGGGCTGCCTGCGGGCTATGGTGACGGGTGATGGGGGTCTCTTGTGGTGTGGACTGCCTGCCGGGTATGGTCACGGGTGAGCTTCCTGTGGGGTATGGTCACAGGTGAGGGGGGACCCTTGTGGTGTGGGCTGCCTACAGGGTATGGTCACGGGTGATGGGGGTCTCTTGTGGTGTGGGATGCCTGCAGGGTATGGTGATGGGTATGGGGGGTCTCTTGTGGTGTGGGCTGCCTGCAGGGTATGGTCACAGGTGATGGGGTCCCTTGTGGTGTGGGCTGCCTGCGGGGTATGGTCACGGGTGATGGGGGATCCCTTGTGGTGTGCGCTGCCTGTGGGGTATGGTTACGTATGAGCTGCCTGTGGGGTATGGTCACAGGTGATGGGGAGCCTTGTGGTGTGGGCTGCCTGCAGGGTATGGTCCCGGGTGATGGGGGGGTCCCTTGTGGTATGGGCTGCCTGCGGCGTATGGTCACAGGTGATGGGGGGGATCCCTTGTGGTGTGGGCTGCCTGCGGGGTGTGTTTGCGGCTGATGGCAGCATGTGCAGCCCTTTCCATGCAATTTGGCTGGCGAGAGAGGGGTATGCGATTACATGGGGGTACGTGCGGCCCTTTCATGCGATTTGGCTGGCGCAAGCGGGGTATGTGATTTCGTGGGGGCACGAGCTGGGTATGCGATTTCGCAGCAGCACCCGTGGCCCTTTCCACGCGATTTGGCTGGCGTGAGTGGGGTACGCGATTTTGCAGGGATACATGTGGCCCTTTCCACGTGATTTGGCTGGCGCGAGCAGGGTACGCAATTTTGCAGGGGTGCAGATGGGGCACGCGCAGGTTTTTCCACGCGATTTGGCTGGTGTGAGTGGGGTACCCGATTTCACAGGGGTGCAAACGGGGCACTCGCGGGTCTTTCCATGCGATTTGGCTGGTGCGAGCAGGATTTGCAATTTCACAGCAGTGCAGACGGGGCACGCACGGCCCTTTCCACATGATTTGGCTGGTGCGAGCGGGGTATGCGATTTCGAAGGGGTGCAGATGGGGCACGTGCGGCCCTTTCCACGCGATTTGGCTGGTCCGAGCGTGGTACGCGATTGCACAGGGGTGCAGATGGGGCACACGCGGCCCTTTCCACACGATTTGGCTGGTGCGAGTGGGTTACGCTCCGATTTTTCCTGCGCATGGGGTGGTGTTGGGGGCGTTACTGGCACTGCTTGCTGTTCATTATGCCATGGCTACTGATGTCTCGGGAAATCCATGAATACGCATGCTGCGCAATTGCTGGTTTGCGCCACGGCTGGTGCATCCATGGTGCACGCTCCTTCTCGGCGCGCGGCGCTGCTTCTGCGCTGGATTCTATGAATCAGGCCCTAGGTGTCGCAATAAGGCAACACATTAAAAGGGCAGTAACACCTTACACATATGCTTCCTCAGGGAACCACTGCCTACCAAAAACCCATGGAAGACAGTGTTTTGCTGCACTTTGCCCAACCAGACTGAAGTCATTTAACATGTTTGAAATATTGATGGTTACTTCAAGCATATCAGGAAGCAGATACTCTTTTCCAAAAAAACATTGGTTAATGGATCTCTTCAATTCACCAAAATACTACTGTGACATTTTGTAAATAAATACTTTTAAATTACAGGGGTTTTCCTATTTAGCACATTGTACATATGAGCGTGCATCAGGGAAGTAGGGATACAATTTGAGAGAGTATGCAGGGAGGGAGGCATGAGATGTGAGAGTGCATGTTAGGAGGGAGGCATGAACTGTGAGAGTGCATGCAGGGAGGCGGCATGAGATGTGAGTGCAGGCAGGGCGTTAGGCATGAGATATAAGAGTGCATGCAGGGAGGGAGGCATAGGATGTGAGAGTGTATGCTGGGATGGAGGCATGATATGTGAGAATGCATGCAGGGAGGTGGCATGAGATGTGAGTGCGGGCAGGGCAGGAGGTATGAGATATGAGAGCGCATCTAGGGAAGGCGGCATAGAATGTGAGAGTGCATGCTGGGAGGGAGGTATGATATGTGAGAGTGCATACAGAGAGGGAGGCATTAGCTGTGATACTGCATGCAGGGTGGGAGGCTTGAAAGTGCATGAAGGAAGGGCGACATGAAAAGTGAGAGTGGATTCAGGGAGGGAGGCGTGAAATGTAAGAGTACATTCAGGGAGGTAGAACTGAGAGGGGCACCGTTGACTGCAGAAGTATTCTTTTATGGAGTACAGGTATTGTTAGAGTGGCCCCTGTGAATAAAAGACACATTTCTGCGCTTGACTGCAGAGTTTCTATTCAGAGGGGAGTTGCCGACGGATGTAGCAGAAGGAGAGGTTACTACGATACAGCAAAAAGCAGCAGTGGTGCAAGAGGACAGAGCAGTACTATATGGGATGGATGTCAAAAGTGTTAGTTGGTACACAATGATAGCACTTGATTCAACACAGCGACCAAGTTACATGACAGATGAGGACTTATTTGAAGACAATGACACAGATTATGAAGTTATTTTCAACATCTGCATTCTATGCCAGTTGCAGGTACAATACAGGGAAACACCCCAGATAATAGAATTGATAAAAAAGGTACCATCCTTTTCACAAGAAGATTATTTTTTGTATTTTATTGTTAATATGTAATGCGCCTATACACGTGTGTGTCTCAAGGCGCAACCAGGCAAGGGGTGGGGGCGAGGTGGTTAGTGGGGAGCGACCGTACTAGGCCTTGTACATTCAGATCATGCATGTTGCTCAGTGTGGTCTTGCTTCCAGGACCCGCGCATTGCCACTGAGCTATCCTCCCTTCACAAAAGTACCTAGTGAATTATGGAATGGCAGCCCCTATGATGTAGGGTTAATGAAAAGGATTGGAGCATGGAACATAAAATTGAAAAAAGTAGCAATTTTTCCACAAGTTAAACAGTACCCAATGACTAGAGAGGAAGACAAAGGTATTTGAAACAGGATAAAAGTGCTGTCTGAATCACCTTGTAACACAGCGGTGTACCCTGTGAAAAGAATCGAAAGGGGGTGTCTTGGAGATTCATACAGGATGTGCGCCCTTTAAATAACATCGTGGGGGTAGTATTTCCAGTTGTACCCAATCCGGCTGCCATTTTAGGTAACATACCACCTACTGCCATATTTTACAGTGATTGATTTGAAGAACGCTTACTTTTCCATCTCCTTACACAAAGACTCAAAGTATTTGACAGTGTTTACCTATAGATCAACCAGACTACAACACACAAGACTCCCACAGGGGTAGTGTGAATCCACTAGTGTGTTTAATAGGGTGCTGTGGAGGGACATAGGTAACTTGCAGACCCACAATACCCTTATACAATATAAAGAAGACATGTTAGTGTGTTTCTCCACAAAAGACGAGCGCAGGACAGACTCAGTGATGTTATTGACCCTGTTGGCTGAAAAGGGATACAAAGTGGACAAGAAGAAATTGCAGTATTATCAGGAAGAAGTACTTTATTTAGGCCAGTTAATATCAAAAGAGGGGAGAAGGGTGACACCTGAAAGACCAGAGGCAAGAAGTACGCCTTGACCAGAGACAGTGAAAGAATTAGAGCAATATTTGTTGCTATGTAATAACTGCTGTGTCTGGGTCTTTGACTATAGCATGTATGTTCAGCCTCTGCTGGAAGGACTAAAGGAAGCACCAAAAGAAAATATATCATATTGTGGACAAGTGAGAGGATTGATGCATTTGACAAACTGAAAAAAACAATAAGTGCAGCTCCCGAATACCAGATTACTAAAAAGGATTTTAATTATTCTCCATTTCAAATAGGTATGAGATGACAGTTGTCCTCACACAAAAGACTTCAATGGGACACAAACCATTAGCATATTACAGTGGGATTCTGGATCCAGTGATGAGAGGACATTATCCATGTGAGCAACTGCTAGCTGCAGCAGTGTTTGCAATAGAAAGTGCTCCACAATACCAATGGGCTGTTACGTCGCAATATACGTGGAACATGCCGTTTTTGCCATTCTTGAGAAGCCCAAATCCACGCTCAACGCCCGGCGGGCCTCTGGATATGAGGTTATATTGTCCAACCCATCGATTAAAATTGTTAGATGCTGCACAGCAGACCTTACAACAGTTATTGCTGAACCAGTGGAGGAAGATGTTTGGGTCCATAATTGTACCACATCCGTTGACATATACAATGACATCGCCCAGATTAAGAAAATTGCACTAGCGGTGGGACAGGTGATCTTCGTTGATGGTTCATCGATGATTGCTCAGAGCATGGGATTGAGGCATTCGGGTGCAGCAGTGGTAAAAATTAAAGGTGATGATTTTGAAGTAGTGCAAAGTGTGAGGTTACCAGGACATTTTTCAGCACAGGCAGCACAGATAGTGGCAAGGATATTTGCATTCGAACAACATGAGGACCAGGTAGCGACGATATATTCAGATTCATCCTACGTGACATCTACAGAATATTCATGACTGGCACGGCGGAAAGGAGGGGGTTTCAGCACGCAGATGGCACTGCAGTACACCATGCTGCATTATTAGAAAGATTGATGAAGGTGCTGGCATACCTAATAGTGGCTGCCATGGTGAAATGTGCATGCCATATTAATGGCACAGACTTGATTTCCCATGTTAATGAAGCAGCAGATGCAGAAGCAAAAGGGCAGCATATTTCTTTTACATATTCTAGAAATAACATATACTACACATAAAATGGAGGGCAACATGATGATGAGAGAGAACTATAATGCATTTCCACTGACACAATTAATTGAGCTACAGGAACGCGTACCACCAGACAAACAAAATGTGTGCGTAAAGAGTGGGTTTTGATTGTTCCTCACTGACCTGGTGTGGGGATAAGACAGTACTGGAATGCTTGTAATGCCTCTCAAGTTACTTGCCATATCGTTAGAGCAGCTGCACTACCCAGCACACACCACAAGGGAATGTCTTGCAGCAGCCCTTTCTGAAAAATGGTTTGTTCCTAACTTGCATGAACACATTGTGAATTTTATAATCAATTGTTCAGCATCCCTGCTTGACATTAAGCACAAGCTTTGTTGGGTCTATTATCCCGGGCCAACGGTGTTGTGAGACATCTCAATTTTTTTTTTAAGGAATGCATTGCAAAATTGCGAGACAATTAAAGTTGGTTGCACTGCCTTCCCCTGGCACTCTTTGCCTTCTGCAATCAGCCAGGCTTACATCACCACCTCACGGCTCATGAAACAGTGACAGGCAGAAGAATGCATGTCCCCATTGCTCTTCCTATGCATGCGCGATTGGACGCAGAGAGTTCTGCAACGGTGCTGGGAAATAGTTGCATGACTATCTAACTGCCAAGACTTAATGCTTGAAATTAATTTCTTGACAGATCCAGGTGTGGCAGAGGAGCAAATAAGCAAATACTGGCAGTGGAAAGAAAATTGTAGATGTAAATGATGTAATATTACCCCTGCAACTCTTCCCTAGGGATTTGGTTTATGTGCAGAACTTTGTCCGCAAGTGGCATACACCACGATTTGATGGCACATACACTGTCCAGTATGCAACCCCCTGCTCGCTAAAAGTGGGTGGATAGAGGTGATGAAAAAATATTGAGAGGCACGGACCCCTATCAGACAAAGAGAGACCAGAGGAATAAAAAGAGGTGACCAGACCACAGATGAGGGTGAGAGTGAGAGTTGTCCAGCAATGTGAGACGTGACATCACACCACAGAGCAATGTATTTTTCCAGGAAAATAGACACTGGTCCTCATTACAAGTCCATCAGTAACCATGGCGGTAAAACCAGCAGGTTGCCGCTGGGCTTGCAAATTTTTCCAGTGCCTGAATTGCCAGAAAAACCGGGGCATTATAGCCCCAGCAGTCCGTTAAGTCAGAGGCCGGAAAATGTTAATCCCATTCCCATTGAGTCCGATAGGACTCAATGAGAATGGGGAGCACGGTAGCACCGGCACTGTTAATGACGGTGCCGATGCTTCTGTGAAAGTCTGCAGGCGGGTGCTGTTCACCTTCCTGGTCTGACCCTGGCGGGCGGGACGGCACCCGCCTGCGGGCTCGTAGGGTGCCGTCCAGTAACAACAGTGCCGGTAGGCTTACCAGCACCGTTGTTACTGGACCGGCACACTTGAAATGAGGCCCACTGACTCCCTAATGCCCCAAAAGGTACCTAGAAAAAGACTTTTGGAGAAAATAGACTCTATAAGTATAATGATTGCGGCTTTTTTCTTTTCTTTTTGTTGCTTTTGGTTTGCATATTCGAAAGCAATAAGATTTTCTAGCAATGATAGCATCAATATAGCTGCTGAAGGCAAGTCCCTTTTAATGCACACTACAGAGTGAATACAACCCACTAAGGAAATAAGCCAGGAGATAGCTTGTAAGGAAAACAAGGTTTTGGTTGTACAGAATACAAAATATCAGCAAATGACTCTGCTACTCGAGAACGTTCTGGTTAATCATAAAACAAGCGGGGGTTTAAAAGGCTGAGTGGCGTCATCACATATAGTACAATCTAGTGCCACTGATTGGCGAGTCCATATACATAGGCCTGCTCCACAGGGGATACCAGGCTACAATTGGTTAGTTCCTTCGTCATCAGTCAGGCTCCATGTGAGTCAGCTGGGCTCATCCTGTTGTCTGGTGAAGTTTGGGTCGCTCATAAAAAACAGTGTTACATTTGAACTAGCCCATTAAGCCTATTACTATATCACTGTGGCTTGCACCTGTGCGGCTCGGGGGTTGGTGCCAGGTGGAAGGGAGGATGAACTACAGTCACACTGACCCACACATTCAGGGCTTCGTTGATACGGCTCTTCCTGCACCCAAGGTCTCTACCCTGGTTTTTGATCTATAATTTATCCCTCCATGTACCTCGTGTTATAAAGGATGTATGTTTATGAAGGGTGTAAAGCCGCCACGCATGCATAGATCTTTTTTGGTCACTTGATTTGTGCTAGGACAGGGGGGTCGCTCACTTATCATGGAATGTAGGAGTGTGGGGGTCGGGTCAGTGGTGTAGGGATGGCATTGGGATGGCTGTGTGGGGGTTAGAGGCCTGCTGGCAGTTTATTGGAGATGGATGGGCACTGAGCAGAGCCTGGCGTTGTCTCACACTCTTGCAGGGTGCATTCCTCGAAAATATACTGAATGTTTGCAACAGTGAAGGGACATGGGGCAAATGGACTTCCGTGAGAACTGGCGATGCGTATTCATTCTGCCTTAATGATATGGGGCCTAGTAAAATCTTTAAGGTAGAGAGGAGGGGCACTACTAAGTTCCAAGCGGTAAATGTGGTGCACTTCCAAGTAACTAAGAAATAATTTGAGTATTAACAAAGTGACCGGTAGGTATGTTTCTGGTGCACAGGGACTGACTATGTCTCAAGACCACCAGAGACAAACAAAAAACTATACAAAACAGAACCTGTCATATGCTGACGGGTAGTCCCTATAGGCACTCCAGTGGGGTAATAGACCCCTACAATACTTATTGTTGATAGGTAAATCAGTATAAATTACAAGTTACAACTTCGATTGTTTTTCACCAACATATACATTTTAGAGTTGTTCATACATTTTCAACCTCAAACTTTCAATAAAACAATTATAAAAAACAATTATAAAAACAGGTTTTGTAACATAATTTTCACCGAAACCATTTCAAATAGCTAATCAGTGTTCACATGGACTTCTTAATACATTTGTCAACATAAAGACACCAATTAATGTAGAGTAGAGTCTGTTGTTAGATCAAACTAAAGACATACACTTCATATAGGATATTGTAACATTCATCAGTGGCCTACAGTGTGGCCATTCCCCAATAATTCCTACACAGATTATTGATTGCAGCTGATTCCATATCCTATATTAATGTCCCAATAAGATCCAAGTCTGTGGGCAGTGTCTACGTTGTTATGTAACAAAGTGCCAACGCGTTTCGGAAAAAATCCTTCTTCAGGGCGATCACTGCCGTGCTTAAATTTCCATTCGAACTCTTGCCATGTAACTGTAAATAGATAAATATAAAAATAAGTTGAACTATGCTGTCACTACTCTCAAAAAGAAAAAGCACATACCGCTAACTGGGAAATATAAGTGAGAAGAACTAACCTTCTGTCAATCTCGGAGTAGGGGCCACCTCGGTCGGACCCGGGGCTATAATGGGAGGTAAAGGCTTCCACTCTAGGCTGTAGATAGGACCTCGCCCAGTCACCACGGCCAAAACCAGCAAAAATGGTCACAATGTAGCCAACTGCAAAAAAGGGTTGGATGGAGGTTTCTAAATGACATCAATACCCTAAGCATGTACGTCTAGATCGAGAACTGCTTGCTTTAGTTACAGGCGTTAAGTGCTCCTTAACGTATGATGCACATCATTCCCTTCAAAAGTACTATAGAGGTAGCACCTCCATGTAAATCTACCCACTAATGGCACAAATGTTAGATTGATTGACCAAACCGCGGGTTCTAACACGCTAATTGTCGGCTAAAGCCCTTGGTATACAAGCTGTCAACCCAGATACTATGTGGCTGGATAATCTACAAATAAATTAACTATGAATCTCCTGCGTGCCATCTGATACAGTAATTAGGCAGAAAAGTGCGGACTCATGATTGAAGGGCACCAACGCTGTGCGTCTGTCTGCAAGCGAAGCTGCGCTGCAGTGAGCCCCGTGTAAGTATATTGTCAGCGTGACCTGCGCGCATGCATATTGCATCGCCAGGGCACCATGTTGGTAGGGGCTAAGTACGAGTGTAGTCATGACGACGTAAACACTCCATCAGATACGGCTCACGACTGCCGATTCCAGTGTGTAAGTGTATGTTAACCGTAACTCGCCACAAACGGAGGTCGTAGGATGTATATTTTCATAGCGGATTCAACCAACTGGCAAACCACCAGAGTATACACGGGTCGGGCGGGGGAGGGACCAAACGTCAATATCAAGTAGACGCTTGTGTCCCTCCACACCTTCCGAAATTCACTGTCGCTTCGGCGGGCAGATTGATGCAAATGCTCACCTGCTCAACGATAGCGAGTATGGATGTGATGAAACTCGTCAGAACTAGATGTGGCAGGGTCATTAGTGTGAAGTCCAACTCCAGCCTCTTAAACTCAAATGTTGAATCTGCCTCTCAATCCTAAGGGGTGCCCTCAAAAACAAAAACAACAACAACATGCTCTGATTACCACTGTATACCGAGTAAAGGGACACACCGGCATCCGGACATCTTCAAACCAAACACCTACAGATTATTATTCAAGCATGCGTACTGATACGTCAGGAGAAAACAACCTAGAAACAGTCATGTTATACACATAGGCGAATACAGATATATCCCTTGTGATGTAAAGGTGGGTCAAAACTGTTAGTAGCTATACATATATATCACACAAAGCACATAAAGTCTGTCTCACACTTCATTCCCCTCGGGTGCATAGAATTCAGATAATGAATCCACCACACTTCTCTTTGTTGTAATTTCCTGGTGATGTCTCCCCCTCTATTTCCAAGGGTGACCTGTTCTAAAATCACACATTTAAGCTGTGCTATGGTGTGTCTTGCTTCAAGGAAATGTGATGTCACTAGGGATTTGAGGTTACGTGTCCATATATTGGACTTGTGCTCTGTCCAGCGGAGCTTATCTTTTCTTGTTGTGATTCCTACGTAATAAAGTCCACATGGACATTTCAATGCGTAAACAACATTTTTGGAGTCACACGTGCTTGAGTGTTTTACGGCAATAGTTTTACCTGTGTGAGGGTGTGTAATCGTGTTCCCTTTGATGATATTGCCACAATGCTGACAATTGTGGTATGGGACCGTACCTTTGTATTGTTTATTCATGGACCCACTCGTGGGAATCTCGGCTTTGATCAGACTCTTGCGCAATGATTTACTATTGCGGTAGGCAAACATAGGAAGTGGGGTCCATTTGTAACATGGGCCAGTTCTTTTTGATTATGCCTTTAATCTTGCCACTTTGGAGTGAGTGGGTAGTCAGATAGACTAGTGATTGTCCAATTTTAGGAGGTTTTGGAGTAAGTAGTGTTTCCCTCTCTGTAGCCTCCACTTTCCCCGCAATTTCAGAAATCAAGGTTTGATTGTAGCCGCGTTCTAGAAACTTCTTACATAATGTTTTGATTGTTGTCTATACACTTCTGGTTCTGAGATGTTCCGTCTGTATCTTAAAAATTGGCTAAGTGGTACACTTTCTATTGTCTGTTTCGGATGGAAGCTGGTTGCCATCAAAAGGCTATTACGATCAGTAGTTTTTGTGTAGATCTTGGTGGCCAGTTTGTTGTTTTTTACATAGATTTCTAGCAAGGATAAGGCTACACATAGCATACATAGTGGATGAAGAATAGAAGCTACAAGGAAGTTCTCGGTATTCAGAAAGACTGAGATTAGAAGATGGACATGGTTTTCAAGCAGTGTTGGCATTAGAGAGCAAATAAACAAGTGACTGTTCGGTGCTATAAATCAATGCTCACTGTTAATATAGAGGAAGCAACACTATATATAGTCAGTGAAATCATGAGCAAGTCTTTTTTAAAGATCATACCCTGAGAATGAAATCACTCTGAAGGGCTGACAATTTTTAAAGGTTTAGGGACTTGCACTTTTGACAGGTGAGGAAACAAGATAAAATGAGATACCAGGATCACACATTGGTTTAGAGTGAAAGCTGGGATTCGTACCCGCTCTGCAATTCCTACACTTTACCGCTTTCTTTTCTAGTCTTACCCTGAACTAAAATAATCCCACTTTACTGAACTCACTTGGAAAATATGTAAATCACATAATCCAATATAAACATTTTTCAAAACAAAACGTTATAGAAGCATGTTATACAACATGGGAATGACTCTAGCTTCAATGTCTCCATCATCAAGGTAAGTATATACGTACCAGCAAACTAACTGATGTGATGTTAAAAGATTTCATAAAGGTTTCTCTTTTGTATTTTAAAACTTGAAATACACACCAATGGTATTTAAAAACATGCAGCAAAACCTTGGAATTGTACAAAAAAGCAAACTGTTTTGTTGTCACATAAGCAGGCCCTAAAATATGCTTGCCAGAAGCCTGCAATATCATGTCGGCTCTCTTCTGTCTAGAACTCCTTCCAATCAAATGGCCTAGATAATAGGAAAGAGCAGGTATTTGGTAAACAATGTCACCAGTATGTGAGAAGGCAAACCTATCCATAGAAGGCAGCACCGTAATGTCAGTGATATATGATTTGTTCCGGATCACTGTATTGTCTGCTGGCAAAGCCAGGATCCAAGCATGAAAACTTTTGTTGCACAGTCTGGAATTTGGATATATAAATACCTCTCTGGAATAACACTTTATTATCGTGCCTGCGTAGTTTTACAACTCCCCATCTGAATAAACCAATTTTTAGACCTTCACCATACTGACGCTATGTTCGTTTCTATAGCAACCGCTATCTGGTGCAGGTACATTGGTGATGAGAACACCAGGAGTGCTAAAAAACAAAGTACATATACATGCAGGAATAACAACTTCATACATTGGAAATGCTGAGTCGGCCTTGTTGGAATTTGGTATTGTAATATTGCATATGAATGCAGATCTTTGCAATGAGTGCTTAACACACTGAGCTGAACCATGGGGCCGCTCACATCTACCAATACCCTTTTCATCTTTGGCTATTGCACATGATCAAAATAATCCCCACAGAAAAGTGAGAATTCTACAGCAGTTGTACCACACACACTGTATATACCACAGTGAACATAGCATTAGAGGATGAAAAGATCAGAGCATAATTTACTTGTCAACAGCAGACAGGCAATAGGTGTTGAGCCTCTCAGCAGCACACCATCAAATTCCTGATGTGTGATATTTAAATGTGGTGACTGACTTTTTTTTTAATAAGGCTGCCTTCTGGGGCTCCCTCCAAGGTGAGGGGCTGGGGCAAGTGCCCCTTTTGCCCTCCCATAAAGACGTCTCTGGGTGCAGCGCGGTGAAGCAAGCCTGTGCTTTTGTCATAACTATAAAATGGCGTTTCTTTCTATGTGTTTCCTTATGCCATGCATCTGTTGGTCGTGCTATATTGCATCTGCACCGAGTTTCATAGTGCGGTTCTCTCCCCCCTTTTCCACTACGCTATCTCATAGGGGATTCGCCTCACCTGAAAGTGCCTAGGAGGTGGGATGAACTCATTTCCATCCCAACACTGCTAACATGAGTGGAACTTCTTCAAACATCATTTTGAAATTTATAATAAAAACATTAATAATTTGTGGTATAAACACATGACAAAGGTGGGGGAGCGGAGTCGGATGAGAACTGCTTTGAGTGCTCTCTCATTCTGCACGCTTTGAGCATATCCAAATTATTTGTGGCCAAGGAATTATCGGTCAGGACAGCACACTGCCTAACTCATCTTGAATCGTGCAAAGCGTGAGGACAATTTCAGGGCAGAAGGGCTTATATAACATTGGTTACAAAAGCGACTCGCCTTGTGAAGATAACTTTATTAAACAAACGAAAGTGAAAGGAACAAAATACATGGTCACGCAGAGGTGAGGTAACAATGATCGAACATCCACTTTTGAAGTGCACAGATTCCCCAGGGAAATAGATACCCCTATGATGGGATAGGCCACAGTTGCAAATAATAGAGGAAGTGGATACTACTGAAGGATGGGTAGAAGGAATGATGAGATGTAGAGTAGAAGCTCTGATAGGGGTATGGGAGGAATTTTGACAAATGCCAATAATGAATGTCTTGAGGAATGACCAAAAACGGACAATTTGCAAACTTGTATAGAGGACGAAAGAGGGCCAAAGGACATAATAAAGATGGTAAAGCTTCCTTGTGCTTTAAAAACAATGGCACTAAGAAGGTAGGAGAAAATGAAGGATGCAGTCACATCATGGATTTGCTAGGTATAAAAATAGGCACAGCTGTGCTGATGGACCACTATCTTGCCCTTGGTAAAAAGGCTTCTATGCAGCTCCCACCAGATTGGGGTGATATTTGCTCACTGGCAGTGTTGCATGCATCGGCACTGGTAGTGCCCTGGATTAATGTAGTGCAGATAGGTGAATGCCTCTTGACAGATAATAACAAATAAGTAAACTATCCCTAATGTTACAGAGCACAAAAAGAGGGAATTACATTTCACAGGAAAGTGCAGATTCACTGGATAAACGATCTTTCTTTTTAAGCATATAAACACTCCATAAAATACATACAAACATATTGAAAACACAGTCTCAAAATATACAAAAGCACAATAGTAAAAACTGTATGAATACATCACTCAGATTTTTAAATTCCTTAATTTGTCAATATTTGGCCTATTGAAGCCTGGTATATACTAACAAATATTCATTGATTAGCTGCATTATTGCTTCCAAAAACCTATATACAGCCGCTGCAACCTTTCTTATTGGCAGTGAGTATATATATATATATATATACAGATTCTTCTGTGCAGTAGCACTTTTTGGGTATGTCTATGCGCAGAATGGAATTATCATAATAAATAATCTTGGACCAAAATAACCGGACAGACTCAAAGAATATGGCAAAGTACTACTTCATTATCAGCTCAATATAGTAGGGAAATCTGGCAAACAACAAATTGCAGTCCACACACTCTCAGTTACATTTTAGGTACACAAAGGTTTTATACCTTGTTGTGCATCAGCTATGACATCATCCTACGTGGCAAATAATAAAATCTATCGGGTGGAGGGATTGGTTAGGGGAACATATCTACTTATAGTCTCTATAAGTGTTAGTAGCATCATTGGCTGCCCCTCATCTGGTAGGCATGCCTTGAACTTCCCTCTAACTACGTATAATACAGATTATAGCAGCATAACAGCAACGGATTGGCCCTTGCAACATTGTATGCTCACCATTGCACTGGCCCTCATGATAGGTTGGCATGCTCTCTCAACCTTGAACACTCGGCTCACTAGCAGCACGTAGCCAAAAAGAAACCTAGGTGCAGAGAAAAACGTCAGACTACCGCCCACTTGCCCGATTAGTTGACCATCTCTCATCAGCTAAGCCTTCAGCCAAGGCTTCTCCTTTGTACTTGACCTTAATTGATGTTCTCTTCTCCTGATTTTTAAGGGGAGTTAAGGTACATCGTTATCTTCATCTGAATAGGCCTTGTTTTCTGGTCTTGCACAATGTATGAAGAGACCACGATTTTGTTCATCTCGCCTTCTATTTAGTGCTATTTGATTCAATTATATCAGGTGCCATTACCCTCTTCGGCCTCTGGAGACTTGGTTGTTTCGTCTCACATATGCTTTTCGGCATATTTATTTGTCAATACTTGGCATTCACAAATGTTTGCTCATTTACTTAATCTAAGACAAATATGTCCTGCATACATTGCTTATCCTTGTTGACTCCCTTTGTACTCTACAGTTTGCTTCTTGCTGTGGCATCTTTGATCTCTGGCCAAAAGCTATTCGTTGTTCATGCACACATTTGTATGTCCGTCCTCTGTCAGCTCTGCAGCCTTGGTCTCTCTCCTTCAAGCATTTTGCTTACTTTTATTCAGACCCAGAATCCATCTTTCCAACATGGCTGCTTCACCCGTGTTATATTTTCTACTGCAACAAGCTCCTGCATGGCACAACTACCTTGAGTTTTTGCGTATATACATTCACTACTCATCTGGTTACTTATACTCTTTTTTTATATGGTTTCTGCTCACTTGTATATATGCTTACTCTTGTTTCTTCAGTTAACTCTTTGTTCTTTAAGTATTCTAATATCGTTTCAGTGTGTCATCCTCTCTTCTCCTTATGACATCACTTTGCACCTGTCAGGTTTTCTTTACAGCTCCTCGATATTCAGTGGTGGTTGCAAATCTCCTGCTACCACTTTAGTTCGAGGGTACATTCGGTAGGGTTGTCCGAGTGCATAATGTCTCACATACACTCGATGGAGTATTGAAATTATACCAGGTGTCATGCACAGTGTCTTCTTGTTATTAATCCAATAGGTCGGAGGTGACGAGGTTGGGTCTCTCAGTGACATTCATGTCTGCTCCTCCACATTCCCCTCTTTGGTCGATTCCTCAACCACCTCCTCTTCCTCAATTGTCTTCATTTTTCTACAGAATGACTTCTTCAAGATCCATTTCTTAGTCACCCCCGTCAGATCACCTGTATTTTTGATGTGTTCATCCACACCCCAAGTCATATGGCAGCACTCCCCAGTTGGTTGACAGAACACCCAATACCCTACATAGTTCTTATGATCCTTAGAGTAATAGAACTTAATTCCTTGGGGTTGAGGTTTTTTTTTCTCAGATGCTCCAGGGTGGCGTTTTCAAACTGGGTGTGCTCATCAGTCGCAGCATTCAGATCAATCATTATCTATCATTATCTTCATTACAATTGCTTTCTTTGCTATCTTCTTGCACTGTCCTATGAATATTCTTATAAGACAGAATCCCAGCAACTTTAACACTAGTATTGCTCCAAGTAGTTTGAAGACATTCACCAAGTAGGTTGAAACCCATGAAAACATGGATGAAAACCAATCTTCATCCTCGGTCTCGTCTACTTTATCCACCATCTTCATTTGCAGGGTTGACAGGATAGTTATTGCTTCTTTCAGGGTTCCATTTTCTCCATCATGGGCAGGTATGAATGTAAAGCAAGACGGGCCGATCTTGGCCCACACGCCTCTTTCCATTGCCGTAGATAAGTCCAGGACATACCTGTTCTGAAGGGCCATTATCCTGATTGCCCTCGGATCGCATTAAATCCTTTCATTGTCGTGTTGTTCGTTTATAGCAGCTCCCACCTAGTGATCTGTAACCACTTGGCGTTTACTGCAGTCTGTATTGCTGGCATGAATATAGCTGTAAAATATCACTGCTGTTTTGCTGAACGATTCATGATCATCGGGAATATCATGATAGTCTTCTATTGATTTTGCCGAAAAATAGTTCTCCCTCTTTTGTCATGTGAGGTTCAGTGATCTCTTCTTCCTCCAGTGTGCATCAATTTTTGGGAAATCTGTAGGTCACTTTGTGGTACTACTAAGGCTGGTATGCTTATCAGTTCTAATGAACAAACTCCACCCCATTCTGGTGGCAACTTCATGTATGCTCTTGATCCACAGGCCCAGTAGTGGTCCATCAGGACCGGTGTTCCTTCCTTCATGCCTGGTATGTCAAAAACACAGCCACAATTGAGGTTTTATCCAACTTTTATCGTGCCATTATTTCAGAACCATAAGGATGCATTCTTCAGGGGTAATATCTGCAATCCCCCCCACCCCATCATCAACCCATGTTAACAACCTTCCGATCTTAGGCCACTGGTCCTTGCATTCTCTTTCTGCATTTACCACAACTACTTCCCATTGTCGTATCAATGCCATTGCTTTACACATAATCAATCCATCGCTGCATCCCTCTGGAGTAAGGACTGTTCCTTTAATTTGTAGTTGAGCTCTTTCCCAGCATTCTCGTATTTCTTTCCCTTTCTTATCCTTACAATGTAACATCTGATTTTCCTCGACTTTGATTCCTGCTACATTTATTCCAGGCTGTTCATATTTTATAATTCGGTGCATTGTCTCTTGCTTTGCTCTTGACTTCATGTTTTCCACATAATTGTCTTCTCTTTGGGATGCCGCTTTATTCACCCACACTATGGATGCTGTCCTGCCTTGGAATTTTCCTCTGGTTTGGCAAAGTGCAAGGTGTGTCAGGCAGTGTGCCTTTTTATTGAAACGTCTGTTGCTATGAACATTTTGCAAAATATGCAAAATAAAAATGCAAAATAAAATTTTAGATGTTACCAAGGCACAAGGTATAAGAGAACATACATAGCGGCTTTAATCTGATGTTTTTCTCCCCACTTTTTTCATGTACTGATACTACAGGTTATTCTTTAAATGAGCCAAATTGTCAAGATATGAATGTATACCTTCATTACCTTGCCCAGCATTTCTTTAAGATCGAGCAATTTGTTCAAAAATATCACAAACAATATCACTTATGCCTTTATCAGGGATAGCAAGCGATGTCTCATTGTCATGCATTTCAAAATGTGAAGAGGTTAAAAAAATAAAACACAACACATAAGGCAAAATGTAGTTGTGAGAAGTATTGCCATGGTATTCAAATACCACATTATCTCTTTTGGAGTAGTGGTCTTCTTGTTAACAGTGTGTGTTTATATAATGGATAATTCCCATTTTTTATTTACTATTTTCACCTTTAGTTACTTTTCAAAATGTGTGCTGTTTATAATAGGAACGGTATTATTATAGCTATAATAACTCTGCGAATAGTAGGACTGTTTTTATGATTTTCCAAAAGTGCATCATCAATGTTTCGTCACACTAGAGCTGGATATGTCCAGAGTAAGTAAACAAAAACAGCATGAAAAAATGCATACAATGTTATCAGGCAACATAGAATGTGTTGTGCAATTTCCGTGTTGTGCTTTTCAATGTTCAATCTACTTTTAGTCCAACTGAGTAAGTTGTGGAACTGCAGCAAGTCCATTAATTCCCTATTAGACTTAGGAAATGTCAATTTGTTCCAGAGTGTTTTTTAATCCATTGATTCTTTATCCTTGCCCATGGTTGCCAATCTGGTCAGCATGCACAGGACTTCTTCTCTTGCTTCACTGTCACCAGGTGCCAGAGGGGTCGGGTCTCTCCTTTGTAGAGCTTCCCGTCGCTCAAGTGCAGCCAGGCACTCCTTCCTTGTAATTTCACAGTAGTAGGGGTGACTTCCTCTACTAGGTATGGTGCCTCAAAACGGGGCTTCTTCCAAGTACAAACAAAACTCTTAACGAGTACTTGGTCCCCTGGGTACAACTAGGCTGCTTAAGTGAGTCTATAAAATCAGTTGGTTGGTTGGTTTAGGACGTTTTGACTGTATGCAAAAGTTTGCATGGTCAAAAAGTCCTAAAAATGCTACCACCAAAGGTTCGGACACCAAAAGTTTGATCCTTTGGTGGTAGTATTATAGGTAAGTATAAAAAAAAGACTGCAGGGGCTGCGGGGGTGTCCCCCGCAACACCCCGCTCACTATACTTTACATTATAGTGAGCGGGCGTTGCGGGGGAAACCCCTGCAGCCCCCGTAGCATATAAGTGTGTTCGCATGAGAAAGGTGCAAACTTTTGGTAGTTCGCACCTTTCTCATGCAAACGATTGGCCCGCAGTAATTTCAGCCGCGGGCAAATCACTTGGATTCGGTTGGTTGTCTTCCTCAATCTTCTTTGACCCTTCCCTCTGATTGTTGATCTGTTGAGAAATAAAAGAAACACTGGCGTCCTACTTGTTAAATAATCATGGATCTCATCACCTAATGTTTTCACTACACTGTGGGAATCAGTTTTTTCTCAGCGTCGGCAATGTAGACATCCCTTCTTCAGCGTCATTTTTATTTTTGCTATTTTCTCTTTGAGAAGCCTGTTTAACCTCTTGCATACGCCATTCACCTGTGGATGACAGGGCTGAGGAAAACATTTGTTGTTTTATGCTTAATAGAACTATCTGTTCAAATAACTAGTTTACAAAATGCGTGCCATTATCAGACCGTAGGACTTTGCACATGCTCCATCTAGGAAACACCTCACAAACAAGAAACTTAGCAGCACATGTGGCTTTGGGGTGCGTGCATGGACCTGACTTGATCTGGAAAAGGGACTTACTACTACCATACTTGTGACATATCCACATAATCTATATGTAGACCTTGAAATGGACAATTGGGCCTAGGGATTGCTCGTCTCACTTATCGCAAGGTGTGCCCTGCTGTAAACGTCTGCCGCACAATGCAATTTACAATAAACTGTGCCACATATTCTGATAAATGTGGTGTAAACCAGCTTTCTGCAATTGTTGGAGCAAGACTCTCTCTGGTGGTGTGCACAGCGTAGTGAAGCTGCTCCAGTGCCACCTTCAATAATGCTAAAGGCATAACTGGCTTTCCAGTGCTATCTTGTCTCCATACGGGTTCACTGGAGGGCAAAGAACACCCCCATCCCTCCCATAAATCCTGCTGTTCCTTTGGAGCTCGAGCTTTCAGCTCAATTAACTGTACAATGGATAACATATTAAATCCTTCTGGAATCAGCATGCATCGCTCTTGTCCTTGCTTAACCTCCTCCAATTCAAAATCAGAAATATTTTGAAAATATGCTGCTCTTTTTGCCTCTACGTGTGCGTTTCCACGAGAAATTAAGTCTGCCCTTTAGTTTGGGGCTGCGCATTTCACCATGGCGATAGCCAATGGGAGCTTTAGTACTCTAATAAGCATGCCTAATAGGGATGCATGTTGCACTGGAGTGCCGTCTGCAGGGAGGAAACCCCTCCTTTTCCAAAGAGGCAACCCTGCATGTGCAAAGTGAAGGCAATCTCGCACTCGTCATTACTTCAAATTCACCATTCTTTTTAAATTTCACTACTGCCTTTCACCAGTCGTTTGATCAATTTTTGAAGAACCATCAATAAAGAGAACCCTCTGTCCTCGGAGAGCATTTTCTCTAACATGGGGAATGTCATCATAAAATTCTACATACATTGTGCAGTCGTGTACATAGTCATCCTTACCTACTGGTTCTGCTATAAATGTTGCTGGATTCCCTATTCTACAAATACCAATTTTGATTGCTGGATTCAAAATAATCACTTGGGTTCCTGATATTCTTTGTTTAGTCAATGGGCCTCATTATGAGTCAGGCGTTAAGGGGTTAACGGCGCCATAAACGGCGCCGACCCTTAACGCCTGATTACAAGGTCCCTTAGCGCCATGGTGATTTTAACGCCTGCTTTTTGCAGGCGTTAAAATCCATGGCGCTAAGGGACCATGGTGCTAATTACGCCACCGTAATTTACGGTGGCGTAATTAGCGCCTTCCCCACTCCCATTATGCCCTATGGGGCAAAAATGGGAATGGGGGAGGGTAAAATGGGAAATGGGGATTTACCGCCCCACTCACCTTGGAATGGGGCGGTAAATCCGCCATCCACCATGGTGTAAACTTAGTTTACACCATGGTGGTAAGGGTACGACTCAGGCGGTAACTTACCGCCTGGGTCGTAATGAGGCCCAATGTACTGTTAGGGTTCTCCAAAATAGCAAATAGGGAATACTCGACAAATAATGTCATTGAGCATCCCATTGTAATACTGGTGGCTTTCTCAATTGTGAAAGCAGCAGTCCTTTCATTACTGGATCTAAAATCCCACTATAATAAGCTAGTGTTTTGTGTCCATGTCCTAATGTCGTCTTCTGTGTAAGTACTGCTGTCATTACTTCTCCATTTCAATGTGAGTATAAGTAAAAATCTTCATTATAGTCTGGTATTCCTAACACTGGGGCTGTGGAAATCACCCTTTTTAATTCATTGAATCCTTCAGTCATGTCATCTGCCCATGTTATCTTACTTTTGCTTATCTGTGCTCCTTGAGCGATTTTAAAAGTGGTCAAATATATATACTGTAGTCAAAACCCTAGGCCCTACAATAATTACATAGGCCTAGAAACTGCTGCATTTCCCTTACTGTCTCAGGTTTTGAAGTTCTCATGATTGCTTCTGCTCTCTCGCGTGTCACTTTTCTCCCCTCTTGAGAGATAACCTGTCCTATGTACAAGACTTCTTCCTGACAATATTGTAGCTTCTCTTTATCTACTTTGTATCCTTTCTCTGCTACTATTGTCATTAGTCGAACTGAGTCTTCCCTGCATCTTTCCTCTGTCTCACTGCACACAAATATATCATCTACATACTGAATTATCGTGCTCTTGAGTTGTATATTACCCAAATCCTTCTGAAGGACCATATTAAAGATTGATTTGGACTCACAGTACCGCTGAGGCAGTCTTGTGTGTTTTAGTCGCTGATTTCTATACGAAAAGGAAGTCAAATCCTGTGAATCTTCATGAAGGGGATTTGAAAAGAAGGCATTCGTTAAATCTATAACTGTAAGGTTTTTGGCTAGCTCGGATGTTACATAATATTGTAGCAGGGTTCGGAACCAGAGGAAACTCTGCTTCAACAATATTGTTTAGGGGCAGAGATCATGAATGAATCTCCACTACACCTGAGTTGATTTCTTTACTGGGTGCACAGCCATGTTACATGGGGATTCAGGTGGCACTAATATTCCCTGCTTTATTAAAGCTGAAATGGTTTCATATATGCCTTCATCTGCTTCTCTGGACATAGGATACTGTTTTGCATGTGGCAGAATTGCTCCTGGCTTAAGCTTGATTTGAACTGCTCAAGCTCCACTCAGTTGACCCACATCATATGGACTGTTGGTCCATAAGATGTTTGGCACCTTCTCTAAGTCTTCCTGGAAGAATTACTTTTTTTTATACCAATCCCATTCTCTGAGGTATTTCTCTATTCTCAATTTTCATCCAATAAGTGAGACTTATGAAATATATGAATTAATTGTCTCAATATTCATATCTAAACAAATCTTCGTCTGCCAAATATGTCAATCTGTATACTTCTTTGAGGGCTATCACCGTTCTCCATGCTCTTCCCTCATCATCTCTCCTATGAACAAATACCCTCTCTTTATTTACCGCTGATGCTTCTAACTCTATAGGAATTACCTGTCCCTCTTCATCGTCCATAAGTACTTCTGGTCTAAACAAAAATTCATCGGGTATTCTCAATATAGTCAGTCCAGGAAGCCATGTCAACGAAACATTTATTCCATACAAAAATATTTCTGGTTCTAAAGGGACCCCTCGTAATGCTTTCTGGCCTGTAAAGACAAATTATAATTCTCTCACATTCATGTAATGCATCCCTGGAATCGAACATACTATCCCTTTGTCAGTAAAGGATATTGTCATGTTAAATTCTGTCATCAAGTCACATCCTAATATGTTAACTCGCATCTGCCAAGAGTATAGTAGTTGCATCAACACGTCATGTTCACCTATAGAAAGTGGTAATTCATCAGGAAAGGGAATCACACATGTGGCCCCAGAGAATCCCTGTGCATTCATGGTGATCCCAGATATAGGGTATTTTCCCTCTCAAACACAGGAACGAGTTGCTCCCATGTCCACAAGGAAAGAAAATGTCTTGCCTCCCATCGTCACCCTGACCCTTGGTGCCTCTTGTGGGTCTGGTGTCACAGATAGTACTGAAGACATCAAGTCACTCTCTACCTATTGTGGATATAAATTCATCCCTGTACCCATAAAGGTATTGCCTGCCACTACTGTTATGATCCATATCCTGGGTGTGTAAGTCTGTGGAGCACATGTGTTTCCTTTCCATTGTTGCACCGTTGTGTACTGTGTACTGCGGCTGCTGTGCTTGTGCTTGTTGTGCCTGCATGGGTGCTTTCTATGGTTGCCCTTGTGGTGACTGCATTTGCTGCAGGGTAGGCTGTGCTTGCTGTATTTGTGGTGTATTTGTCTGATACTGCATATGATCTTGGCCAAAATATTCCTGTGGGTCTGTGTTGTACTGCAAAGAAGCACATCCCCCTCTTGGAGCTTGTCAGGTCTGTTGAATGCCTCCTCCTCTAACTTCTACATGTTCGGGCTGTATGTCCTGTTCTCCCACAATTCCAGCATTGTTGTGGCTGTCCTCTAGATCCTCCTCTCCCTTGAGGTTTTTGAAATCCTCCTCGTCCTCTAGTTGCATTCCATCTACCTCTTGGCCAAATGTTATACCCATTTGATCCATAGCGTCCATTACATTACTTTGCTGCGCTAACTATAACTCTTGTGTAGGCACACCTTCACCACTCGTCAATACTGCTCCTTCTATAGCACATTTTTACAATTTCTTCTGAACTAACTTTGCTTCCTCCTGCTTTCTATTCTCTGCTTTCTTATAATTTTTCTCTGTTAACAATCGACAATGGTGTACTAGTCAACTGTATTTCTGTCCATGGCTTTGCTTCCATCCCTACCTGTTTCTTCCTCTGCCGTTGCACTGGCTCAGGCAGTCCCTGACCTAAAATGTCTTAAAATAATGCCACTGTTTTATCCCATGGTTCTCTCATCCCGAGATGCCATAGTTCCTGAATCTCCTGAAAAAAGGCAACATGATCTTTGTCTTCTCCCATTTTCCTAGTTATAATCGCACCCATGTCTGATCTGTCAGGATACTGTACTCTTAGCGCCCCCCATATGTCTGCTCTGAAATTATTAAATGGCTCTTCATCATGTGTCGTGTTCTGTGCAGTTAGACTTGCATACCCTGCCCGTCTCCAAATGTCATCTGCTCTCTCCCCTATATGCTAATGCCATTCCTGTTGTCATTTTCTCTAACTCATGAATCCATTTTCCTGCACCTGCAGTCAAACTACATCATTTACATTTCAGATTTTGCTGGTCCATTTGTGGCCACGGAATATATTGTGGTGGTCCTCCCCCTTTCTCTAATAACAGCAATTGCATAAATCCTGGTCCAAAATCATATTCCCCTACACTTCGCCTCTTCCATGTGGGGCTAGTCTCACCTGTTCATCTTCTTCCTGTTAATGATCTTAACCTGATTACATAAGATGTGGACATATCCCCTGCACTATGCGATTGTGCTAGTGGTCGATCAGAATATGGTGTTGGTTCTGGCGTTTTTTCTTTCGGGTCTTCTAAATCAGACCATTTTACCTCTCTCTCTATGTTCAGGTCTATGGAAAAGCTGCATGCACCTGCTCTTCGTGCTTTTTAATGTTCCTCCCTCTCTTCATCTGACATCATTATACACCAACTGGTATGGCTGTTATCCCTTTCCTCATCAAGATCTAGTCTACTTAGGGACAGCGTTCTAAGCTTGTCCCTTAATGTATTATCCGCTCAATCTCCTGTTTCCTTTGGTGGCGATCCTGCAATGCCTCTGATAGCCTCATAGCCACTCTTCTCTCTCATCTGTCTATATAGATCTCCAATGCTTTTTCTTATGCCTTCCACCTCATGCTCATCGGTCCATGTATGTACTCTCGGTATCCCTTACAGTTCCCTGCAGGGCTGTTGTGATCCTCTCTCTACTTCCCATCACTCTCGTGCTTCAATGGGTGTCACGTTTTTAGCAATGATACAATCTATTTCATCATCTTCTTGTCTCCTACTCTTTCTAATTTCTTCTTCCCGTCTTCTCATTTCCCTGTTCTCTTCTTCCTGTCTTCTTTACAACCTCTGTTCTTTCAATCTCTGGGCTTCTATTTCTTCATGTTTCTTCTCTTCAATTCTCTCTTTCTCTCTTCTTCATACCTTCTCTGTTCTTCCTTTCTTTTTATTTTTCTTCCTTGTATGTCCTTTCTTGTTCTTTTTCCTTCTTTTCTCTTTCTTCTCTATCTTTAACATCTTTAACATCGTCAATGCCTTTTCTATCTAATTTATGCAATATCTGTTCTCCCATCCACTCATTTGTACTATTGTCTTTCCACTTGCTTTGTCTTTCTCTTTTTTCTGTCTTCTGGCTTCCTCCTCTATTTCCATCAGTCTATCATTTCTCCCATCACACTCTTTATGTTCATTGCATGTGGACAAATATTTGCGTTCTTTACTTTCTTCCATGCTGTCATCGCTATTATAAGTGGGAGATGTGTGTGTTGGCTTAACATACCCCACTGCTGCTTTTAATTCCTTTAGAGGATAGATTCCCTGTTTGTCTTCTGGTGTGCTATCATTTTTGTGAGGAGAAAGAGGAGCCAAGGGTGTTACGTCATCCTCCTTATGCTGATTGAGCATCCACTCTTTCTCAGTTGGATCTTCTCTCTCACTCTGATACATCTTCTATAATTCTAAAACATCTAACCTTTTCTGTAGCTTCTACCCAGTATATGTAGCATGCAAATATGTGGTCATGTGTTGCAGTACTGTCTTTGATAATGACCCTTCTTGAGGCCACGGCTTAAGTGCTTCATTAGTCGTGCCTTTTACCCACTCAACGGGGTACTTCCTGATTGCAGGTGTGTATCTTGGTAATGTACCATGTAAAAGGGGAGTGTCCCCCATAATGATAAGTAATTTTTATCTTTCAATACTTACCAGGTTTTCTTGTTTATTATTTAATTAATTAGTCACACTTCAACAATCACTTTTGCCAGCACCATCAATCGTCACCCATCTCCAGCAAACCATTTTCATACTTATAGAATGTGTGAGAAACCAAAGAGTGTCTCACTATCTAGACCCCAGGGATCTCTTACTCAGGTGGCCAGGGCATGGCCATTGCCTTTGGATTCAGACCCTGGGGGTGGACAAGTGCGGTAGGATCACCGGGTGAGGGGTCCTCTGGGAGTGGGGGAAACATCCAATGGCAAGACGTGGTATCCCGCTCTGCACAACACACCCCTACCCAACACTTCCTCCACATTTATAGGTTGTTGTAAGTCTTGTCCTGTTGCCCTCCTCCCCAATTCCAACAGGGCGGTGTGGAAGAACAAACACAACCCCCTATATATCCCAACAACAAAGTCGTTCCCCTTCTTCTGATGATTTTTTGACCACCTCTTGAAAAAAACTACAACTCGCACAATTCCTACCTCCACTCTAGAAATCCCATTTACCAAACCACTGGGACGAAGAAGAGGCAAGAGTGAGCTATGAAGATTACCTACAGAAACCAATGCACCAGGGATTCATATGGGCAGTCACAATGTTGTCCTGGTAATTAGGCCAGGCAAAGTCAGGCCTCCCTTTACAATGATTGCTACATGAAACCTGTTATCTCTCCCAGGAAGAATAAAAGGTGGAACACACAGACACAGTTTGAGCGAGCTGGGGATGCTGGATGGTACACAGAGGCTGAGAGGAGAGAATTTGAGCTGGAAAGATCCTGGAAGGCCTGGAGGAAGAAAGACTGCCTAACTGCTGGAGCTGTGAGTACAGGGGAGGCTGCAGTATGGAGAGGGAGTTCTAACTTCAAGGAGCCAAACCAGGGTCAGCTGGGGGTTACCTGGCAGTGCCCACAACAGAGCTACTCCCCTGGGCAAAAAAGGAATCATAGGCCTTTGAGGGGCAGGTGGTGAGACCCTGACCTAAACAAGTTATTCCCTTTATCTCCTGCAGCTCCCAAAACCCTGGAATGCTGTATTGGGGAGCTGACGAAGTGGGAGCGATTTATGAAAAGTGCATTCTGGGACATGAAGTCTAAAGACTTTAAAACTTTGCAAATCAAGAGGGGTCTGAGCTCAACTAAGGGAGACCCACGTGAGAAACTTTAAGGAGGGGTCTGAGCCCGGCTGAGGGAGACCCCTTAGAGGACAGAGTGAAAGAGGACAGTGCCTCCCACATTGCATTAGAAAGACATCAGCCGCAGCTGTGGTATCATCCTTGGCTCCCAAATCAAGGATACAAACAAAGAAACCAACACAGCCAGTGGGCTGAAGTGAGCAAGTGATGAGCAATAGCGATACAGTATAATAGGGTGGTCCGGCATAGCGACGGTGCCCAGTTGAAAGTCTCTGTTGAGCGAGTACTGATGTGAGCCTAAAGGATTTGAACTGTGTTTTGTTTGAAGGCAAGAGAAGTCTAAGGGATGTGAATCATATTGCGTTGCAAAGTGAGAGGTCCAAACCCAACTGAGGGAGACCTGTAGTGGACTTTGAGAAAGTCAAAGTGGTCCTGTGGAGGCCTATAGTAAAAGCCTTGCACATTCAAAAGTCTTCGACATCAGTAAAAGGTTTGAGCCCGACTGAAGGAGACGGGAAGTGTGATAAGTTAGAAGAAGGGAACCCCTAACAAACGTGAACTAAGCTTGGGGAAGGGAACCCCTGCAAGCGATGTGATTGAGAGGTTCGAGCCCGGCTGAGGTGAGACCTATGTGAACTGTTAAACCTTTGAGAGGTCCGAGCCCAATGCAGGGAGACCTACGTGAACTTTTTGTTGAATTGTGAAAGAACTTTTGGAACACTGGAAAAGTGGCTTTAACGTGGAAGACAAGGCGGGCCTCGATCCACGTTTTGCACTGCCTTTGTTTTGAGAACCTGAGCCAGAGTGTGTCATCCTGTCTATGGGGGCCACCTTACTCCATGCTGTAAAATGTGGGGAGGAGAGCTGATGCAGCCATTTTGATTTTTTGTTATAACACTGATTTTGCTTTACATACACCTTTTTCCATGCACCCATTTATTGTAATAGCGGAAGGGCAGGCCATAGGTTTATTTAGTAGAGGCCACTTTATTTGGACAGACTGTGTTATTTATTATTTGATGGTAGAGCGTGATCTCCATCTTTTGTTGTTCACTAAAAACCCTTGAACCTTGCCTCTCTTGTGTCTGTCTTCACTTGTGATACCATACTTCTCTTACAAATGACATCAATTGTATCTCTTTGTTTATAGTTTTGAACAATTCAAACTATCCTGTAATTATTATTGATAGTTTAAGAATCATAGTTCATTCTATTTTTCTTCAAAATATTATCCCTTCTAGATTTAATTTGTACCAATTGCTTGCTTTGTGGGTCTAATATTTTGTCTAATTTTATTGCTGCTGTTCTTATATTTTTTAAGCTTTCATCCTATTTTATCATTGCTAATACAAAACACGTCAATATATTTTTTACCCTGATATGTATTATAATACCCCCAAAACATGTGTGCACACTTTTTCTACAATCGTCTTGAGCTACCTTCCTGATAGCATATCATATCTCTATTTTACCCCATTTTGGAGTGCATTGAGCACACTTCTTTGGCTGTAGCCACAGGAATCCCTTAAATAATACTCAATTCGGGAGAGTGGTGTGGTCCCTTCTTCCCCCGTGAGGAAATGTGTCGAGGTATCTCCTTTTCCCTAACAAATCGTGTTAGGTTACCCCTCTATATACATACATGTAACCCCTCCCCTTTTAGTTGCCACTTCCAATGTTTTTACTTACTTCCGTTATTCAGCTTGAGGCCTTTGGTATCGACTTCTCCCTAATTGACCACTTCGCCTTCAGTCCATTGTGCGCCTGCAGGGACCGGACATTAATTTCTTCAAAGGGGCACCTGTCAACCGTCTCTGGTCACATGTGTTCTAGCACCTCTCTTCGTAGGAAACTCTGCGGTCTTCCATCTAATTTGTGAAAGATGTAGAGAACCCGGGGATATGGATCTGAACCATCTGCACCGCAACCAAATGTGCAGTAGCACTTTTTGGGTATGTCTATGCGCAGAATGGAATTACCATAACAAATAATCTTGGATCCAAATAACCAGACAGACTCAGAGAATATGGCAAAGTACTACTGTATTAACAGCTCAATAAAGCATGGAAATCTGGCAAACAATGAATTGCAGTCCACACACTCTCAGTTAAATTTTAGGTACACAAAGGCTTTATATCGTGATGTGCGTCAGCTATGACAACATCCTACATGGCATCGCCTCTTGGGGACTCGCCTTGTCCCCAAGAGGCGAGTCTCTGCCTCTGGAGTCCAGCTTACCGCCAACCCTAGGTGGAATGTAGCGTATCAGGCTCATCTCCCTAACCTCACAGGGAAGGGATCCCCTCTGGGGAGAAGTGACGTGATTCTATGAATCATCACATACCCTTTCACCCTTTCATTATGAGCCTGCCTCCCCCTTCTTCCGAGATTGGAAACCTGCTGAGGAAAGCAACGTTCCCTTGCTCCTTTCCCTTTCAGTGTTATATGCCAAGCAGTAGGGTTGAAGGTCTGAATACCACTGTATTATTTTAGGATTAGTGTCTTTCTTAAGACTTAACCAAGTTAGAGGGGAATGGTTGGGTACCAACCTAAATTTGCATCCAGTTAGAAAAGTACTGCCCACTTGATAGTCAGGGCCTCTAGCTCAATAATGGACTAGTTCTGGTCTCAGAAAGAGCATCCTGCTAATATATAGGACAGGATGTTCAACCCCCCTGTACTGCTGAGGGAACACTGCCCCTATGCCTACCTTGGAGGCAGCTGTCTGTAGAATTCCCTATTGAAATGTGCATCTTTAAGTATGGGCTCACTACACAGAATATGTTTTAACATATAAAAGCTATCTTGGTCCTGTTTTCCCCATGTTAACTTTTGGGGCTCCGAATATTTAAGTTTATCAGTTAGGCATGATGTCATTGACGAGTAATTAGGGATAAACCTAAGGTAATACCCTGTACGTCCTAAGAAGCCTCTAAGCTCTCTTTTTGTTTTTGGTGGTTCTGTACGTGTTATGGCTTTGACCTTTTCTACATGGGGTTGTACCAAACCATTACCCACAAAAATCCTGAGGTACTTAATAGCTTAATGTCCGAGGTGACATTTCTTAGGAGTCCCAGTTAGCCCAGCCCTTCTTAATTGTCTTATGATCTCATATAAATGTAATAGATGTTCCTCCTATGTTTCACTGTGTGTTACGAAATCACCAAGGTAGGAGCTACCTAAGTGTGAAAAGGGTTGCAATACCTTGTCCATTAAGAGCTGAAAGGTGGCACAGGCACCATGTAGCCCGAAAGGGAGAACCTTAAACTGAAACAATTCCATGGGAGTGGCAAATGACATTTCTTCCTGGTCAGAGGGATTTAGGGGGACTTGCCAATACCCCTTAGTGAGATCAATCATGGAGATATAGCGTGCTGGGCCCGGTTTGTCAATTAAATCATAGATCCTCGGCATGGGATAATTGTCAAACTGGGAGATGGAATTTAACTTTCGGATATCGATGCAAAACCTCCATGATTGATTAGGTTTCACGACTAAGACTATTGGTGAAGACCAGGGGTTTTGCGATGGCTCAATTAGATCGCCCTCAAGCATACTCTCCACCTTCCCTGGAGGAGTTCTGTTATGCAAGAAATTGTGGATCCTCCCTGGCTTGGCACAGAAAACATCAGGGAATTGATGTCATAGGTCTTGGATGTCCACCTGTTGACTTGGGGACAGTTCAGCAGAAATGAGACTCGCTTCCTACTTTTCATCCATGAGTAAAGTGGCCATGGTTGCCGAGGCATTCTCAGCAGGGTCCACCTTTAATTCTTTTAAAAGGTTAATATGATGAATTTGCTTTTCCCATATACAGTCCGGTTGGAGAACCACATCATTTTTGGGGCCCTTTTTCACGATGAGCTGGTAAGGTCCAAACCACTTTAAGAGCATTTTCAGGTCCAAGGTAGGTAATAATACCAAAACTTTAGGTCCCTCCAAAAAGGAATGGTGAACAGTCTTTTTGCCATATTGGAACTTTTGGTTGGCTCGGGCCTGTTCTAATTGCTTAGTCACTACCTCTCTGACTATTGTCATGTGTTGTTTTAGGCGTTGAGCAGTTTGAGCTACAGGTACCACTTCCTCTTCCCTTTCGTCACAGGACATCTCTCGTGTTCCCTCCCATAAAGGAGTTCAAAGGGTGTGAATCCTAAAGAGGTCTGTGGTGATTTTATTACTGCAAACAACACCAATGAAATAATGTTGTCCCAATTTCTTCCATCCGCTTCAACCAGCTTTTTCAACATTTTCTTTAAAGTCTAGTTGAACCATTTGACCAGCCATCAGTCTAGGGATGATAAACAGACATGTGGAGTGTTTATGTATGCAGTATTTCTTTCAACTTTATCATTATTTTGGACATAAGGTTTGTCCCCTGATCTGTTTAGGAATCCCACATGGGACAGGACCAGAATGAGGTGTTGAGAATCTGTTGCAAGGTGTTATTTTTAACGGCAAACTCTTCCGGGTACCTGGTAGCATAATCCACTATTACCTAAATATATTTATTTCCTAGCTTGGATGTTTCCAATGGCCCAATAATGCCCATTCCAATGCGTAAAAAAGATACCTCAAAATGGGAAGAGGTTGAAGTGGTGCAGGTGAAATCATTGGAGTGACTGTTTTTAGGCAGATTGAGCAAGTTGTCACAAAGCAATTAACGTCGGCGTGAATCTCAGACCAATAAAACCTTTGCACAACTTGACTCTGGGATTTCGTTACTCCCTGTTGTCCTGATGTTAAATGGGAGTGTGCCAATTTGAACACCACCCCTCGGTGACTGCGTGGAATAATTAACTGGGTCCTTGTTATTCCCTCAGTGGAGGTGTCACCCAGATATGACGGCGCCTTTCACAAGAAAACGAAGGGACCACTCTGAGCCCTCCCTTCTGTCTCAGAGACAACGTTAGAAAAGGCTTCAACTAAGATGGGTCATTGTGCTGAGCAAAAGCCAAGTCTGGTATAAGTTCAGCCTCCTTTATTTCTGGGGCCAGTTTCTCCTGGGGTCTCCGATCCGCCTCTCCAAAACCTTGTACACCTCTTTCAGTATCCTCCCGTTCATGCACTTCCTGGGGAATGGGGAAGATGGCAGTCTCAAGTACTCCCTGTGCAATTGTTTCCCCTACCTTAACTTGGTAAGCCTGCTTCCAATGATTGTATATCAGAATGTACATTGCCTCTATAGTCAGGGTCGACGACCCCCACCATGACATCAAGACCATATTATCATGCCAAGCCAGATTTAGAGGCAAGTCTGATATACATTCCTTTAGGTGGGGACATCACTAGACCAGTGGCAATTAACTGGTGGTCTCCTACATCAATGGTAACTTCAGCACTACTGTGGAGCTCAAAGCCAATGGATTCAGCTGTAGCCACAGTAGGTGCAGAGGCTTGGGGAGTTAATTTGCTAAACTTCAGGGTCCCCCAACTTTTATCAGTTGGCCATGATCCCACCCCTAAAACCATAAATGGTATGTCAGATGAAGGAGGCGGACCAAATGGTAGCATTCTTTCTATTCTTTTTCATTAACATAATAATCAAAGGCCTTTTCAGTGGCTAATGATAATAGGATAGCAGGTATTGTCCTTCTGTATTCAGTATATATCAAATTAATAATTTTCTTGTCTTGACATTGTTGGCTGCTTACCTATGTGATACGAAACCAGATTGTTCAAGTCCAAAAACTGTAGAGTGTACCTTTCTGATCTATTGGCTAAAATGTTGGCACAGATCTTGACGTCTATGTTAAGAACAGCTATTGGCCTATATTCTTCACAATTCTTGGCATCTTTATAAATGACTGTGATTCTGGCTTCTCTTATTACCGGGATTACTCAACCCACCCTACCCTCTTTCATGTAGCAATATTAATTGTTTCATGCAATGGTGCAAATTGTTTTTTTTTTTTTTTTTCTTTGAAATAGTTTTTATTGATTTTAACTAGATGGTAGAAATGTCAGTTCAACTGAAGAATAGAAAAATTAATAAAAGAAACAGCACAGATTTGAAATCAAACCTCTATAATTCTCCTCCTCTTTCCCAACTTCCCTCCCCCTCCCACCTTCCCTCCCCCAGATTCAGCAAGCTCTATTGTATGTAATAGGTATAAATTCAAAGTAAAACTTAGTTCACATCCAAATGTCTTAGCGTTTGTGGGCAGAATGGCTGGTTGTAATAGTCTTTAAGAAAGGCCAGAACTTTAGCCCAGTGTTGTCGACACACATTCAGATTATTTTACATCGTCTAAGATATCCACTCCAGGGCCACAGACTCCCATACTTTGAGGACCCAGTCGTGAATTGTAGAGCTTTTCCAGCTTTGTGCAATGAGGAGCCAAATGGGCGCAAGAAGGATCACTGCGGCTTTCTCCGTTTTAGCAAACCAGGCTTGGTCCAGAAGCCACACAGCAAGTAGGTGAAAGGTAATCGTGTTTGGTACTGGGAAGCCAAAAACCCTTGACAGCATAGGCCACAGTGTTTCCCCCAAACCATTGAATCTTAGGGCAGGACCACCAAATGTGCTGCTAGTCCCCAAGATTCCTGCATTCTCTCCAACAGTGCGACAATGTATGTGTCTATGTGGGTATATCTCGCTAAGTTTGGCTGTTGTGTAGTGCCATTGTATCATAATTGTATACCAGATCTCCCTAATTCTTTATTTTTTTAAGCTCTAATTTGTATTAACTTTTTCTTGACATAAGGAACATCAACAAAAACAATTACATGTTACCAAATCCTATGTTCCATTTTCAGCCCTCCCCCACCAATTCCCTCTCCTATAAACTTGCACTATACAGAGATACAGAACATATATCTTCGGACACACGCATGATCAAATTTGGATGATGACACATTCAGAGAGACAAAGTGTAAAATACATGGGACTCTCTCTGCATTAGGATCAATGGCCAAGAGGCGGGTGAGACATATCCCAGATGGAGACAGCAGAGCTACAGCCCAATGTTAACGGCCAGTCATAACTGCTCACTAATTTATAAGCTTGGTTTAGTACTACCCCATTTCAAAAGGAACAATCCCTGATCTATGTGAAAAGCTTACACGCTGTAATTCACTATTGTAGTGAGCTTCTCTAAAATGAAAATATCCCACACTGTATTCATCCAATCCGCATTTGAGGGGGCGGATTTACTTTTCCATCTTTGTGCTATTGCCACCCTTCCAGCTCTTAACATAGCCTCCCACATTCTCGGATGTCGTGTTTCTTCCCTACTACCCAATGTAACACCCAAAAGCATTTGCAGTGGTTTAAGGTTCAGAGATATTCCCACAATCTCCTTCATCCAGCTAAGGCCATCAGCCCAAAACACCTGAATCTTAGGACAAGTCCACCATAGGTGATATGATGTATCCTGCTGGCCACATTCTATAGGGCAGAGGGAGGACACTCCAGAGAACATTTTCAAACGTTTCTGGGGGATAAGTGCCAGCAGTGTAACATTTTGAAATTATGTTGCACTGTAGAAGTGAGAAGGTTTCAGTGAAACATAATCTCGTAGACTTTTCCCCATGTATCCTCAGATATGTCCAATCCAGTTTGTGGGCCCAATAATGTTTAAAGTTTTTTCTTCCTGAAACATCTGCTGCCACCATTGCTCTGAGCATCCTGGATACAATCTCTTTTCTGGAGATGGCATCGTTAATAGTTTGTCCGAAGCCAGTCAATGGGCGTGAAATTTTGGGAAGCACTCTGGTTTCTGCACATATACACTTTAACCCACAAATATTCAATACACTGGGCCTCATTACAATAGTGGCTTAAGACAACAACGGCGCGGGTAGTTCGACCAGCGCCGGTGTTGCCTTGCCGCCACATTACGAGTTCTGCTCACCGATGCCGCTCTGCATGCCTGGTCTGACCAGGCGTGCAGAGCGGCACCCGCGAGCAGAACTGGATGGTAGCAACGGTACCGTTATGAATGGTACCGCTGCTACCATCCTCCCCATTCCCATTGAGCCCTATGGGGGCTCCAATGGGAATGGGGACGTACCGGGTCCGGGTCCCGCACAAGGGAAATTACCAGGCCCGCTGTGGTCGGAATGGCCCCGTAATCTCCCATTCATGGGACCCAGAGCCGGACCCGAGTTTGGGGGTAGCCATGGCCTTATTAAGGCATGGCTACCTCCAACCTCGTAATGAGGCCCACTGAATACATCACCCCCTGGCATTTCTTTCACTGTCTCATATTCCTTAAAATGTCATCCTACCGTACCACGGGAGGGTCAGGGGGGACCCAACGGGTGAGGTCAGATCTAAGTTTGTCAATTGCTGGAGCATAATTGAGGTCAATCAACTGACTCGGATCTCTGGGTGGATGTATCCCCAGATAAGTAATGCCTTTACATTCAATTCTCATCCCTCCCAGTGGGTGAATGATTCAACTGTAATGGCATGTTGTGGTTACCTTCTTGGGGAATGATCCCGGGTCTGGAGCAACACAAGGGATAGATCAAGGAGGAAGAAGGGACTCAGCCCCTCACCCCCCTACCACTGTTCCATCTACCCGAACAACGTTGGACCTTCAGAAAATGTACAATCAGGAAATCTGGGGGGAATGTAAAATATCAGCAGAAGTGAACTCCTTAAAACCTGTGGCAAAATCCCAGCTCTCAGTATAATTAGCTCTGCTGATTTTGAGTATGTGGAGTCCATGAAAGGTGGGGTATTTGGTGGTTCTAGGGTGCACTGTTGCTTACCTGTTACTGCCACCCTGATACAAGCTCAAGTTGAATCATCAGAATTCTTGGGTTTCGAGCTGGATAAGGTGGTTGTTCCCCAGGAAGGAGGCAACTGTTATGTCAAATCCCTGATCCTCGTAGGGGATGCCGCCATTGTACAATCTAGGAATGCCCCATTTGTTACACAACTGGTCTCCCAGGCTGGTAATGGCTCAAGTCCATGATTGCAGGGGGTGGAGGGCCCGCCGCAATGAAAATTCACTTTGGCTTCTTTGAACGCTAGAAGCCATTCTCATTTCCTGCAAAAAGGCCCCTCACTGGATTTTTCTATCAGAGCATGCAGTATTTATGCTCTGAGAAACTTGTCTAGTTGATCAGTTTCTGGTAGACGGTTTTTCTGTTCACCAGTCCGAGGCAAAAAAGGGCCCGGTAGGGCGCCCGTCTGGTGGGTTGGTAACTTCAGTTTGCCATGAGCTAGTCCCAAGAACCATTCTCCCCAGCGACCCAGAGGGAAATGTCATGGCAGTCGAGGTGCTACTGAAGGGGACAGTTTCTCTTAAGCAGGTGTTGCTGATTAATATCTATGATCCTCCGGGTGGCGTCTTGATGTACGACATATTTGCCTTTGTAGACACGACTATTTAAAATTGGGGTTTGGTCCAGGGGGAGGACAGAATCATTCTTGGTGGTGACTTGAATGCCAGATGTGGGGAACATTTGGTAGAGGGGAAATATAGCTCTGTAAGTTCAGTTAGTAGAATGGAGCAAACGGAAGCGAATAGGAATGTGAAAAAGTGGCTCAGGTTTATGGCTGAGTGGGAATTGGTAATACTTAATGGCAGAACATCTGGGGCCATCCCGGGGAAACCAACCTGGCAGGGTGGGGCTCGTAAGGCAACATTGGACGATGTGACCTGCAATGCTGTTGTGGTAGAATTGGCTAAAAAGCCATTTGTCGACAACCAAATTGCGAGTGATCACGCTGGGTTAAGTGCTGCAGGGACGTTGGGCTGCCCGGTCCTCTCGTTAAAGGGTCCAATTGACCTGGTGGTTTCCCAGGCTGGTAATAGATTGGCATGGTCAGAAGGTAATGTCTTCAGGGCTTGTGAAATGCTGTGGTCTGAGCTAAATGAGTCAGAGGCAGACCTGTCTTTATGGTCTGCGAATGAGATTCCTGGCTGTCAGAGCTTGCCACTAATACTGAGGCAAAGAGGGGCAACATAACCATAAGGTCTGCTAAAAGGTATATCCATTGTTATGACCCTGAAATTAATATGGCAAAAAGAGCTCTCAAGAAACAGCTGCAAGTCTTAACCAACTCTGGTGCCTCTGCCTATTTCCTAAAACACGAGTCCTCCAGACTAAAGAATCAATATAGAAACTGGGTGGGGAGGCGGAAAAGGGAGGGGAAGATCGGTAATTGGCAGAAGATGATTGAGGCATTAATGTAAAGTAATGTGGACACTATGGGGAGGATATTGTCATCTGCCAGGATATTCACTGATCAGCTGACTTGGAATCCAATAATGGACAGGGTCTGGGTCAGGTTTATGTTCAATGAATCTGACTCACCTGAGTCGGGCCATCAGTTGATTACTTAATGGCCCATTAAGTTTAACTCCAGAAACATTTGTGAACATCTAACAACGCTCAAAAATTGAAGAGCGCCGAGCCCAAATGTCCTGTCACCGCGGCTGTTTTGAAGGGGGATGTTGGCTTATGGGCAGGAGTATTATGCCCCTTGTTTAACAAATTCTGCCTGACCAGATCTATTCCAGATTCCTGGAAGAAATCAATTCTGGTTCCAGTATATAAAGTTTGGGAACGACTGGTTCCTGAAAATTAACGGTCATTGTCCCTGCTTGACATTACTGGAAAGGTGTTTGCACTGTATGTCTTAGAACATCTGCAGGCTTAGGTTGAGACCGATAATATCTTACACCATTTTCAGACAGGTTTCCGACCTGGGTCCAGCACTGTTCACAACATAAGGGTGCTGGACACAACTATAGAACAGGCAAAGGCCAATTCCAGTAATTCAGTCCACATTGCTTTTGTGGACTTCAAGTCCGTGTTCAATCAGGTTGACTGTAGTATTTTCTGGAGTAAGATACGGACCTCTGGGTGCCCTAGTTGGCTCCTTGAGATAATTGTGGCCTTGCACACAGATAACTCTGCTCAGATACGACTTGGTGACTCTGGTCAGCTATCGCAGGTGATGCAAATAAGCAGGGGGTGAGACAGGGATGTATGCTAGCCCCCCTGCTTTTTACCATCTATATAGCAGACTTGCTTGGCAGGCTGATGACTAGAGCTGGCTGTGTGCCAAGGATTGGCTCCACCCCTATCGGTGGAATGCTTTATGCCGATGACCTCGTTTTTTTCAAACATATACTAACAGGGATAAAGGCTATCATGGATGAACTAGGAGTCTATGCAAACGACAACCATTTTGCGATAAATCTAGCTAAAACCAAGGTAATGTTGGTTGCACCAAACAAAATAAACAGAACTGAAATAATGACCTGTGTGGGCATTGTGGAGTATACCGACGCCTATACATACCTGGGACTGGAGATGTCGGCTACATTCGGATACACTGACATATAAGAACCAAGGTTAGAAAAGCAAGACAAATCACATGTATAACTTGGAAATTCCTAGCATACCATGCCGGCTTTTCTTTAAAAGATGTCATTGTACTCTACAATGGTTATGCCCTACAATCCTATATGGGCTAGAGGCTCTAGCCATGAGAGATCTGTGGTGGTTAGAGGGGGTGGAATCCCGTTTTTGGAGAACAGTATTGGGTCTAGCAAGATCTACCCCGATCGAATATCTGCGACTCCAGCTTGGTCTCTTGTCACTGAGAGCACAACTTCTGTCTCATGGGGGAGCCCTTATGCTAAAGGCAAAGACAGCTCCTATCTGTCCACTTCTGGACCAATTTGGTTTGAGGTACGATCTCAGCCAGTCTGGGATAGGCACTTCACCGCAAGTGAAACACTTTGGCGACCTCTGCTCTGTAATTGACTGGTTTGCAGACTTTGGTCATGGCCCTGCCTTTTCAACGTTAAAAGGGGCATTTACCCAAAGACTGGCAAAATCGGATTGGCTGAGTAATTATGATCACCTTGGCACACTGAAGGGCTACATCAGTGTAGTTTCTGTTGTGCACCGCTTTATGAAACCCGAAAGGTATCTTTTGCTCTACCCTGACCCAGCTGTTCGTAACTTTCGATTAAGCCTCCGAACAAACTAGTTACTAGTTCTGGTGGTGTGTGGCCAAAAACTGAATCTCATCAAGAGTCAGCCAGGCATGTGCTGACGGAGTGCCTGGAAATGGGTGCATTCTGCATGGTGATGCTTGGACACTTTGTATATGACTATGTCTCTATAAAATCTGCCTACTTCTGGGTGTTCTGTTTGAATACAATCTATGAAAGTCCTCCTGGCTTTATTTAGGGTTTGGCAAAGGATTCTGCCACTTCAGAATAAGGGAAGCCTGGGGTTGGCAAATAATTAAAGCTAGTTCCTACGCGGTTAGTAAAAGAATCAAAGAGGTTGCTTTATGACAGCTTGTAAAGAAACAGTGAGTGTCCCCCGATATCCATTGATTGTATCATTGACTGTATGAATGAATTTAAGATTTTATTGTAAATAGGCAATTTTACTGTATTCTTGCCTGTATTATGTTGTGATACTAAACATGTATTTTTAATAATTGCTTTAAGTATGTGAGATTGTAAAAGATCTGTTGAGAACTATGTACAGTTAAATAAAATACAAAAATAAAAGCAATGGCATGGCATTGGACTTAAAAAGACCCAAAGGAAGCTACCTCATCTAGCAGTCTCGGAAGGGATCGGGGTACATCAGTTAAGTAAAATAAAATGTCATCTGCAAATAGGCACAATTTAAAATCAACTTTGCTGCATCTTATCCCTGTAATGTCAGGATTTTCTCCAATTGCTATCGTCAGGGGTTCCATAGTAAGTGCATATAAGAGGGGGGGATGGGGCAGGCCTGTCTAGTACCTCTGGTTAGATTTAAGGGGTTTGACATTATACCATTCACTAGTACTTTGGCTGTCAGATCTCTATAAAGCGCTGAGATCCACCGCCTAAAGTTGGGGCTGAAGTCCATTTGATATAGTACTTTCCCCATGTATGTCCATTCAACCCAGTCAAAAGCCTTTTCCGAGTCGATGGAAAATAGGTATCCATCCAACTTCTGCTCTTGTGCAGTGTGCATTAAGTCTATTGTTTTTCTGATGTTATCAGCGCCCTGCTACCCAGGGATAAATCCTACTTGATCACTGTGGATTAATGTTGGCATTCGTTTTTCTAGTCTTTTACCCAGCACTTTTGCTAAAATCTTTACATCTGCGTTTAATAAGGAGATTGGGCATTATGATTGGCAATTAGTCGAATCTCTTCCTTCTTTCGGGAGCTACTATTTTGCCTGCAGTAGGGAGTAGGGTAGAACTCCTGTTTCTAACACATGGTTAAACATTCTGGCCATGAACGGTGCTATGGTAGAGCGGTACACTTTAAAGAAGCGCACTGGGAAGCCATCATCACCTGGTGTTGTTCCCCCTTTCATTTTCCCCATAGTTAGAATGATTTCCCCTACCGAAATTGGGTCATCTAATGTGGCTGCTTTGTCCGGTGGTATCCCGGGGATGGGTAGGCTATCTAGGAATTTATCTGAGATCTATCTCCCATAAATTTGCTCGTGTAGAGGTGTTCATAGTATTTGCGCAATTCCCCTGCTATGTTTCCGTCCTTATAAACTCTCTCTGCCCCTGCCTGTTGTATTGACCCTAATCTCCTGGCGATTCTTTGATCACACAATCTCCAGGCCAATATCTTGTTTGTGCATTCCCCTTTCTCCATATACTTTTGCTTGAGGAATGCCAGCTTTTTCTCTGTTTGGTGTACCAGTAAACCCCTCAACTGTGTTTTGTATTTTTGCACTTTTGCAAGATTTCCCGGGGAGACTTGGGTTTTCAGAGTTCCCTTGGGTTTTAAGACCTCCATCTTCTTCTTCAGTTCTGACTCCTCTTTTTCTCTTTCCATCTTTTTGTTAGCCCCCAATCACATTAATTCCCCCTGAATTGATGCCTTAAATGCTTCCCATACTGTCGGTACCTCTACTTCTCCGTTGTCATTAAATTGGAAGAATGATTTGATCGATTTCAACAATCCCTGAGCCAATTCCTTATCTTTCAAAAGTAGATCATTACATATCCATCTACGCCTCCTTTCTTCTCTAAACCAACCTCCTAAATCCACTCTAACCAGGTCATGGTCTGACCATGGAATAGGCTCTGTGGTAGTTTTTGTTACCCTGTTTATCAAGGAAGTCTCTAAAAGGACATAATCTATCCTAGAGTATGTGTTGTGGACCTTGCAGTAGTATGTATACAAGGGTATGCCTTCCCCATTCGTAGCAGCGAGTCTGCCACCCCAACTCGCTATTGTTTTGGAGGAAGCGCTGGGTCTTTTTTAACTGGGCTCGGGTCACCGCAGGAGGGTTAACTCCTTTCCCATCTGTTGATGGATGTAAAACCATGTTGAAATCACCTCCAATGAACAGGTGCCCTTCTACAATTGTCTGAATCGTCCCTTTCACCATATCACAATATTGCTCTTGTCTCTCGTTTGGGCAGTATACTGATCCCAGTGTCACTTTTTGTCCTTTATGAGGCTCACTGTCCTGGGCCTGTCTAAGATTTTAATTTTCTCTGAGTAATAGGGGAATCTCACCAGCACTGAGCGTGGGCTTCGCCCTCCACCACCTGCTCTGTGGGCTTGGTTAATAGAGGGTTCTGTGGTGTTATCCTCGTTAAAGTTTTTTGATGACTTTGTTAATTGCTTTAGTGATGTCTCTTTGGATTTTGCCCTCTTTTTCCGGGAACCCGAAGAATCAGAGGTTGTTACGTCGCTCACAATTCTCGAAAGCATCAATTTTCAGGGCACATTCTTCTTCTCTTCTCTCTAGCTCTGAAATCCTCATATGGATTTGGGTTTGCAGGATCTCAAATTGATGACTGATTAGCCTCAAGCCCCTGGAGTCTCGCCCATGTCATCTACCTTATTGTCCAGACCGTCAAGCCGGCGGCCGATGTCGGATCAGAAGCCCTTGATCTCCTCCAGTATTGCTGCCATATCTCTCCTCATGGACGTCACATCATCCGCCATGGTCGAATCTATCGTGGCCACCACTTCTAGTGAAGGTCAGGGGGACAGGGTGAACTGAAATTTCTGAAGAGGGGCAGAGCAGTTCATGAATTTGCTGGAAAGTATACTCATTTGTTCGATTGATGTGTCAAGTCGAGAGTGTTGCCGGTTGCGGTTTCCTCACAGATATCAATTTTCCTGGGGACAATGTAGTGAGAGCCACGCAGTAGCAATATGTCAACAGAGCTCACGCGCAACTCTCCCAGCTCCGTCACACAGTGCAATCTCTGGAACCCCAATGTATCTTACAGGAGCGTAGGGTGGAGACTGTTTCTCACCTGGTCTCACTCGGAAGCTGGGGAAATATAGGAGGAGGAGGGGGGAGAGGTCAGATGGACCCACTCGTGTCCTTGAACCCCAGCTCCTATAGAAGCGTTGTGACCACACAATGTTTAGGGATCAAGTGATTGAAGTAGGTGCAGTTGGGAAAATTGTTATCTATTTGGGTGGAACCGAGGTTGTAGGGGCAGTATACACCCCCTGTTTGTGATCTTGTTTGTTTCAATTCAGAAATAGAGTTTAAGTGATCTGTAAAGGCTATTGTTCTTTAGGTTTACATTAGGGGTCTGGGGGACTTGGCTTTACGGGACATGCAAGACCCTTCTCGCTTTGACTTAGAGTGATTGGATTATAGGGATTGCAATGCCCCCCAGAATGCTGCTCACATGTTCAGGGATGTTCTCAATCGAGTGGTCTAGCGGCAGATCAGCTCTCCCCCAAATACAGCCTCATGGATCCTTTATCCAGGGAACATGGAATTAGGCACACCGCTCTCGCTCTCCATGGCTCACCTAGTTTATGAGATGAGCGGCTCAAGACCGGGGGGATTAAGGTCTGGTCATTTGCAACTTGCTAAATAAAATAAAACTCGTTCCCATGGGGGGGCTCCTGCTGAAGCAACGGCTGGTCGCACCTCACTTCCAGCAGTGTCCGATCTCTGGGGTTCTGTGATTAGAGGCCAACTCAGTCTCGCCCCTGCTCACAAGTCCCCATATGTCTGCTTTCTCGTTGATTAGGAGTGCACCCATATCGCACGCTCGGTCTCAGAGAGGTGGTGCCGGGCAGGCGAGGGCAGGGTCTGCGATATTCCTTGTATAGTGCCTTCGATCCCGGTCTAAGAACACCCTCATCCAAATTATATGACATCCCACACCGCCCGAATGAGGGGTGAGGGCTGCGACTATTTGAAGCACCTGAGGGGTGTCACTCAGCGTAGGCCTTCGATGGGTTTGTCATTGTAGGCCTGCCTGCGATCAGCGACATTGCGTAGTAAATGCATGTAGCTGCAGAGCGGATCTGGGTCAGAATTAACACCGCTGCAAACGTCTGGCAGAGTACACCCAAAATCAGTGAAGCTCCAGGTCCGTTCTTTTTCCCACATGAAGCTCACAGTGTAGGCTCAGCACGTTGGGGGCTACGTGGAGGGGGGGCACTTCTCCCAAGTGTGCCTGGTTGAAGGGGAGCTACACAGAAGTACTAGGTCATCTCTGCGCCCCCTGGTGGCTGATCCGGATCTCCCAAATTTGAATGGCTTTAGCTAATTTCGGAATGCTTTTCCATAAACAATGCCATTTTGTAACCCCTCCAACCCATGGAGAGATGGATTCCCATTTTAGCGTGTAGTGTAATTGGAGTTCCGGGTAGCCCTCTACTAGCAAGGTGTATATAGAGGAGACATTTAGATCATGTTTGCCTGAGAATAAATGTCTCTAGTGGTGTGAAGTCTTGATTGGATCCCCAATGTCTAAGCTGATTAAATTGATGCTGGTCCCTTTCTGACACTTGGAAAGAGTTTGTACAGTTGGTGATTGCTCTTGTACTCGGGCCGCTATAGCGGTCCCTTACCCTCTTGCAACCTGCCTCCCGCCATTTACTAAAGGCTGGCACCTCAAAGCCCAGTGTAAATTTGGGGTGCTTGTACAGGGGTGTGAGCAGGGAGGGGAAAGGTGGTTAGTTGATGTTTTCGAACTAGTCTGTCCTATGTGTCCCTAACTAGTTTTGTGATCTGGCTATGGTACATGTTTTTTGGTCTGTCCGCTTTGGGGAGACACAAGACCTCATCCAGGCGTCGCCCCACTATTGTCCTGTCCATTTTAGCCAATATTTTCACAGACTCTGAAGAAACCCATTCCTTTAACAACTCAGAATTGAGCTGCTTCGTAATATACTCTGAAATTTGGGAATGACATGCCCCCTTTGTTTCTGGATGTTATTAGAATAATACGTGACATTTCTTGTTTTTCCACATCATTCTTTGAAAAACCGGTTCGTTGTCTGAATTGACAGGGCATGGAAATAGTAGAGCAGTCTTGGGAGGATTGATATCTTAATCGTCACTAGCCTTCCTAACCATGACACATTCAGGGGACACCACCTCTGAAGATCATCCTTTATGTCAAGGAGGAGTGGGGGATACACATTACTGGGTAAAGGGACCCTGGGTATTTTGTCACTGCAAGCCATAGGTACCTAAACCCCCTATTGGCCACTTGAAAGGAGAGCTATCTTGTGCATCATCTAGTTCCGGTCACTGGAGGGTTAGATTAAGAATTTCGGATTGTCAACATTGATTTTTAATCCTGCTACTCTCTGAAAGAGTTCCAATTCCCTTTGGACAGCCCTCAGGGAAGAGGGCGGATCCGAGAGGGCTAGAAGTACAGCATCAGCGAATGCCATTATTTTGTGTTCTCTGCCGCTAAATGGTATCCCTTTAACCTCTTCCGTCTCTCTTAGTCTGATCAAACGGGGCTTCAAGAATATCGCAAACAAGAGGGGAGACAGAGGGCATTTGGTTTAGGAATTAGCAGTATTTTTGCTTCTTCCATTGACGGGATGATTTGTTTGCAGGTTCGGAATGATTTAAAGAGATTAGTAAGGATTGGTGCTAGAGCTGTTATAAGGTTTTATAAAATATAGCTGGATAACCATTGGGACCCGGGGATTTATAGAGAGGTAAATATTTTATTGCTCGAAGCACTTCTTGTTGAGTTATTCCTACTTCAAGCATTTCCTTGTCTGTGTCTGATAACTGCGGGAGAGGCAGAGAGTTTAAGTATTCTGCCTGGGCGTCCCTCTTTGTGGAGTCACAGGTGTACAGGGCTGTGTAATATTCAAGAAACCGGTCTATGATCTCCTTAGTTTGTGTGCATCTTCTACTGTTTCTATTTACCAGCTCAGTAACTACCATAGGCGCAGCCCGCTCCTGTAGAGCCTTCGCTATCAATCTGTCTGGTTTGTTCCCCTTACTATAATAGAGCTTTCTCATACCCAACAACTCCTTCCCTGCTTTCCTTGTTCTCAAAATGTCCAACCGTCCCGCTATTTGCCTTTCGCTTTAGCTGGTCATTGCACCAATATGTCCCCCTACTTCTCAACTCTTTTTCTAGATCCCACTACATTTCCCTTAATTGTCCCACCCTTTGGGCCTTCAGGGAGATCAACTCCCCCTTAATGACCGCCTTAAATGCATTCCACGTTGTTTTTCAGAGGTGAGAGCGGGAGGGTCGTCAGCAGAGTAGGATGCAATCTTTCCTTATACCTTCTCAGTCACAATAGGGTCCTTGAGGAGTTCTCCCAGAAAGTTCAAACTCCACAGCCTATTGCTTCTATTTGGAAGGTGCAATGTGGCCATAAAAGAAGCATGGTCTGAGATGTCAATGTTTCCTATCTCCGTATATATCACCCTGCCTATTAGGGCGGGGGTCATCCAGGTGTGGTCGATTCTGGGGACGGTTTGGTGCACCCCTGAGAAAAAGGTGTATTCCCACGTTTGACCATGGATCCCTCTCCAGACATCCCTAGTCTCATTCTATCCATAGCCTTATTCAGGCCGTCCTCACATGGGGTAGGAAACCACTCTAATCCCCCTGGCACTCTGCTGCCTCCTCACTTGACAGGTCCGGGTGTGCGTGTTTGTATGCACGCCTGTTGGGCGGTCCCCAGGCCTGCTCCTCTGACCGTAACTCCTCGCAGGCTGCCGCCACCATCTAGGCCGCTGCTCCGGTTACCACATTCTCAGGACTCCTGCATTTCTAGCGGTGCGGCCCCTTGTTTTTCCAGGACCCTGGAACCGCTGGTAGATCGCAGATCTTCGCATGGGGGCGGGGGCTTTATTGCAGGGACGTTCCAGATGGCGCTCCTTGAGCTACGTTAATTTCCAATTCGGCGACACCTTGAATCAAAGTGGTTTTATCTTATCTATAGGGCAGTGACAGATATGAGCAAAAACTTTAGTTAAGACAAAGTTAGGTTGAAGCAGTTGAAGGCAACAGAACCCTTGAATTTCAGTGGAATCCACATGTTTGTTGAAGTGACGTGAAGTCCGAGTCCACCCCAATGTGCAGCCTATGAGTGCACTGATATCATCAGTGGAAACTAGAGCACACTGCTAACAGCCATGGCCTGATATCATTTTGCTTTGGACACTAGGTACTGCCATGTCACCCAAAATAGCCACTGGGCCGTGCATGCAGGCCATTGCCACTCAACTCCCACAGTGGATTGATGGGCCAATTGTCAAACGGGCCACCTGCCCAGCCATTCAAAAGAACCACGGGGCCTGACCTGTGGCTAGGCCCACTGGCCACACACTGCCCGGGCCATGTCCCAGGCAACATAAAGTATCCACTGGTTCGGGCCTGCACCCCATAATGGTCCACTGGTATATTTAATTTCGGTTGCCATGCACAACATACATGGCTATACAATAGGTGTGTCATAGGTTTTGAAACAAAGAAAATATTTTACACGGATGGGTAGTTTCCCATGATGTACTCTGTGAAGTCATCTGTGATTATGTCATCAGTGTTCTCGAGTTTCTAGTGATGTCATCAATGATGGCCTAAGTGCTGCCCCCACTGATGTCATCAGAGTGCTAATGGGTTGCACAATGGGCACCTCCTACTTAGGTGGCGTAGCTTCCAACACTTGCCGACGTTTAAGTGTTTTAAACCATCACCCTAACATCCCTTCCACTTCCACTGCAGGTTTATCACTGAATTTGAGTTTTTTTTGTTATGTTCTCACACCACCGGGGGTACTACACAATGCTTTCTTTTCATATCACAGAAGTCCTATTCAATATCAGTATGATTCCAAAGCAGCATGCGCTATTTACCAATGACAGGTCCGAGGCGCACTGGCCATTTGCAACAATGAGAAATTGGGGAAGGAGTGGCTGCAATATTTGGAGGGTGATTTTAAAAGCTGTGCAGTGCACAAGTAAGGCACGAACGCAAGGTATCATCCATTTATGCCATTTAGTGCCAATGGAGGCAGGCATGGAGCTCGAAGGGGGAATATTTTCGCCGTGCTTCCCTTCTCCGGCTTCAAAGGGCACGTAGTTTAATGCCAGCATGACATTTTCATGAAGGTGTTAAACCAATGGATTCCTAAGGAACAAACCACCTGTTAGCACCTGATAATAAAAGCTTTCAAGTCCATTCAAACGCCGTCTGCAAAGCATCATTGGTAGTCGGCATTTACATTATCCACAAAAAGTAGAGGAAAAGTGTAAAGGCATTTGTGCCCGGTTTTACACTTTACTTTTAAACTCTGCTCTGCAAATATTTAAAATGGCCAGCAGGGGACCCCACGGCACTCAAGTGCTTACATTGGTGGTTCCCTACATGCAATTAACATGTTTTGTAAAATTACCCCGTTGCTGCTATAGCATATCGTTTTATTCGTTCTCGTATGAACACACTGCACATTTCTTAACTGTAAAAGTCCTGCGAGAACAGCTGACATCAATGAAAAAAGATGGCTGGAATGTGCCATATGAGATATAGGGTCTCACCACAATTTGGGCGGAGCGGTAAAAATGCAGCAGTAATGCTATAACAGTCTCATTACCGCTCCACCCAACTATTAGTTGGGCTGAAAGTTAGGGAATTCACCTTCACCTTCAGCTCCGAGCTGGGGGTAAATCTGCTGACTTTCCACTCATTGTTGGCGCAATTACCGCAGCAGTATTAGCTCCACAGTACTTGCGCTGAAAATGCCCCCTTAGGTCAAATGGACCCAATATAAATGGGGACTTTCCGCTGTACCACAACTCGGTATACGGCTCTGAATTGCTAGAACGCTATTGGTGTTGGGCGGTATCAGGGCGGATTTACCGCTGAGATACCGCCCACTCATGAAGAGGCCCATACACCGTTTGTTTGGGCCCGGTAACCCCCTCTTCTATCAAATAAAAAATAAATAAAAAGACCAATGTATACCAAAAGGCACATCTGCTTTGTGCCCAACTTGTTTCTTATTTGGTGCAAATCTGTCCAGCGTTTTGTTGCGGTGTGCGCATGTCTTAAGTATACACCTTTTCTTCGATTATGGCAAACCGAATGGGCTCGGTCAAAAAACAACTCTCCCCCACCACCCACTGCTTTGTAACTTTTACACCATTCTACTAATTTGCCCCAAATTTTCCAATTTGGGGTGTGGGAGTTAGATCAGTCTTTTTCTATCCAAATGTTTGCCACATGCATCCAACGAGAAAAAAAGTTATTAGCAATACAATGTTCACAAACATCTATGGTTCATAGGTTCCACCTTAGCTATAGGGCAGTGACCGCCACCCAGAAACAAACGTGTGTATGTACATTCTAACCTGAACACCTTGGGGAGTGGTCTGCCTAGCCCTTCATGGGACTGCCCCCCACACACACCCTTCATGAGAATGTTACATGTAGAAAAAGCCTGCTCACGTGCCAGGGTGGCAGTTGGACAGCAGGTTTATGGGCTAACATCGTATTCCTCCTCCTCCTCAGAACCTTGGTCATAAAGACTGATGGTGCAAGGTGCCTGTTAGGGCATCCGGCCACTGCATTGACAACCAAAGCATCGACAGCCAAACCATCTAATACATTTTTTTAGATGGTAAAGGGTTTAGTTTAATACAAATGGGGGTTTAAGGTTAAAAAAAGGGAGGATGGGGGACCACCCCCATTAAAAATAAAAAATTACAAAAAATGCCTTAGATGCATTTTTTTTTAGATGGTATGGCATTAGATGCTTTGACTGTCGATGGAATGACTATAAACCGCGTTAGGGGTGCCGCGCAGGTGTGCACTCAGTGCGAGTAGTATTAGCTGGTTTTAATCTTGATTTGAAAAGTCATAAAGGAGGTAGCTTTCTTTTTTCGGTTTTGACGCGACTCACGTTTTGATTCTGAGGGTGCTGCTGGGGGGTCAGTGTCATGTTTCTGTCTTCAGCATTGTGTTTGTGTTTTTTTATTTTATGTTTTAGCGTGAGGCCGCTGTTCTGGAGGCAAGGCTATTGAGCCCTGTTTAGGAGGCCCCTGCCGTTTTAAGTGTGCTCCTGCATGGAGTGTCTTTAGCTGTCGAGTGCACCATCTTTCTGAGTTGGCTCAATGCCAGGAAGTCTCTCCAGCCTTTTGGCGGCCCTGGTTTGGCTCCCGAGCTGCACTTTCTGAGGTGCTTTACAGGGTTGGGACGGCTGGCAAGGCACTCCTAAATGAAGGGAAACTCAAGTGACGACACAGTTTGACATATACCTTTTCTCCTCAACTCGACCAACAATTTGAGGCAGGTCTTCTTTTGAGGTCTGCGCCTTTGCAGCCTCCATAGAATTCGGCGCCAAGCACTGCTGTTTGGGACTATTTAGAGTCTTTGACTTAAATTATTTAAATGGCAAAAGGGTTTGGTCCTTTGGGGGGCAGCGGTGTCCATCCACGGGAACTTGAAATTAAGCTTTGGGCAACATTTAAAAGGACTGTTCTCCAATTAGGCCGACACAATTGGTATGTGTAGACCAATACATCACAAGTATATGTGCACAAAATGTTCATATAGAAACTTTCCCTAAATGCCTTTGTTAGGAATTAAGATCGGTAGGATGGCCAGTTCGCTGCTGTATGGGCGCTGCCGTTTAAGTCTACTTGTTGCAACCACAGTTGCTGCTTGAATACATTTTCTATTACCCCTTTGACCATCCAACAGCAGAAAAAAAAACATTGTGAGAGCATAGGCACCGAGGGATGTTGTCGGTGCTTGCATACAACCTGCAATACTTTGGACCAGCCACTAGATGGCAGAATTGGTATAGCATCTGACAGATCCACACTCTCCAAAAAGATATATTTTATATTTAATTAACGGGTGACGGTCAGCGCTCTGTATTTCAGGAGAAACCTCATTGTATTGGTAATAATGTTTTCACTTGTTTGAAGTAACCTTATGAGGTTTTCAAGCCTGAGGCCCCCCAAAATTGGAACTTTTGGCACAAACTTGTCCAATGGGCTAAACAGTTCCAAAGCATAGAACCAGGTTTTTTTTCCCTTTAATTTCTGCACTGGAATTTTCGTAGAACAAAACGTAGGCGAAAACAGCAGAATAGATCTCCAAATTCGCAATAAGTTGGGCACAAAGCGGGGAAAACTTGCCTTTGGGGGGTGGGGGGGGGGGTTGATGCAAATCCCTCCACCACTTGGCTTTTCCTGCTTTTCCCAGCTCTGTTTTTAGCCCAGTAAAGACTAGTCTTTTCTAACCCTGTCTGGGCACTATGGTAACGGTACCACTTGTCGTACTGTTTGAGTTTCCATGGTTGATCCCAATTTCTTGAAAGAACAGCCTGCCCTCGACCCACATTACCAAAGTAAGCCAAGTTCGGATATAAATTAGGGTCAATGCCCACCCGCCTTCTACCCTCCCCCGTACTTCTAGCCAGAATAATAACCCTTTTTGTGCGTTTCCCTGGGAATGGGACCAAGAGGGCGGCCCTTTCTCATTACAGCAGAAGGCAGGGATCCCATGTGCATATAACAGAATATGCCCGAAACAGTTAGTATTCTGGGTTTCAATTTGGCAAAATCACTCCCTATTAATGAGCAGCTTCTGATAAGGAACGCCTCCAGCCTGCAACATCCAAAATCCACGTGTGTAGACTGGACTTCCTGTGCTGGATTGCTTTCCCCATCGGAACATTCCCAAGGGTGCACTCGCCCTCCAGAAGACCATATTTTTGACAGAAGTGGTTAGGAGAAAGGCAGACAGTTAGATAACCCGTTATCAGAGCTCCCTTTCTTCTGAAGACGTGCCCTGTTCTGGGCCCCCTGACTCGCGTCTGTTAGTCCCCTGCCCGGTTCTCCACCACTGGCAGATGGGATGGCACACCCCATGAGCAGAGAGCTTGCATATGCTATAGCATTCCGTAGAAACACCAACGCACTTCCTTCGGTCTGTACTTTGTACAGAGGCCTGAGGGGAACACTGTAAGGATGTCGGCGTTCAGTGATACCCAACTGTTTGGGCCCTGCAACTGCTAAATCAACCAAGGACATTAAGAACGCAGCTAGAGCCTAAACCGGGCCCATCCAAGACTGCATTCCGCCTCCGTCAGTCGATAAGAGGGTTATGGATAGTTGGGAAAGATGGCAGAAGAGGTAACATTATTATCGTGGATGATTCATACTAAGTACTGTATACAAATGACACATTGAAGTGCAGCATATTTTTTTTCACTGCTATGAATGTTCACTTTTACCTTCCGAAATGTCCATGCATGGTTTGCAAGAGTCCCTAAAGCTCCCTTTCAGGTCATTGGTTGCCAGCGCTATGCAGGTAGACAGGATGTCAGTGCTATTTATGTGATGATGTATTCTTAACAATACAAGGAGTTAAAGAAAGGAATTATTTTACAATGTTTTGTGCACTGCATATTGCTTGCACTGTATATAGTTTAAGTTTTTCCGAAATAAACATCAGTCACTACATTGGGTTACTTGCTGGGTAATTTGTAATGCCTTATAACACGTCTACATTGTCTTTACCGTTTTGCGCAGGTTTCTGAAAAGTTGCAATGCACACGTTAACAATAAATATCAGACACACATTCATTACTAAATATTTAATCTTATATAATTTTATTTACAGAAGAGAACAGCATTTGTTTTAAAAGTGTTCGGACCACGTGTGCAAATAATATTTATCTAGAGTTGATCCTTTCCTATCCCCGATCATGCCCCCCCCCCCTTACCCCCCACCCCCTCTGGGGGGGCGATGGGATATTCAAATTAGCAGCAAGAAAAGGTAGGGTAACAGGGCCTTGAAAGGAGTTGGGTCACACACCCTTACTCGGCAGGTACTGTGCATCGTGTGGGGGGAAAGCCGGCATCATCTTGCGTCACGGGGGAACCAACCTGTGCACCAATCTTCTCCACTGGGCACCACCCACAGCCCTCAAAGGTGGGCACTCATCCCCTTGCACCATTTGAAGCATAGGTGCACATCATGTGAACTTGGAAGGACGCCCACCTGTTGCCACCACATGGAGAACGAGGGCACCATGAGCCCACAGAAGGGAGCCCACCTGATAATCCCATCACTCCACGTGGAGCATGTGGACCCATTCTCAGTTCACACAGGCAGACCCATGTAGCACCCCCATCTTGCTTTGCGGAGCGTGTGGACCTGTTCATAGACTGCAAGGGAGGCGACCAGCCACTCCCCACTTGAGGGTGGACACACAAGATAAGTACAGGGGGACTGGTACAGCAGCAGCTGCCTACAAGGAGCATTAAGGGCGTTGTGGAGTCCGGAGGGATCCCACTTCTTTCCCCCAACGTGGAGGGTGGTGGTGCATACGCAGCCAGAGAAGGACACAAGGCTGATCCTCACACGGAGCATGAGGCTATCATTCTGAGGCTTGACGATGGAGCCATCTGCTACTTTCCACACAGACGCTACGGGGTGGTGGTGGGGGACAAACATCAAATAGCACTCAATCTGGACCAACCATACTGAGCTTGAAGGGAGTGTCACATGGGTAGGCAGAGGATACCCAGTTTCTTCTGTTGGAAGCACATCACCGACAGCTAATTTGACGTTTGATCTGGTGTTCTTGTATTGACATGAAAGGAGAAGTTACAGAACTTCAATTTTGATCTTATGTATGCAGCTGGACTCAGACTAGGCACCCCCGGAGTACACACATCTCGCTTTTGGATTTACTACAGCTGAGGTCAGGCTGGCCTGGCGCGGGGGAGGGGGGCAGGGGAGAATGCACAACACACTTTTTTTTTAATCTAGTATAACAAGGTATAATATCACATGTTTGATCAAGAATATTTGTGCTTAGGCATAGAACTTCATTTGTTATCGGGTACAACTCTCCTCACACAAGGTTGCTGTATAAAGTCCCATTTGCTAAAATAGTTGTGCTAAATCTAGTTCCCTGCTTTTCAGGTACAGGTATACAGGTGTACAGAGGTGCACGCACGCACACACACGGAATTTGATTCATGAACTAAAAACGGGCCGCCATAATACACTCTCGCATTTTCTGACTCAGCCTCTCTTGACAGCTCTGTGGCAGCAACAACTAGTCCCCGCCCCCCCCCCACACACACACACACACCTCAGAATCATTGAAGTGTGTTGAGAGATTGGATTCGTGACGTGTGCTTAGGAGAATGACACGTGCCCTTTCTTGTGCACCAGCATGAGTCCATGCACATTGCCAGTGTCCTGCAGAAACACATATATACACACACAAACATATATACATACATACACACACACACACACATACATATATATACACACACACACATCTCAGAAGACAACACATGGCACTTTGTTGCCTTGTTTAAGCCGATCTTCCATTTTGGAGCACATTTTACTGAAATAATTATATATCTGGGCCCACAATCCCATCTCCACAACCTTTGCTACCACGAGTAAAGAGGAGTGCGGCCATGTTGAACAAAGAGTTGAAGACGGGCCTGAGAAAAGGTCTAGGCAGGTGACACGGGTGAAGTGCATTCAGGAAAAACCTCAGATATTCTGGCCCTTAGAAACGAATGCTAAGAAGGGGAGCCCCCAAGAAGGGTGAGGGGGACAATAGGGAATGTAAGGTGGTGCCTGGATAGAAGCAAAAATGACAGTTCTTGAGATGAAACGCAGAGGAATGGGACTGTTGTAGGTTAAGCAAAGTAACGAGTATCCTGGAGAGGAACTTTGAGGAGGAATCAGTCATAGTCTCTTTGGAGAAGAAACTTTGGAAGAGGGGGCCTAAAATGGAACACTTAAGAGCTGGGATCCTGAGAAGAGGCAAACATTTTTTGCGCCAGATCCTGGGGAGGAAATGCAGGCGGTATTCTGGCAGAAAAGCTGGGTATTGGAGATCCCTGTGTAGGGAACTCCTGGAAGGCCTTCTGGGAGGAAATGTTACAAAGACACAACTTTGAAAAGAGGTAAAGCCAGGCGGTGTAAGGAATTTAGGAAAGGTGGGGCCCCATTTGGAGGGAGTGCTTTGTTGTGAAAGTTCCTGGGGGAGGGCACACAGTGTAGGGATCCTTAGGGAAAGTGTCGGTGTACATGTTCCAGACCCTCGCAACTAACTATTCAGTTCTGTCGTCCCCACAAGTCTGGGCTGTCTTAGTAAGCAGCTGTAAATTAAGAGTAGCACCTGTTAAAACAATAAATACTAGCTTTTCTTTCCAATAAACTCTAGACGTCTTTCTGCCCTAGAAAAATAATGATAAAAATAATTGTACAATTCTGAACTTTGCTGATGAAACGTTTTAAGGTGTAGGGTGTATGCAAAGGGGCAGGGCATCCACTGACTCTGTTCGATCCTCTGTCCAACAGCACGTACAGAGTCCAAGGTAACCATGTGGATTGTACGGTTGTTGGACACTTTCCCCATGACCTCATGTCTTCAGACTGCAGCTCCAGTCCGACACACACTGGCAGATTCAGAACCATGACTGCCTTTTTACTTTAATTTCTCTTCCGTGTCTGGTGAGAGCGGAGTGTTAAGGAGCAGCACACACCCAACTGCTGGCATGACCACAGAACTGCTGCAGTGTAAACAATGCCTAGATACACTGGACATAGGTGCAAAGGGGTCCAACGACATGTTGGCGCCATGCCAGCCCACACACAGAAAGCAAGCCTCTGTTGGAAGGCTAGTTTTCATCATGCGCCCACTTCTCTGTCTATCAGGCCGATTTTGCCATCAAATGGCAGCCCTGTCGTTTTCTCCAGTCTGCGATGCTTCTTGATTACTGGTGGAGGCGGCTCAGCCAGCAGAATCTCACGGATGCGTTCGATGCATACAGTTGTTGCCTCACGCGTCTCACGGGATAGCTGAGAGAGGCTTAGGAATCCGTGGGGCAAATCCTCAATAATCTGTAGGGTGACCACCTGACCCAGACCACGTAGCCGCTTGGCAAACATCACAGAGTCATCCAGCATAGGGTCCAGCGCGCAGGCCTGAAATGAAAGAGAAGGTCTGTGAGTGACTGCAAGCAGAGACATGGTTACAGATTCAGAGAAAGAGGATGGAACAGGAGGTGGAACAACTGGAGGAGGGGAGGAATTGTGAGGGTGTACAAAGAGACACCGAGGCTTGAGAAAGATAGAAAGAGGAAAAGAAAGCTAAATAGAAAGAGATCGCTTCCAATCTAGTTTCAAACCTCATTGGGTGGAAACTGCACTTCATGTCTCGAATTTCACTTCTTTTGGCTGTCGCTCAACTGTTCTGTGTGTTGGTGTTATTATATCTTTCAGCCTCCTTCGACACTATCAGTGACTCTATCCTTTCTAAATTAGGGATCTCAGGTGTCGTACACCAATGGTTTTCATCCTATCTCTCAAAGCGTACATATACTGTCTCCTGGGCAGGTCAACCATCTCCTGCTCGCCTGCAACGCTTTGGTGACTCCCAGGGATTCGTTTTGGGTCCCTTACTTTTTTTTTATACACTTTCCTGATTTCCAAAACTATTGCCTACTTTGGTTTCTCTTGGAACCTCTATGCAGATGATACCACAATGTTCTTCTACTTTTCATTATTGTCCGAGTTCCTCCTCTCTTCCCGTTCTTCCAATCTTCCTGCCCTTCATTCGTGGATGCTTTTACACTCACTACACTTTAATCCATCTAATACAGAGGTTTTGATTTTTCTCTCTTCTCCCACGATGTCTGCGCCACCTACTCCTAGTTTCTTACCTCCTAGTCTTCCATTTTCATCATCTGCTAGGAATCTTGGGGTCACTTTTGACCCTTCCCTCTCCTTTTCTCCTCCTATCTCAGCGTTGGCTCAATCCCCTCGCTTTGCTTTACACAACATTTGTTCATGTTAGAAAAATTCGGATTTCTTTGGTCTTTTCCCACTTAGATTACTGTTCCGCACATTTGGTAGGTCTCCCAGTTTATGCCTTATCTATCTTTAAGGCTTCTATTCGTCTTCCCCCTCGTTCTTCTATTTTCGACTTTTACTTCGCTGGTTACATTCCGCTATTGGATCCTGTGTCATTTCCCTTGTATCATTTATGAATATCTACACGGTCTTGCTCCTCTTTATTTGTCTTCACTTGTTTCTTTGTATACTCCTTCTCGCTCCCTGCGTTCTGCTTCATTTCTTTTATCTGTACCTAGGTGGCTCTTTGCCCAATCCAGTTTTGAAGCTTTTTCTGTGTTAGCCCCCAAACATTCGAATACTCTACCACTGCATGTCCGTTCTGCCTCTACTCTGGCAACCTTCCACACCCTACTTAAGGACCACTTCCTCTCTCTTGCTACTTCTTCTGGATTCTTTTATTTTCTTTGTTATGTCATTTGCAGTGCCATTTAATTACTTTGTAACAATGTTTTGGCCAAAGTGCTTCACAAATAAATGAATACAAATACAAGAAAGGAAGAAAGAGTAAGAGATAGCAAGGAAGAAAGGATGAAAGAGGAAGAGAAAGACTGGCTGGGAGCGCCTCTGAAAGGCAGATATATGAGAGAAAGACGAGGGACTCAGACGGGGGACTTAAACTGTCCTCTGAGAAAGAGGATGGAACTGAAGGTGGCACAATTAGGGGAGGGACTAGGAGTGTGTACAAAGAGACAGAGGCTTGATAGAGATAGAAAGAAAAAGATAGAGAAGGTTAGGGTAAGAGAAAGCTACATAGAAAGAGGCAGAGAACGACTGAGACTGCAAGCAGAGACAGACTGGCACAGGGAGACTCTTTAAGAGACCACGTTCAGAGAAAGAGGATGAAACCAAAGGCGGCACAATTAGACGAGGGGAGGGATTGAGTGTGTACAAAGTATCATAGAGGCTTGATAGAGCTAGAAAGAAAGAGATAGAATGAGAAAAAGATAAAGATAGAGTAAGAAAAAGTGAGAGAAAGATACAGATAAAGAACGAGAAAGCAAGGAAGAAAGATAAAGATTGACTGAAAGAGCACATGAAAGATAGATCTGAGACTGAGTATAGGGACTGAGGTGGGCTACGAGCAACTGAATGACTGAAATCAGAGAAGCTACGAGTGACTACTATTAGCAAGGACAGTGCCAACACGGTTTTCCTTAGTACTGTGTTCAGGGCGTGAAACAGACCTACCGACAACTAGGCAAAATGTTTCCCTCCAAGTTCACCAGACTCTCATGGTGTTTATCATGACCAAGCAGCCAACATATATATTTTTATCGACTCTCCAGGTACAAATGGCAGTGTGTAACTTTGTACAGGACTGCCCTCACGATTATGAGTAACCAACCTCAACCTGTCAAAACTATTTTTGATAAGTTAAGAGTTCGCCAGACACATAGACTCTGAAGATTATAGTGGTGCCACTGGAGACCACGCTGGCCCGGAAACACTGCCCGGATGCTGATACGCTGCAGCTGTGCAGTAACTGGCCTGAGTGACAGGGCCATGGACCTTACCTTAGACATAGACTCTGGTTTAGCGCTGAAGATTATAGTGGTGCCACTGGAGATCACGCTGGCCCGGAAACACTGCCCGGATGCTGATACGATGCAGCTGTGCAGTAACTGGCCTGAGTGACAGGGCCATGGACCTTACCTTTGCAAGGGGTGGATTGGGACTCTTTTCAGGCTGATGCGGGAGACCTACCAAGGGGCTGTCCAGAGTCTGTCCTACTCCAGAGGCGGGCGGGGGGGTTGTGAGGGAGTGCCCCAGTCTGTCCCCCCCCCCACATGTGCCTGGTCGAAAAGGCACAGTACAACGCTCGATCGCCACACTACTACCGTTCATAAGTGCTGCCCAGTGTTCTTTCATTTACCTTGCAGAAACTCCTACGACACACAAAGAAAAACCCAACTCAAAAGAGAGCTTACTGCGAACAATCAGACCTATACAAAGGAAAGCCGCTGAAGACCAGAACAAAACAAACAGCTTAATGATCACCTGCAGCAACGGTGCCTTGCTGCGGCATAGCAGGAACACAGAGAAGAGCGACACACATTCATCACAGGGCACCAGTGAAGCCGCACTTTAAAAGTGGTGGGGCTTAAAATACTATTTATGCTGTTCTACCTGTGTAACCTTGTCCCTGGGGCAAGGTCGGATAGAGAAAGGCCCACAGGGATAAGTCAGCACTGCAGTCAATGGTAGGGGGAGGAGATGGCCACAACAAGGAAGGGGTAGTATAAATAGAGAAGGTGATAGGGGGGCTAAGTGTGGTTGTTCACATGAGGTCAAGGGGCAAGGAGGTACACCAAGAAACCAGGGGGTGGAAGGTCAGAGGAGTGTGGAGGAAACTAGCAGAGAGTGTTGAATGTGAGGTATTTGGTTGGGGAGAGAAAGTGGTGTGAGTGTGTTTGGTGAGTGAGTCAGGCTAAGTGGGAGAGAGGTGGCAAAGTGAGAGTGAGTGAGAAAGGTGACTGGGAGACTGAAAGGATGGGGTGTGTGGGAGAAGGCGGGGTGGAGTGTAGAGTGGACAGTAAAGGAAAGTGGAGAATAGAGGGCAGTGGAGAGTAGCAGTAGAGAGGACAGATGAGAGTGTAGTGGAGAACAGTAGTGGAGAGTAGAGTGAAGGGTAGAAGGAAGGAGTAGATATAACATGGAATAACATCTGAATGACAGACGCAAAGTAGCGAATAGAGAGTGGGGGAAGGAGAAAGGGGAGAGTAGAAGAAAGAGAAAGCAAAGAAAGGAACACCACAGTTAGGCATACAAGAGAGTGGTAAGAGCGAGTGAGACCTGGGTGGTTGGTAGGCACCATTTCCTATTTTGAAGAACACCATAATTCTTGTGCGACACCAGGCTAGGCTCTACCTAGAAGAAACCGTGAGGGAGTGAAATGGATAAGGCTGTTGCCTTGAGGCCCCCACCTTAAGCCAGGAAGAGATGGCTGAGGTTACCGATCTCTAGTGCCATCCTGGGGATTAGAGAAGTCTGGGCTAGAATGCAGGAAGTCCATGGGAAGACAAGAGAAGGACGGCCATTAGTTGAAGCCGCTTGAAAATGATGATAACCCTTGAACTGTCTCCAAGAGTTAATGTGTTCTTGAGGCCATCTGTGACACCTCTCCTGGTTCTCATGAGAAACAGGTGGCGTTATGGGGGCACAAGTCATCAGAGTCCCAGGAGTCTTTGCACGAATGTTCTTTGCATTTCAGTTTGTTTGGTAATACTATGCATCTATCTGTTCCCAGCTCTTTAGTCGTCGGGTGCTCCCGTCTCATTTTGGGCTACACAGCAAAGCATCTTCTGGAGGATAGTAATCCAATTTTATGCCAAGGAACCGTTTACTACTGCAAACTGAAAATATGTTGCAATTGCTGCCGCCATCTTTGAAGCTCCCCCAACCTACTCGCCCAGGTTACATCTCTAGGGAAAAACAGGGTACCTTTGGGGCTTAACATTTCTCAGGGGGCACAAGACACTGAACTACATCCTGTGACCAAGTCACGGTCAGAGCGCCCACCCGAGACCCTGGTGGCACAAGGAAGATCTGCTGCTGCCATGAGACATGGCCATGACTATTGTCATGGTGCGGCCCTCAGCAGTGACTTTGTGGGTAGTGGAAAGAGTGGGGGGTCATGGATTCCACTCACACAGCCACCCTTCCAGGTCTGCATGAGTTGTATTGCAAGGGGAAGAGCGTGAACGTCAGTTCCTTGTGCAGGTAAAATCAGAAGGTGGAGAGGTTGGTCAGACTTTCCACTGGTAAGCGAGAACTTGCTTGTTCAAGAGCGATGGCCAGAATGGCGGACAGTGGCCAACATCCCAGAGTGCCGTGCATCAAACACCATGGTGAGGTCAGACTGCCTTGCACATCAAGCCACCTGACTCAAGGATACTGCAGGCACACCAAGTTTTACAAATTCTTTAAAATATCACTAGTCCTGCAGGACTAATCTCAGGATGTGGTCACTGCTTCCATAGGTGGGGTCCCTTTCCACAAAGCCAGGGAGGTGAGGCCGCTACCCGATAGTTCCCATAGGAGTGGTACTCAGAGGATGGACCTCATGGGAGGGGAAACCCCCCTGTGCGACCAGTAACGACAATTATTGGAGAACACAGTATTCACCCAATACCTTCGGCTCTCCTTCAACCCCACTCTCTCCAGACCTGTCCTCCAATCCCATATACCTCAGTAGCCTGCAGGATATAGGGTTGAGACGAGGAAGAATAAGGGTAACTCTTATGAAGATCTGAAACGGAAAAAGACAGACAAGGAGGAGGGCGGATCCGCAGGGATCACGCAGAGGAACTTGTTTGAACTGTCTAGTTTTCTATTACAGGCCTTAATGGGATCACAAAAAACACTGACAAGGGTCTTACCCAGATGTTAGAAGCTCCCCAAGGCACGTCTACACTGAAGGGGCGGTCTCCACCGGATCCGCCAAGTGAATCAAGAGGCTGGCTGTGGGAAGCACCCGTAGAGCAGTACGGCGGGGAAGCCCCGTTAGGCGAAAAGGAAGATGCTGAAGTGAATCTGAAGTCACAGAGCCGCTGCAGAAAGCCAGGAAGAAACCTCAAACGACAGCGAAGCAGAGCAGGACAAGGAGACGCCCAAGAAAGAATGGAGGGCAACAGCCTTAACACACAAGGTATTTGGGTGGCTAAGCCTATGGTTGGGGTGTACAGAGGGTGCAGGAAACCCTGAGAAGCATAGTGAATACAAAAGGGAGATAAAGAAGGCAACCCTTATGTGTGAATAAGAGACTTTTACCCAACCAGGGAAATAGGGTATGGGACTACAATGAGAAAAGAAGATATCATGTAACAAGGAGGTCTATCTTCCTTGTGGCAGTACTTGGAAGGGAAGTGACCCAGGGCTGCCACAATAGGTGAACCATGGATGGAACGGATGGAGTGGATGGAACGGATCGAATGGATGGCGTGGATTGAGTGTGGGGAACGGATGGAGTGGATGGAACAGACGGAGTGGGTGGAACGGACAGAGTGGGTGGAACGGACAGAGTGGGTGGAACGGACAGAGTGGGTGGAACGGACAGAGTGGGTGGAACGGACAGAGTGGGTGGAACGGACAGAGTGGGTGGAACGGACAGAGTGGGTGGAACGGACAGATTGGGTGGAACGGACAGAGTGGGTCAGATGGCGACGATGGAACGGATGAAGCGGATGGAACGGATGAAGCGGATGGAACGGAAAAAGCGGATGGAACGGAAAAAGCGGATGGAACGGAAAAAGCGGATGGAACGGAAAAAGCGGATGGAACGGAAAAAGCGGATGGAAAAGGATGGAGCGGATGGAAAAGGATGGAGCGGATATATATTTTACGCTATGTATATGCTATGTACCTGTATCCCCATGTTATCTGTATCACATGTTTACCCTATCCATCCTGTCGCTTTATATACGTATGCCGCTATGTACGTACCCTGTCCTGCTCCCGTGCTAAGTCACAGGTGATTTACTGATAACCACCATATCACACTACTACGCGTACTCTCTCCTATACACCATCATTCACCTAGAACACAGCTATACTATGACACATTCGCCCTAGCTGTTCTCATAATAACATGACCCCACAAACTCCTCATCATCCCAAAAAAACACAGCTAGCTGAGCACATACCGGCTAGCTTAGGCGTCTCCACAGGCTTAAAGAACTCAGTCTGGGTGTCCATGCTCCAGACTGAACACATCCAACTGATTTCCTCAACACCACACCTACCGCTAAGAAGCAGCTATCATGCAACAACCACACCAGCTACACACACACACACACACACACACACACACACACACACACTATATATATATATATATATATATATATATATATTATATGTATAGATATATAAAATTTGCTCTCTCTCTCTCTCTTGACTTGAAATGCGGTTCCCGAGGTCGTTCAACCTACCAGCATTTTAAGGTCATACCAATGATACATAAGGCACTATATAAATGCCAAGTAACATAACAGAGAGCATTGCACCCATGAAGCCAGTACTTGGCAGGGGAGTAAACCAAGTCTATATATGAAACGAAGAAACCAGAGTCTGGGACCCACTGTAGCTAGGAGGAGCAAGACCCAAGCTCACTGGCGTAATGGGGGACCCCACGGTGCCCCCGCTAATACACGTCCTGAGAGGGGGCCCCGCTTGTAGAAAAAAAATGGAAACAAATATTTGTTCAAATTATTACTTTTTAATGTTTTTTTAATTCACTCTGCATTCATAAAGCAATTGTTTCTGTAACAGAAATAATTTCTTTATGAAGGCAAAGTGACTACAAAAATAAACTTTCTTTTTGAAGTCCGAGGACTCCCCTCCAGGCCATGGAAGACCCCAGGCTGGAGGCCCCCATGTTATGGGGCCAGGGGAGCCCTATGACTTCAAAAATAAATAGTTTATTTTTGAAGTCACTCTGCCTTCATAAAGAAATTATTTCCGTTATGGTGTGGTCCGTAACAGAAATAATTTGTTTATTTTATGAAGTCAGAGTGACTTCAAAAAGAAACAATTTCTTTTTGAAGTAATAGGGCTCCCCTCAACCCCATGCGTGTGCGAGGGTATTTTGAAAGGGTGTACACTTAAATGTGTAGGTGGCTGCCTGTGTGAGTGTATGGTGAAAGGGTGCACACAAATGTATGGGTGGCTAGGTGTGCGTGAGTGCATGTACGGTGAAAGGGTGCACATTTAAATGTATGGGTGGGTGCCTGGGTGTGTGTGCCTCTATGGTGAAAGGGTGCACACTCAAATGTATGGATAGCTGGGTGTGCGTGTGTGTATATGGTGAACAGTGTGTGTGCTTGTGTTCAGGGGCACAACACCACCCACATTTCAGGGGGCTAATCCTTCAAATGTTGGGAGAGGCGCTAACTTCACAGGCGGTGGGGGAGTGACAAACCTATTTGTGTGGGGCATCTAACTTTTTTACGCATTTTAATGATACTAACATAGTGCAGCTTCAATGTTACTAGCAGTTAACACTCCTTTAAGTCTGAAAGCACCCACTTATGGAATGCTGTGAGAAGGAGTGGTCTCCTGTTCCCTCTATACCCTTCCAATCACTCCCCTGGCATGCAAGTACTAAACCCACATCACGATTTAAATTGCCTAAAAATAAATTGGCATTTGAATGCAGGTACTAACAGTGAAATGCTTTACGTTAGTAATCAATTGCTGGGCCCTTGTTAACAGCGAAACCCAGGTGCCGTTTAACAGCTGCGCCCTGTTCTGTCCGGCAGCTGCTCTGAAGGTCAGCCAGGTTGAGTCAACATAGCCCAACATTTCTGGGGGTTTTGGGGGAGTGCTGAAGCCCAGTCAACTCAATGGTGTTAAGCCACTACTTGTATTAATGCCTTGATTACTTATTGGTAATTGTCATTACTCCTAGCCCTATTCTTCCTCGTCCCTGTACTTGTGTATGAGGCAGTACTTGTATAGGAGGCACTCTGCCTCATACACACGTACTGGGATGAGGCAGGGGTACATGGAGGTAATGCCTGACTCAGCTCCCTGTAATCTTCCTTAATCCTAGTCACACTCTTCCTCATCCCAGTACTTACCTATGGGACAAGGAGCCTCATATGTAAGCTCTGGGACAAGGAAGAGGGACGGGATGGTAATTCTGGGACAAGGAGATGATTTCGGAGGTTGGGATAGGGGGTGGGAGGGAGAGGGGGTGTGAGAGGGCGGTATTGGTGACAAAGCATGATGGGTGTCCATGCCCAGGCTAAGCAGGCAAGATATGTGGCATTAGTGGCTAGGGAGGCATTTTGGAGCAGCGAGTCTAAGCATTCCTCAGTTTGGTATGACTTTTTTTACTGCACATTTCTGATAAAGCAGTTCTGCTAAGTGTAATTACCTGGCTAGACTGGCATTTGGGTGCTGCCATTCTAGCCGTTTCTTACTGCGGCATTGTATATTTTTCTGGGCATCTGTGATAAAATGAAATAATATATAAGTTATTTATAACACGCCTGTACACAAGTGTTTCTAAGCTCGACAAGACAAGGGAGGGAAAATGGAGGGTGGACAAGACAAACGATCTTACTAGGCCTTGTGTCATTCAGATCGTGCGAGAATGAGAGGAAGAGGGGAGGGGAAAAGAGGCCATTAATGCTCCGAGTAAGTGCCGCCAAGGCAGTGCAGCTCTGGGTAGTGCAAGGAGAACAAGGGACTCTAGAGTTACAGCTACAGCCCCTACGTGCGTGGTATGCCCGGAGGCAGTGTAAGGGTTACTGATCAAGAAAGAACCTGGACTCAGTGAGACTCTGAGGGTAGCCAAGCAACCAGTCAGTACAGCAGACGGATAGATCAGCAGGGGAGGGAGAGAGAGAAAGCTGAGAAGAGGAACGTTTTGAGCTGCTTCTGGAACTTCAGTTGGTCCACTCAAGTTTAAGAAGAGGCAGGCTTCCGGAACATCAGGTGGTCCGCTCAAGTTTGAGAGGGGCAGGGAGGTCATTCCAGAGGGAGGCACCTGCAGAGGAGAGCGATCGACACCCCACTCTCTGCCTGGAGAAGCGCCTAACCTTAGAGAGTTGGAGGTAGCTAGGGGAAGAGCACGACGAGAAGGAAGGTAATTTGGAAGAGAGCGTTGGATGTAGTGTGGGCCACAACCCCAGAAAGCCTTGTGGACAATGCAAAGGGTCTTGAACTTGATCCTTGCAGCCACCAGGAGCCAGTGGAGAGATTTCAGGGCTGGAGAGATACGATCCCTGGGCTTGAGGCCAAGGATATGTCTCGCATTCCTGTTCTGGATTAATTGAAGAGGGCGAAGAGTAGAGGAAGGCAGATTGAGAAAGAGGCTGTTGCAGTAGTCCAGCCTAGATAGAAGCAGGGCTCTAGAGACAGTGAGCTTCTGGGGGAAAGTGAGAATGAGAAGAGTACCTTTGAGGAGGAGCAGTTGGTGGAACTTCTTGGCGACCTCCGAGATGCGAGGAGAGAAAGAGTGTGGAGTCGAAGATGACACCAGGTTTTTTTGCCTTGCAGGAAGGCGAAGGAAGAGGGCCAGACGTGGGGTACCAGAGTGAGAGAGGGTTGGCAGGGGTCCCAATGAGAAAGATCTCCGTCTTACTGGCATTAAGGCAGAGATCGTTGGAGGTTCACCAAACCTGAATTGCTGATAGTCAGGAATGAGTGAGAGAAGAGAGGAGCCTGAAGGAAAGCTGAGTGTCATCCGCATAACACTGACATTTGGAGAAGGTAGAGATCAGGTGGGCCAAAGTAGAGGTTGAAAAACTAGGGTGAGAGGATATAGCCATAGGGAATGCCACAGGTGGAGAGAGAGAGGTGGCTGAGAGAAAGGGACAAAGTTGGACCTGGGAGGGGCAGTCCAATAGGAAGGACGTCAGCCACTCCAGGGCTTGATCCATGATGCCCAGGTTCTCACATAGTTGATTGATCAGGATGGCGTGGTTGACTGTGTCGAAAGTAGAGGAAAGATCAAGGTGGATTAGGACAGAAGGAATGCTGGAATTAAGGTAAGAGAGCAGATCTTCACAGGTGTTCAGGAGAGCAGTTTCTGTGCCTCTGGCAGCTCTGAAGCCAGACCTATGGTCATGGAGACAACCAACAGATTCAGTGTGGAGGGTAAGCTGGGATATGGCCAGCTTTTCCAAGAGTTTGCCCAGAAAAGGGGGTGATGGAGATTGGGCGATATTTTGCCGGAGAGGAAGGATCGGTAGAGGGCTTCTTGAGGAGTGGGTGACCAAGGGAGCGCTTAAGGGGGGAATGTTCCAGTGGCGAAAGAGTGATTACAGAAATCGGCCAAGGCTGGAGTGAGGGTGTCAATGGTCCTTGATGGTTCTGGAGGAGCAGGGGACCACCTGTTTGGAGGACACTTTCATAGATTGGTCTTGTCTAGAAACCTTGTCAGGTATTGTCAGTGAGAAAGAGGAGAAAGCAGGAGGAGAGGTAGAGATGGCCAAAGGGGGGTCGAGAAAGTAAAAGGGAGAGGAAGAGGAGATAGAGGACAGGATGTACAGAATTTTAGTGGAGAAGGGAGAGGCCAGAGCCATACAAAGGGCCTGGGAGGGAACAGGAGAGGTAGAGACCGCAACAGTTCCTTGCAGATTTTATAGAGTTTGGCCGTTTTAAGAGGCCGCAAAGACCCGGGCTTGAATGTGTGCTCTCTTCTTGATGAGTGTTATTGCTCCAACTGGCATTTTGATGTAACCAGTCTAGGTATGTCAAAATGTAGCCTGCATGCTTTGGTGTAATGTTATTACGTGTCTACACTGATCAACATTGTTCAGCCAGTGGGACATGTTTTCAATTTGGCATGGCATTTTTAATAGCAAAGCATTAATTTTCCTGTGCACTGTTGGTGACTTGCATGTATTGGATTGGTGCTACCCTACAAAACAATTGCAAACACTCTGGCTTTTTAGCCAATTTTTCTCAGAAAGTGTGCTGTATATTGCAATAAAACACATAGGGCCTCATTAGGCTGCTGGCGGTAGCCGTGCCTGTAATGCAGGCACGGCTGCTGCCGGAATCTTTTTGTTACCGGCGTCCAGGAATGGGCAATTACCGGGTCATTACGGCCTTTCTGTACCCGGTTTATGCTCATTCCTGGGCTCCGGAAATAATTCTTCCCCATTCCCATTTGAGCCCTATAGTGCTCAATGGGAATGGGGAAGCCGGATGCACCGGTGCATCCAACATGCTGTGCTCGCAGGTGCCACTGGTGGGCAGCAAGGCAACAGCGAGCACAACTCCTAGTTTGCCAGTCCGGACACTACGGTAGCGGCAAGGTTACTGGTACCGTAGTTATAAACTTATAATGAGGCCCATATTTATATCTTTATCCTAGTACAGTGTTTAGCATACACCTTCCTAGGCATGTTTGTGCGTATTGTGCAAGCGTGATAATCTAGGCCGGCCCATAGTGTGGCACGACCCGTGATTTGTTGCTGAGTTGGGGGGGGGGGGCCCTTAGCATGGCTCGCAGGGGGCCCCCCACATTTTGTGTTATGCCACTGCCCAAGCTGTTCTTCACCGCCGAGCTTGGTAAGAGGAAACCAGGTCTGACAACCAGGGTCTGGGATCCACTACAGCCTGGCAAGCATCCAAGTCTTTATTCATCGTCGCAGTACCTGCTAAGAGGAGACCAGGTCTGCCAACCAGGGTCTGTGACCCTGGAGAAAAGAGAAGAAGCTTGAGAAGAACTAGTTGGGAGGGGAATGAAGGCATTTCTCCACCAACTGGTGAACTGTGGAATAAGCTGGACCAGGGCTAGGGAAGGGAGACATTCCCCCATTTTTTTTCTGAACTGCCAAGAGAGCCTGAATAAGGGAGACATTCCCCCCTTTGTGGTGCTCTGCCTGTCAGGAAGGGAGTCATTCTTCTGGGTCAAGAGGACAAGAAGGCAGGGACAGAGCTAGGATTCTGACATTGGACGTATTGCTTTGGACCTCCTGACTGAGATCGTAGTTATTTTGGTTGAGGCAAGGAAACCCCTCTTAGAGTTAGGGCAATATAGGTGTTTCTTTTAACTTTCTCATTTGAATAAAGGTTTATGCCAACCATCATGACCCTTCTGTGTCAGAGTCTAATTTCTGAACCTTTACAGCTAAATGTACCTAGCCAATTGTAAGGAAAGAAACAAAAATACCAGTGCTTTCTCTTAAATGGTGCATTTCACCAGTCATACTTGGCGCAATGCTGCCACCCAGAGGTCAGCCACACATAGTAAAGCTTGTATTTGTTATTGACTGAAAATAACGTTTTTTTTCAATAAATAGCAAATGAATATCCGAGAAGGTCAATTCAAATTGTCCTCACCCATCATACAATTTCGACTATGCGAGTGTGCGAAGAGATTTTGCAAGCACTGAGCATTCTCAGTGGGAAGAACATAAGTACATCACCTGAAACATTTATAGCACTTTAAGCAAATATTCATCAGTCACAGGATTCCCCTCTGGTTTGGACCAAGTTATCATAATTTCAGAATTAAGGGGTTACCATCTCGTGTAAGGGATATTCAAGTAGCGAAACTGGATGGCAGTTGTGCCATATTTAGAACCATTTCCGGTGCTTTACTATGCACCCTTTCCTTTTTTACTGCATACTAGTATACTGTATACTACAGTGCTAAAAATGGCTGGCCATATTGTTCAAAGCAATATGTCTGTTCTACATAGTCCTTCTCTTCACCGACAGGGGTAGGATATAGCTAAATATAGGCATACCTTTCGCACAGGCTCTGGCCAGAACTCGCCAAATATCCTCTTTATGTGACTGCAACTGGTTTGGACTTGGAAAGGAGCTGCAGATAGTTCCAATACACAAAGCCATACCTCGTGTGAGTGTTGGCGATACCTGAGCTGGCTGTCCATGACTGGAGGACAAACGGTCAGATTTTGAAGTTGCAGGTCTTTCTATTGGTGGGCTGGGAACCCAGGCCAGGATTTCAAATATTAAGCGGGAATCTAGAGCCATTCTGCAGGCGACCACTAGAGCCAAGTACCAAACGAGAAAGAAGGGAAAGCTGAGGACTGTTTCTGGCAACTTACATTGGCCAATCTTTCCACCAGAAGGTAACGCTTTGCTGTCGATTTGACAGGAGACACCAACCATGGGGGGGGGTCCAGTCTCCCTTCAACTGGTGGGTATATGGAGCACAGCATGTGAACTGCCAACTTCTACTGTTGCTGGGTTCTCATTTAGCTTGGTGTTGTGAATTGAATAGTGTATCCTTGTTGTGAGTCTGGGACCTCTATGTGCTCTGCTGCTGCCCTCTGTCAAGAAGAGTAGTCGTGGTGCAGCATGTGTCCTGTGGTCTTTCATCCTTTTGTCTGCAGACCATGTGCGGGGTCACTTAGACTGCTCTTTACACCGGAGATGTTCTAAGGGTCCTCCAACATTGTGGGACGTGTTCCAAAGGTCTTCCTGCACCTTCAGCCAAGTCCAGCCAGGGTTGATCCATGTAGGACAGTAACCGAGTATGCAGAGTCGTTGGACCCAATTGTAAATATGTGTCACCAGAAGAATCCTATGCACCTGTGAACCCTGCTCTTCCAATTCTGAAAGAGACAGTGAGGGCAGTTACCTGGGGTCCTTGGTGCCTTGATCTGCATTAGAGCAAGATTTTCCTTTTGGAAATTGGAAGTTCTGATGTCTCATTTTAGGGAGCCGTGAACCTTTTAATTGTGCACACACTTTTCCAGGACCTTTGACTTCTTTTTGTGGTTTTAGTATATGGTCCTATGGTAGTCCAATGACTCCTAGGAAAGGCATGAATTTTGAGCAACCCATTTTGCCCATGTATGAATTGATCACCCTACATTGGCTTTAGGAAGTAGGCTGTTTGCAGCTGCAATTACATTTTTGCTTCACCAGGAGTGCAAGACAATGTACTGCATGTGTAGCCCAATGTACATTTTTGGTAGAAATTGAGGTACTAATGTATGTTTTAAGTCCTCCTCTCAGCAATTTAATTCCTTGGTTTGGGGAAAATACAAGGCAAGCATAAAACGACTCTTGTGCACACATGGGCTCACTCTTAGCCCAGCCCTTCACCCGCCAGAGTGTTTCAGGCTGATTTAGACCAATCCCTTGGCCACAGGCACAGCCATTACACATCCTCTGGTGGTTGTCCTGGATATTTGGCAGGTTGTGTGGCCCACCCGATTGGCCAACTGTCAAAACCTTGGTTTAAAGCCCCTTTGTGCGATAGTAGGGCTGGCTAAAGCCACCCTTTGTGTGCATGGGATATCTAGGGAGATCCCGGTTCCTAGACTCATTTCTGTTTGGATTTTTAGGGATACAGTAGATGTATTTACCCGTGGAAGATTTTCACAGTGAGGAAGCTGTTGCTGCATTTTTAGGACCAGATCCAGCCATACTGGCTGGACCGGTTTCCTGTGATTAGCTTAGTTCAGATTTTTGGTTGCTGGACATCGTCTTCATTGGCTGGATCAGACTTCACGATGGCCTAAATAAATAACTGTATTTTTATACATTCTGCCTAACTTGTATCATTATGAGTGCTGTGTGTGTGCTTAACTGAACCCTTCACCACTCCTACACTTCCTAAGTCTAAGCCTGGCTTCTCAGTCACGCTACCCAGATAAGAGTTAGGCTAGCCATTAGGGACATTCTCTCTTTACCAGAAGAGGGAGGTCAACCAGAATCTGTCCACATGAATAATTCTGAAATTCTATCCTAACAGGGGTTATTAAAAATCCATTGTATATACTATAGTACTAACACAACTTTGCACCCCATAGCTTCTTATGGGAGAACTTTGAAATACTATATAAACTCCCCATAAGTAGCCAAAACCGGATTACTTACCTCGAATGTTGATGAACTGTGTTCCTCAAACAGGTATTGGACTCATTGAGCGTAGTATCTCTGTGCTGGTTGTGCCTTTTATCATAGGCCTGTGTTTTTTAATATCTTCCTCCACTTTAGGTTATTGTTACAGTATTGTTATTTAAGCTTTGTGCATTCTTAAGTGTAGTGTGTGATGTTGCGCCCCATTATGGCACCAAAGAGATTGGGCATATTCTTTCTATCTAGATTTTAGTTTCTCTGACTTAATGAATGTGTGTTCCTAAGACTATTTTTATACTTACATGTGCAACAATCGAAGGTTCGTCTAGGCTTTGGCCAGTATTCTGTGGTTTGGGCTTAATCGCTATATATGCAGGAGCCGACTTTGTCCTTAACTCGACTTCGGTGCATCTCTGTGGCACACCATAGGTCTCTCAAGTCAGGTTTGTAAAAATGATCACTAGCTCCAAACCCAGATCCAAACAGTGTAGGTTTACGAATTTAAAGTGCATTCAGTCTTGGCCAGGGACTACTTCTTGGTGTCTCGGTTGATTCAGAGAGACCCTGACACAAGCAAGGGGATCGAGAGTAAGGTATGGGAAGTGGCATGAGGAAAACTGCACGGGCTAAGAGAACATGTTCACTCAATGTAGCACCCCGGCAAAAGCTCCTTTGGAGGGCCGCAAGATCCACAGAGAAATGCCCTTGAAGGCAAGCAGTTGATACAACAAAATGAAAGGAGGCTATAGCTGGAAGGTTTAGAATTAATCTCCACCTCTGGCATTGCTCTGGGCAACCCTCCAGACCATCGTTCTTGGCCTGCCATGCCATTACAAAAGGGGAAAGTTCATAGACAAATAAGGCTTGGTCCCACTCCAAAAGGGGCATTCCAGCCCGAACTGCTTTGTCACATCCCTTCTGCACGAGACCACAAGAACCAGACATGTTTCCACCTCATCAGTGAGGAGTAGCATGGGTTTCAAGGCCCAACAGGCACAGGACCCACATCTGGGCATACCTGTCCCACTCAGGGTGGCTAAGCAAAACAAACGAGGTGATGGCTGGACGGTTCAAAATTAATCTTAACATCTGGCATTTTTTCCTGACCCTAACATACTTTACCCGCATATTCTAGGAGGGGTATACTTTTATATTATAAACTCCAATCCTACAATATTTGCGGGAAGTGTTGGATCCTACTGAGGGCGCATCTTTGGGGACCTGTCGCCCCCTGGCTGCCATTGCCCAGGCGACTATCACTGGACACCGTCATAAACAGATAAGCAGGGTGTTTGTTCCATTGAAATCAATGGAGAGAAAGATGGAAAACATTTCTCCAATAGCAGCATTACATAGAACACCGGAATTAACGTGTTGATCAGTGCAACTACTGTACAACTCCAGTGAGGCAAATCAAAAAACAAAGGGAGTCTTCAGTGAGAAACTGTAACGAGGGGCTGTGCACACATAAGTGAAAAGGAGCATGAGAGATTGCATACTGAGAATGCAGAGATTGAAAGAAAAGGAGAGGAACAGTTATGGACGGCAGAGAGAGGCAGTAATCAAATTGTGAGGGAGTGCAAGGGATTTTCAGAGACTGCCATCTAAGCAGAGGCGAGTACAACAGACTAGTGAGAGCTTGTACCACAATGTAGAACATTCCTTAAGTGGCCGCTGTCTCTCATTGACACTCTATGGCAGGGGTCTACAACCTGCGGCTCTCCAGATGTTTTGGATTATGACTTCCATGATGATCCCTCAGACTATGCTGGCTAGGACTTATAGCAGTTGTAGTCCAAAACATCTGGAGAGCAAGATGTTTCCAAATCCCAGCTCTATGGTCTCTCAGAAAATGAAGGGTTATGAATGAAAATGAATGTAGTGTGCTACAAAGGCGGTCCTATCACAGGCCTGTTTCATGCTCTGGTCGTCAGTCAATCACCACACAGTTGAATGGAGCAGACTTGTTGGAAACTAGAGGCTTGCAGGAGGTTGGTACTGACCATATCCTGCATTTATAAAATTGCATGCACTAAACGCGGATGTCGCTGGTTGCTCAACCTTGACTTAAAACAGAGGAAAGAGGAGGGTTGACAGCAGCAGAGTATGCACGTTGGGTAATTGGCATTTGGAGACATTAGAGACAACTCAGACAGGCTACCGAAATAGACCAGGGTCTGTGCCTTTGGTGCTGCGAAGAACGAACCTGGAATCAATACACTAAAGGAACTGAGGCCTTGGGAATATAAGAGCCATTGAAATTTCTAAAGTGAATACACTTCGTATAGAAGACATGGTTCAATCCGAAAATGGTCTATAACTCAATATCTACCATAACCTCTGGTGCAAAGCTGATGGGCTGTGAGCAGTCACTGCAACGCCTTTAGTGAGCATTGTTTCAACAGCAGCAGAGGTAGGATTCAAAATAGCAAGGAGAGACTCTAGGTTGCAGATGCAATGTAAAAGCAGAGAGTAAACCTGGAGACCAGGTATGGAATGCAGTGTTGGAGAGCAGGAGAGTATTCCACCATGAAAGGCTAGAGGTTCAGATGCAGTTGCAGTTTTTACGCTTGTATGCCTCACCAGGACACTCACCACAATATGGATTGGCGGTAAACCCCGGAGCATGGAGTCAGGGGCTAGAAGTGGGGACATGAAAGGGTTCTTCACAATGGGAGAAGTCTGCAGCGTCAGGCTGGCCACCCCCCAAGTGGAACGCAGGGGCTGGAAGCCCTCAGGAAAGTCCAGAACTCCACCATCCTCAATGGTCTCTGTGGACACGAAGGTCTCATTCTCGCTGTTCAGAAAGAAGGTAACGTCTTGGTCCTTTGTCCCAGGACGGGTTTCCTCGTTCCTCACTGCTCTGCTCATTGCTTCAGGATTAGTTTCGTGTCCCCTCTGCGTGTCACCCTCAGCTGGACTTTGTGCCACACTCACATGGGTGCTTAGATCCTGGCAGGTTTGGCTCTTTAGGGAATGCTTGGTGTTGAGGATGGAGTCCTCGCTGAAGGCTGCCTCTGACACACTCTTCCTTACAGTGTCCGCTGTGAAGAGTGAGAGGATGCAAGAGAACAAAAAGGTAGGGAGACAAGAAACATATGAAGACATTAAGTATAAAGGAAGAGAAGAAATATTGTTTAAAAACAGAAGGCTGGAGATTGCCTAACTTGTACAGAAATGCTATTGTTCTTAGATCAGCATCATATTCATAGTTGGCAGCATTGTTGCATCTAACATCAAAGACCCAGCCCGTAAGGTGCGTTATGCTTTTACCACTTCTTTCCTTCAACCTACCCCCAACAGTGCAGCCACACACAAGATAAAGCATACTACTTTTTTTCTGAATATTATGTTCATGTCTATACGCTTTATGAGAGCAAGCAGGATTTAAATAAAGCAAGTCCTCCCCCATATGTACATCCAAGGGTTAGATCTAACTTACAATGATGGCTTTGAGAAGGGAAAAGGGGCAAGCCAAAAGCAGGCATCATGACAACACCATTCAGCGACTGCTTGCACTGTGATACAACTGGGAGTGCAGGCAGTGACAGGAAAAAGAAAGGCGGGCATGTACACGAACATTAAATCATGCAACTGATGGCTTAACGAGGCCAAGGAATCATAGGTGGGGCCCGGACCTACACATCACATTGTCAGGCAGCAAACAAAGACGACAGAAAAACACTTGACTCGTCTGAACAATATCTGCTACATTAAGTCAGTTATACATTGTAAGGCACTTTGAGTTACTACTTGGAGTCGGCCTCCTATACTTCACAAATACCATTGCCATTTTGAGACATTATCCGCTCAGCCAATTTGAATGTCTATACATGCAGTTGGACATTTTGGAACACCCAACGACGACAACTCCTTTACAGGGCTGGGTGATTGGATCACTAGACTTAGAATCCGCAATCTTGGACAAGTACTCGGATTCAGTCCTTTTGTACCATAGTAGTCAGTAATGTGCCGTCATGTTACACAGTATCCAGGTTCTTGCCTGGCAGCTACGTTAGAAAATTCTTTCTGCATGGATCAAAACTGCACAGTTTTGTCTTTAAAGGAATTTCGAAGACTAACATATAAGAATGTCTTAGCAGCTTTCTGTGAACATCCCATCTGCCTGATTAAATATAACTGAAACATTTGCTGAGAGGTCATGTGTTTTTCCCCACGGTGTTCACGAACAGGAAACCTTCCATGCAGGGTTAGAGTGAGTTCAAAAGACATCCTACCAGACATCAGCGAGGTGGAAAGGCCAGGCTTTCCTGCACGCAGCACACACATCAGAATGGTCAAAGGTTGTGTGAGGCACTCCCACAGGCGGGAGCCAGCTGCAGAGACAAGACTAAGCCTGAGACAGGAGATGCAAAAGATGCAACATTTGGGCAGGTTTTGCAGGGGATGAGGTTAATTGGAGAAGAATGATGGAGGTGAGAGGAAAGAGAAAGAAGAGGTGGTAGGTAATAAGGGATAGAGGAATCAGTGACATCATAAATGACTTGTTAGCAGAGAAAGAACCAAGAATGTGCAAAGACAAGATGGATGTGCAGCGGAGGGAGTGGGAACGGAAATGGGATGTACCACATACAAGAGAGAAGGGGAGTGCTGATCTGCCATTGTATTGCTTACCTGTACCCCTCCCAGCCTCCAGGAAGGAGCTGAGCCAGGCAGAAGCACTTGACTTGATGTCTCGGAAGAATAGTGCAGTGTCTCGTTTAACAAGGCCCATGGTATTAAGCTTTTCCTGGCTGGAATCATTGGAGTGTATGTGATCTGTTCCTAGTAAACAAAAAGAGTTCAAGTTAGCTTGAAAGCCTCAGACAAGTGGTCAGGTGGGCTTGTATGTTAGGCTATCTGTATATAGAAAGACACATATGCAGGGGACAGGTGTTTCATTGTGATCCGACTATCAATCAACATCTATAGAGTGCAAAGCTAACTGATCTAGCAATAAAAAAACACAGATGCAATGGACAGAAGCTAGAACATCTCCTATCCAAACTTGGGGGTGCAGCTATAGAGGCACACAGAACAATTAATAATTCATCTCCAGTACTCATGACGCTCCAGCTCTAGTATATCTGGTATTACACATACCCTTTTCTCATGAAGCATCAATGCCTACTTCTGTTGAGTCCGAAATAATTTTTAAGAGTTTCTTTTTGGTATCTTGAAGAGTCTCCTAACCTTTTGTGCTGTCTTTTAGATAGTTTAGACTTTTTTTTCTGCTATCAGAGAAACTTTTACTGATATCTCCCAACAACTGCAAAGCATATGTCCCCCAGCACGCTGCACAGAGCCACTACATCGATCTCCCAGCTGGGGACACAGTTCAACCTGCAGCAACTGGGGGAGGCTATTCCCCTTATAAAGATGGCCGCCACCCCGGAGACCCAGGCGAGAAGGAAAGAAAGGCCTTCTGCCTCTGCTGCACTTCCGAATGTCCTGCATCCCGATTGGGCCATCTCCCCGGCAACTGGCCAGTCTCCCTCGAGCTGGGAGGCAAGGCCGGCCCTGAATCAAGGCCCTGTTGTAAGGCCCTGGTGCCTGTCTGTGCCTGTATTGCCGGGCCAGCCTGACAGAATGCTGCGCTCCGCTCTGATACCGGAGTTACCAGCCCTTCATCTCCTCCTAAAACCCAGCCGATCATGCAACCTGCCTACTACTACTCTTGTTGAGGTAAGAGGCGCTGCAGCACCTCATTGACCTCTTCCTGCTGACCTGCCCGTCTTACAGCAACGCCCACTGCCTGCTCTCCCCCACTCTACGTGCAGTGCAGACCTCATTTGCACTGCGTTGGGCTGCTCCTGCAGGGCTTCGCTCACCTCGTAGCCCCACTACGCTGTTGTACCGACCGGCGAAAAATATTCCCCTCCTGCCGCCAACACCTTTTGTAGCCACTTTTCAGGGGGAAGGTGCTAGGGTGCCCTCCATTGCACCTAACCTTACTCATGACAAAACCCCCATTGTTCCCTAAGGCCCCCGAACGCTGCTGACACCCATCCTACTTGCTCTACAGGGAGAGGGCACTACCTTTCCATCTGGTGCATAAATGCTGCCTCCTCACATGGACCCAACCAGACTCCAATACCAACTGTGACTATAAAGCCTTACTCTGGCCGAGTTGCGCACTGCATTGTACACTTACCTTGGGTTGTGCCCCATTCTCCTGCAGTTGGGCACCACCCAACCCCACATCCATCCTCCTGTGTAAATGTATTTTTCTGCTCTACCATGCACTGCAATGTTGATTTGCCTTGCATCTTGCCCCATGCTCCTGCAGATGGCCTCCGCCTGCCCCCATTACCATCCTTGTGCAAATCTGCTTCTCCTACCACTGCAGCGCTCTGCCATGTTGATTTGCCATGTGTTGTATCCAATGCAACTGCTGATGGGCTCTGCAAGCCCCCACTACCTTCGGTATGCACAAATGCTCTCTTTAGTTCAGCTGTGCACTGCAATGTTGAATTACAATGTGTTCTGCCCCATGCTCCTGTACACGGCCTCCACCTGGCCCCATTACTATCCTTGATGGAACTTGCCTGTCCACCCACTGCTGCGCATTGGAAAGTTGCTTCACAGTGTGCTTTGCCCTACACTCCTGACCTCCCACGCCTGCCTCCCATTCCACCATTGAGTAGAAATACCTGTCTCAGCATGGCAACACCCTGCATTGTGGCCTTACCCTATGCTACACCCAGTGTACTCATTGCAGGCCTCCTCCCACACCATTTCTTCCAACACTGTACTCATCAGAACCACTTGTGACCTCCAGCAGCCACTCTGCCTCCCACAACCAGGGCCCGATGACTCCATTTGGCACCCAGATCCCCGACACAACCCGCATCACACCCAATGATGATGCACCACCTCCACCGTCTAGACCATCCACCAGGCATCACATAACCCCGCCTACGGCAGTGACCTCCTCCACTGCTAACCAGTCACTACCATGCTGGGGCTCATCCCTCCTATTTGGACTCTGATCTAGAACACTCACTTCCAACAACAGCTCAAGTAACCAGATATCAGGGCTCACACTACCATGCATAGACGCACCTGTACTATGAAGAGAGGGTCCCTGGACTGACCCTCTTCACCCCTATAAACATGACAGCCCGAAGAGTCAGCGATGCAAGATGCCAGTCCCTGTCTGTACAGCCCCCAGGAGGGCCAGTGACAAATATATATGCAAACACATATTCTCCCAGACAGCCATTCAACTCTTATCCTGCTAATGTCATCATGGATACAGGTGCCCCAACACGGATTATGGATCCAGACGCCTCAATGGACATGATCGACTGAGGACAAATATCCTGCGGTGCCAACGTCATTAGAGACACCACAACATACTAACATTAGCCATGAATAACATGCTTACACAGTTCTGTAGATAGAGGACAGATACATATACACACTGTCAAAAGCTTTTATTATTTTTTCTCATTAGCCAAACGCAGAAAAGAAAGGCAACAAGCGATGCAGAGCAAGTGTGCAGATGCTTAATGCAACTAACCATATGGAACTACAGGATCATATAAGGGACCTGGAGGAGCCATGATAATATTAACCTATAAGGAGAATAGCACAACATAGAGATATAGTAATTATAGCATAAATATAGTAGAGTTACATGAAGCCACAAGCCTCAGAACGAAAGGTGATGCAAAGCAGAATTAGACTGCACGAAGAACCAGGCCAGGGTTTGCAGCCAAGGTCGGAGACAAGAAGCACATTCCTAAGCTCAGAGATAAGGAGCAATCTGCAGAAAAACTGAATAAATCCTCACTAATTGCAGACCAGAAGGCTACATTTCTCGGTCTTCGCCCACGTGGTGCAGCCAAGCCGAACAATGGCCAGTTACCCGTGGTGAGAAGAGGAGCAGTTCCCAGCAAAACAGACACAAAATTATACATATATTGTTTTAGAACATTGCAACCCTGCAGGCACTCTCAAAGGCAAAGTGGTAACACTGACGGCTACATTGAGAACACAGTCTTTCTCATCACCTTGAAAAGGTGCACTGAGTGCTGAGAACAGAGCAGGGTCCCAGGCCTGGAGAGATCAGCTCCAGCCATTCAGGGAACAAATCCAGGGGTGGATGGCAGAGGGTAAGGGCTAATGGTAATCCTGCAACAATGTAATCGTTTTTTGGGGAAGGGTCAGGCAAGCCACCTGAAATGCGAGGTCCAGTAGAATAACCTCAATATGTTCCAGCTATTGGTGATACCACCCCAACCACCCAATCAGGCAGGCTCTTATGTTTTTCGGGAAGAGCTGTGATTAGTGATGTCAGAATGTCTGAAAAGCTCCTGACATGTGCTCATGAGCTGTGATTGCGGGAACTTTCCATTTGTCCTGTATGATCCCTCTTGGTTAGGGAAAATAAAGGACAGTTCTAACTTGCCCTTGGCTGAGTCCTCCGTTTGTTTGCTGAGGGAGGGTTCTTTGGGCCCTGGGTGCTCTGAACGGTAACTGCATAGTGTGAACCAAGGTCCTCTCTGGTATACCTAGCCAACAACTATACAACTATCTAGAACGCTCATCACCACTACTGACTTGTACCACCCACTACCAGGAACCCCAAGACCAATACTGCAAACTAACCATCCCCCGCCAATGTCCGCCATCAGCACACTGCAAACCCCACACAGTTCACTAGTACTGTGATGACCTCTTGACAAACTCCCTTAAATGTGCACTTATCAATGTTAGATCTCTAGGTACTCACACGGTCGAAATCCATGCCCTGATCCTTGAACACCACCTAGACATCCTAGCCACCACAGAGTCCTGTCTCCATGACGCCCCCGGTCCCCTTGCTCTCCGTGGCCATTCCACCCAACTACGGAGTTTATAGATCTGACAGACTAGATGCAGTAGGAGGAGGGGTGGCCCTCAGTTAAATCTACCCTACACATCAGAACCTACCCTCTACCTCCCACTCCTGGGTATGAAATGTCACTCCTGAAACTGACCACTGACCCTCAAACCACATTTAACCTGCTCCTGATTTACAGACAATGTAACAATCCTAGTGACCAGGAGACAGACATCCCGCTCCTTATCCCAGCCATTCATGAAACCAGTTACAAAATGCATCATCCTGGGAGACCTCAACCTAGGTTACAACGATGCCACAGACCCTAAAGCAGCTGCACTTGCCACTTCTCTCAGTGATGTGAGCTTCACCCAGGATATTACTTCCCCCACTCATTCAAAAGGACGCATCTTAGACTGGATCCTCTCGGTTAACTCTAATATCCACATATCTTCCATTGATCCAGTAAACTTTGGTCCGAACACTTCCTCATCCTCTTCAATCTTTCCTTGACAAAGCTCCATAAAACCCTGGAACTGGCGCTGAATCCTACACAGATTTGTTACACATGCAATCTGAAGCACCAGGAACTGAAGCCACAAGCTGACGACCTGCACAGTTACAATGCTCTGCTAGGAATAGGGACTGCTGCAGTGAGGTATACCAGGAGAGAGCTGGTCAGTCCACCAGTAGGCCCAGGGACACTTTCAAAAGGTCAGCAGGCACGGATCCTCAAGCAGGGGTTAAGACTGGTTGCTCCCATGGGTCCAGGGGTCGAAACACCAACAAAAGCCTTATGATCAGGACAGAGGAGCATTGTTTCACCGGGACAACACTGGAGTCGATGCTGGTCAGCTGCAGGGGTCGTTCTCAGGTCAACAACATCTGCTCTTCTTTTTGGAAGTCTTGGCTCCAACAGTGATCTGATGAACAGTGCCAGGAGCCTTCCTTTTATACTAGATTCAAGCTTGGAGCAAGCCCAAGTCCACCAATGGAAAGGGTCTCCACTATTCAAACGTTCAGGGGCTATCCAATTATGGATAGCCACTGGCCACATCTGCCTGGCATCAAGACATTCAAGCAGCAGGAATGTGGATTGAGACTACACAGTCCCAGCCCCTTCCACTGGCACACAAACTGGAAGACACAGACACACCACATATCTCGCGAAAGCTACAGCATTACCCAAGAAAAGGGTTTCCATGCAACGTATTTCCTGACCTGAGAAGGCAGGAAAAAGGCCAAAGAGCAAGCGAAAAACGTGACACGGCCATTTTAGGGTGCTAGCCACCTTTAATAGCCATTTGAGGTAAATGCAAAAGTCACAAATAAAATGTCATAAAACAGTACAAATATCACAGCTGCCACCAGCTTATTTTAGGCACATTGTGAAAGTAACCAAAGATCCATTATATAAAAACTTATAAAGATACAGAGTATCCTAACGGTACTTCACTGTAAGGTAATGTGTGCAATTGTAACAATACAAGAATTCATAAAGCAAGACATAGTCCCTCAGTACGGACAGTCTTGGGGACTATTCAGGTTCCTCATAAGAACAAGCAAAACAGGCAAGGGAAGTAAAGCAGAAGGATTGACTGACCCCCAAAAAGTCAGCACAGGGTTCAAAATAAGCAAAAAGAAAGGGCCTCCCATAAAAATTTAAGGAGGGAAAGGTGCAAAAATAAAATCCTTTCTTTTAAAAAATCTTTTATTTCCATACTTGCCATTTCATACAGTTTCAAGAAACAAAACATCATAGTCCATTGGAATGTGTACAAGATTTAAGCATGGACAGTAGTAAACCTGCAAACTAGAGTGCAGCAATTTCATACATACTATTATACCTTGCAATTCGGCTTTAACATGATAAAGCACTATTAAAGATCAATTTGGCAGTGCCTTTAACGTGAGTAGGCATGCTCCAACCGTGGAGCAGATGTCTTTAGGACGGAAAGCACCCAGTTCCTCTTTCTCATTGGCCCAGATAATGTCCTTCATCCATTGGTGTTTGGTTGGGGTCTTTTGATGTGTCCAGTTGCGCAATACTCATATTTTCACCAATAAGAGACACAGATTTAGGAACCTGCATTGCATATGTCCTGGGCTGCTTGTTCAAAAATACTAAACAGACTTGCAATTGGGCCAAGGCAGATATTGACTCTTGTAATATTCTCCAGCGTAGACACACTTCAGCCAAACATTTACCTAACAGGGGGCAGGACCACAAGACGTGAATATATGTTACATTATTATCGCCACATCGGAGACAACCACATTAGAGTCTTGCACAAACAGCCTCATTCTAGCAGTGTCTTTAATTGGGGAGTCTAAAGCACACGTGTAGAGACACTTCATGCATCAGCTTTCACATTACGCTCCATGTATCCTCAGTTATGTCGGTATTGAGGTCCCTGGCCCATTTGTACCAGTTTTTGGTTGTTGCACCTGGCTTTTGGTTGATTATTACCTTGTACAGGGTTGATACAATTTTCCGACATCCTGCTGAACATGAAAGGAGGGGATCTACAATAGGTTCTGCTGGGAATAGGAATGATTTTGCCTGAAGGACAGTGTGCATCCTATAGTACTGCAACCATAGTCGTGATTTGTGCCGTGAGGTGGTCAGTATAGCCTGTTTGTCAACAAAATGGCCAATCACATACAGCTCACCCATTGTCATGAAACTACGCCCATCCCAGCCCAGTTTTGGATTAAAACCGAATCAAGAGGGGGGCGAAGACAGCCCCAAAGGGGGACATCTCTACAGTATGGACATTCTGATTTAATCAGCCGCAAGATTTAACTGCACACCGAAAGTGTTGTTCTTACCAGGTCAAATGGCATTCTTTGGAATACACAAAGGACAGCATTAGAGACTTACATTTCTTTCCTCAGCTGCCTGTTTCTCAATCCTGACATGCAGATACACGGAGTCTTACGGGAATCAGTATGATGCATTGGGCCTTTGCCACCATAGAATATATTTTAAAATTAGGTGCTGTGAAGCCACACCTTTCATATGGTTTAGTAAGATCAGACCATTTCAGACGCATAGCCCCAGAGAGCCACATGAATTTCAGGATCGCTGAGTCTAGCTCTTTGACAAATGATCACCCTGCCCATATCAGTATACTTTGAAATAGAGCAGTTTTGGAAGTATAACAATTTTCAGCAGAGAGATTGGACATGCCATACAGATTGGTATCTAAGCGCAGCATTATAAATTAGCAGTTAAGTGGGGCATGTGGGTCCCCATAGTTGTGGCTGGAGAGGGCAGTGGCATTCCTGGAGATGTTCACTCCTAAATATTTTATAACTTATGGGTACAAAAGGAAAGTCTATAGTGCTTGGTGGCTTAGTTGTTGCTTCTGTCAGGGGAAATATTTCAGACTTATAATTGTGCAGACCTGAGAACATGCAGAAGCGTATAACATCTTGCATAATGGGATCAAGATTAGCTTGTGGGTCCCTAATGAACAGGATGGTGTCATCCGCACACAGACATATGTCTGAGGCTCCTGCTATCCAAATGACTATGTGAATGCTTTTGTCTAAGGAGGTCCGCAAGAGGCTCAATGATTTTTGGCAACAGGAGTGGGGAAAAGTCACGTATGCCTCTCTTGATGAGAATAGTATCTGACATCTGACAATTGGTGTTAACCCTAGCAGTTGGGGATGAATACAGAAGATAAACATAGGAAATTAATCTTGGCCCAAATCCACATCGAGTAAGAAGAAGAGTGGACAGATATTGCCAAGAAAAAGAGCCAAATGCTTTCTGTATGTCCAGCCGTGCCGTAACTGCTTGGGGTTTGGCTCCATTTGCACCATCATATTGCAGATTCTCTGTATGGTAAGGGCAGTTGGACGCTGCGGGATAAACCAAGATTGATCAGGGTGGATAATATATGTAATTAAGTGCATCGGTCTATTTGCCAGTATCTTGGCAAACATGTTAACATCTGTTTTAATTAGCAATAGAACTCTGTAAGATCCGCACTCACCTGCAGGTTTGTTAGGTTTGAGTGGGGCGGTTATGATGGTGTCTTGCACACCTTGAGGACGTGAGAGCCGAGAATGAGCTTATATTGCTTGTAAAATTCAGCATTCAGTTCATCCAAACCCAAAGCCCTCTCTTTCAGGGTAGTTCATCTATTACTCAAATTACCTCAAATGCGATTGGAAAGTCCAGTTGTGTGTGGGCATCATGGGATTTCCTCTAGGCACTTTTCGAAATCACACCAGAAACATTACCTCTCGCCCGCTCGATCTGCCCATGCACCTTTGTGCTTGGTTCGCGTCTTCCGAAAAGCAGGACGTCTGCACAAGGCTCCGGTAGTGTTCGGGGACCCTTTACATCTCTCTCGGGATGCTTCTTCTTCGTTCGTCAGCGTCTGTGATCCTGGGATCCCGAGAGAGTTGTTCGGGCAGTAATCAGTGTAGTCCTGATGGCCTGGGCTACGTGCAGTTCTTCTCCCTCCTCTGTGCACAGCGTTCTCCTTCGGGGTACCTGGCAGGAGGGCAGATCTCCCTCATCTGGTTTCTCTCCTCGGGTACGGTGGAAAACTAGAGCGCTCACAACACTTCCCTGGAGTAATCATCATACTCTTGGTCATCTTTGTCTTCCCAGTACTTGTATTAACAATGTATGGAAGGCACATTTGATCTTCCTGTGCCCTAGTCCTATTCATTGCATTAGGTTGGCTGACTTTATAATAAAAGATATTGGCACTGGTTGGAAAGAGGGAAGGAGGGTTTTGCTTTGGCAAAGAGGGAGGATGCGACAGGGTGGAGGTATACCACATTTTCAGGGGATGGTCGTCCCTAATCCAATTAAGGGGCTTCTCTTCCTATGTGATCCTCCCCCTGTGCACCACACCCAGGGGGACTACTGTACAGTACACTTGGCCCCATGGGAAAGGTCTCTCCCTAGGGGAGAAGGGACGACATCCACCAATTTGTACATCATCACCCTTTGTCCCAGCAAAACCTGCAACTATGCATGGGGGAGACCAGCTCCTGGCCTGGAAGATTCATCAAACCATCCATCAAAGTATAATCAAACAGTGTTGAAACGTGTGCACCATTTTACTGCAGGGGTTTCAGAAACATGGGAAAGTGACGCTGTATCAAACCAAAGTACAATAATAGGGTTGGAATCCAAAACAGGTTGAATGCAAATTAGTTCGGTGAATGAGCCACATGGGTGACTGGTCGCTTGTGCCATGGGCCGCTTCTTTCTCATAGCATCTTTTTAAATCCCAGGAATGTTTTGCGTTCTTGATGTACGGCTACAGTAAAATCATGGTAGATATACACCCTATTGGATGTAGGCCACCCTTTTCTCTCGCCGCTCGCAGGATGGCATCTCTGTCTCTATAATTTAGCAGCCGAGCAATAATTGGCCTGGAGTGTGTCCCAGGCTTTGACTGCGGGGCCTGTGATCTGTGGCCACGTTCCACTTCTAAATTGGACTGCAGCTTAGGGTCATCAAGGATAGAAAGTAGGGTTTCCTCAACAAATTACAAGCCACCTTCAGGGTTCACTTCTGGGATTCCTATTATGAGTATATTGGTCGGGTGTGAGCTTGATTCCAGCTGCGTGACCTTGATTCCAGCTCGTCGCATTTCTGGAGGGTCGTGTGGACTTGTTTGGTAAGTGTGGAGAGCTGCGCTTTAAGGGTAGGCAACTCATCTTCCATCAACCTGACTCTCGTCTTTGCCTCTGTTATTGTTACTTCTATTTCATCTGGGGGTGCGTGCTGGTCTTTTTCCGCTGTGTTTGCAACTTTGTTGGGCGCCTTTGCAGTGGATTTAATAAGGTTGTCCATACTGCTTTGTTTTTTGCTGGTCTCCTTTGCCATTTCTACCGTGCTGTTACAGGAATGTAGTGCGCTGTGGCAGTGTGTGCTCGGATACTGTGGCCGGTCCCAGAACAATAAACAACTCCCTGGGTGGAGGGATTATCTGCCAAGCTCGTTCTGTGATACAGGCATCACAACCCCCACACCCCCACCCAGCCAGTGAGTCTGTCTGCGCCACTCCACAGGCAGGCCAGAGCTTGTGCCAGGCCGATCCAGGCAAGAGAGCATACGGCTAGTGGTTGAAAACAGAGCTGCAGGCCCCACCGGCTATGGCAGGTTATCCATCATGAGGTTTAGCTGGGGAGGGGTCATGCTCCTTGCCACTTCCAGACGACCTATGAGGATTGAGCAGAGCAGATTCACGCCCTGGTACGGTGGGTGTCCCCTGCCGAAATGGTTTGCGTATGGCATAATGAATCTGCAGCTCGGGGCAATTGAGTCGATTGAGCCGCGGAAGAAGTGGCTAGACCAAGCAACAATTATATAAATCTATAAGCTGCTTTGAGCAGTAGGCTTGTGGTGGGGACAGTAAGCTTGTAGTCCAGGGTCTATCACCATGGCACCGAGCTTCAGGCATAGTACTGCACCTTACTGCATCTTCCAAAGGCTGCAAGTCGGGTGGCCCCCATATATGGATCCTCTGTGCAGGTCGCACAAGTGTGGAGTTGCACAGCGTGCCCCGAGTGCTCTGGTACGGGGTGAGAATGCAACCCAACTCATGCAGCAAGCCCTCAATCAGTGTCCTCTACAGGGCGCTACTCAGCTCTGCGGACCAACGCCGCCTCTACTCGCGCTGAGTGCCACCCCTTACGCCGTCTCCATCCCTTTAGCTGGGCTCATACGCACTGGGTGTTAAATGCGTTGATGAAGGTGCAATTCGATGGATGAGAATTCAGGGTGCACTCTACCCCCAAAATAAAATCTTTTCTGACACACCACCCAAACCAATATCAACCGCCTCCACCCCTTCTGTTAATGGCTTTGCTCACTACTTTTCCTCTAAAATTGATTACACTCACAACAGCCCTCCTCTTGCTCCCTCCACAACCATCTTTCTGTCCAGCACCTCTCCCTACCTCTTTTACTCTCTACTTCCCCCTACCTCTCATATTCAATAAGCACTCCTTCTTAGTGCCAACCCATCTTACCCTTCTATCATTCCTTTTGCTCCCCGAATCATCTCCTCATTGGACTCCTCCCATCCGCCTTCAAATCTGCAACTGCCATACCCCTATTGCAGAAATCCTATTTATCACCAAGTGTTTCTCCTTCCCCATTATTCAATGATGCTTGAGAGGGTGGTCTTCGAGTGGATCAGTACATACCCTGGGGTAATAGCCTTGGCATCCACTTCAATGTGGCCTCCGTAGTAAACACCCCACCGAGACTGCACTCTTGCACGTCTCAACTTTCTCTGTAATGCTCACCACTTCAAAATCCCTTCTATACATATCCTTTTGGACCTTTCTGCCAGTTTTGAACACTGGCCACTCCTCTTTCCTCATCACTCTCCAGGCCCTTGGATTTTTGCAAATCTGTTCTTGCCTGGATCACGTCCTTCCTGGAAAGTTAGTCCTTTAAAATCTCTTGAAACTCACAACCCCCTGACAACCCCGCTTCCCTTCTACCAGTCTCCTAAGCGTCGGTCCTTGGACCTCTGCTCTTCACCCTCTATATTCAACCTCTACACTAGGAAAAACATCTCTTCTTTTGGCTTTCACCATCATCACTTTTTGCTGATTACACTCAATATTTTTCTAATTTCCCTCCTTCACCCCAGCAATCTCAGAGCTGATTACGAACTGCCTCACTGCAATTAGTCACTGGATGGCTTTCCACTGCCTCATGCTGAACTCTTTGAAAACCTAAAGCCATCTTTCTCTTGGTTTCTAATGCCATAACTCCATGGCCCACTCTTATTTTCTTCCCACCAGACCTTCCTCACCCAAAGCTCATAATCTGTGGGTTCTCCCTTGATAGCGACCTACTACATCACTAACACTGTCTCTGCTGCTCGTAATAACTTGCTCAACAATCAGAAAATGTGCCCATATCTTAATAACCACTCTACAAAAACTCTGATCTGCACTCTCGTGCTCAGCAAACTTGATTGCTGCTCAAGAATACTCTTTGTCTAGAGCAGGGGTCTGCAAACCTTTACACTCCAGATGTTTTGGACTACAACTCCCTTAACTCCTTACATTGACTATCCTGGGTAGCACTGATGGGAGGTGTAGTGCAAAACATCTGAAGAGCCAAAGATTTGCAGACCCCTGGTCTAGAGGAACGAAGGAGTAGAGAGCAAGGCCAAAGTCCTCAACTTTGCTACCCACACTCTCTACAATCTATCCATATCCACCCCCACTTCTACCTACCAGCAACATGCTAGTTGACTCTCATGCAAAACCACTCTCTTTTCAAGGTCCTTCCTCTAGTCTACAAAGCTACCAATGGTCCTGCTCCTCAGAAACAGTCCGATTGTATCCGTTTACTCACCATCTCTTTTCCCACCGATAACTCGCTGTCCGATACCTTCCCTGTGCATCCTCTCGCTTCCACTCTTTCTAGGGACTCTCCCCGCTCCACTTGATCCCAATTCCCATAACAATCAAAGCCAGCCCAACTGTTCATCTCTTCAAAGTTTGGCTTAAACTTCACTAACCTGCTAACGAGGAAGCTCCGCCTGCCCTCTGCTTCGCCCCACTACGCCCCAACCAGACGCAGTCAATGCTTCCAGTGATGCTTAATGATGTAAATTTGTATATTTAAATCATACTCCTGTTAGTTTGAAACACTTGTCCCCTCAGGTTAATTTACCTTTGAAAGTCACCTGGTTTTTTACATATATTTTGTTTGTTTGTTTGATCCCTGGTATACGTCCCACTTGTTTACCCCTCATAAACTGGCTCTCCACTTGTGGTAATCAGTGTGCTATTGTACTCACCCATAGTGGAAATGGCTCAACCATCTGTAAATGTGCCATTTGAAGTCATTTTTGATTGAAATGGACATCCATGTTCTTCAAACGAATACTAATACTTTGTGTTGGAGGGTTTAAAATTAGAATTGTTACTTTAGGAGCATAATAAGCAGTACATTTCCCTTTAGTTCCTAGGGCAAGTAATTGTCCTGAACCCCATTTGTTCCCCTGCTGCTAGTCTATATTTATGATCCCCAAGCTCAGAAATGCAGCTATCACGGAACTAGTCGTTTCATGCTGTCTAAATTATCACCATAGACCATGTACGTATTCACAATAAAAAATGTTACCATAATTTAGCCTACACATCTGCTAAGCAATATGCTGTTGTCTCTCAAGGGGTAGTAACTCTTACTGACAAACTGCAGATGGCAAAACTGCTCACACTTGGCTTGCACCTGTCCATGAACGTGTTTCCGCATGGCGCTGCCAAATCTGTACCTTGTCCCAGTCCTAAGTGTTAGGAAAGATTTTCCTTTTTCTGCTTTCCTCCCATGGACTGTAATGGGACACCTTTTCTTTTTGCTTTGTTGTGAACCCTGTACTGACTTTTTGGAGAAGCCTTCTGCTTTACTTCTAATGTCTGTTTGCTCATTCTTATGGGGAGACTGATCAGTCCCTACAACTATCAGTACTGATAGACTATAGGCCTCATTACACGGTTGGCAGTAACCCTTTGGTGCTGCTGGCGGATTGCCGGCAACCTCGTAACACTGTTTCCGCTGCACGATATCCTGGTGCCATCAGGATATCCCAAGTGTCGTCAGAACGGTAAATCCCCATTCCCATGTAGTCTGATACATGGGAATGGGGACACCGAAGCACTGGCAACGTTGGCACTGGCAACGTTGCCAACAGTGCCAGTGCTTCAGTGAGAAACATGCCGGTAGGGATCCGTGCCCATACCAGCATTCTCGTAGTATGGCGGTCTTGGAATGAGGCCCCATGTCTCGCTTTGTGAATTTCTTGTATTGTTACAATTGCAAACATCTTTTTAAAGTGAAGTGTGGTTAGGATACTTGTATCCTTGTATCTTTGTCTGCAATAGTGTTTTGGTTGTGAAATAAACTAGCAGTATGGGGTGGCACACTCGTTGCCTCCCAAAAGTTGTGTTTCACATCAACTAAACATCCCCCCCTTCCACCTCCTCCGTTGAAGGTGCCTCCTCGGGATGGTGCACTGTTTCCTTGGATCGCAGCATCGCAGCTGAGATTTTTTCCATAAGATACAAGTCTTTGGCTGTCCCTACCATTCTCCCACCGTGGGGAGGTGTACTCTCTTCCAATGTCTGGCCCGACGGGCCCTTGCTGCTAAAAGTAAGAAGTGTGCCAGTGGCAGGAGCTTTGTCCATTGTTCATCTCTAAGATGGGATCCAACCTGTAGAACCCGCCCCCCGCGTCTCTAATCCAACCCAGCACTTCCGTCCAGTACACCTGCACCTTGCGGCACCACATATGCCAATAGTTGGCTCTTTCCCTGCACCCATGCCAACAATGTGGGTCGACTGCCAGGTACATCCTAGCGAGTGACATCGGGTTGCATTGCCATCTGTGTAACAATTTTATGGCGTGCATTTTGTATTGGTAGGAAATCGAGGTCTTGAAGGCCCTCCCACTGATCCGTGCCCAGAGTCCATCCCCCAATTCCTGGCCCAAGTCTCTCGCCCATTTTCTCTAAAGCTACTTGCCCCTAGGTTCTAGCAATGCCCCATAGAGTAGGAAAATGGGCCCCTTTATGTCAATGTGCGTGTCCAGGAATTTCTCGACTGGAGTGAGGTCTCTCCGAATCAAAGGCTCCCATTTTGCGGACATAAATATACCTTTCAATCTTAGGTAGAGAAGGGGGGATAGTGTACTAATGCCCAGCGCCTCTTCCAGGTTCTGAATACTTATGAATTTGTCCTCACGTATCAGCTGGCCAACCATAGCGAGCCCCGCTTCAAACCAGGTCTGGTATTGCCCTACCTCTGGGATTGCATCTCTAACCTGTGGTGCCCAGATGTGGCTCATTGGTGAGGGTCACGTAGTAATCAGTTCCCTTTTGCGACCGCCCACTCAAGCTTCCCACATAGTCCCCAGATGGGGATAGTTTCTTACCTGTAACTCCATTTCTCCAGCATTAACCGCTCTGTAATGCAGGGACCAATTCTATAGCCCCTCTTTGTAGCATAAGCACTACTTCCTGTTGCAACACGCTCAGGTGGGGTTGAGCCAAAAACGCTGGTGGAATATGCGGAGGGTTGCTCTTGAATTGCAGGGAGTGTCCAAACCTTACAGTGTCCAGCACCCACTGATCTGTGGTTATTTGCTCCCATTCGTCGACACAATGAGATACCCTGCCTCCCAGGACGTTCTCCAGAATTGGTATCTTTCATGGATTCACAGGACGGTCATTGTTGGTCTTTGGCCTGCTTATCTCTCGACGACGAGTAGCCTGTCCTCTTCCTGGAGGTCTGGTAGTCTCGGCGTCGCTTCGCTGCTTGAGAAGCCCGTCTGTAGCCCTGCGAGGAGTATGCCGGCCTATTGAAAGACCTGTCTCTTGATGCTGAGAATCGGGAGTTCCCTGATGCTCCCCTAAAGGGGTGAAAAGAACGAAAATTACTTCCACTCTGGAGGGCACCCAAAGAACGCGCCGGGTCAGAGTCCTCCTTCATGCCCTTTAAGGCCTCATCCACCTTTTCGCCGAACAGAAGGTCTAACTCAAAGGGCATATCCAGCACCTTGTATTGCACCTCAGGTCTAAAGTTGGTGCATTTAAGCCACGCTTGTCTTCGTAGAACTACCCCGTTTTTGACTTGCTTAAACACAGCGATGTTTATAGAATGATTTGAGGCCTCTTCACCCTCTCGGACGAGTAACATCGCCGCTTTCCTATGTTCTTCTGGGAGATGCTCTAATATGGGTGCCAACCGGTGCCACATCTCTCTATCATACCTGGCCATTATAGCCAGAGAGTTGGCCGCCTTCACTGTCGTTGCCCCCACCGACAACACCTTCTTGCCAAAGGCATCTTGTCTCCTGGCCTCGTTCTCCGGGGGAGTCGCGCATTTGTGCTGGGACCTTGCTTTTCTCGCCGCAGCCGTTGACACCACCGAGTCTGGGGCTGGTTGGGAGGATAGAGATTTGGGGGTGGATTCTGGAGCCTTAAATTTCTTCTCCAGCCTACCTTTTATTGCGGGCTCTGAGAAAGGATGACGCATCGTCTGTAAACCCTCCTGCCACACATGATACAGGATGGGTACGGAGAACACCGACCTCCTTCTCTTTCCCATGTGGTTGAATAGAAAACAGTCATTTTTCTCTTCCTCCTGAGCCAATTTGAATTCGGTACACGCTTTGCTCATCATGGCGTGGAACGACCCAATGTCGTCCGGGGGAAGACGGCTGAGCTGGGCTCCTTGGGGTTTCGAATTCTGCCTCCGACTCCCAGGTTGGATCCCTAGAGGGGGATAACGAAACATCCTATAAGGACCCTCTGAGTCCGGCAGCTCTCCTTCCTCCTGGCGTGCACCTGTGAGGTCCTCATGCGTCGGTACAGCTGTCGACATTGTCGGAGTTGGCTGACGGGAAGGGCCAGGTTCGTCGACGGTCGATTTTGCCAGAGTTGCCACTTGAGATAATCTCTTGTCCAATTTCTTTAACAAGGTCTGCAATGTGGATAGAACTTCCAGTGATAGAACAGACTGCGGGTTAAGAAGAGGGGTTGTAACTGGGATATTAGTTCCGCTGGAAAGAGTCAGCTTGCTAACCCCTTGTAACCTGAGCTCTGCAGGCCCAGCTATCCTCTCACACTCCTCATCCACAGAGGACACAGACAAGGCCGCCTCTTGTTGCAGCAAAGATTCCGGTAAAAGCGGGTCGAATACCTCCGGTCGCCAGGCCTCCTGCGGGATCTCCGTCGACGAGGCTAAAGTTGGGCCAGTTCCCTGAGGCGTTCCCGCCTTTTTTGAACTTGACCTGTGTTTCTCAGACTCTCGACTCGAGGATGATCTACGGTGATCACCTGAGGAGGATTTCGGCTTTTCCTTTCTCTCCTTCGACGATGGTGATGATGATGTTTTCCTCAGTGAAGATTCCCTTGCGGAATGGCTTCCCGATGACATCTTCTCCGCCCGGCGTGGTTTCTTCACCAGGTGTTCAGCTGATGCAGAACGGCAGGGGGCCCCTGAAGAGTTTGATGCCGACTCCGGTCTTTAAGAGTCTTTTGGGAGAAGCCCTTACATATGTCACACTTGTCTGCCGAGTGGTGAGGGTGTAGACAATATATGCAGTCCATATGTCCATCCCCCTCATACACTTTCTTCAGCCCGCACGTAGCGCACGGGCGGAACAGAGCTTTTCCAGACATCAGGAAAAAATACAACGAACAACCTTGACAAAATAGATGACGCGAGGTGATCCCACTACTTTGGAAGACGGTTGAAATCTGAAGGGAGCCACGGGGGTGGGGCATTTATACTGCCACGTCCTATTGGGGCATGCGTGGGCAGCCCAGAAAACGACGTGGATAGGACACAAGTGTCAAAGTTTCCTAGGGAAAAACGGCTTTATAAGTGTACCGAGGGTTCCCAGTCTGACGATGGGGAATATTCTAAGCATGTGAATCCATGAAAGATCCAATGCTGGAGAAAGGGGTGTTCTCTGATTCTCTTCGGGAGCCTTTTTATGGGGACCCACGGCCATTCCCCCACTGTAGCTGGGCCCAGGTAATGGTTCTCAAGGTAAACCCATTGCTTATCTCCATCCTCTCTAAGATGAGGTGTCAGGGCCCGGAGTTGTGTAGCCCTGTAGTAAATCTGTGTTTTGGTTACTTTTACACCTAGGACGAGCTGGTGGCAGTGGATATTTTTCTACTGTCTTTTGTTAATTTTACTTGTGCATTTTTGCATTTACTGGTTTTTGCTTGCTCTTTGGCCTTCTTCCTGCCTTCTCAGGTCAAGAAATATCATGTATGGAATGCCCTTAACCGGGGAAAGTTACTGCTTTCGTGGGAAAGAGGCGGCTAGTGTGAGCCCGGATGTGGGGGCTTAGCTGTCTAGTCCCAGTACACATCGTGCAGATCCTTACCATTGGTGGGCTTGGGCATTTTCCCAGCCCAAATCATGGATAAAATGAGAGCTTCTGCAGCCAATTGACAGATCATCCTTGGAGCAAAGTCCTCTATGTAGAAAAACAGCCAGTTTTTTTGACGAACCCTGCAGCTGACCAGCACCAACTCCAGGGAAGTCCCGGGGACGTCCTGCTCCTCTGGTTAATCTCAAGAAGACCTTTGTCAGTGCTTCGAACCCTAGACTGGTGGGAACAACCAGCCTCGAGCCTTCAAAAGTGTTTAGTGGACTGACTAGCTCTCTCATGGGCGAATTCACTGCAGCTACTGCCGTGCCAAGTGCATCCTTACAACTTGGAGGATCTTCAACTTGTGCAACAAGATACATGCTCCTGTTTTTTCAGCATTCTTGCATCAACGGAACCTATGCTTGGCCTGCACTATTGTTCATTCATTGAAGATCGCTTGTCGCTACCTGAATTTTGTGATTCCTGTTGCAATACATCTTCTTAGCTCCCTGGAGGTGTCTTGAGTTGGTCTTTCATTCAGATGTTTTACTTCGTCTAGGTTTTCTACTGGAAGCTGTCTGGAACCGACTATTAAGCACCACAACTGCCCAAAACGAAATCCTGTGTCCAAATGCGACCTCTGCACCCGTGACCCCTGACACGCCCACGACTGAACCAAGCACAGGACATTGTGCCCCATCAGATTCCAGCAATGGTCTATGGAGTCTGGGGTGTATGTTAACTTATCCGTTTCTGTTTAGGGCTATATTGTTTCCACCATCCTCTGTCCTCCATAGGGTTACATGGACGTAAAGTCCTGTTCCTAAATCACTCTTTCCTGAGTTTGACAGGTGGAGGCTTGGTCAAGGATGCCTTCGTAGGACTATCCTAAGGACTGGGATTGAGTGACTTCACTTACCTGAAATTAAAATAACTTTTGGACTCTTAATAATTGTAACCACTGGCATCTTCAATCTCTTAATAAACCTAGCGATGAAGCATTTACTTTGGAACTGGTGACCTTTGAGCACAAGGACCCAAACCATTGTATGCTTGGACTTTATTATAAAAGCTAGGGAAGCGAGTGTCTTTTCTATTTGTAATGCATCCGAGTACTTACCTTTGTTTCCCTTGAACACTCTCACGTCCCTACCAAGACTAAGCCTTGCCACTCTGCTACCTACCGTGATTGGGCTTGACCAAATCTCAGTGTCTCCCTGATCACCATAACAGAGGTGATGCCGAAGGTGAGTACCTTGAACTGGTAGAGAACTTCCACTATCTTGAACCGCAGATATTCCCTGTGCACATGGAGCATTGAAATATGAAAGTATGCATCTTTCAAATCCAATGTTGCCATTTAGTCACCCCCCTGTTTTAGGAGGGGGGGGATTACTTCTTGAAGCGTGGTCATGCAAAACGAAAGATCTTTTTTGGCACAAGGAAGTATGTTGAATAAATACCCTTGTTTACCTGATTTGCTGGGACGATCTCTATGGCGTCCTTTTCCAGCAGTGCCTTTACTTCTTATAATAAAATGCACCTCTTTTCTGGTGTCATTTTCCTCTATCTTGGTGGGCTGTTGGGTGGTTTTTGTAACAGTTCGATACAATTCCCACCTGCCACGGTGGACAACACCCACTTGTCTGACGTTATCCCCACCCATGCGTGGGTTAAGTGTGAAATATGACTTTCTACTGGAGTGGCATGGGAGGGGACCTGTAGCGGTGCGTCATTGTTTGGGAGGGGTGTAGTCTCGCCCAGGTGATGCTCTGCCTCTTCCTCTAGATCTTTTATTTCCTCTTTGAAAGCCAGAAGAGGAAGATTGTCCTTACTACGGACCCCAAGTTGAAGACTGTCTGCCCTGAGTTTATCCGGAAGGGACTTGTGAATCCTGATCCCCAAACCTTCTGGAGTTTGAGGAGCCCAGTTGTACGTAGTAGGGCTTGTTTGTTAACAGGCCCAGGGATTTAAGAGTGTCATACTCCTCCTTTGCGGTCTTGAGGGCATCCTCGAACGTACATTAGGCTCCACCAGCATATTAAGGTGGGTGGCATGTGTACCTAGCTCAAAACCATACTGTCTGAGCCAGGCGTGGCGCTTGATGAGCATGCCTTCTACGATGATGCAGCCTGTATTGTCTGCTGCATCAAGATTATTTATGAGCATGCAGTTTGATACCCATTTGCCCTCTGCAATCGTACTTAACAATTGTGATTTCGGGGTTCTGGAACCACTTCAACCTGGTGTTCCAAGTCATCCCACTTGTGGCAGCCATAACTAGCTAGAACAGTAGTTAGGTTTGCTATTCATGCCTGAAATGCCGCTGAGAAGGTAACCTTCATTCCCTAAGTATAGCTTTTCTTGCTTTCCTTGTTTGGCAGGGCTTCAGCCGACGCCAGAGAAGTGCCTGCCCATTTCCTGTAGTGGTAATGACTAGTGACTCAGGTTTTGGCTGACCCCTAATGTACAGAGGGTCTCTGGGCGCTGGCCTTAATAATTTCTCTATTCTGGGGTTAACTGTCCTTGTGAGATTAGGCGCAAGCATGGAGGGCTGTATACGTCTTTGTACAGACTTTAACAGCGGCATGAAAAGGGGTAGCAGCCTTCCTGTCTCTCGGGATGTCCTCCACAAAGTCCTTGTCCACTTGTGCCTCTTGGGTGCCAATACTAAAGTGTTGGGCAGCCTTCAGCAGTAGTTGATTGTATTGTAGTTGGTTGTCTTTAAGTGAGAATCTGCTACAGGCTGGTCTTGGTGGTCAGGTGACTGGATGACAGATATCATAGTGATCGTAGTATTGGTCCCGACTATCTAAGTCTCCTTGAGAGCCAGGGTCTTGCGACCCAGAGAGATTTACATCATACATGTCCTGAGAGGGGTCTTGGTAGGTGGAGGCTGGGGCGACGAGGCAAGAGGTGCAAGGCTGTGGCTCAAGGCAAGGTTTTTTGACAGGGGGTTGATGTGCTGATTCCCCTGGTTGTGAGGCATCTATAAGGGACATTAGTTTTTCTGGATGCTTGTCCATGAAGTCGACAATATTCTTTAAAATCCTGATAAACTCTTCAGGAGTATAGTCACATGAAGGTGGAAAGCCCGACATGGTAGGGGTGGCTTGGAAGGGTGCCTGGTCCTTGTGATATTTGTCTACAGGGGAAGAAGCATCTAAAGCCTGCATGCTTTCTGAGGCTAAAAGGAGTCAAGAGTTTAAATTTTTTTGGTGTCTTAGCACTTAACAGGGTAGCTGGGATGTGTTTTTTTAATTAATTCTTGCATTTTCGGTGTTTGGGGAATGCTGATGCGCTTTTCAGCACCTGTTTTTCAGCTGGCAAAAGGAGGGCCGTTTTAACAAACCATGGGGTCTGTTTTCAGGGGCCTGTCGTGAGGCAAAAGTGTAAGCAATGGCCCAGAGGACAGGGAAGCTCTAGAGGCTTTTTCAGTGTGGGCTTCGAAGCTTGACGATTTTGTCGAATGTTGGCCATGGGTTATGTGCTTTATGTTCTTGTACGTGTGTGAGCTACGGCCGATGGGTGTCGTCTCTGTCACAGAGCCGCCAGACTGCTTATTAGAGTTGGGGCCAGCACATGGGGTTCTGACGAACCCTGCTCGCCTTCGGCAGTCACTAAGGACCTTGCTGGAGTCCTCAGTCACGTCGATGGAGGCTTCGGCCTGAACTGCGTAGACAGCCCAGCACTTGGTGCATCGATCTTTGAGTGTTTTTGGGCGGAAAAACTTGCATGGCAGGCAAAGCTTTTTGGGGTGATCCCTAGGGAGACAGTAATTGTACACTCGGTGCACGTCTTTCCACAGGAGTTTTTCGATGGCAGGTTGGGCAACATTTAAACAGTGTTTTGTCAATTATAAATAAAAAGGGCAGTTAGGTGAGGACAAAGGAAAAGGGGTGGCAGAATATGCATTCTCTAAAGAAATCAGTATGAAGACCCCCCCCCCTCTCCCTACTGTAAGGGCTGAAGCCTGAATAGCCTGTGAAGGACGTGTCTGGTTGTCGATTCAGTCAAGTCGTCGAAGATGGAGTGGTCTGTTGAAGGATGTCGAGCAGTTGGATGACACTGCGGCAAAAGCGAACAATAAGAAAAAGTGAAGTCTACGAATACACTTTCAGCTAATCAAAGGTATCAGCCTGGAAAGGAACTCTGAACTTGCGTCAGACCACAATGGCAGAAAGAAACAATCTAAGGGACCTTGATGCGTGAAGGACCATGCGTACAGTACATGTGTCACTAGCGATAGTATTACTAACACCCTGTCGATGTTCGTTTTCGAATTTCAAAAACAAATCTTGTAATACTTTGCGACTACCACTAGATGGCAAACTATGCACAGCATGCGATCTAAGCAGATCCACAAGCTCCACAAATATATATTACAGGGCCTGGCGGTAGAGGCCCTGTAGTTATGGCTAAGTTGCTCACCTCATAGAAAGAGAACCTTTTGGGCGGCTTACACCTTTGCTCACCCCTACCCCCCAACCGGACGAATCCTCACCAGACTTTGCGCAAATAGTATATGATCCCCTCGGAATGATTCTGTGAAATTTGGTGGGGTTTCATCAAAGGGGGGGGCAAAGTTATAGGGGGTCCCAAAATGTGTGGAAATCCTCACAGATACAATGGAATCTGCTCATGCCTACAGCCCAAACTGCTGGATGGATTTTCACAGAATTCGCACCAGGAGCAGCAGATTGGTCGCAAAAATGTGCTTTTGTAAATTTGGTGTAAATCCGTCCAGTAGTTTTTTTTTTTAAAACGCCCAAAAAGTACGCCATCTGCGTCCAGTCTCCCTTCCCTAGTCGGTCCACAGACACGGAACCCCCTGGACCAATCATGGTCCGGAGTGATGTCCGCGGACAAACGACACGCCCGCTGATTGGATGGTGAAAAGCATGAGGTGCGTCATATTTTTTTAAAAGGTCGCCATGTCAGATCTGTGGAAAATGGCCGGTGTCCGTGGATAGCCCAGTGGGGAAAGGTCTGGAAAACCATTTGGGGTTATTTGGTGGCCGAAAGAGGGGCTGGAGGAGGTGGGGGGTGGAATAAAGATAATATGGAGCTATTTTTCAAGGTGAAAAAAGTGGGTGCGGGTGCCGCCCAGTCCGCAGACACCGCTGAGAGCAACAATTTGGAAAACACATTTGGGGTTATGTGACGGCTGAAAGAGGGCATAGACAGGGTAGAGGAGTGGAATGAAGAACATATGGAGCTGTTTTATTGGGGGTGCAGTTGTTGCTCAGTCTGCGGTCCCATCTTACTCTCCGCTGACATATGGTTGGCAGCGGGTTCTGTGTGAGTTGTTATTTGAAGGTGTGTTATATGGCTGAAATCTATTGTAGGCCATGCCCCCAAAATCTGGCCATTGGCAACACATAGTATAGTCATATGTTTATAGAATATAGGTAATGCAGGGGGAGTACACAGTTTTTGTAATCTGGTGGAATGATATAGTTAAAGTGTATAAAGTACTTATGGTTGTAGTACAATTGAGGATAGTGCTCATTGAAGTCTTGTCCACCTTTCACACAGTGCATTGTTGAATCCCTCTGGTATGTACACGGCAGTGACAGCAGGGAATTCTGGTAACTGTAGTGTAGAGCCAGAGGGAGTTTCAGTCTCCTCTTCTCCGATCCACTCGTCCTTCTTACATACAAGTTCGATCTTAAAGGGCCATTCCCTTTTCTTTCAGGCGTTGTGGTTGATTCAGCATTGCCTGAAGCCAAACAAAATGAGGATACGTTATTTATTACTGGAGGCAGTCCCATACATGCAGATAAGGTAGGTTGCATAGGGAGTCCCTTGTGGGAATGAGAGTCATTGTAGCCTAATGGGGAAATGCCTCCCAGTGAGGTCAAACCTGCCCAGACCTCATGGGAAGGTCTTGCAAACTGGCCTCACTTCCCTAATCTCAAAGGGGATGGCTCCCTGCTCGGTAGAAGAGGCGAATAATCTCGATGTGTCACACCACCCAATCATTGCGAGTCACCATTTTACAAATACGGGTTATAGTTTTAGAGCCGACTCCAGAAATCCAAATAAAATGCTCATCAAATCTGGTCTTGGCTGCCTTTGCTTCAGGGTTCCTGGGCTCATGATATTCATACAACATATGACCACTTCTCCATGATTAGATATTTCATAGATTCACATGCTTAAATAATTCTCTGTCTCCGCAGGGAATCCTCTGTACACAAATGCCTTAGCACTGCATTGTCCTAAACACACAGAAAAGGCTTTTCACCTCTACCCTATCAATATCCTCTTAGTACTTTTTGCACTTAACCAGGGAGGTTGTAGGTTTAAGCCTCACAAAGGGCAGCTATCTTCAGATTGAAACCCCAGATGTATGTGCAGAGATACTATTCAATATCCAGTCTTGCAGAGGAGACAGGGGAGGCATGTGAATTTATCAAAGATACCAACATCAGAGAACAACAGTTGCAGGTAAGTAACTCATTCTTCTCCAACACAGGACTCTTTCATTGTAGCATGCAATAAAATAGGTGCCTATCCTCTGTATTAGGGCATATATGCAAAGGGATTCACAAGTAGACTGCATGCACATACTATGATATCTCAGAGCTGCTCGTGATAAAGGAAAAGTTAAAAAGGTGGGGTAGTGTGGGGGGGGGGGAGGAGGGGAGGGCAAAGAGGCTGCATATACCTTAAGAGAAAATATGGCATAGTACTGTTGTACAACCATTGTTTCTAATGGATTCCTTCCTCCCACCGATACCTCATCTATGATAATACTATCCACAATGCAGCTGCTCTTCAGAAGCTTTTCTGCCGCCAGAAGGTGCAGCGCGGCTCCGTCCGATGCCTCTATGTACCCAACAGGATGTTAGGGCCAGTATATATAGAGGTGCTGCGCCCCGTAAACCTCAGTTCCTTTTTAATGGGCACTGCTTGCTTCAGAAATATTCTCTTCAGGTTTTCCAATTCGCTGTCGCCATACCCAACCCTGCGAAGGTCTTGGGGTTCAAACTGTGCATGGATTGAGGCTGGCAGATGTCCGTTTCAGATCTGCACTGGATTTCTTTGTACTGCTCGAACCAGGAGCACGACACCCAGGATTGCGGGTTGTTTCAGTCAATGCATCTGAAGGCACTTCGGGAACAGGCAACAAAACATTTTACATTCGTCCACAAGGCGAAGGGTGATGTTGCATGGTCTCGTTCGAGGGTGCAGGATGCGGAGCATCGGACCAAGGAGATGCCCCCTCCACGCAAGGATATAAAAAATAAAAAATAAAGAAGCATCACAGGCGATCGTGCTTTCCGAGTGGATACTCACAACAGCATTCTTCCTCCTCTTAAGAAGAGTCACTGATCCAGAGGTTACCAAGAGCTGGATAAGTTATCCTTTCCCACCCAATCCTTGCTCCTGGAGGAATGGGAAAAATGATGCTAGAAAATGCTTCAGATCTTCGCCAAGGAGCCGGTGGCTTCGGTGCTGATAGGACCAACTGTGTCTTCTGCAAATGGCAGGGTGCCCGCTGTAGTCCTCGCCTGCACGCCTATGAGCTCAGGCCTAGACAAGAAGAGAGAAGAACTTACCCTCACCTGGATGCCGCCTTCGGGCATCAAGATTTTGGCACTGCCTGGCATCATCATCAGCGCCAACTAGCGCAGACGAGGATGTGTCGTATCTACGACGATGTGGGGACCAGGTACCATTTGGGTTTGGACCCCTGGTCTCCAGGCAGGAGAGGGACTTCCTGGAGGAATTCTATGAGAAGGGTTAGGAAGTCTATGTCATATTCCATAGAAGGAGATGGTCATTGTGGCGCCGTTGGTCCCAATCACGGGTGGCGGCCATTTTTTCTCCCAAGATGGCGGCGCCGTCCGAGGGCGGTGTTCCAGTCTTGCAAGAGTTGCTGGCTGTGGAGGCTCCTCCTCCTCAGCAGAGATCCGGTTATCTTGCGGCAGGCACAACGCTCGAGTGCGTTGCTACTCTTCCCAGTCAGCGCTTCGTAAGTTCGTCCCTAGGCTTACCACTATTTGCATTCTCATTTACTTCTTGCTAAACCTTCTTCTGTCTCTGTTTTTATAGAAGCCTGCTTGTTGCACTCCAAAGACAGAGATTCCGCTTCCTAAACTCTATTTACGAGTTCCAGTGCTGATCAAAACAGATCCTTCTCCTTTCTTCTACAACCGCTTCCATTCACACCAGGTTGGACAGTTTACACACATTGATTCGAGTCAGCTGTTTCACTCATTTCCCAGCCGCGTTGTTCGTAAGGCTTTTGCTTCGATTCGAATCTGCTGCCAGGTACCCTTCTCTCCTTCTCTTCTCGTTATTTAGAACTACCTGCCCGCCTTTTCTACCTTCTAGTCTCCTCACGCTTCCTTTTATATATATTAGGCTCCCGAAGTTACATCACGTTATCCACGAGTCATCACTCTCAACGTTCCACAGATGAAATCCGAACGTATGCAATCTTGAGGCAATATAGATCACAATCCTCTTTATACTGGTAACTATTAGGCTACTGACATCCGCTTCTACTCTGTGTTTAAGCACATACTTACCTTTCTCTAATCTGTGCCTTTCTTATTTTTCTTCACGGTACCTGCATCCAGTCACCTGGAAAAGTGTTAAAGACTCGCCCTTACCTGCTCACAGAGAAGACTTCCAACAACTGAGGCGGACAGGGTTTTCTTCCCCAGAGGGTTTCCCTGGGGAGTTCATTCCTTCCTGGTGTAAGCTATCACGGGATAGGAGGGGATTCCCCCGGGGGGGCTTCTCAAATTCCACACGTCCGGGCTACAGGATCAGGTCAGTGGGTGCATGTTTATAGGGAAACATTATTATTACTGGAAACGATAAATACTGAGCAGAAACATTACAGTCTAGGGACTGGCCTCAGACCACCAAGAGGGCAGTGGGGTACACGCCTAGCCCGATTTAGAACTTTTTCCAGCCCTTCCCGCCACTAAGCTCAGGCCCCTTTTCAGAGGTTGATGGTGGCAAATACCCTGTGGTTCTCAGCCCCGTCCACACCGAAAATTCAGTTTAAATTAATGTGCATACTGGTTGAGGGTCCCAGGAAGGAAACACTACTGCCCTTTATTGTGGCAGTAGAAGTCTCTGTACTGGAGGTATGGGAGAAGCCTGCTTCGACTTCGGCAGTTGACCGGGCAGGCTGCATGGGAAGATTTCAGGGCAGATGCTTCCTGAGGGGTAGAGGTTCCCCCAGTGGAGGAGTGGCAGCAGCCACCGTGCCTTCAGCACCTCAAGGGGCCAAACTTCAGTGGTTTTTCTGCCACAATTCCCCTGTGGGGAGGGGTACATTTCCCTGCTCAGCATGGAATGGATCAAGACCAAGTAGGCCCTACAGATCATTCAATAGGCTTACTGTCTCCCTTTCGACAGCACCCTCAGGAAAACGGCCCTTACACATACGCCTTGCATCCACATCAGAAGAATAGAAGAACCTGCGCATCGTGGTGGGCCAACTTCACTTCGAGTTCAGAGTCCTGCCATTCAGTTTTTCTTTGGCTCTCAGGATTTTCACCAAGCTGCTGCTAGCATTGGTGGCATCCTGCCTCAGGACAGAGGGTATTCCTTTCTTGCCTATTCTGGACGACCGGCTCGTCCAAGCCCACTCCCTAGATCTAGTGTTGGAGCATCTCATCTGCACAAGCACTCTATTGCACAAGCTGAGCTTTTCCGGTTTTTGGGTTTCACAGTCCCAGTCTGTTCAATTTATGGGAGTAGTCTTGGACACTCACCTGGGCAGGGAATTCCCACCGAGGACCGAGTGGCAATCATCTTTCGGATGCTCAATGTCCTCTAATCCCAGGAACAAGTCCTGAGCCTTCTGGGCCTCATGGCCTCCTGGTGGTCACGGACACATCTGTGACTGGTTGCAGTGCTCACTGGTCGGATCTGGCTGAGTAGACTGCGATCTCCCACTGAATATCGGGAACACATCAATTTGCTGGAGCTGAGTGCAAGCAGGCAGGCATTGGCCGCCTTACTCCCATCTGTGAAACGCAAGACTGTGCTGATCTTGATGGACAACACAGTGGCCATCCACTACCACAACAAAGGAGGTGGTGTCGGGTCCTTGCCTCTGGAGGTCCCTTTGGGGAAACTGAAGGAGACCTCTTCACTTCCAGTCTGAACAGGAAGTGTGAGATGTGTTGCTCCAGAGAATTTCCTCATCAGGGAGCTCTTGGGGTGCACTGACGGCTGAGTGGACCTTCAACCGCCTGCATGAATTCTTGCAGATTCCGGTCATTCTGCTGGTTCTAATGATGTTGCGCCTGTTTGGAACCACATTTATCCTGATTTTTCCTGACTGGGCCCGTAGAAGGCGCTATCCAGGGTTGCTGAACATATCCATCTGCCCTTCCTGGTAACTTCCGAGAGAATCGACTTGCTCTCCTAATTGGCATGGCAGGTCCTCCACCTCCAGGTTCTCCTGAACCTCAGTAGCCTGATCCTTCGTGCTTGGCTACTGAGAGGCAATGGCAGGCAGAAATACAAGGAGAGGGATTTGTCGGATGATGTCCTTGATGTGCTCCTTTCAGCTCGGAGACTCGCCACAAAGTTCATTTATGCCTGCAGATGGGGTAAATTATTTGGCGTGTTGTCGTGAGAGGGATCTGGGCCCTTTATCCTGTCTTTCATCCCTTGTTTTTGATTTTTTGTTGTCCTTGGCCAAAGTGGTCCTGCAGGTTGGCACTGTTAATGGATACCTTGCCACTATTTCAAGAGGTCCCCAGAACAGGGCTCATCCCTACTGTCATGCAGTTCCAAAGGTGTGGCTGCCACCTCTGTCCTGCAGAGAGGAGCCCTTGTCCTCGACATCTGGCAATGTGGGCGTCTCTGCACATGCTTGCTAAGCATTATTGCTTTGATTTCCTTGCGGGGTAGGATGCAGGCTTTAGTAGAGCAGTACTCCAAAGTTCTCTGGTCTAGGTGGAGTCCCTACTCTCCCCCCTTCCTCCAGATTTTCATGCTGCTTTGGGAGTCTATCATAGATGAGGAATCCGTGTGAGGAAGGAATCCATTAGAAGAACAAATGACTTCCTTTTCAGTAATGTTCTTTTAGGTTACTATGGTTTCCGCAGTCCCTCAGAGTGCCAGGGGAAAAAGGTGGAACGGAGGTCATGGGATGTGGCATCTCTTTATATACTGGCCCAAACGTCATATCTGGCAGTGGCGCATAGAGGTGTCGCACAGAGCTGATGTAGGGCCGCTCTGTGCCCACTGGCGGCAGAAAAGTTTCAGAAGAGTAGCTGTGCGGAGGATACGATTACCACAGATGAGGAATCCCTGGGAGGAACATCCATCAGAAAGAGCATTACAGAGAGTAAGTAATTTGTTAGTCAGCACTTTTGTGCCCAGAAAGTAGTGCTTGGTAAAGGTTTGAAGTGCCTTCCAAGTTGAGGCTCTGCAAATATCAGATACAAGCATTTCTACAAGGAAGCCCATAGCTGCCATACTACCCTTGGAAGTATCAGCTGTGGCAAGAGGAACAGCTGAAGCCTGGCAGTGGTCGATGATGAATTCCTTGTTTGGAGATTGTTAGCTCTTTGCTAGTGCCGCCAAACACTACAAAGAGGAGATCCGAAACCCAACGGCCTTAGTGAGTTTCAAATAGCACTTGCTTGATGAGAGAGTGCAGAGTCTATGCCACTGGTGTAGAATGCCCCCCATAAAATGTCAGAGCAAGATAGCCTTTTTAGGAGTGAGCTTTGAAACCTATAAGGCTCCTTGATAGAAATCGCTCTAGCTGAGTTGATGGACACGAGGAAATCAAGAAAGAAATTATAACATCACATTTCTGAATAGGCTCAAAGGGAGGAACCAAAGAGTTGAAGTACTGTACTTGACTACCATAACGGTACTAGGTGGCGAGATGGTGGAAAGGAACGCAACAGCTCCTCCATGAAAGTGTTAACTGTGGGATGGACGCACAGATGGTGAGTGACCTTAAAGAGAAGAAAGAAATTGCTGATAGGTGAATCTCGATGAAGGCCTGGGGCAGGCCAGATTTGCCAGTTCTAACATATAAAAGTAATTGAGGTACCTTAACACAGCTTGCAGTGACTCCATTGCAGTTACAGAGGCTAGTGTGTTTCCCCTTTCTCTCAAACACTATGTGCAGATGGGGCTTTCACTGCTGCAAATATTGACATGCAATTGTCCACTTAGTTCACAGGCCCCAAATGATAGTCTTCATGAGCCAAGTGTTAGAGATAGGGATTACAGGTTGTGATGTAGTAACTACCTGCCATGTAGAGTAGAGCCAGGTGTGCCTTCAAGCGTTGACATCCTGAGCAACATCATCAGGTTCCAAATCTGCCTTGCTTATGCATGGGCGATCAAGATTATCTTGCAGGGCTGTTGGGTTACTTGCCTGTGCACTCTTGGAATCAAAGGGATTAGGGAAACACATAGAAAATGTTTACTGTCTACAGTACCATTAGTGTGTCCCCAAAGGACCCTAGTTCCCAGAATTCGCTTACGAACTCATGGAATTTAGTTTTGGTCTTGGCTGCAAAGAGATCCATGTTGGATCTCTCCAACAACTTTAACATGTTCTAAAGTGTTCTGTCATTCAAATCCCACTTGTGAAAACAAATTGGTCTCAGATGGGGCAGTCCAGAAAAATGATGTATTTCTCTGAAATGTTCTGCTTTGATGAATACCTTTTCCTTCAGTGTCCAATTCAACATAAGCTGAGCCCCTGGAGAGGGAAGTGACAAACTGGTGTCCCTCTCCTTGTAGGTGTAGATCGACGTACTATAGTGCGTCTGGATTGTCAACATGGCAACATTGATGACCTGCAGGAAGGACTTCAGGGCCCACCAGCTCCAGGACTCTAATCTGCAGATGTCATGCTTTTGATGCTCCACATTAAGTCAGAGAAGCATCCGTCCTCGTGAAGACAGACATAGCATCTCCTTGAACAAGTACTCTTTTCCTCCTCCGCCATCAAAGGGACTGACAGAAATGTTGGCACAGTTGCAAGTGATCATCCCATGACCCTGATACTTGGGCCCATGGTCTACTTCTCCCTGTGCCCACTTCTCCCTGTGCTGATAACATCCTGGGTCTGCAGAGGGGTAGCAGCAAAATACAGGATGACTTAATGGCCAGGACGCCATGAATTCCTACACAGAGGGCAGACTCGAACAAAAAGGGTCCACTACTCCGCTTAGCTCTGTGATGCTTTCTGCAGCGGGTCGCAAAGCCAGAATGTTCGAATCGAGGTCTACTCGCAGAAACTGGACTGTTTGCATCAGTGTTGAGGACATTTTTTTGTTTTTAGGCTCACTTATGAAGCAAGGTATTGGATTAGGGACACCTTGAGCACCACACGATGGAGGGGAAACTTCAGACGGATTCCATTTATGAGCTAATTGTTTAGGTATGGGTTATACTTTAACCCACAGGTATGTAGCCACCGAGGCTAGACACTTGTATGTGCCTTTTGTGTGGAACTGATGGGTTCTATGTGATATTTCCACATATTGAAGACCGAACACAAAAAATATTGTTTTTGTTTTCGGCCAATGTTGTGCAGCCCCCAATATGCAGAAATGTCACATGACCCCATCCCACAAATCCGATCCCCCACACGGGCGGGAGTTCTTGCAAAGATCGCTCTGAGCTGTGTTTCTAGAATTGATTTCTTCACTTAGTGTGGAACTGATGCCCAAGGGCGGAACACGGAACTGGTTGCATAAAAGATTTGCAACAAATCTGAGAAAGTATCTGTGGCTCTGATGTATTGGCACATGGAATTATGTGTCCTCCAAGTCCATTATTGCCTGAACTCGCACCCTGCTTCCTCATGCAATGACCCGCTACAATGTGCCTCTTGCCTTTTGAAGGTCAACTTTGTGATGAACTTGCTCAACTGACGCAGGCCTAGAAAAGGGCCCACTCTCCTTTCTTCTAGCGCTTTTCTTTTTTTAGCGCGCCAGGAAGTACTAGGAGTTAAAAACCCCTGTTGCATTGGGTCTTTGGCACTCTTTCTATGATCCCTCTTCTGATGAGAGCGTGGACCTCCTGTTGTTACTGGTCCACATGATGTTGCATGGGGATTGATGTGCTGGGAACGCACTTCTTTTGTGGACAAATTCCAGTGTGATCCCACTGTTCTGATGTTATGGAACAACAAACCTCTGCATGCCTTTGGTTCAAACCTCATTCCTCGCACTGTGATGCCTTGTGAAGGGTGGACCCCAAACAAGTTAAGCTTACTTTGCTGCCTGTAAACAAGACTGTCCTGACCCTTTCTCCCACTGAGTGGATATGCGTGACTATTGGTGGTAACATAAGGGAGAGGATTGTGTGGCCATCTCACAATCAGACCAACACCTTCTTTCAGAAGATCACTTATGCCTGTTGGAGGATCCCCAAAAGTATGAAAAAAGGTCTTCTTTTACCATCACTCAATGAGATGATATATTTTTTTTTATTGTATGTGGTTTTATTAAACCTTTACAAAAAGTATAAAAGAAAATAGACATTTTAATGAAACATACACACATTTCATACACAGTAAAAATGTACGATACATACACACATTTTATACACAGTAAAAATGTACAGCAGGACGAGGTAGATATCAGCCATATAGCAATCGTCATGTGGAGATAGGATAATGGCTTGTGTTAGGCAGACCGATAAAACAACAGAGAGAGGAGCACTGGCAGAAGAACAAAGCGGGCAACTAATAACAGAAATGACCTATGTGTATACATCACCAAACAGTTTATCTAGAGTGATCCAATTGAAGGTTGCATATAAAGCTGGAAAATTACAATCCCTCTCGCGTATTTTGAATACATAGCCAGCGTTGCCATACCAACTCAGTAGGTAGGCCCAAATACAGAACCTTCAGTGCACTCAGACAAGAGTCTCAGAGTATTAAGTTGCATACAGAACAAGATAAGGTGTTTAGCCATTTCAGGGACTGACTGACAAATTCTACAAAGGCCATCTTCCACCGTGATTTGTTTTCGTCGCAATTTAATGTCCAGTGTTGGAAGAATATTCCAGCGCAATCTTAACAGTGCATGTCAGTGATTTTGATTCGGAAAAATGCTAAGTATCGGAGAGAGACCCTCTTCAATGAGATGATAGCTTTAGTGGTACTTGTATCAATCTTAATGCCTTTGAGATGGACAAACTTTTTACCATCGGGATACTAAATGGTAAGTGCATGCAAAGTGCATTGAAAGAATCTGAGTTTGAGCTTCTGGTAAAGTGTTTTCACCATTCATCCAGACTTGGTCCCTGCAAACTGCCCTGGAATTTAAGCTAGGAATCTATTCACTTTGTGCGACAGCTCCTAGTCATAAGCTGCCCTAATGTTCATTGAAGTCGATGTCAAAACCCATCACTGATGGCCTTAGATTTTCAACCTTCATTATTGGGTGGAGCTGTCAAAGACTATGCAGGATTCATTGACCGACGTCTGGCTGCTACTGCGACAAAGTCAGGTCAGACATAGGATGGCACTGTTTTGGGCACCTAGTATTGTTATCCAGCCTTGCTGTGATGGTTGTCGCTGATAAATGAGTTAAGTATCCCATCCCTGACGACTTTGGAATTCCACAACAATGTTTTGCAAGGCTTATATAAGTGTGGGTTGAAAGGGGTCAGTCTTCTTTATTCAGTGGAAAAGATGTATACTTTCTGGTGTACCATTTAAGAGGGAGAATAGGCTCAGTATATTCCTCTCCATGTTGGTAGAGAGCCAAATCCACTTATATGATAACATCTGATAAATCATGCAGCTCTTGGAGACTATATAATTATATGCAAAACCGTTGAAGAAAGCTCCATCGATGAGCCATTAAACAAGCCGTTTGACGGGGGAGCTGCTGATGTGGGGTGCAACCTGATGGAGAAGGCCATCGTAAAGGTCATTAACAAGGGGTTCCTCTGTGAATGATTGATGTGCTGTAGGCAGATGTTTGGTTGCGATGGTGGTCGGAGCGCAATTAATACAAGTCTGTCAGCAGAGGCTTGTCCAACAACAGGGTCTAAGATGGACTTCTAGAATCTGGCCTGGTGGACAGATTTTAGGAGGCCACTCTAGTTGCCAAACCCCAATCCAGCAACGTGGATGAGCAATCAAAGAGTATTCTAAAGAGAGTGAGAGTGTGGCCAGGGGCACTCAATGAGCCTGCACAGTGTAGCACACAATAATTCAATCTTGACATGTATTATAGGTCTTCTGAACACAATGGAACATTATCTAACAGGTATGATGCAAATATATGCATTCATCATAGGTTCAAATACAAATAAAGTAACAATCAGCAAAGCAGGTAAGTATTTTTGATGCAGTAAATGATGAAACCAGATTACAAGACAATAACCTAATTTAAGAAGTCCAAACCCTAAGATGAATTGGGCCTTGCGCCCAAATGTCACAGGAGCCACAATGTCTCTCAGCAGAAAGAAGTCTCTGTAGTTAGGATTCAGTAGGCTTACGATGGTGATAGTTTAAAAGTTCTAAAACAATTTTACCAGCATTTTCCTTTCTTCCAGACACAAGGATAACCCAGGGGCAGGATTTTAGACTCCGTTTGACAACCAAAAACTGGGCTTCATTACAAGTTGGCCAGAGCAATATTAATGTGCTTGAATTAATGTTTACTGGCACATTACCGCTCCAGCCAACTACGAGTTCGCCGGTGAGGTGGTCGGAATGACCTCCAGTTAAAAGCTGGTTAGTCACCGGCAGCACAGTTGATATTGATATTTTATTTCTATCGCGCTTGTACACAAGTGTTTTAGAGCGCGACAAGGCAAGGGAGGGGAGGGGAACAGGGGAGAACAAAACAGCGATCTCACTAAGCCCAGTGACATTGAGAATGCGCAAATGCATGGGAGAGGGGGAGGGGAAAAGTGCATGGAAGGGGGAGAAGTGGAAAGTGCGAAGCAGAGGAGAAACAGATAAAGGCAACAAATAGTGGTAGTGCAGCCAGCAATTTGTAAGTGCTAGGTTTAAGGCAGCAGACAGGGTAGGTCTGATAAGTGCAAGAAGAAAAAGGGGGTGGGGCTGTATGGGTACAGATACAGATCCCAGTGCAATGGGGGCCCGGAGGCAGTGCGGGAGGGTGGCAGGGTGAGCAGGTACCTGGGCCCGGAGGACAGAGGGTGGCCAGGTGCACGGTGCCAAGAGAGAACAGATCAGCAGGGGAGCGGGGAGATTAGGCTGAAGAAAAGAGGAAGGTCTTGAGGTGCTTCCGGAACCGGAGATGGTTCTCAAGTTTTAGAGTGGCTGGGAGGCTGTTGCAGAGAGAGGGCCGAGCCAAAGACAGATCTACCCCCAGCTCGTTTCTTTGAAAAACGACTGACCCTGAGGGAGTTGAAGGTAGAGGAGCGAAGAGGTGCCGAGAATGCAAGTCTAAAATGTCGATTACGGACCCACATCGCATTGGTTTGTGGTGTTTGGGTGAGAGTCATGGCACCGACGACTGTTCCAAATGCCAGTCACTGACTGCTAAGGCCTTGTGGGAGCGTAAGGGGAAGCTTCAGGTAGGTAGGGGTTCTAAAGCCATTAAGTCTCATAAAACGACTAAGGGGATGTCCACCGACGATTCGAGGGGCGACTCTCCACGTAGGAAGGGGCGCTGTCACTGGTCGCCTTCCCTGTCCTCCTCAAGAGGATGGCGCAGCGAGGAAAGTGGCTTGTCCTACTAAGCCCTCGACTCCGGAGGAGTGGGCAGCCTTCAGGGAGCAGATGATGGTGATTTTCCAATCATAAGGCACAGTTCCGCCTTTGGTCCATGGCTGGTGCGCCTTCGAGCTCGGGTCCTCTGCGCGATTCTCATTGGGAACCTTCGAGGTCCAGTTCCGACAAGGTTCAGGCTGATCGCATGAGACGTGCTTCCAGGTCTCGGTCCTTGTCCCCAACCTCAGAAATCCAGCAAGGGTTTGGGGTCGGCCTGGACTCTGTCGGCACCATGTCCGTCGGATACGGATGTCGAAGCTTTGCCTTTGCACCAGCCCTCGACGACGTTATAGACATCAAAGCCATTGGCGACCTCGACGCTGAAGCCGTCGGTGCCCTCGACGCCCTTCGGGGCCTTTTGTCCGGAATTTGCCAATGGAGGTCCCTGGTACTGTGGATCCTCCAAGGAAGGCTACTTCCAAGTCTGTATGGCCTGTTAAGGATTCCAGACCCTCTTCTGTCCCGAGGCAGGAGTTTTTTTCTCCCTCTGGATGACATCTATGAGGATGAGGAAAGGTCAGATTTAGAATTCGACCCTGTTGAGCCTGATGTGGCTCCTGTCTTTTCCGGGGACAGTCAGTTGGAAGAGTTACGGCAATCTCGTCATGATGCAAGTGGCTTGGACACCTCTCCTGAGGTGGACTTTGGCAGACCTGAGCCTGGGGCTCATTCTGAGTCGTCCTACAGGAGACTGCTGGCTAGCGTCACCGAGTATCTTGGTTGGTCTAGTCCTCCAGAAGCTTTTGCTCAGGATGACTTAACTGATATTTTGGACCAAGGTTCGTCCTCTGACCTGGTGTTACCCTTTCATTTGACATTGCAGAAAAGGGTGGCGGCTGCTTGGCAGACACCAGAATCTCTTCCGGCTGTTAACAAATCGTTAACTAAAAAAAGACTGCCCTTCCAGTAGCGACCCAAGCTACCTTTCCTCTCACCCCACTCCCGAGTGTTTGGTGGTTCAGGCGGCTACGGCCACCTTGAGGCAGTAGGCGTACCCTACCATCCCTCCTGATAGGGACAACAAACGCTTCGATGGTTGGGCACGCAAGGTGTTTTCTGCGGAGAGTATGGCGCTGAAGTCAGCCAACTCCACTTGTGCCTTAGCAAGATTTTCACACACTCTGTGGAATTGTGTTTCTCTAGCGGCTAAGCATATTACCGAAGGGGAAGAAAGGTATGGGTTCCTTGCTCTCGTGCAGGATGGCAAGGATGCCATGTGCGAATCCCTTCAGTCGGGTTTGGACACGGCCGACAGCGTTAGCCGGTCCATGGCTGCGAGCACCATTATACACAGGTTTGCGTGGTTGCGGAAGTCGGGTTTTGCTCCGGATGTGCAAGCCCGTCTTTTGAACATGCCCATTGATGGCGTGCATTTCTTTGGCAGCAAGGCTGACGAGAGTCAAAGACCTCCAAAGCTGCGGCTAAATCTGAGTGCAGCTGTGCGTCAACCTCCGCCTTTTCGTCCTAGGGGACCGCAATGGAGGGGAGGTTCCTTTTGTTACTACTCCTCTTTTGGTAAGACGAGAGGAGCCGCCAGTCAAAGGGGCCAACAAAAAAGTACCCGTGGTGGTCCGGGAAATAGGGGTGCCAAAGCCGCTCAGGCAGCTGCCTCTTTGCCTTCAGGTGCTGCCACAGCCGCTCCAAAACAGCCATGAGGCCATGTTCCGCCGGTTGGAGACAGACTGTCCCAGCATCTTTAAGAATGGCGAGCTATTACTTTGGATGCGTGGGTTCTGGATACCATAACCCTTCCCTTCCTAAAGCGGCCTTACAACAATCCACCAGGGAATCTCTTTGAAGCTTGCAGATCCGCTCCTTGTGCAGGAAATCATGACCCTGCTGGAGAAAGGCGCTATAGAACTGGTGCCTGTAGTGGAGAGGAACAAGGGATGGTATTCCCCATTTTATTTTTATTCCGAAGAAAGACAGGGGATTGAGACCCATCTTGGACTTGCGTTGGTTGAACAAACTTCTCAGGAATGACAAGTTAAAGATGGTCACTCTTTCTCAAGTCCTCCAGGCCATTCGTCTCCAGGATGGGTTGGTGTCTCTGGACCTACAGGATGCTTACTTTCATGTGCCGATTCATCCCAAGCACAGAAAGTACCTGAGATTTGCGGCTGGTAGCTCGCACTTTCAGTTTCGGGTCCTGCCATTCGGATTGACCTCGCCCCGAGGGTCTTCACAAACTCATGGTGGTGGTGGCAGCGTATCTCAGGCGAGGGGGGATTCACGTATACCCCTTCCTGGACGACTGGCTGATCCGTGCGCATTCGCCCGAACAAGCAACGGATCATCTCGGTCTCACCCGCCGCTCCCTCCACAAGCTGGGCTTCTCCCTCAAATTCAAGAAGTTGCATCCGACACCTTCCAAGCAGCTCCAGTACATCGGGTCTGTGTTGGAAACATCCTTGGGGAAGTGCTCGCCTCCCATGGTGAGGGTTCATCACATTGTGCAGATGGTGGACAAGTTTCAACATGGCCACCGTCTCCCAGCTTTCAAATTCTTACGGTTGCTCGGCCTCCTGGCATCCTGCTTTTTCTGGTGCCAGAGGCCAGACTGAGGATGAGATCCCTGCGATGGGTCCTCAAGATGCAGTGGTCACAATTCTCAGGCAAGATGTTGGATCCCGTTCAGGTTCCAATCTCGGACTCCCAGGATCTTCTGTGGTAGGCCAACAAGGGGAACCTGATGAAGGGGGAGCCGTTTTCGCAACTGTGGCCGGATAGTCCAAACACTACATCAACCTGTTAGAGCTGAGGGCCATCAGGCTGGCCCTGAAGGCTTTTCTGCTGTCTGTGCGGGGGAAGAGTGTCCTGATCACGACAGACAACACAGTGGCCATGCATTAACGCAACAAAAAAAAGGGGGGTTAGGGTCACTCCAGTTGTGCAGAGAGGCAATGCAGCTCTGGTTCTGGGCAATCCAGCAGGGAATTTCGCTCTCGGCAGTTCATCTGGCTGGAGAGGACAATGCGGCGGCGGACGCTTCGAGCAGGCAGAGCACGATCTCTCACGAGTGGGAGTTGGCTCAGGAAGTCCTTCTGGAGATCTTCGCTTTTTAGGGAACCCCACAAGTGGATCTCTTCGCCACCAGTGCCAACCGGAGGTGCAAGAGATTCTGCTCAAGGGAATTTCCTCCGAGAGGAGCCTTAGGAGATGCATTTGTAGTGGATTGGTCATTCCCACTTCTGTACACGTTTCCTCTGGTCCCCGTCATTCCTCAATTGTTGAGGAGGTTACAGAGGTTCGGATCCCACAGGATCCTCATTGCTCAGGATTGGGCCAGGAGAACGTGGTAACCGGACCTTCTAGAAATGTCCATCTGCCCTCCACGCCGTCTTCCCTACCGAGAGGATCTGCTCTCGCGCAAGGGGGGTCAGGTTCTCCATCCAGAGGAAAAGACTCTCAACCTTCACGCTTGTTATCTGAAAGGTTGAGGTATAAGGATTGGGACCTTCCGGTTGACGTGATGGAGGTGTTGCTTTTGGCCAGCAACCAAATCCCTGTACCGTTGCCCTAAGTTTTGCGACTGGTGCAGAGGACACAATGTTGATCCTTTTCAGTGTTCCATTCCCGTGGTTCTGTCTTTCTTGCTTTTTTTGGCCCACACAGGCCTTCAAGTAGGTACCATTAAGGGTTACCTGGCGGCAATTCCTGTTCAGGGTCCTGGAGAAAATGGGAATTGGTTCTAGATACATTTCTTGGGTCAATCTGCTCTATACCAAGCCAACGGCTGATCTGAATCCCAATGGTCTGAGATCTGAAATGTTTGAATTGGAGAGAGAAAGAAGGCAGGGTTGTCCCTTGTCCCCATTGCTCTTTGTCATTGGCATAGAACCTCTGGCGGTGGCGCGAAGGTTGGAAAATAAATCGGCAGGGTGCGAGTGGTTGGGGCATGCAACAAAAGGTGTGGTTTTATGCCGATGATTTGTTGTTAGTTCTAAAGAATCTTAGACTTTAGATTCCCACACTTATGGATATTTTGTCAACCTTTAATCGATTCTCAGGCTATAAAATCAATTGGGCCAAGTCAGAGGTTCTGCCATTGGTACTGTTCTGTGATAAGAATTTCATTACACAATGGGTTTTTTAAATGGTGTACAAGGAAACTGCTATATTTGGGAGTATGGATTTTACCAGATATTAATGAATTTTTTCAAGAAAACATGGCTATGGTTTGTACTGCTTACAAGTTGGACTTAGAGAGGTGGAGCGTGTTATGTTTGTCCTTGTGGGGGAAAGTTAATGCACTGAAACTATTTTCCATGCCTAGAATTAATTACGTGCTTAGCATGATCCCGTTGGAAATTGGGAAGAATTTTTGGCTGGAATTGGATAGACTTGCGCAAGGTTTTTTATGGGATCAAAAACCACCCAGGCTGAAAATATGTAAATTATTTACCAGTGGAAAAAGTTGATTTGGGTGTGCCTAATGTCGCAAACCTTAATGGAATTTGTGAGGTCAAATCCTAATGAATGGGTGTGTGCCGAGCAATCATTTTGGTCCTTTACTAACGAGGGCATTATTGATGACTGTACAGAAACAACAAGGTGTTCAAGATCCTTTGACTAAATGTCTGTTCAACTCCTGGAAGAATCTGAATAATTGTTTGGGATATGATGCGTTGAAGGATCCTAACGCCTCAATCTGGTTGAATCCAGATATTAAATGTGAAGGGAGGTCCTTGTTTTGGTCAGAGTGGTTTTTGGCAAACGTGCAATGGTTGAGTGACCTTTTTGAGAATGGAAATTGGTTGACTGCAAGAGGATTACAATCTAAATTTAATATTTCAAATTTCAGTGTCAGTGACTACCGGAAAATTCGGAAAGGTGTTGGTGATATTGATTTGAAGAGATTCCTAGATGTTAACATACTATGGCAAAAACCTAAAGAGGGTGGATGTGGTAAGTCGTGTTTATGGATTGATTGTAGGAGAATTTAGAGACAATGTTTTGTTGAGGGAGGAGTGGAGTAGAAGGATAGGGAGTACCATTGATGAAGATCATTGGTCACGTATGTGTGCAAACATAAGGCTTTGCTATTTGAGTTTGACAGAGAGGTCCCGCCAGATTAAAATCATCAATAGGGTCTATTGGACTCCAGAAAGGTTATTTATAAGAGGAATGGCTGACAGCTCTGATTTTTGGGCGTGTTCTCATGACACTGGCACACTTGAACATATGTTGTGGAATTGCACAAGAGTGCAGGGCTTTTGGTTTGAACTTGGAAGAATCTGTGATGTTGTATTCAATGAGAAAGTGTCCTTTGACTTTAAGACCTTAATACTTGGTAGTGATATTCTTTTGGAGGATATTTCCATGAGGCAGAAAAGATGGATCTATCGGGGTGCAATGGTGGATAAAAGAATTATATTGAGAAGTTGGAAAACGGTGAACCCAATTCTGATTGAGATGTGGCTTGATGAAATGCATGGTTTAGCAGAGATGGAGAGAGTGATTTTTCAGAGACAAAGAAAGCTTACTCTATTTGAGAAAATATGGGGGAAATTCCTCAAACTGTACTGATTACTATTCTATGTTGCTGTGAGCCCTGGGAGTCGGTGGGGGGGGGGGGAGGGGAGGGGTTTGTAAATATGTACATGATACACATAGTGTGTTAATTATTTTGAGAACTGTTTTTCCTTTGGATGTTTGTAATGGTAAATGCTATCATTTAAAATAAAATGTTCAAACAAATGCACAATAAAATAAAAATGATTCTTTGTTTCCTTTTTCCTGCACATCAAAGATAAATCTATTTTCAATATTATGTTCTAACAACATTCTGTTACTCTATGTTATACAGTGTTTACTTTAGTTCTAACCACCTTGCTCCCACAACTGAGCATTCTGTTTTTGCTGCTTCTGCCCGTTTACCACTAAGTGAGTCAGGTGTACCAACACCTTTCGCCGAGCCATGGATAAAGTCCTCTCACATCCTAGGCACAGGGGCAGAGGGTAATCCTCTTAAAAATGTCCACTTCACAAGAAAACATTATGAAATTGAATAGAAGATTATAAATATTTTTCAATATCAATGTTTTTACATCAATGTTTTAACAAAAGACATCTTGTTATTTATATAGCCATCTAGCCACACACTGACCTTTGACAGGGACCTAGTTACCTGCACATGGGCTCAGACACACAAACCTGGGCTTGGGCCCTAGTTACCTGCATATGCGCTCAGGCACTTGGAGAGGACACTGAGTGGAAGCAGCGGGTCCATGAGAGTCAGAAGGCGGGATGGGGAGGCTGTCGCCTGCAGTAGAGTTGCAGGATATGCTGCCATAATTCCATCCGGCATCTTAATCCCAAAAGAAGCAGCCCTCATTGATACAGTGATACACAGATTTCCTCCAGCACTGTCACCTGCAAGGCAAACCCGCTCCCCCGTAGAACCTAAAGGAGAGGAGATACAGAGCAAGGCCACTGAGTTACAGAGAAACCAAGACAAGGTAATAACGATATCTGTATGACCAGTGTTTCAGCATAGTGTCTTATACAGATTAAAATGCATTGCATGCTTTTGTCATGCATTGACCAGACCTATAGATGGAAACATGTTATACAAACATTTTGTGCATGAGAAGAGAAAGCTTCTTGTAAACACACTCGGAGGAGGTTGACAAAAACTCCAAAACCCTCTTGGCTTCAATCTCTCCATCGCCTTGTTTAGATGAACCATTGCCACTAATAAGATTTTCGAAGAGTCTGTAAAGAAAGGTCTAGACTCTAGACAATATTACAGAAACAAGCATTATGTGTTTCCATCCTTTATTTTCTTGCTCTCGAAAGCAAACACCTTAAATTGGTTCTCCATATGCCCTTTTCTCTACATTAACTGGTATATTTCTGATGGGAACAGAGCACCTTTGTAAAGAATAAGCCTCTGTGTAAGAAATTTGAAGTCTGAAAGCAATAGAACCCCATTAGGCCGCTGCTCTGGTGAAGATGGCGGATGAGGCGGTGGATGATCCGCAGGAGGGATGTAACGGTATAACGTTAAAGATACCGTGAAACACTTAATTGAACAATAATAACCGTCACATTGTTTATACCGTTAATACTGTAAAGTGTGCTTTTCAATCTGATTTGGAAAGGCTGCAGTAAGCAAGTGCTGCGCAGTCTTGGTCTTGCACTGTTGGATGTGCCGTCTGCCAAGTAGTTTCAGTTGGAGCAGTTTTTAATGCCATTCCATAAACCACACGTGCCTGACACAAAATCAATATGTTAGCAATAGGAAGAATAGATACAGTGCCAAGAAGGAAAAGGGTTTACTTTGGGTTGGCGGCTTTGGGGTTTATATATTTCTAATGGATAAAGTTCTCTAAACGTGTGTGCGTGTGCGCGTGTGTGTGTGTGTGTGTATATATATGCGCACAAGCGTATACTACCATCAGCCTCCATTGATCGGTGGCATGCAGGTTATCAAGATGGCAACATGTTCATCTTCACCAGTAGCCAGTGGGGGAGCATAAAGCCTAAATGACTACTTAAGAAAAGCTATTCAGTTTGCTTTGCCAGTTGCAGCAGCCCCCCCCTCCTCTCCACACATGTTTGTGTTTGGTGGAAGCAAGGCATTTCAGTGGAAAGTATGTTGAAAAGCCCAATTCTGGCCCTGGGTGCCTGGTTTTGTTTGTGATGATAAATCTGTCAATTTATGACCTTTTAGAAAATATTTGTTAAGATTAGTTAGCTCCACCTGCTATACCGCGATAACCATGATATACCGTAATTTGGCAAGAAGGTTATCGTACCGTCATAAAACTAATACCGTGACACCCCTAGTCCGCAGAGGAACGGGGAGGTCCAGGTGGTACCTGCTGGAGGGATGGGCGTCCGCGTGTTGTGCGCATCCTCAAGTCGGACTCGGGCTACAGCTTTAATGTGCGCAGGCAAGTAAGCGATGGTGGCCAGCTACGGAGCATCGGTGGGGAGCTGTATGCAAATCTTAGGCACTTCAGCGCCGTATTGCCTGGGGGGTTTGGGGCAGCCGACCGTGCTGGAGTCCGGCGAGGGGGCCGGGTCCTGGAGGTCACTGCCTGAAGACCTGCTGCGGAGCTCCCTCTCCACCCTTACATCTTGCTGCATTGGACCCCCTTTGTCTTCCCACATGTGGTGAGCATATTTCTGGGGTGCATTTCTGCTGCATGCATCTCGGCGCAAGGAATTGGATTGATAATGCATAATTGAATTTTGCATTTTAAATTTGTATTCGGCCCCCAAGGAAAGCTGCCTTTGCCCTGTTGCGGCCTGTGTGCTGCTGTTGCCTCCTTGCACACTCAGTTTGCATGGGCCTTGAGGCCCTACAAAGATGGCTGCCCTGCAGGGATTTTACAGCCCTCCGTTGCCTGCTGAGCCTGTTCCCCCCTCCCAATTGGTTGGCTGGTGCTCTTCAACCAATCCCAGAAACCGCGAGGCAGGAGCGGGCCCGAGACACCTAAGGCCAGCAACAGGGCCCCTGTCTGCTCCCTGTCCGCTGCCGGTTCGGTGCGTGAGGCCTCCCTGGAACCTTTCTATGCACCTGGAGGATGGTGCTCAAACATCTTCCTGGAACCCTGAACTACCTTGAAACTATCACCTCTGCAATCATGGGTTAGTCACCCCTATCTGGCCATTCTACACCCTTGACTTTTTCCACCTTCAGCCCTTCTCACCCTTTTTCCCACACCTATGGCCTGTGACTGGACTGCGTTCAGAACATTTGCTGTTGTTCTGGACTTGGCCGCTAGTAACATTTGCTGTTGTGTTAAATTTAGCTAACATTTGCTGCTGTTTTGAATTTAGATAACATTTGTTAGTAACATTTGCAGTTCTGAACTTGGCTGTTAGCTAAATTCAAAACAGCAGCAACTGTTACTAACATTTGGCGGTAACATTTGCTGTTTTTAATTTAGCTGTGCCCAGTGTCTACCCTGTGCTACCCCTTCCTGCTTTTCCCCACATCCTGTCTACCCCACCACCCTCCCTCCACTACTCTCTTTCTTCCCCCTCAGTGGCGGCTCGTGAGTTTGAAAGCTGGTGGGGCGTAATTTTCCTAGGGCGAATTAGGGAGCGAGCATGCGCAGCACTTGAGCCCACACCACACAAAAGGGTGTGGCTGGGGGTTCTCCCCCCACGAACATTTTGAAAAATGGCCTCCAAAATGTGCAATTTACTGTACAAACCCACCGAAATAGGACATAAAAAGCATTAGGTTTTACAAACTAATGGTGGTACATAAGTGTGCAAGTGTGGTGTATTTTACAGCAGCTTGTATTAAAAATGGTACTATGATGCATGCATAACGTTTAGAGTACAATTAATAAACCATCAGCAGTGCACAAATGCTTTGGCCCAGTGCTTTATTGACCGCACATAACACTAAAACCACTGTCACTTTCCCAAATCTGGAGTTGCTCAGACTGCCCCCATGCCTGTCGCTAAGGGGCTCTGTGGGGTCAGATGCCACACCACCACCTCTTTCTGTTCCAAGGATATGTGCCTACTGTTAAGGGAGCAGGGGGCGGGGATGGCACCAGGGCCTTTCAACATTTTTCAAGTGAAAGGGGCCTCAAGGCCCAGCAACTACCACCATGTGACAGTCAGTCATATAAAATGGCAATAGATCATTTTCTATAATGTTTTCATTCTGGGACATTAAATGTGCGTTTTGCAGAGCTCGCATTACAAAATTCATTTGCTGCAGCCCTTCAGGCTGTCACTTGGACTGGCCTATAGGGCATTAGGCCCATTGCTCAAACAAAAACACAAAATGCTAGTGTGGGCCAGTTTTTGGGTCAAAGTGGGTCACTTTGTTGGTCAATGTGAGCTAGGTTGATGTTACTTCACCACACAGCTATTAGTTTTGAGCAGAGTTGCTGAATTAAAATGCACAATTTGCACCACATTTTATCAAACAAACGCCCCCTTGGGTAATATTCAAACAGTGTCATAAAAGGAATGAATTGCCATTTGCAACTGTGGTGGGCAACTTTTTCAATGGTGCCCGAGACAATTGTATGGCCCAGTTGTGTGCAGACGCCTCTCACAGTAAAAGGGCCTCTGGGAATACAGCACAGACAACGCTGCATTCAAGACCAAATGCCTTCTCTTGCGCTTATATTTTCGGCGAACATTTGTATTGTTTCTAACTTAGAAACAACATGAATGTTCACTGAAAAGATCAACGCAAGACTCGAGAAGGCATTTGTCACATCACACAAGTGCTAGTCCCGCACTTAGGTGAGAGCTCAGCGAACCACCACCACAGAGCCTCAATGCAGTCGCAGTGCCCTAACTGGCCTGTCGACCAGTGCAGTCCAACAATGTTTCCCTAGGGGCCCAGTGCAGGGCTCCAGGACGGTCCTGGAGCCATGGGTGTTGCTAGGGGGGCTGTCTAGATATTTACAGTATGCTGCCTGATAATCCATACAAGGTTGGTAAGCGGCATGCTTCAGATTCCTCACATTAAGCACCGCAGTGAGGTTCCTAATACCATTACAGTTACAGTCACACGGCGCTAAAGTAACGCCACGTTAGAACAAACCATTGAGTACAACCCCAACCATGTTGGCTTATCGGACTGTCTCGGAGGGAGATGGAGAGAGTCGAAATCGAGGTCACCTCAGAGACAAACAAAAAGCAGGCAAGAAGAAACAAGGAGCCTCTGGTAAAGACGACCACGTTGAATCCTCTAAAGCTACAGTTGAGACTAACTCCCCACTACAGCACGGGAAAGGAGCACTTTTCATTACAATAGGGCGCTGATGCTAAAACCAGCATGGGGCAGCCTTTGAAAGACTGCCCCATGCTGCTTTAGCAACTGCGCCCTAATGAAGTAATTAACTCCAGCATGGGAGCGGGGAGTTAATCACTTAATGAGCCGTCGCCAGGCGACCTCGCCACCACCCACTAAACCCCCCATCGGCCTTGACAGGGGAGGGTGCCACATTTTTTTTTTCCTCACCCCGCAGCTTCTGCAAGAGCCATGGCCGGCCCTGGTAGCAACATGGTGTTATTGCTTTATAAAGAAAAGGACAAGGCCAGTAACCTGGCATTTAGTTTATCAGCATCATTTGTAATATGTAGAGGTTGCAAAGGTAAAAATAGATGAATGGGGAAACATGTCTGAGTATTAAAAAAAGCGTGGCTTTGCCAATGTGTGTTAGGGTATTGGGCCATTTCATCCAACGGCCTCTTTTCTCCCACTCTCTGCTTTCGCTACCTGTCCTCCCTCGCCGTGCTCCCCCTCTGTCTCGTGTAGGCCTGCCTACGCAGTTACTTATTTATGTGCATTTTTAACGCGTTCACACAGCCCGGGGTCATCGAGGCGCTGTTACAGGAGAGGTTTCTAAGCGATCGAACCTGTGTTGTTTTGTGACGTTGTTTGCAATGCGAGCACGTTGCCACTGAGCTACCCTCCCGGGACGTTTTATGTCATGCTCTCATATCATTCAGGGGGCAGAGCATTTTTCTGTGTGCACGTGGATTCCCTCTTGCAACCAGCGCCCATCTGTGAATGCAAACAGCACTTGCATTTCCTCAAAGCCTTCACAGGGTCCTGCTAATTGGGGCACTCAATGACGAGACGATTGGAGGACACAGATCAAACATTGATTGATGGCTGGACAGCTGTGCCCCCTCGGGAGTTAAAGTTGTCGGACCCAATAATATCTATGCCCCCAGGCAGGTGACAAGCTGTCGCCCTTAGCCACCACAGACCCCTGTCATCATGACTCCTGCATTCCCTAGTGCAGGGTTCCAGGACCGTCTGCCCTGGGGAATGAAGGCCGTACTGCAGCCAGCACACTTGACCGTGGTCCTTCCATCAAACTTCAAATTTACCGGAGTTGGCAAGGCCAGGCCGTGCATGTGGGCCCTCTGCTTTCAGCGTCTCTGGGTGCTGACCACGCACTGGCTCTTCCACACGGCAAACTCCAACACGAAGTGAGAAGGTTGCACGTGATGGCAGTTGACGCACGCGCCCATCACCCAACCCCACCCACACTCATAAATGTCATTGGCTGGCACACAGCCAATGAACATTCAGTTACATTTTGTTGCTATGCTAGTGAGATCAGAGCCTACAGTAACACTGCGCTGTTTGCGCACAGATTAATGCTGGCGGGGCCACCCCTCCAGCGCCCCGCCAGCCTCCTAGATTATCTACTAGATAATCTGTTCCGCAAAGTGCGTGGAGCTAGTAGCTCCATGCAGCATACACTATAAAAAATTATGTAAAATGGGACGCGCCCCTCTGCAGGCCCATCCACGAGTTGAAGCAAAGCAGATGATTTATTTTGCTGCTGTGCTGCTCCTAATAAAACAAACAATGTAGAACAGAAAAGAACACACTGTTTTCTCTGCATACTCCCTGGGTGGGGGGGGGTGGGGCGGCGCCCCCCCGCCCTAAGTAAGCAGCCGCCACTGTTCCCCCTCCTCCACAGCACTTTTGGCACTCTCTGTCTCTCCCATTTACTCTAACTGTTTCTCCATTGACTATCCTACCCTTCTCACTAAGTCTAGCACAAAGAAGTTCAAAAAGATATCTTGGTCTCTAACCATGGTCTCCCTATCGCAGACACACACTCCAGCGCTTCCTCCAGACAGACCCTCACCAACACCCTCTGTCGTTCCTTCTTTGCCGGACCTTTGGACTTCTCACATGGTCTCTGTGCTCTCTCCTTTCTCTTCCTCACTAACCTCTTAAATGCCAGGCTATTATTGAAGTCTATGTAAAAAGGATGAGTATACTCGTCCTTGGCACTTCAAGGGTTAATTAATGTTGGCATCCGTTGGGAGGCACTCCTGGACCCCTTCCACTCTTCTAAGGTCATCATTAATGTCTACCTGAATGGCACCATCATGGTCCAAGGTCCTCAGGCCAACCTTCTCTTTGACAGACGCTTCCCACGCCTCATCAATTTCCTTTCTTCTGCTGCGGTCCCATCTTTCCCTTCTTCTGCTTCCTTGCCTCCCCCTCTGCCTCGTCCTTGGCTACCTTGCCCTCTCCTCCTTCCTCGTCTGCCCCCACTCAGGCTCCTTCTACACCTGCGCAGGGCATACCTCCGATTTGTACCCCGGAAGTTCTTCAAGGATGGCAACCTTCTCCATATTTCCACACTCCATTCCCGCCCAGCTGTCAAACACTCTTCTGACATCTGCCACCTCCTGGAACAACTTGACCTCAATGTCCTCGGTCTCACAGAGACATGGTTTACGGCCAGCTCTGTCAAAAGCTTTGACACTCTCCTCCCTGATGGCTTCAAAATCCTCTCCGCACCCAGACCCAGCCATTCCGGAGGTGGTGTAGCCTTGATCTTCCCAGAGTAGATTTCTGCCTCTGCTACTCCTATGCAGGTCTACTCATCTTCCGTGGCTACTATCTATCGGCCACCTGGTCAGATCTCCACCTTCCTCTCCGAGTGGGCAGACCTCTCCTCCTCCCTCCTCCCTTTGGCCTCGACTACTCAACTCCTCATTTTTGGAGACTTCGACATACATCTGGATGCTTCCTGTCCCTTATCCGGACTCTTTCGTGACCTCTGCGACTCTCTTTCTCTTTTCCCCTCTGGCCTGACTCATTCTGCAGGAAACACTTGGGATGCTCTGATCTCCTCAAACATCCCCATCTCTATCCCTCTGATAACTCCTCTCTCCTGGAATATTCACTCCTTTCCTCCCATCTCTCCCTTGCTACCCCTCAGAACAAGCCCATTCCATTATTTCCACCTACCTTCTTGGTCATCCAATCCATGAAGCATGTGTCATTTGAGGCTTCTCTCCCATTCCACCACCTCAGCTGATTCACATCCTGACATGGCGCTCTCCACGCTCTACTCCTCTGTCCCTGATACTCTTGATGTTATTGTGTTATTGCCCCGGTCATGAGGATCTGCTTGTAGCCCAAAGCCAAGTGCCAAGTGCAACTCTTGGTACGACTCTGACCTAGTCACCCTTAAACGCAAGTGTAGGGTGGCTGAGAGGAAATGGTGGGCTGCCTGTGCATCCTCTGACAAACGGACCTGCGGCCTGCTTCAAAGGCAATACCGGCTCCTTGTCCGCACTAAGAAGAGATCCCAAATGCAAGTCCACGTCTGCGGCATCTAACAACTAGGCTGAACTCTTTTAAATCTGCAAGGAGCTGGCCAATCCTGCTGCAGTCTCTACATCTGCTGTCCCCTTCCAAGCCCTCTGCACAGCCCTGGTTTCTCATTTCATCTCTAAAACTCAGGACATCCTGTCCTTCTCTTCTCCCCTCCCCCCTCTACTCCCTGCTCTTCCCCTGGCCCTTCTTCAGCTACCCCTCCTACCTTCCTCTGCCTTTCCCCTGTTCTCCCCAGGTGAGGTTTCTAGACAAGTCTGATCTATGAAAGTCTTGTCAAAATAGGTTCACCCCTGTTCTTCCAAAACCATCAAGGACCACACTGACACCCTGGCTCCCTCTCTGGCTGACATCTGCAACCACTCCTTCGCCACTGGAGTCCCCCCGCCCCCCCACGAAGCACTCCCTTGTGCACCCTCTTCTTAAGAAACCCTCTGCCGACCCTTCCTGCCCGGGTAACTATCGCCCTATCTCCATTACTCCTTACCTGGGCAAACTCCTGGAAAAGCTGGCCATCTCCCAGCTTAACCTTCACACTGAATCTGTTGGTTGTCTCCATGACCACCAGTCTGGCTTCAAGCTGCGAGAAGCACGGAAACTGCTCTCCTGAACATCCGTGAAGACCTGCTCTCCAACCTGGATTCCAACACCCCCTTTGTCCTCATCTTACCTGATCGCTTGTCTGCTTTTGACACGGTCAACCATGCCATGCTGCTCAACCGTCTCTGTGATACATGGGTATCACAGATTAGGCCCAGGTTTGCCTGACTTCTTTCCTCTCCGATCGACCCTCCCAGGTCCAACTTGGGTCCTTCCCCTCCTCTATCTCCACCTGTGGTGTTCCCCAGGGGTCCAACCGTTTTCCTTGGATGTTCAACCAATACCTGGCACTTCTTGCCCACCGCACTGCCACTCTCTGCCCCAACTTTCAGTGCTATGCGGATGACACTCAGCTCATTTTCAGGCTGCCTTCCGCCACCTCCTCTCATTCTCTCATCTCTGACCGCCTGTCTGCTATCCAGGAGTGGTGTGCTGCCAATGATCTCTGCCTTAATGCCAGTAAGACCGAGATTCTCCTCATCGGCACACCTGCTCCCTCGTTTCCTTCTCTGGCCGGCCTCTCTTGGCCTTCTTCCTGCTCCCACCTGTGAGGCTAAAAACCTTGGGGTCATCTTCGACTCCACACTTTCCTTCTCTCCTCATATCTCTGAAGTCTCTAAGAAGTCACACTTCCATCTGCACCTCCTCAGAGGTATTCCCTCTTTCTTCTCCTTCCCCCAGAAGATCACTATCTACAGAGCTCTGGTTCTCACTAGGCTGGACTACTGCAACAGCCTCTTTCTAAATCTGACTGCCTCTACTCTCCGTCCTCTGCAACTCATCCAAAACAGGACTGCGAGACTTGTCCTTGGCCTCAAGCCCGGGGATCGCATCTCTCCAGGACTGAACTATTTCTGTATCCCTACAGCCCCCCACCAGCACCCAACACCTGATGTCTGCAGTTACCCTTGCACTTGCCACCATCTGGTCGCACTTTAATTCATGGTCTTTATTCATTTTAATGTTATCCTATGTACTGCACTGCCCCCTCCCCCTATCCCCCTGCACATTTCCCTTCCCCCACCCCTGCACTTGCGCAATCTCAATGTCACCTGGCCTAGTAAGAACGTTGCCTCTGTCTTCCCTCCCTTGCCTCATTGCGCCTTGAAACACTTGTGTATATGTGCATTATAAATGCCATATCATTCATTGGCTCCCAGTGGCTGCAAGGGTTAAATTCAAGACCCTCTGCATTGTCCACAAGGCTTTCTGGGGTCTGGGTCCAAAATACCTTCAACTCTCCCTCTGTCAAAAACCTTCCCACTTCCTCCTCCCTCCTGGCCTCAACCACTCAACTCCTCCTCCTTGGTGACCTCAATATCCATCTTGATTCTCCCTGGTCCTCATCTGCGCTCTTTTGCGACCTCTGCGATACACTCTCCCTCTCTATCCTCCCCTCCGGCCCGACTCACTCTGCTGGTCACACACTTGATGTCTTTATCTCCTCTGGCCTCCACCTCTCTACTCCCCTCACCACTCATCTCTCCTGGAGTGATCACTGCTTCCTCTCCTCTTTCCATCTCAGCCCCTCAAGCCAAGCCTATCTCAAGTTTGCCACCCACCTTCTCGGACATACGGCCCATGAAGCGTGTGTCAGTCAAGGCTTTTGCTGCCACCTCTGCCCCCCCACCACCCTCCTACACCCCTGGCTGACTCACAACCTGACACAGTCCTGTCTCTCCTCTACTCCTCTATTTCTGCTACTCTTGATGCTCTAGCCCGTCATGAGGATCCGTTTGAATTCTAAAGCCAAGTTCAATTCTTGGCATGACTGTGTCCTAGCTACACTTAAACAGAAGTGTAGGGCGGCTGAGAGGAAATGGAGGGCTTCTTGCTCATCCTCTGACAAACTGGCCTGCTGCCTGCTCCAAAGACAATACCAATTCTCTGTCCGCACCAAGAAGAGAGCCCACATTCAAGCCCGTGTCTCTGCAGCATCGAACAACTCAGCCGAACTCTTTAAAATCTGTAAGGCGCTGACCAACCCTGCTGCAGTCTCCACCACTCCTCTCGCCTCCCAGGCTCTTTGCAATGCCCTTGCCTCTCACTTTATCTCTAAAATCCAGGATATCCTGTCCACCCTCTCCTCGGCTCCCCCTCCTCTACGCTCTCCTTCTCGGTTTGATGACCCTCCTTCATCTACCCCCTTTCCCTCTTTCCTCTCCTTTCCTCTTTTCTCCCCTGATGAGGTCGCTAGACAAGTCCGATCTATGAAAGCCTTACCAAAACCGGTCCATCCCTGTTCCTTTAAAACCATTAAGGACCACATCGATACCCTTGCTCCGGCCCCTGCCAATTTCTGCAACCTCTCCTTTGCCTCTGGATCTTTCCCCTCCTCTCTGAAGCACTCCCTTGTGCATCTTCTCCTCAAGAAACCCTCAGCTGATCCTTCTTGTCCGGCTAATTATCGCCCAATTTCCATTACTACCTTTTTGGGTAAACTCCTGAAAAGCTGGCCATCTCTCAGCTTAACCTTCATTCCGATTCTGTTGGCTTTCTCCAGGACCACCAATTTGGCTTCAGAGCTGCCAGAAGCACACAAACTGTTCTCCTGAACATCTGTGAAGACCTGCTCTCCAACCTTGACTCTTAACATTCCCTCTGTCCTCATCCTACTTGATCTCTCCTCTGCTTTCGACACAGTCAACCATACCACCCTGCTCAATCGTCTACGTGACAATCTGGGTATCACCGATCAGGCTCTGGCCTCGCTGACCTCTTTCCTCTCTGATCGACCATAACAGGTACAATTTGTTTCCTTCCTATCTTCTATCTCCCTCTCTACCTGTGGTGTTCCCCCATGGATCTAAACTCTTGCCTTGGCTTTTTAACCAATACCTGGCAACTCTAACCTTTTGCATTTCCATTTTCTGCTCAAATTTCTATTGCTATGCTGATGACACCCAACTCATTTTCAGTCTTCCTTCAGCCACCTCCTCTCCTTCCTTCATCTCTGATTGCCTAATCGCCATTCAAAATTGGTGTGCCGCCAAAGATGTTTGTCTAAATGCCAATGAGACTGAGATCCTCCTCATTGGTACACCTTCAGCATCCTTTCCCCTCGCTCTCTGGCCAGCCTCCCTTGGCCCCCCTCTTAACCCTACCTGCAATGCTAAGAACCTCGTGGTCATCTTTGACTCCACACTTTTCTGAAATGTTTACCCTTCTATCACTTCTCTTGTATTAGTTGTGCTTCTCCTCAGACAGTCAACGAACAAAATAAATGTACTTGTTAAAGAAAAGACAAATGATGAAACAAAACACTGCAGTTTGTCAAAGGTGCCTCATACAGGCGTTGGGAAATGTAAATTCCAAAAAGGGATTGATTTCAGACCAAACAGAACAGTGGAAAAAATAATGTGAAACTAAAGTCAACCTCAAGAGGATCAAGACATTTGTTTCTGATTAAAGATATTAACTTGTGATGAATCTGATGACGTCATCACTCCTTTCCCTGGGATAGCCTCTCTCCATGTGGCAAGGGGACGGCAACCGCTACCAGATTCTGCCCTGGCGGCAGCTTATAGGGGGGAGGTTCACATAGGGGGATGTGACACGCAAAAGGGGGGGGGAGGTGGGTGGGCTGGCATGCCATCATCGGATGAAAACACATGCCAACCTTTCCCTTTTAGGGATGTTCCCTCCAGGTCTCATTTTATATAGCTTACTGTGCTAGCTCCCATCAATCTATAAACCTTACTGATAACACTTGTCAAAGTAATACACCCAGAACTGTTTTTCAATCCCATGTTTATGGGGTACTGGAATGAGGAAAAGGACAGGAGCAATGAAGATGACTAAGACCAAGAAGCCAACGCAACGGTCTAGTCTCTGGATGGCACTCCACCTTGCCAGGAAGTTTAAATTCACAGCAGCTGACAGAGGTGAAGGACTAGGAGAGCAGGAACGAAAAGGAAAGGTGCCTGACCGGAGTGATGCCACAAGCTGGAGAGCCAGTGGTCAGCACGCTGCAACGCAGCACGCTGGGAGAGCGGTGCTGGAGGAAATCCTCCCGGTGTTAGGGAAAGCGAATGACAAGTGGCTTGCTGCCAGAAAGTGAGAGGCAGCAGGTGCCGCATACCGCAGAACGAGGCACGGCGAAGGTATAGCAACTGACAGACCGCATGCAGGGCAGGTAACCTGAGAAGAGAGAACAGAGAGCCGCGAGAGACCACTAAAGCATCCGGTAATCCCGCGGAAGGAGAACGGGTTAGCGGGTTTCTTGAGGGTGGATGCTGCTCCACATCAATAACGAAAGAGACACTGTGAAGCCCGTAAAGGGTTTAAAGGGGCTTTTAAACAGACCGTGAACAGGTTGTTGGCCTCACATGTAAAAATGGAAACAAAGTAACTGAAAGTACAGAACGCAAAATGAACTGCTTTAAACAAGAGTTTTCAAACTGACATTGGGCAAATATTACTTTATGGGCAAGAAGAAAGAAAGCTGCATATAAGTCCTGGCAGGACAGTATACCAGGCAACGTCAAGCATTTGAAAGAAACTGCAAGCCACAAACTTAGGGAAATACATACAAGACCTGGCAGGAAAGTAAAGGCAAGTTCCCAAGTGTGAGAGTGAAGTACACAAAGAAAAGCCCTGGCATGAGAGTAAGTTGACTTTATAAAAGTGAAAGTGAACAACATAAAGAAAGCCCCAATGAAGAGATTTGCCCCTGGGAAAGTGAAGTAATAACTGGGGAGGTAGGGAGCCTTGCAGGGGAGTATACCGGGCATTCTGCGGTCTGTGGCTCGCCTTTGAGTTACATTTTTCTTTTCTTTTTTTTAAAAAGAGAATCATAAGGAAGGCGCATGCCCTTAAGAATCTGATTTGTTTGAACTGTTTCTTTTGTTATGGAAGGAACCCCGAGTAAGGGAGTCATTCCCAGGAACATTAACTGTTTGTGCAGAGGACGGAAACCAAGGGGAAGGGATTTATCCCCGGAACTGTGAATCTTGTTCATTCGGAATCTTTTGTTGGAGTTTTCCATTTCTTTTGAACTTGAACTTTTGTGCACTTACTAGGCCAGAGACAATACCCTTAGCACCTTAAAGTTACTTTTGAAGCGTGAAAGCAAGGATAGGATTTCGGACACAGGACATTTCATTTTGGACATCTTGACACTGGACAGACCCTTATTTTTGGTTGAGGTAGGGAAATACCTCCTAGTACAGGGACAGTCAGGCCTTGTTCAACCCTTTCAATAAAAGTCTATAGTAATCACTATGGGTCCTCCGTGCCTGCGTCTTATTACTGGTTCATCGCACTCTGCTGAAGCAGGCCGAATGTTTCAACTATTTCGAGAGATTATTTGAACCACTAAATGATCAGGCCGGAGTATGCAAAGCATGTGAAGGTCCAAAAAATAGCAAGTTACAAAAAAATATTAGATGGTGAAAGACAATGGGAGATGGATGGTAATGAGCTGAGCAGGGGAAAAAAAACACACAAAGTTAGAGGATATGTTGCAGCAAGTGCATAAGAAAAGCCTTCAATTTCCCAATTGTACATTTTCCCACATCATGCATTAAAATGTGCATTCAAATGCTCACTGCCGACATTGCAAAACTTGTGTATGCATTCTTCCTGAAAGAAATAATGTCAGGCCACCCGAAGCGCGCTATGCAATATCGCCCTACTGGAATAAATGCAGGGCCAATCGTAAGGGGCGTTCTAATTAATGACCGAACTGTAGCCTCCTGTTCCCCAACAATACTCTTGAAAGAGAAGTGACTAGATAAATGCAGGTGTGTGGAACACCACAACCTACTACACAACAGAAACATGGCTTCAGAGAGGTGACAGAAGCACACAAACCACAGGTGATTGGCAGGGGGGGGATCTCATAACTTTAGAAGACAGATGCAACTGAGCTTGCACAGAGTGGTGCAAAAACAAGGACATGGTTGTCTGAAGGGAGTCCTGCAGTATTGGATGACTCCTCCCGGTAGCACGACTGCACTTCCTGTAGCCCCAAGGGCTGGAGTCCCCAAGCACTGAGTGACTCTACCACAGTTTTTGCATTGCTGGATGCACAAATTACAAAAATGGGCCATGTAGCATAGGTTGCTGCGCCACCAAAACATATTTTCTGGACGTTTGTGTGAACATGCATCAGTGGCGGGTGAATTTAAAGGGGCTTGGGTGCCGTCTGTCACTGATGATCCAAAGAACACACCAACTCCAAGAGATGGTTCAAGGGTTTTATTAGAGGTTTTGGCAGGGCGCTAAGGGTTGTCCCTTGCCTAAAGTAAGCAGTTCTGATCCTAGTCCAGGTATCCAAGCTTCTCAGGTTAGTATATATAAAGCTCATTGACCACTGTCTTACTGCTGCCTATCTGGCTCTTGTCCTGTCTGTCTAATATCCCTCCAGGACTTTCAAGGCTAGACCTACTCTAATATTTGTATTAGTTCTATTGGTCTGTACGTTTGTACTTTTCAGACACTCAAGCTACTTCATGCTCTTCCTTCCATACCCAGATGATCATCTCTCTTGTCCTAAGCTTTCATCCTCTGCCTCTCAGATGTCTTTCTTTCTACAACCTCCATTGTCCGAATGTTACATCCTCCTACACATCCTACTCATCTCCCCTCCACTGCTATTCCTCCTCCTCTCCACACTAAAACTCTCCCCCCACTACTACTCCAGCCCACCTTCCAATTAGCCAATTAGCCACCCTTCTTCCATGCTCACAATCGCTTTCCACCCACTCACTCTCTACACTTCCTCCATTACTCTCACTCACATTAACTTGCTCGCACACTCGCCACACAGTACCACTTGTTTTCGCCAACCAATTCCTCACCTTTTCGCCAAAACACCTCCACACTCTAGTCCACTGTCGTTCATCCTGCTGGTCTCTTGGTTTGCCATCTCCTCCTCCTCTGGCCTCTCTTGAAAAACCCACACCTTCCTGTTTCCCCGTCACCATTCTTATCCTCCTATTTTGTTATCTTTCCGGTGTGAGGGGGCGTCATGCTACAAGAATTGCAGCCAGCTTTGTCAAATGTCCCAGTTAATGTTAGTGAGTCACATTGCAGTGAAGTCCCAGATAAGTTTAGAGGGTTTTTTAGGTTTTGCAAAGAGCCGCTCTGCAGCACAGTTGTACGAGTCTGTTTAGTGAGACGCTGTGGTTGATAACGATGCAGCGTGTGCTGTTGACTTTTAGCAGCATGTGCTCCTTGCAGCCGCACACATCCTCTGCTTCTCTGTTTGGTAACTCTCTATCTTTTCACTGAATAGAGAACTGACATGACTCAAATCTGGAGGTCTGATGGGTTAAACTCTTGCGGGTGGTCCACCCAGGGTCCTGATGTCTGCTTGAGATAAGAAAGGGACTGGCAAGCATTTCTTTGCAGCAGTATAATGTGGCACCCTCCCCCTTGGGGAGGGGATAGGAATTGTGAAATATTTTGCTTGTTTTTAGGGACTTTAAAGGGATGGAAAACTATACCGTCTCATAACTTGTTCACCGCCTCTGCCCATGTTTTTTAGGAAGCATCACGCATTTGCGTAATTTAGTAAATCATCCTTACGGAACCATTTGAAGGTTTTGTCGACTTGCCAGCGTCATATTACTCACGGTAATCATACCTGCGTTCCCATATTTGTTTCCTCTGCACGTCACATTTGAACACAACAGTTTAGGTCTTACACCTTTGTTTCACCGTGTTTTTCCTTGGTCCACCCAGGTTTATCACTCCGATTTGCATCCCCATTGCATGTTGTCTCTATTCCCCCTTTTCAGCTTTTTTTTTTGGACAGGAAGTGATGTTTGGACATCATACTTCCCTACAAACAATATTCCATTTGCCCATCAGGAAATGGCTGTCCATGCTACAGTGATATACATACATTATGTGATTTACTGGTTATGGTATGGAACATTGTTACCCGATATAAGGGTTTCCTTTCACCTTGGAGGTGATTATTCATCATTATTCAGTGAACTCACGCTCTCTTATAAGGGACATGGTCACATCTATGTAAACACTGAATTGTGTCCTTTCCGTAACCCTTTTGAGATTGCTAATGAGAAATATTCTCTCTTTGATCCTTTTGTTCTTCAACAACCTGTTCCTGGCCTAACAACGCATATTTCTCACCTACTTTGGTAATGTACTTGACATTTACGCTTATTATGGGTTTAATTTTTATTGTGTCTCTCCTTCCCTGTCTGGACCCTTATTTCTGTTCCCCTTCCTTTAACCAATGACAACATTGAATCCCGGTTTCTTTTTTGAATCTGTTTGACTCACTGCATATGTACATATATGCATATTTATGGTTCCCCTGTTAAATCCTTTTTGGAAAAATGCTCCCATATGTTACGTTTGATATTTTTTGCTTTATGTTTGTTCAATGCATAGTCTTGCCTTGAGAAAGACCCAGTGTGGGTCAAAACACGTGTCGGCAGACTAGATTCAACATATCCAATAAGGATATAATACATCATTTGCAACACCAATCACTCTGTCGTCCAGTTTCTGTAATTGTAACATTGTTCATGCATCACTGTTTTGCTCTTACTTAAACTACTACGCTAGCAGCACATCCCTTATGTGGGGTTACTTTCTCTCTAAGTCTGTAGAGTTAGTCTCAGATCCCACAAAAGACACACATTTTGTTTTGCACACATAAGCTAGACTGTTTAATGTGTAGTGGCTAGCAGCAGAGAGAAACTCTGTAAGTTGTCATACAAAATTCTTGCACGGATGGCCCAAAGTAGTACCTAGACGCTTTGGCGTGTTTGATACCAGAAATAGAGAAAACCATTGATATTCAGAAAAGGTTGAGGTACTACTAGGGGTAGTGTTCAATTAGCAGAAAAACATTTCAGGTAAGTCACTGTACAGCCACGCTATGTACTCTGTGACAAGGCCAAAGACTTGACAGTGTCAGCAAGAGGGATATGCCATCCTCCATGGGAGGGGGGGGGGGATGTGAAGGGGAAGATCCCTAGCCAACCATACATAGCCCAGAGACCAAATTCAATAAAGCAAACTCCAATACCCATTTCCTCAGGGCCCAGATGTATCTGTGCAAAACCATGTCTCCAGCCTTGTCTCTGAATGTGTATACTCGACAGTCTTCTTTTGTTGCTGAAGACACTCATCGAGCAGTGAGGTAAAGAGAAACTGAAAAACAGTTACCTTCACGAAAGCAGCTTTGTTGCAGAAGAGACCTGATCGCCACTGCAAACCAGCAAACGAGAGAAAGCGACGCCGGCAGCAGCAGCGAAGTGGCAGCACATAGCAGGAACCAGCAAAGGGCTACCAGCAAAGGTTGCTGAAGCCTCCATCATCAAACAAACAATCCACAAGACCACCACGGACTAGAAAAGGGGAAAACCCGTGGACCTACCATGCAAGTTATGGACAACAGTCCCAAAACCAAGAACCATAGTACTGCGTTTCCGAGCCCGCCAAGACGATTGAGCCGCAACTCTGCATGGAGAAAAAGGGCAGGGCTAAGCCCCTTTTTGAAATCCTTGGGGTGAGGAGAAAGAATATCGGGTAGGAACAAGTGGCCAGCCAGGCCAAAGAGAGGGATACTTATGCAGGAGGCAAGAAATGGGAACTGTGGGCTATTCAAGCGAGGTCAGCAGTGGAGAGCGACCAAGAGACCCGCTGGAGGCAAGAAGGAGTGGTAGCATGTGATGATTTGTGGAGCAGGTGAGGCATTGGCTTAAGTGTGACAGTGATCCTGCAGTGTGAGTGTGAGGTAAGTGCATAGAAAGGATATTGTAAGGAGGCTGGAATAGACTGAATGGAGGGTGGTTGAGTAGTTGTGTGGGAGGAGGCATAGTAATAGTGGTGGTGTGGGTGGGATCATAGTGTCATAGTATTGGGGTGGGACGAGTAGTAGTGTTGAAGGAGTAGTGTGTGGGAGTAGTAGCAGTAGTGTGAGAGAGAGTGACAGAGAAAGAGATAGAGCGAGAGAGAGAGCAAGAGTGAGGGAAGGCCATAGGCCCCACAAAGAATTCAATAAAAACCCTTGAACTGTCCTTAGGATTTAGTGTTTTCTATGCCATCTGTGATTACTCCTAGTGACATGTGTGCAATTAATAATGAAGTTTCAGAGCAACCTTGTTTCACCTCAACTGTGTGTAGAACTGCATTCTTCTTCTGACAGGTACTGTTTACTGCGGTCGCTTGTGTTGTAGTAAGAAGGGGTATGATAAACTATGAAACAAACAGAGGTCAGGAAAAAACAAGGTAAATGCAGTAGGGGATGACCACAAGAAACAAATGTTTTCTGTGGTCTCTGTAATTGTGTATTTACTTGTGTGTCATAATTCATTAGCCAATAAGTGACTTTTTAATATTTATTTCTTAAAGATTTTCACATTTGTCTACTTTTCATAATTATTTCAATTTCTTGATTTTTTACACACTTTCGTTTCTCTTGGTCAGGATTGCACATATAAATATACTGCCGTGCCCCAATTTCCCCAGTTTTTTCGTCTGTTGTTAGAAGTGGGCAATGATCATCAATACTACACCCTCCAGATCTGGCAGACATTACTAGACCCTGGGTGACATGCATTGCTCACCGTAATAGCATTTCTGATGATTGTATCTGCTTAGATTCACATGCTGTGCATATGGTCCGACATCCAGTGGTAACCGCAGAGTATTGCATCTGGTCTTTCGAGGACCGAAAGGGGACGTCTGCATAGGCGTGTCTGCAACACTATCCCTATCGTGATGTGTAGTGTACCCAAAATCTCTCACGCGCCGAGGTCCCCCTGATTGTATTTTGTCTGCCATGAGGGAACCCAAGGCTATTGTGAGAGTACATAAAGAGAGAAAGTAGTAAGAAGTCTATGTTCCTTCCACCAAGCGGGGAGGCAGGGTGGGTGAATCTAAGCAGAAGGAATCATCAGAAATGCTATTACGGTGAGTAATGCATGTCTTCTGATGCTTGTTAATCTTCTTAGAATCACATCCTGTGCATAGACTAGCAAGCAGTACCCGGAGTTGGAGGTGGGTTATGAGATGGAACAGTAGTGAAAAGATGTCTTAATACTGCTTGTCCCACCTGAGAATCAGATCTAGAGTGAGTGTCTAGGCAATAGTGTTTTGTAAAGGTGTGTACAGAACTCCAGGTTGCCGCTTTGCAAATGGACTGAAGGGGAACATTTGCAATGAATGCTATGGAAGCCCCAGTGCCCAAGGTAGAGTGCTCTAGGCTTGAAGGGCAGTTCTCTCTTAGCAAGAGTATAACATAGTGTGATGCATTTAACAATCCACCTTGAGATAGCTGATTTAGCGACAGGATCCCCTTCTCTACCAGCTGCCACTGAAATGAAAAACATGTCCGTCTTCCTCAGTGGTTTCATCCTTTCCAGGTAAAACATGACTGCCCTGCGCACATCTAGTGTGTGTAGGCTACTTTCGGCCATGCTCATGAGATTCTGGACGAAAGTGGGTAGTTCAATTGATTGTTTCACATGGAACTTCGAGATTAACTTATACGCAAATCTGGGATGAGTGCGCAGAACCACCTTATCCCTGTGGACTGTAACAAAAGGGTCTAGATCTGAAAGGCCTGTAGTGCGCTAACCCTTCTAATAGAAGTGAGTTCTGGGGATACCTGGAGGCGTAGTCTTGGCATTGGGGGTTCTCCTGAGTTGCGAACAGGTCAATCTCTGGGAAGCCCCATTCTGCGAAGACGTTGAAGACGATGTCTTCGTGTAGACACCATTCGTATTCTATGGGCAGTGGGAAATCTCTGCTGAGCAGGTCCGCTAGAAGACTGAGTTCCCCTGGAATGTGTTGGGACAACAGGAACAGCTTGTGTTTGAGCGCCCACATCCAAATGTTTTGGGACAGCTTGGATAGCCCTGGAGAGTATGTGCCCCCCTGTTTGCTTAAGTAATACATGGCTGTGGTACTGTCTGTCAGGACCAGAACTGTTTTCCCTTGTAGCTGTATCTGAAAGGCCTTCAGTGCTTTGAATACCGCTAATCGTTCCAACAGATTTATATGGTTGGATGCTACCTGTGGGGACCACACACCATGCGCTGTCTGCTGAGGTAGGTGAGCCCCCCCCCGTGAGTAATGCGTCTGTCGTGAGAATGGCTTCCACTGCGGGGGTGGTGAAGGTCTTCCCCTTCAAGAGATTTTCCCTCGACCACCACTGCAGGGAGAGAACGGACTACTACCAGATCTTCCCATTGCCCGCTGGCCTGAAAGCACTGGCTGTTGAGCCACTCTTGCATGGGACGCTTTTGCAGCCTAAGTAAACGCATGACACCATCATACCTAGCAAGCACATGGCGTTGCGTACCATCACTTCCCGACTGGCTCCATATTGAGGGATCTGAGAAAGCATGTTCTGAACCCTCTTGTTGGAGGGGAAGACAAGGTTGTTCGTTGTCCGAATCAGGGCCCCTTGAAATTGCTCGACTTGACTGGGGTCTAAGCTGGATTTCTTCTCGCTGATGGAGAATCCCAGACTGAACAGGAGGTCTATTGTCTTCTGAGTATTCCCTAGGCATGTTTCGTAAGAATCCCCTGTTATGAGCCAGTCGTCGAGGTAATAAACAGGGACAGATAGTTTGCACAGGTGTGTTGCTGCTGCTACAGCCAGGACCTTCGTAAACACCTTTGGCACCGAGGCAATGCTGAAGTGGAGTACCTTGAATTGATAGTGCATGTCCTCCATCATGAACCTTAGATATTTTCTGTGCACTGGCAACATTGAAATATGAAAGTATGCATCTTTCATGTCCAATGTCGCCATGTAATCCCTGTTTCAACAGTGGGATTACATCCTGTAGGGTTACCATACAAAACTTTTGAGGTTTGACAAATTTGCTCGCTGGGCGCAAGTCTAACACAGGGCGCATTGTGAGGTCCTTTTTGGGTACAAGGAAGTACACTGAATAGATATCCTTGTTTACCTGAAGAATGGGGACGGCTTCTATGGCATCCTTTTCCAGAAGGGCCTCTCCTTCTTGTATTCGGATTTGCAGATGGTCTGGCGTCAGGCTTTGGGCAGTCTGAATTGTGGGGGGGTCGGGCGAATTCCACACAGTACCCGTGGGCGACCGTTTTTAGAATCCGCTGGTCCGATGCAATTCCCTCCCATGCCGAAAGGAAATATGTTAAGCGCCCCCCGACTGGGGTGGCATGGGAGGGGACCTGAATCCGTAGGTCATTTCTGACTAGAGGCTGTGGCTCCCCTGGAGTTGGGGCCTTCCCGCGCTGCTGACCCCTGGGTGGATAGTTGGCGGGGGTGCTGGATGCTTGCCCCTAGTACTAGTTGTTTCCCGTATTGTACATGTTCTGCGAGGAACGGGATTGGCCTCGCAAAGGAACGGCAGGAACTGCTTCCCCTATGGGGAGAGGGCTTTTGAGTGATTTGTTGAAGAGTCTTTAAAGTCTCATGCTCTTTTTTGGCAGTCTCTAGAGCCTCGTCGACTGCTTTACCAAAGAGGTTTCATTCCTCAATAGGTTTATTTATAAGGGCTGCTTCGGTCTCCGGCTTGAAGCCCGAGTTTTGGAGCCAAGCGTGCCGTTTGAGCACGCTGCCCTGAGCTAGAGACCTTTTTATTACATTTGTGTTGACCTGCCTGCCCTCAGCCACAATAGCGAGTAATTTAGTTCTAGCAGGTTCAGGCACTTCCTGGAGACCTTCTTCCATCAGGTTGCACTGTGCATTGGCATAACTAGCAAGTAACGTAGTGTTGTTTGCTATGCGCGTGGTAAAAGCAGCTGCCGTCATAATTCGCTTACCCAAGGCGTACAGTCTTTTCGACTCCTTATCGGGAGGTGCCTCTCCTGTAGCAAGGGGTACCCCTGCCCGTTTCCGGGTGATGGTAACCACTAGGTAATCGGGGGTGGCGCGGATTTTAATATATTGAGGGTCGGTAGGCAATGGTCGAAATAATTTCTCCACCCTCAGATTCACTGCCCTGGTCTGGGGTGGTGTGAGCAGGGATGGAGCCAACCTCCTTTTAATGTACCAACCTCCTTTTAATGTAATTTAGGAGAAGAATGGCTTGGCTGGAGGGAGGTTTCTCTTTAAGAATGTCCTCCACAAAATCTTGTTCAGGTATGGCCTCCTGGGTGGCGACCTGAAAATAATCAGCTGCCTTCCTTAAAATGGCACTGAAAGCCACCTGATCGTCTACTGGTGAAGCCTGGCGAGCCGGAGTGGAAGAAGGGGAATCCAAACATAGGACATCTGTGACCTGATCGTGAGTAGGGAGCACCCATGGCTCCGTCTCAACTTGAGTGACCTCCCAGTTTTCCGTGGCGTCCGCCTGCTCATCCACAGTGTAGTCCGATAGGAAGGTAGTATCCTCTTTCTCATCGTAAATGTCTTGATAAGTGTCCATCTGGATTTCATCTTCAGGGTGGATGGAAGTGAAATGTTCTTGAGAAGGTCTTATATTTCCAGGAAATCTCAAAGTTGACACAGAAGGGGGTCCTCCTGAGGTCTCTTGGGGATAGGGTGCTCTGAAAGCGAGACAAACTTTTCCAACCAGTCCATGCACCCTGCACATTTTTCCCTGGTCCATTTAGACGAACCAGAAGGGTCAACGGGTGGACATTTTTTATTTTCCCCCCTAAGGCTCCGAAATGTGTTACTAATAGCGCTAGACAAAGGCTCATGACTGTCTCTGTAGGCCTTACGAGCATTGGCGTGTCCGTGGCACACTCCTTGCGCTTCGTCGACTCTTTAGGCTTCACCCCCACTGCTGAAGTCATTCTCGCAACGCTTTTGGTGATGTCTGGCGAAGCGGGTCGTGCCGTATGACTAGGAGGCCTACCGGTAGATATTTCACCTACCAAGAGACTAGAAGGCGTAGCAGTAGATTTTTCACCTACCGGGGCCTTAGGGGGCGTCAGAGCGTCAATTGAGCACTCTTCGCCAGCCAAATGTGTTTTTGAGGTAGCGTCCTTTATTTTCTAAGACGCAGTTGCAAGATGCTACTGCGGATGCGGGGAAGGCTGTTCTTCAAGATCTGAGGAATCCGTCGAAATATTCGGCAGTCCTGTCGGCGATTTTGCCTGTTTCGGCAGGACCGTTGAAACCGGGGTTGGGGTTGTGTGTTTAATGCGGCTTTTTTGTACGCCCGTTGCCGGATGTTGTCCCCATAGCGTGACTTGCGTCAGGCCTAGCGGGTTCGGGATGGGTGTGGTGGACCTAGAAGGGTCTGTCGTAAGGTTGATGGCATCCGGTACAGATGCTTGGTCATCACTAGTACCCCACCACTGCATGTGCAGTGGTGGGGGAAGAAGATCCAGCCCGCGACATGCCGTAGGCGGCCCACCGCTTAACACGGCTCTCCTTAAGTGTTTTAGGTCGAAGGATTCTACAGGCCGTGCATCGCACTTCAACATGGTCAAGGAGCAGACAGTAATTGCACTTAGCATGCTCGTCCTTCCACGGGTATCTGACACTGCAAGAGGGGCAAAACCTAAATGGTGTCCTTTCCATAGCGAAAGATAATGAAGGTGATGACCATACCTAGAGGTTAAAGAGGGGGAAAGAGGTGGGACATAGCAGAAGATATGACCACCCCGACCCCACTCTCCCTACTATGTAGGCCGGCCAGATGGCCCGGCCGCGTGGGTGGCTCTGCCGCCAGATCTTTAGGCGTTGAAGTCTACTGCGGTCGAAAGTTCCCCCAGTCTTCGTCCTAGTATCTGAACACAGTCGAAGTAACTTTAGGGGGAATAACCGACAAAGTCGGTGAACAAGGATTAACAATCTTATGAAGAGCTCCGCAATAGGGCGACCAGTTATCTGGGCGGAAAAGAACAATCTGAGGGACCTCGGCACGTGAGGGATTTTGGGTACACTACACGTCACGATAGGGATAGTGTTACAGACACGCCTATGCCGACGTCCCCTTTTGGTCCTCGAAAGACAAGATGAAATACTCTGCAGTTATCACTGGATGTCAGAGCATATGCACAGCAGATTAACAAGCATCAGAAATGTCTTCTTCATTTGCTCTCCACGTGATGCTTAAAGATTCACGTACCTTTCAACACAAACAGAATGAACTGACATACATAAGAGTTAATAAAAAGCTGCTTCCTAGATTGTAATATTGAGGGGCATTGAAGGCCGAAGGTTTCATCCCTTTTCCTACAAAGGTTTTGAACCCCTCTAAAACATTTGCAAAAGAAGAAAAGCAAATACCACGGCTGCTACGATAGTTGCACGAGAAGACCAACAGTAGGACTGTGACCGTGCACAGCCCTCCGGACTAAAACAAAATATATACATAAAATAAATCAAATTTATTAATCGCAAGGATAGAGAAGATGAATGACTGGGTGGGATCAAGGGTTTAATTATTTTTATTTATTTAATTTTTTACATTTATAGAGCGCAATACAGCCCGCTGACATCGAGGCGCTGAACAAGAAAGTGTACGTAAGTGTATACATAGAGAACATGAGGTACTTGGTTGCAGAAGCAGAACATAGTTACATGTGCCATTGGCATGCAGGCTGCAGTCAAGCAGGAGGGTCAGACAAACAGCCTGGTTTTGATGGCTTTACGGAAGGCCAGGTGAGAGTCGATCTCCTTGAGGTGCGTGGGAAGGGCATTCCAATGTGAGGCTGCTAAAGCTGGGAAGCTGGTGCCGCTGGCACGAACTCTGCATGTCTTAGCGAGTGAAATCAGGTTGGTATAGGCAGATCTGGAAGGCCTAGAGGAGGCTTGTCGGGATATTCTTTGGCCGAGGTAGGGGGGAGCAAGGTCATGGAGACATTTGTGAGTGAGGGAGAGGATTTTAAAGATGATTCTCTGCTTAATGGGGAACCAGTAGGCCTTCCTTCTCAGCTCACAGATGTGATCCTTCTTGGATAAACCTGTGGTGGCCCTAAGGGCGTTGTTTTGGGCGAGTTGGAGTTTGGCAATATTTTTATTGGAGGCCCCCCCGCCCCAAGAAGAGCATTACAATAATCCAACCTGGATCCTATCAAAGCCCTGGCAATGGGGAGTCCATTCTTAGATGATAGGAAGGGTCTTGCTGCATTGATAAGTTTAGAGTAGTATGCCGAGGACAAAGCTATGGCATAGACTTGCCTTTCAATGGTGAGATTGGAGTCGAGATAGACTCCAAGAGTCTTGACTGTTTGGGCGACAGTAATGGGTATGTTGTCGATAGTGAAGGAACGGTATTTTCTATCGAGGTCACCCGAGTGGCCGGTGATCCAATAAGTAAGAGCTCTGTCTTGTCACTATTAAGACATAACCAGTTTTCTGCCATCCAGGCTTGAATGGTGGAGTAAAAGGAGTTGAGAGTGTTCTTGTCCAAGTCATAATCACCTGTGAGCGGGAGGAGCACTTGGGTGTCATCAGCATAATTAGTGTATGAGATGCCCGGATGTCAAGGAGATTGAAAAGAGGCCATGTAAACAGGTTGTAGATGGTGGGTGCAATGCAGGAGCCCTGGGGCACGCCGCATTTTATGTGACTGGTGGAGGCGCTTGCTGAGTCAGAGAAGACTTTCATAATCCTTTCCTGTAAGAAGGAGGTGATCCAAGCGCATGCCTTGGGGGAGAAGTTGGCTGCTATAGAGAGGTGGTGGCAGAGAGTGTTGTGGTCACAAGGTCGAAAGCAGCTGATAGATCAAGGAGCAACAGGAGCGCTGGTTTGCCAGCTTCTCGGAGGTCATCAATTTGATTTTTCAAGTCGAGGAGAGCCGTTTCCGTTCTGTGTCGAGGTCTGAATCCAGACTGCCGAAGGCCTAAAAGGCGGTGGTCCTCGAGGAATTTTTGGACTTGATGACGTCCCCTCCATACCTGTATAATCCCACGTTTTATTATTTTCCTTTACAGTTACAGCAGACTTTGGTTAGGATTCCCTTTTGCCCCCATTGGCTTTAGGTATTGCTGGGCGCTTGGACTGTGCATGTGTGCCTAAACTGCTGAGTATGGACATTCTGCCTGATCCAGGTTTATGGGGCAAGGTCCTGAACTTGAGCCAGTGGATCACGCCGGTCATAATCAGACATGACAAAACGTTTAAGCTGCCATTGTTACCTAGATCACGTGATGTTCTAGGACCATGGATAGTGTGGATGGACTAGTCCCCAGAGAAAATGATTTTCTTTGTCCAAGTGGGAGATGGGAATATTTTGACAGATGGCCCACTTACAGCTTTTTCAACGTTTTGGTGTTGAGCATCTCAAATTGTATAAGACTCATATGGAGGGTGTGGCAGGTTTATTGGTAGAGAAAGGGTTTAGGCTGGGATGCCGTCTATTTTGTCATGCAATCGAAACCTGATAAATCATTTTGCTAAATTATGTATGGGAAATTAACAGAGGGAACAACATGTCCTGACCCTTCCTCAAGGATCCGTGCCCACTGAGCCTTTGGAAGTGTCCATGGACCACTTGGTGGACTGACCAGCTCTCTCCTGGGCTACCTTGTGCTCCACTCTCCGTTCAGAGTTGAGAGTTGGAATTCTGCAGATCTTCAAGTTGTGAGATAAATATCATGTCTCTGCAGTTTCAGGCTTCTGGACCAAAGAGAAGCCGTGCATGGTCTGCCCATTTGTTCTTGCTACAAGGATCGCCCGTCACCACCTGACCGTGGGGACTATCGCTGAAATCTGCCTTCCACTGAGGTCGCCTGCTCTGTGGAGTTCTTCATATTGCCCTTCCAAAATTGTCCAGCTATCCAGTCTCCAGAACCATCTTGTTGGAGCACGGAACCACCAAGTAGCGGGATCGAAACCAGACACCAATAGGGACCTGTGCATCTGTGGCCCATGGAAATCCATTAACTGGACAAATCCAAGTAGTAAGAGGGTCCAGCGGATTCAGGAAATACCTGAAGTGACTGCTAAAGAAAGCGGAGTAAGGGGGTGAGTAAGAAGGCCTATTCCTGCACCCCCCTGTGTCATTGAGTCCTACCTCCATCTCTCCTTTGTCGAAGATCAATGGTAGTCTGGTCAAGGATCCCCCTGTGCCTTGTGGTGGGAATTGGAGAGAAATTTGTAAGAATGTTATTTACATTATTATTTAACTTCTGGAACATTTACAACCGTCGGCTTAGTAAACTCTTGTTCGCAAATCCAATAGTAAAACCAACTGGAAAGTATACATTGTAAAACTTGTGACTTTTGGGCACAATACCTCAATTCCTAGCAGGTCTGGACTTCTTACGAACTAGAGATCTTAAGCTAAGTGTTGTGTGGGTGTTCGAACCTTTTTCTTTTTTTAACAAATGTATTCACCAGTCTCCAACTGGTTCTAAATTGCTTTTACTTGGTGTCTCTCTTGTTTTACCCTACACAGTTATTTAAGTGTCGCTCTACACATTAAAACAGTTATGCAATAGTTTGGTAAAGGTAAAGTGGTGGTGTTCAGTTAACAGAACCCTCCAATAGTGGATGTATACATTTGTATTTTAGTAGTTGTGCAAAAATACTTACCTGATGTTTTCACTGCTTAGTGTATTCAAAGGCCTAATAAGGGATACATTACTCACTGTAATTGTATTTCTGATGCTTGTATCTGCTTAGATTCACATGCTACGCATAGGCCGACATCTAGTAGTAGCTGCGGAGTAGTACACCCTTGTTCATATTTGCTTACGCACTGTTAGACTTATATGTGTAGCCTCTTGTCACCTCACTTGCTCGGTTCCGTCAATATCTACTCTAAATGTACAGTAGTCTCTGTATTTACACTGTTTTTAGTCCTTGTTGTTGAGCCACTATATAACGAATCTATATAACACGTACCAATCCCAGTTGAACCTACTGCTGCTGTCTACCAGCATGAGCCACCCTTGAATCAACTTAGCCATCAGCGTTGCACTCCAGCTGCCATTCACATTTACCTGTTTGAGCCTATTGATGCTAAATCCACACATGGTATACATTTCGAAATAGTCTACTGCTGCTGTCTGCATTAACTCAGCCTGTTTTTTGATGCACTCCAGCGGCCATTCATATCTACCTTATTTAAGACTATTGATACTAAATCCACACATGTGTATAGCATCTAGCCAATTGTATTTTGGATACAACATTTATTTATCCATTGCTACCTACTATATGACTTTCTAGCCAATTTGTATGTTGCACAAAACATTTACTTAGTCTAAGTTGCCTTGCCAACAATGATTATCTAGCTCATTCTACTATGCCTGTTTAACCCACTGCGCTAAACCCTCACCAAGCACCTCCCTCTCAAACCCACCCACACCTCCCCATGCACCCAACACTCACAAATGTTTGCCTTCACAATCATCAAAGCATTTCCTTCACCACCCTACCAACACACACACCCACCCTCTCCACCCCACACTTGCTTGTCATCTCCTTATCTATTATTTTCACTTCCTCTTGGATCATGCTCCCCTCACTCACACACATACCACCAACACCTCCACCTCACCTTGCCACCTCAACTCTCACACAATCCACCACTCAGAGCCCTCACCTTCCCAACACCAACATCCATACCCTCCTTCATGACAGACTTATTAGGCTCAGAGCACGCACATAACCCAGCTCTCTCCCCTCCTCTCTCCACACACCTCAGAAACAACAAACTTAGCTCTTCCCCACCCTTCATGCTACAACACGCACAACTACCACACTCCTCCCAGATGCCCATCCACCCACTCACCTCCAATACACCCCTTATACGTTCTTCTATCAACAACAAACTCATTCCCCATCCAGGACATGCCTCTACCTCTCCCACCTGCTCAAACACCACAACCAACTCCAATAATGTCCCCAAAAAGACAACTCCCAATTCTATCCTCAAATACGCCCTCATTAACGCACGCTCCCTCCCTGCACATGCACTAGGGATTAATTGCCTCATCACAGCCCATAACCTAGACTTACTGACAATTTCAGAAACATGGCTCCATGAGGCATCAGGCCCTGACATCTCTCTTGCCCTCCCTCAAGGATACACCATCATCAGACAAGAACGCAAAACAACCAAAGGACGTGGCGTAGCCCTCATCTCCAAAGACTCTTGCAATTAGACAATGCAACCCAGCCTGGGACAACACTGCTGACCTCCTCTCAGCCAAACTAACAGTTTCTCCCAACTGCACCATAAACTTTGTAATCACATACAAACCCCTCCCCCACAAACCCCCTGGACAGCCCTGGGCTACCAAAAACACCTACTCCAAATCTTAGGGAACAACCTAAAGAACGCATCCAAAAGCATTATACTCGGAGACCTGAACCTCGGCCTACATGACCCTAATGACAAAGCTGCAACTGCTCTTGCCAAAGAGCTCACAGATTTAGGCTTCGCCCATAGAGTCTCAGAGCCCACCCACAAAAAAGGACGCACCATTGACTGGATTGCAGACCACAACTGCTCGTCATCCATCACTAATATCTCTGCTCTCCCTTGGGCAGATCACCATTGTGTCATTTTACCATCCCTAACAGCCCCACTACCAAAACCCCTTTGCCCGCCCCTTCTATCACAGCTAGAAGCTCTAAAAAACTCACATCGAACAACCTCCTTCCCCTTCTTGACACACCTGAGCTCAAGCCACCATTTGTCAACAACCCCATTGCCGTGGCTAACATTGGTTGCCAGTGATCGGATCGAAAACAAAAGGATCGAATGCCTTTTGATCGACAGTCAAAGGATCGGAAAAAAGGGTCGAATTTTTTATTTTTATGGGGGGGGGGGTTCCTCACCCAGCCCCCCTTTTTCTTTATTAAATACATTTTTTTACCAACCCAAACTAAAAAATATATATAAATAAATTTTAAAAAAATTCGACCCTTTTTTTTCGCTCCTTTTGCATTCGAGAAAAAGGTAATTCGCTCCTTTTTTTCGATCGTTTGACTGGACACCCTAACATCTATGCCCACTCCCTCACTTTAGCCATTGAAACCATAGCTCCCCTGGAAGAAAAAACAAGAAAAAAAATCCCTGCACACTAACTCATGGTTTACGGAAGAACTGTCAGCTCTACGCATAGCCAAACGTCAGGCCCTAGCCAAATAGAGAAATACACCTAATCAATCCACACTAGCTAACTTCAAAAACATCTCCTCTACTTACAAAAAAGCTATATTCACGGCCAAATCCAAATCATTTAACCTCAGAATCTCCGCAGCCAGTTCCAAATCCAAAGAAATATTCTCAATATTCAAAGAGTGCATCACCCCCACCACCAGTCCTGATGAAATAGTCAAAGATGAAGCCTGGTGCTCAAGCATCAAATCGGCCCTCATAAACAAAGTCAAACTCCTACAGGAAAATATTCTAGCGCAGCGCAATGCGCCCCCTAAACAGAGCAACATGCACCAGACTATCCCACCCATTCTGCTACCAGAAACCCCTCTCTTCGCCTTCAGAGACATCTCAGAAAAGGAAGTTGCCGACCTCCTGCTTCACATCAAACCACTCTGAAGGAGATGAGATTTTAAGGCCAGGAGAGCCGTCTGGGTTCCGTGATTAATTCGAAAGCCTGATTGATAGTTATGAAGGATATGATTCTGCTATAAAAATATTGAGATTTGATTATAAGCCACTCTGTCAAAGATTTTCAGCAGAAATGTGGTATTTGTAATAGGTCTGTAATTAGATGTTAGTGGACAGAGGTTAGGTTTCTTCAAGAGTGGTGTAATCCAGGCATTTTTTATGTTGTCTGGACCCTATTTAGAGCGAAAGAGGCATTAACGAATTTGGTTAATGCTGGAATGAGAATAGGGGAGCACTCCTTTATAATAATGGAGGAGCAGGGGTCACCCTTGCAGCTCTTGCTTTTGAGTTGGGCGATGGTTTCGGCCAAATCTTCTTCCGAGATGGGCAAGAAGTTGAAAATAGGCTGCTCCTTATCCTTAATGGCAGGAATGTGTACATTATCTTCTAATTCTTCTTTAGTCAAAGTGAGTTTTTTCTTCTCTTATTTTTTCCAATTTATTAAACAAAGCTTGCTGAATTTCTGTACACCAAGACTCGTTTTTGAGAATAGGATCTTGCGTGGGGCCAGGTGGGTGCGATTGCTCCTTTAAGATTTTAGAAAGTTATTTGCCATCAGATTTGGTGTTCACTATTCTCGTTTTAAGTGACTCTTTTTTTAGCTGTAAATACGGCTAATCTATACTCGGCTGCCACCCTTTTGTATGCAGCTAGGCTGAGCGGTTCTCTAAGTTGCCGCCAGGCAAGGAAGAGCTTGATTTTCTTAGCTTTGAGTTCCTTATGATTATTATTTAACCAAGAGTACAGTTGAGTTTTTATCTTGACTTGCGCCTACTTCTCTGTAGCAGAATCAAGCAAGTTCACAAGAGTAGCTGAGATTTCTTCTAGATTACCTATGGTACTGATTTTGCTATTAAGGGTGGAAGCCCAATCAGTAAGAGTGACTAGATTCATGTTTTTACGATTTCTAATGGCTAGTGTCACCTTAGGCAGAATGATTTTATTATTAAAGTAATCAGTCTGTATCTGAAAACATTTGCATGAATGGTCGGACCAGGGGCAAGGCTTAATCTCTAAATAAACACCAAGGTAGAATACCCCTGTTAGAGTGAGCTCTTGGTGCGAAAGGCAGAGTTTTATTTGACAGGGAGTAGCAGAGCTGTATTCATTTCACTATTCATTTGGAGATGGTGTTTATTTAAATGTGATCACCTTCTCTGCCAGGTGCTATGGAGACAAACAGCGGAGTTGTTTTTCTTAGCGGTCTGGTTTTCTTTACATAGTAAAGGACCGCCCTCCTTACATCTAGTGTATGGAGTTTCTTCTCAGCTGAGCTTGAAGGATTTTGAAAGAAAGCTCGTAGTATGATGGACTTGTTGACATGGAACTTGGATATGAACTTCGGTGAAAACCTAGGGTGCGTTCTTAGTACCAATTTGTCTTTGGGGACAACAAAGAAAGGGTTTTGCACTGACAAAGCTTGTAGTTCACTGACTCTTCTTATGGAGGTGATAGCTACCAGAAAAGCTGTCTTATATGTATGGTGTTTAAGGCTGGACTTCTGCATAGGCTCAAAGGGGGGCGGGGAGGTCGTATGAGTTTTGCAAATACCATATTTAGGTCCCACCCTGGAGGCGGGTTTGAAATGGGAGGGTAAAATCTTTTTACTCCCTCCATGAATGCCTTAATGACAGGGATTTTCCACAAGGACACCTTGCTTTGAGAAGTGGTGTATGCTTATAGATACTAGCCCGGAGTCTAGTAAGTGGAGCATGTAATGGAGAAAGTGTGATGGAGTACATTCTATCGGGTTTATATTCTTTGACTGGCACCATATTAAAAATCTTTTCCATTTGTTAAAATAACAGTGTCTGGTCTTTGTTTTGCGTACCTCCTTGAGGATGTCCAAACACCTTTGAGGTAGTTTTAAAAATGGGAAAATTATATGACTTCAGGAGCCAAGCTGCCAAGTTCATAGACTAAGGTTGTGGGTGTAACATTGTCCCCCCGTGCTGAGAGTGCATGTTGTAGGGGCACAGGAGTTTGTTTGTATCGCACATCACCAATTTGCACAGATGTGGAAACCACATAGGAGCAACTAGGATTAGTGTCACTTGTTCCTGATGCATTTTGTTCACCAACCTGCTCAGTAGCGGAGTCAGGGGGAAAAGCGTAGGCAAATTTCCCTGACCAGTTCATCCACAGGGCGTTCCCCTTGGACTTGTGTTGGGGAAACCTGGATGCAAAGTTTGGGCATTGCGTGCTGCGGCTTGGGGCCAACAAGTCTAAAGGGGGGTAACCCCATAGGGAGAAGATCTTATTTAGGATATTTCAATCGAGCTGCCACTCGTGCTCTCTCTTCGGGTAGAGAATCACTGCTTAACGAGTCTGCCAGAGAATTGAGTTCCCCTGGAACATGTTGCGATGTTAGGAACGTGCCCCGCTTGGGTGCCCACTTCCAAATATTTTGTGCTAGCCTGGACAGATTTGGAGAGTGTGTGCCCCCCTGCTTGTAGGACTTGTACTGTCTGATCCGACAGGTGCACTTGGAAAGCCTGCAGTGCTTTGAGCACTGCTAGCAGTTCCAAAAGGTTTATGTGATTTTGGGATGTGATCAGTGTCCACAGGCCATGCGCTGTGTGGAGAAGGTAATGGGCTCCCCACCCGGTGAGTGATGCGCCTGTTGCGACAACTGCTTGTACTGGAGGGTTTTCTCTTTAACATGTTTTCCTTTGTCCACCAGAATAATGCTTGAACTAGGGTTAGCGAAACAACCACTAGATCGTCCAACTGACCGCTTGTCCGAGACCATTGTTTCGCTAACCACTCTTGCATTGGACACATGTGCAGCAGTGCGTGTGGACCATGTGAACGCATGATGCCATCATCCCAAGCAAGCCCTTTGCTTTGCGTACGGTTATTTTGCTACCGGCTAGATACTGAGGTATTTGCAGCAGTATGTTTTGCACTCTTTCGTTTGACAGAAAGACTAGACCCTCTTCTGTCTTTATGACAACTTCTAAGAACTGTTTGGTTTTGCTTGGAACGAGACTTGATTTTTTCTCGTTCATTGAGAATCCCAATTGGAATAGGAGACCGATTGTTCTTTGGGTATTTTACTTGCAAATTTGAGGGGATTACCCTGTTAGCCAGTTGTCCAGATAAGGGTACATTGGGATTGATTCTCTGTGTAGATGCGCTGGCACTACTGCTAGTAACTTGGTAAATACCCTTGGAGCGGAGGCTATGCCCAAGGGTAGTACCTTGATTTGGTAGAGTTGGTTCGCTATTTTGAAACATAAGAACCTTCTGTGCGCTGGGAACATTGAAATATGAAAGTATGCATTTTCATATCCAAGGTTGCCATGTAGTCCCCCTGCTTTAGCAATGGGATGATCTCCTGTAGCGTTGTCATGCAGAATTTTTGTGGCTGGACATAGGTGTTTGCAGGGCGCAGGTCTAGCACAGGGCACATTATTAATTCTTTTTTCGGCACAAGGAAGTACATCGAATAAATACCTTGTTTACCTGGTTTGCCGGGACGATCTCTATGGCATCCTTTAGAAGCAGTGCCTTAACCTCTGCCAACAAGATGCGTTCTTCCTGTGAGGGCTTTCTTTATCTTGCAGGGTGGTTAGCTGGTGTCTGGATCAGCTCTATGCAATACCCATCCCCCCGCCACGGTGGAACGTACCCACTTGTCCGATGTGATCCCCTCCCATGCGTGGGTAAAGTGTGAAATACGGCCTCCTACAGGAGTGGCATGGGAGGGTCTGTAGCGGGTGGTCATTGCTTAGGGGGGGGGTTTGCGCCCCCTCCTGAGGAAGAGGATCTGCCCCTACTCCTAGACCTTCTTTGGCCTCTTTGAAACCCCCCCCTCCTCTCGGGAGGAGTTCCCCTGTGACGAACCGCAGGATGAACCTTGGTTGTAATTAAAGGACTGTTGTGAATTCAGTCCTCTAAACCAGCGAAAGTTAGAGCCCTCTCTTTGCCCAAAGGGTTTGTTGGTGAGCTGCCCTAGGGATTTGAGGGTATCATATTCCTCTTGTGCTTTTAAGTGCATCCTCCACCGTTTTGCAAAACAAAGCATTTGGTTCAATGGGCATGTTTACTAGGGTAGCCTGGGTTTCTAGTTTGAAGCCTGATTGGTGTAGCCATGCGTGGCCATGCGTGGTATTTAATCAGTGTGCCTTCTGCCACGATTCTTCCCGCATTGTCCGTTGCGTCCAGGTTGTTATTAAGGATGCAGTTGGCTACCTGTTTCCCTCAGCGTTGTGGAGAGTTGAGTTTTAAGGGGCTCCGTGACTGGGTCTATCTGTTGTCCAATCTCATCCCACTTGTGGCAATTCAAACTGGCTAATAGGGTTGCATTATTAGCTATCCTTGTTTGATGGGCTGCAGATGAAGCCACCTTCCTGCCCAGGGTGTAGATTTTCTTACTCTCCTTAATAATAATTTAGCATTTATATAGCGCTACAAACCCTCAGGCATCTGAGCGCTGCTTATTACCCACGGTGTGTGGTGCTCATTTATCGACCTCGGAAGGTTGAAAGGCAGAGTTTGGCCCTGCTGGGATTCGAACCTGCGTCAGCAGGCTCTGCATGGATACCAAGGCGAGCGGTCTACTCACTGTGTAATTTGACAGGTTTGTCAGGCGGGGGTTCGGCAGAAGCCAGAGGGGTTCCCGTCTTCTTTCTTGTAGTGGTAACTACTAAAGAGTCAGGCTTTATCTGCCCCCTAATGTATAATGGGTATGAGGGTGCTGGTCTAAACATCTTTTCGATGCATGGGTTGACTGCCCGTGTCAAATTGGATGTAAGCAGAGAGGGCTGAATGCGTCTTTACCGACTGTAACATGGGAATAAATTGATTTGCCGGTTTTTAATCGCCCAAGGATGTCCTCCACAAAGCCTTTGTCGACTTGGACTTCTTGGGTACCCTTCTTGAAGTGTTCTGCAGCCTTTAGGAGCAGGTCATTATATTGCAACGGGTTGTCTACCGGGGAAATCAGCCACTGGTGGGTCTGTGATCTGGGGATTTGATGACTCATACGTCCTCATGGTCGTTGTGATAATATTGGTCAGAGTCTGCTGGGTCCCATTCATCCTCTGGGTCTGTGTATGTGCCAGAGCCTTGCGTGATATGGTAATAAGTGCCTTGACCTGGGTCCTGATGTGACGAGGTGGTAGCCAGCAAAGGTGTCTAGGCTGGTTTATTTGCGGCAGGATGAGTGATTGCTGCCCCTCTCTGAGTGACTGCTGCCCTGCTTTGTGGGGATCCCTTAAGGTTATGCAGGACCTTGGTGTGGTCATCGAAGATATTTATAAAACCGGACATTCTTCTCATGACTTTGTCAAATTGTTCTGAGGTCCATTGAGAGGAACTTGGCAATACAGAGGAAGTAGGAGTAGTAGGAGCAGGTGTTGGTTTTCATATATGGTGCTTAGCCCCTGAAAGGGTGCCCCCTCTGAGGTAGTGTAATCCTTGCTCCTAGTAGCCTGAACTTTAACATTGGGCGTCAAAGACTTATAGTTTTTCGACATTCTGGCCTTTACTAGGATGTCAGGAACTTTTAATTAACCCGCTCAGCTTTGAGTTTTTTATTGAGGACTTTCAATGCCCGAAGACTTCCCAGATTTAGACGCGTGTAGGAAATAGATTTTAACATCTATTTCGGGGGCCTGTTGTGTGGTGATCGCAACCACGATGGCCCAGAGGCACGGGGGTATGTTCGAACCTTCCCCTCGATGCAGCGTGTGGTTTATTGGTGGACATTTTCGACTTTCAGCTGTGGGGGGGGGTGTGCTTGGTGTGATGTAACTTGGTAGTGCTTGAGCCGCTGGGTGTCGTCCCCATAGCAGAACCGCCGGCCTACCTGTTGGGATCGGGGGCTCGCACGCGGGAATCAGATGGATCCCGATCGCCCTCAGTGTCACTTATGATGTCGATGCTACCATCCCTGGAGGCTCCCTCAACATCCATGGCAGCCTTGGCCTGCATGGCGTGGTGGGTCCAGGGTTTGGTCTTCGGGTCCTTTAGAGTTTTTGGCCTGAACAGTTTTGCAAGACTTTCACTGTCCCTCGGCGTGGTCCATGGGAAGACAAAGGTTGCACACCCGGTGCAAATCTTTCCAGGGAAACTTCCTATTACAGGAAGGGCAACATTTAAATGTTTTCCATGATGTACTAGGATGGCAGCCTGGTGAAATAAATGGGAATATACATTCTCTTAACGAGACTAGAATATTAACCTCCCCCTACTCTCCCTATTGTGCAGGGCCGAGGCCCGACTGGGCCTTGAAAGGCCGTAGACAAATGATCATCGAGACGGGAGTTGTCGTCGACGAGTGAAACTTGTCCTTGAAGCAGTCACTGAAGATCTTGCGGTAAACGGTTGTCAAAAGGACAGAAAGAAATAGTAGAACTAAACTATACTAGGTAATGGCGTTAGCCAAGAAGAAACATCGCAATATGTGACAGACTATAATGGCGGAAAAACACTATCTTCGGGACCTCGACGCGTGAAGGACCATGGGTACAGTAGACATCACACTAGGAACAGTATTACTGTTCGATGTCCTTTTTGAGTTTCCAAACCAAAAAAATCTAACACTCCACAGCTACTACTAGATGTCGACCTATGCATAGCTTGTGATCTAAGCAGATTCCACAAGTCTCCGAAATAATTGTATATTGCCATACAACTTCTATCTAACTAGAATTATTGGAGTGTTCGCTGTGTGTCTCAATGTAGCCCACGACCACTCCAACACCTTCCAGAGTCTAAGCCTTACCGATTTGCTACCCTACCTTAATTGTGTCCGGCTAGACATCATTCTCTTTTCACCATAATAGGCCTGGCATCTCAGAATACACCCAGAGGTAGATTCTGGAAATCCATCTCAGCAGTCCTGAAGAGGTGGTGGTTTCATGCTTGAAGTGCTGATCTCAGGGGTTTCTAAACCTTGCTGCTAGCCTGCCTGTCCCCATGAAACCCAATATTGTCTGTTGGTGTTGTGGACTCAGGGTGGGATTTTTCTGATGGATATTAGCATATCCTGACAAGTTATGCTGGTGTTGTCGTCCTGGCTCTGCACTTCTTTTCCACCCCCTGCTTTCTCATGGGCGGGGATGTATCAGTGAAACTAGAATTTGGGACTGGTTAAGTGGAAGCAAAGTTAAAATTGAGAAGCAAGATATTTTGGTAAATAGAGGTGTTAAGACAGATTTTCAGAACCAGCCTTGTGTGAGGGTTCAGAGGGGTCACTTTAGTGAACACGGTAATTTACACTTAGGTCTATCAAGGTAATGTAGACTAAGCAGTAGGCAGACTTCAGGTGCCCCGGGAGTTGTAATATAGGTAATGAAACACAGGGCACTCAAATAAGTCAATCAACACCGGAGTACAAACATACTAATATATTAGGCCTTTAAACTATCAGCTAAAGTAAAAGTCAAGTATATAACACGGTTAGCAATCTCAAAGCATGATTACTTATAGTTCAAATGTATGAAACAAGAAAACCTGGGAGCAACAATGGACCTAAAGCGTATAAATATAGGCCCCCTACAGCTTAGTCCGTCCCTGCCAGGTAAGTAGGCCTAGTACCGTAACAGAGTCAAAACTAGGTAAGTATCTGTGTAGGGAAAAGGAAGTCCTAAAAGTCCCGCAGAACAAGATTTGGCAAAGCCAACTAGTAAGCACAGTTCCAGAATCAATGCACTTTGGGAGTTTGCAAGTAAGTATAAATAATTTAAGGATACTCTCCCAATCCCACCACACTAGGGGCTACCCTGGTGGGATCCTTGGCCAGAACTCCATTGATCAAGTGGACAGAGAAAACAGGCATGCAAGCTCATGCCCTGAATGCCAATCTCCTGAGAGATCTATCCTAGGGTACTCAGAATAGCTGGGGCCACTTATTTCTGCTCCAGTTGCAGGGGAGGTTTATGACCAGGGATGCAATGGTTGAAGTCTGTGTCTGGGTTGGTTTGGGCTACACTTCATCCCTGACCTCTGATGCAACTGTTCTGAAGATCTTCGAGGAGGGCGGCCCAGACACTTCAGGACAGCAGTCCCAGCAGGTTCCACAAAGAGAACACCTGCGCCCGCCCACCCCCCACCCACCCACCCACAGGACATGGCAGAGCAGCATGGTCCATCTCAATCAGGGCGAGGGGGGCAGGTGAGACATGACAGAGAAACCCAACTTCAGGATAGCCAATCTTCATACTGGAAGGAAGGAGGGGTGGACTTTGGCATTGAGCTGTTGACGTGCAGAGTCCTGAGCTCCAGCTCAGGATGGTGACTGATGCAGTGGAGAGGCCCTGCAGAAGCTGGACAGCCCTTGGATGGAACAGGGTACTTCTGACAGACTGCGGTGGTGGGATTCTGGAGCAGGGGTCTGAACTGGTTGGCCCCACGAGTCCAAGGGTCAAAGCCCCAACGAGGGCCCTCTAGGATCAAAAGAGATGCCTGCTTCACTGGGACCTGGCTTTGGGAATGCTCGTTGTCCTCGGCAGCAGTCTTACAGTTAATGCAGCAAGGTGCTCCTTCAGGGTCTTTCCTCCAGTTGACAATCTAAGGAATGGCTGCAGGACTCCTCCTTTAACCCCAAACTCAGGCTTGGGGCTGCCCCAGCCCACCAATGGTAAATGATCTGCACAATTCAAACTGGCAAGGGCTATCCAATCATGTACAGCCTCTTGTCCCACATCAATCAACAACAGATATCCTCTCCCTGGAATATGGATTATGAGAAGACTGGTGCCTGCAAAAATGTATGCCTTACATATTTCCGGGCCTGAGAAGGCAGGAAGATGGCCAAAGAACATGATAGCCAAAGGACATGGTGAAAACCACATGGCACAGCCATTTTGATTATATGGTACGCTGGCATTTTGTGGTAAAAAATAAATGCTCATGTGAGTATAAAGAAAAACAAATGGCAGAACTTAATCTGCTGCCACCAGCCCACCGTGGTCACATCCAAAAGTTAACAAAAACGTTGCTATTGAAAAAGAAAAAAGGGTTAGATGATAGTATCCCTGCAGCAATTCACTGTAAGGCGACGTGTGCGGCATTAAAACACAGGAATCTCGCAAAGAAGACAGAGTGCCCCTGCGCTGGTAACCCTATGGGCTGACAGTGCCCTCAATATAGGTGAGCTGGACAAGAGGAGTAAACCAAAAAGACGTTACTTAACCTCCAAATGTCAGTACAGGGTACAAGCCATAGCAAATAACTGGGAGTTCCATGGATGTGAATGGAAGGAAACATGAAAGATCTTTCCAACATCCAGGAAGAAAGGAAGCAGAGGATGATGAATGCCAATATAGAAAGGTACCTGCAGAAAGCCAAGACCATGAAACACAGGCACCCCTTAAGAACCTTGCATAACCCACTAACCCATGGCCCAGATCTAAATACTCAGTGGTGGTTCTCGAGAAAACCGCTCAGGAACCACAAAACATTCCAGTGATTAAAATATATTCTCTTGAAGATCATTTTACAGGATCCAGTCACCCAATGTCGTAAACCCTGCACTAACGATAACCTAAAAGAAATATAATCTACCTTCCCTGGAGTTAGACCCACCAGCCAGAAGTGAAAACAATTAGAGAAGATGGCTCCAGGAATATAGAAGAACCAAAATCAAGCCGATTCCGATGGCTCAATAGACAAAGAGGGGCAGCCAGGCAACAGAAAAAGGTCCCATAAAGGAACCAATGGTGGAGGTGACTCAGGACAGCCCACAAGAACATCAGAATCGGGGTGTTGGTGTCCCACAAACCTTCTGGATGATAATAGCTTCGTACCCAATGGAGACAACCAAGTGGGTAATTCAGTGAGACGACAGTAAAGCATCTCAGAAACAGTCCTAGCCAATCCTATGTGGAGAACTGGGGTGGGAAGTACAGAGAGAGGAGGAGGGCAGCTCAGGAAGGATACCAGCATTAAAAAATGAAAACCGAAACACAGAGTAAGGACTGAGGACTCAGTGGGTTTTCAGGACCCAGCAGCAGCTTTGTGGCAAAAATCTTCCAGCAGGTAAGTAAACCTTCCTAAAATCCAGCAGAAATTATTTTGGGCCAGGCACTTTCCTAGATAAACCCATACACTCATGGGCTGGCCCAAGTCAGCCATCCAATCACACAAATCACACACAGGAGTGCTCAACCAAATGTTTTTGCAGTGGGCCGATTGGAAAGCCACCCAAACAATCCTCAAAAACATTTAGGCATTCTCATAAAACCTACCAGGCTTTGAAAAGCGGAACAAAAATGACTGCATATTTTCAGCGTCTGTGTTTGCACATGTTTTGACTTAGTTCCTGTAGCTCCTCTTCCATGTCTACTTTGGAAAGGCTTGCTAATCCATTGTTATGGCATTATCAATAATGTTTTCTTCATCCCAGTTTGGCTCCAAGACTGATCCTGATGGTGATAATAAATGTAAAAACAATCCAAAGATGTTGCCTACTCTGAGGGGTTTAATGGAAGGCTTGTCGATGTCATACAGGGGTGTCTAGATAAGTGTGCGTTAATGTTGAACATTCCGGCCCAACCACCAGATGGTCAAATGTTAGGCATCATGCAAATCTATATAATTCATGCCGCAAAAACCTGAATTTTAGAGAAGGCCAGGGCTTTGCTCCTGTGAGATCGGGGGGCACTCAGATTGGGAATACATTGGCCAGGAAACCAGACATGTAGATTATTCAATGGACTTTGAGCAGGTCAGTCAAGGCAAGTCAGAGGAGGAAGGAATCTTTGTATGGTAATTAGATGGTTCTGTTTGAATTGATAAGGTGGGCAGCTGTAATGAAAACAGTTTCAGGGCAGAGAGCTTGGTCTGTAGTTCAAAAATTGGGGAGACGGAAGAGAGAGAAAGTCTTCCAGACTATGGAGCATTAGGTGTTTGGAACTTCTCATTAATATGTTCCTTGAAGGCAAAATTGGGTTCCACGTAGAAACCACAAGAATTATCATTCTGGGAGGGAGCAAATCCATCGATGTTCATATTGGAGAGCAAGATTTGAATTTTTGGTCTAATGTAATTCCAGTTTACAAGGGCATAGTTTGCCTTGGTGTGGCTGAGTCCAAAGTAGATGGATGAAGTCGAGGTTTGGCCAGGCAACAATTTTTTTTTTAATTTGGCATATGGTTTATTTCAAACCTTCACCAATTTATTACATTTAGAAAAGTAAAAAACATGACAGCTAAGAATTAAATTCATTAGTAATGTCCTCATTGTCTGAGACTAGAGTCTCATCCATTTGTTGATAAGACAGAAAGTAGATCTTCTATAAAGGATTTAGGGCGAAAGAGTTTCGAGTTGTCACCCTCACATAGTGCGACCCACCAGTTTTTAGCATCCTGCGATTGTCACTCATTTGCTAGGGCACCTAAGAACCTCGTTCTGCGCTCTATCAGTTCCGGCCAGCAAAGGAACAGGTGCATTAATATTTCTCTTTGAATTTTACATAGTCTACAGGCATCTGTGTCACCAATACCTTTATGTCTTGATGTGAGAACTTGATTAGTTGGAAAGAGGTTCAGTCTGATGCACATTAGCAGGTTTCTAAGGTGGGGACTTTTGGAATTTGACCAAGTATTTCAGCAGCATATTCCTTGTTTTGGTGTCGTTTATTAGGTAATCAGAGTTTGAACTTGGTTTTGGCTTCTGTTTTTATTCAGTTCAAGTTCCATAATATATTTTTTGCTGAGTCTGTATTATTAGGTAAAAGTTCCAGCGTTATGTCAGCTTCCGCCAAGACTGCTGAACATTGTTCAGACCACCGGGTAAGATCCCAGTCTTGATTTGGAGTGTTGTCGAGATGGAGTATATTGAACTGAATCAGTTTGTTTTCCAAGGTCAATTTTCTGAGTAGTGCCAAAGATTTCCATACTACGGCTGCATAAATTGATGTCAATCCTAGCTCATGTCTTATGATGAATATAGGTACAAATCTCGGCAGCCTTTGGATTTTCTTCCAAAATAGGCCAGGAACAGTGACGTTTCGGCACCACAGATCAGTATGGGAATTAATATTTGTTTGTAAAATGTTATTACAGGCAACAGAGAAAGCTTTCCAAATTTTATTATGGACAATGGCACCTTGTGCCTCCAAGTTCTTTGTTTTTTACTTTAATTTGCCTGTTCGTGGTGTATCATTTATGCTCATATTTATGTTGATGCCAAGGTATCTCATACTAGTGACTTGGGCTAACATTTCTCTTCCAATCCGCCATTGGAAGGTTTGTTGTACCTTTCTCCCTTTTAGTTTTTGGAAAACCAAAACAACAGATTTGAAAGCATTGATCTTAAGCCAGTTGGCTTCGATAGAAGTGTGAAGGTTATCCAGTTTTCCCTGAAGGCCGATCAGAGTTTGGTCTAGGATAAGGAGGTCATCGGTGTACAACATCCAACCAACCGATGTCCCATGAAATTTTGATGGAAATGAACTAGCGGAAGACATTGAACCTTTTATGTCCGAGATGTAGAGAATTAATAATTTTGCCTCAAGAAGGCAATCTTGTTTTAACCCTCGAAAGATTGATATTCTGTTGGTTAGTTTGTCTGCATAGTTATGCCTTACTTGTATTGAAGTTGATGAGTAAAGGACCTTTATTGGTTACAAAATGTCGGCAGGGCAGTCCCAGTTTTGCATTTTTTCCCCACAGTAACTCCCTGTCGAAGCTGTCAAAGGTTTAAGCGACGTCTACCACTGCCACGTAGATTTGTGTTCCTTCTTTTAGAACTTTTAATTTTAGAATGTTAAGGGTAAATAGGTTTAGCCAACAGCCCACACCTTTGACAAAACCTGTTTGTCTGTGGTCAAAGTGGCCTGATTTCCTGACCCAATCTTTAAGCTTGTGCAAGATTAAAGTTGCCAATATTTTGCCAAGAACGTCCAGTAAGGCAATGGCCTGGTAATTCTTCGGGTCTGTCCTATTGCCTTTTTTAAAAATGGGTATAACCACAGCCGTCTTCCAGGATTCTGGGATTTGTTTCTTGGCTGTTATTAAACTGAAGAGTATCATAAAAAACTCTGCCCATTCTTTAGTGCCTTTTCTTAAGCATTGCGTTGGAAAGTCCATCTGGGCCTGGAGCACGAGAGCTACTGATTTTGCGGATCAATTCTTCAATCTCTTCTTTCTCGAAGACCATCGGGGAGTAGGGATTCGGCTACTTTGCATCACCTTAGCTACCGATTGGCCATATAATGCACCAAAAAAAGTGAACACAGTCGTTCTCTTGGACAGCGTTACTTTGCCGGGATGCCGTTTTCCATCTAGCTCGTTTAGCAACAGCCACAAGGTTCTTGAATCATTTGCCGCTAAAGTCTTCAACATTTCTTCAGCTTCGCTCTGGAGAATCACACATTTGTGGCTGATTAACCAGTTCTTATAATGTTGCCAGCATTTTTTAATGACATTTCTCGTGTTATTTCTCCGTCAAACGTGTGTTTTGGCTTGAATTGTATTTTTTGCTAAATGGTTTGGTCATTACAAAGTCATTGTACAAAGGAACATAGATGGCATCAATGCTCCGCTTGAATAGTGCTCATTTATAGGCAGTGTTTATTTGCTGGATGTCATGAGGTAGAAGATGGAGTCCATTTCTGCCTGGTCCTAGCATTACTTTATTATCACATACACCAGTACTTGTCCTAGTTGGTAAGCAGATGGTTACTTCTACCAGATCATGATCGCTTTGATGCATTTTGGTCACGACTAAAGATTTAACAGGCGCAAGCATATTGGATGACATGAAAAAAAGAATCCAGGATTGAAGCTTGATTACCTTGCTTCCATGTTGGAGCAGCTGGGGTGTCGCCACTAGTCTGGCCATTCAATTCATTAAGTGGAAATTCCACTCATCAATTTCCATTTTCCACATTCTGGCATTGGAGCTCTCCTTATTGGTTTTGACTGCAGCCTTGGTTTTTAAGTTACATAGAGATTTTCCGATGCAATTTATATTAAGGTCTCTGCATTGAATTATCATCTGACAACAGTATCCTAAAATACGATGATCCATCACCGTCATAACTTTCTCAATGAAGCATTCCCTTTTCCAATGAGAACGGATTCCAGTACAAATGCATGTTAACTAGGAAAGCAGGTGTCATGGTGGTCACTTTCGTGAAGTCTAAAACCATGAATTGCATGCGATGGTTAAGATTCTTTTTACATACAACATTTATACCTTTACTGGTATTTATTAGCCATGATGGATATTTACTTCATGCCGCAGTGAAAAGCTGCACACATTTTGCTGAGTGTTAGATTCACAGTGCTGAGACAAACATGCTTTTCAAACCTGGTATGCGGTCAAGGACATTTCTGCTGGGAAAGTTAACTTTGTTATGGTTTGCTACTGTTCTCTGTGGAGCGTGTTTTTTAGAGAAGGAAGGCACTGCGCTTCTTGGGGGGGGGGAGCTCTCCATTGACCCAGCTGGCAACCGACGGCTGTTCCTCAATTGCGCAAGTGCAATTTCCAGAAGGTTCGACAATTGACTCCCCTTTGTGGAGTGTGTATATATGCGGAAGCCCGGAGGTGGTCAGGTGAGACTTCAGCCGGAGAAGGACGCTTACGTCCGGCACTCCTGTGAGCTGTGGTACTCTCGGTCTGGCTGTTCCCAGGGTCTTCCAGCCGCTTCTGGACGAGATGAGGAATCCTGTTACGCTCACGGTGATGTATTTCCTTTTGACTTCTTTACTTCTTCTGTGATCTATGTCCCTATTATTTTTGTGAGTTATTTCTATGTACTTTTAACATTTGAATAAATAGCCGTATAAGAGCTGATTTACCTTCTAAGAGTGCGTGGCTGTCAGTTATTGTGTCTGTCTACGTTCAAAGTATTTACTCTATAATTGCATTGGTGATTTATGGTTGTTCCGTGCACTTTTGGGGAGAGCAATACACCATCACTCACTGAAAGTATTCTCTCCAGCATTATTCGCAGTTTGCATTTGTCTAAGAGATTTGTTTTTTGATGTATTAAAAAGAGTGTTGGCTTAAAGGTTTCAAACTAACTTCAAACCAAATTTTCTCTGTTTCTAATGATCGCTTTATATTGCATGTATTGTCTAGTTGGAAGTCTAGGGTGACTATGTTTTTAATGAGCAGCCCTTCTTTTATAGTGAGGCAAGCCCATGGGTATGTTAATGCCCACGGGTTCAGCAGAACCGGTTTTTCACCTCCAATCTGTGATTCGTCTCTCTCGACAGGGGCTCTATTTGTCATAGGCAGAAGGGTTTTTCTTGGTCCAACTTCCAGTGTCAAAGTTGCTTTTCAACACAGTGCCTGGAGCTGAATAATTCTGGTTTGACACCAACGTGAACTTGTTTCCCTGTACAACTGGGGCAGCCACGTTTGCGTTTGAAGGTGCTAATGGAACAATTACACTGATTACTTCTCCACCAGACAGAGATTTCATCTAGATCACCGAAGGGCTGTGTCTCGTCACTGGAGGTAGGTCTAGATTGAGGCCTAGTCTCTTGGGCTGAAGGAAGTTTGTTTATTGTGTCTGTGGTCGTGAGAGGCTTGCTGGGTATTTTGCTTTCAGGGCAGATTTGGGATTCTCTGTGATTGAGAGATCATAATTTAAATGAATCCTCTAGAGCCATTTACCTTGGACGTGCTATTTGAAGGTATGTTTTTTGACTTTTTTTGTTTGTTGTTGCCGCTGTTGGTTCATTCGTTTCTTATTCCTTAAGAGTTGTTTTCTTTTTTTCCTCGAATAAAAGATTTCATAATTGTCATTGGAAGATTCTTCTCGAATGGACACATCCATAATTAGATCAGTAGTTGGTGCCTCTGAATGACCTGTCGGGCTTGGCATCTGAGGCGTTTCAAAAACAGGTTTGTTGCTAGTTTGGTTGGTGTTGGATACTGCCGTTGATACAGCAGCATTTGGCGCTTCACTAGTTAGGTTGGCTTTTAGCATTGAGCTTCAAAGGTTCCTTTTTTGACAACTCTGGTGATTTCGGTAGAACTTGCATATCCTTACAGTGAGCACTCACGTTTTTATGTCTCTAAAGTTATTGATATACCTTCAACTTCGCCTTGGAAAATGTTTCGATTTCATTGGGTGAGCAGCTGTGTTGTTGAAAGACAGGCATCTTTAATGACTACCATGGGGTTCAGATGTGTTTGTTTGCCAGCAGCCTTTCCCCATTTCAGACTTTCTTTTGCTGCCTCCAGTTGTATTTTTTTGCTCTATCCAATTTCAGTCATATGATCAGTCAGTAGTTTTTGAAGCAAACCGATTTGCTTCTTGATCCAATTTCCTTTGCATTGTTGATATAAATGCTTCAATATGTTTAAGTTTCGTATGTGTCATGGCCAGCAAAGTGGCTTGGTCCTTATAGTTTTCATTAATGGACTCATACAATTTGAGAAACGGGGCTAGGGAAATTGTTAGTGCTGACATAAGACTACAGTTGGTTTCGTAGCCGTTTGTACTTTGATCAACGTTATGCTGTTTTTCCCTTTGTCCCTCTGTCTCCTGTGTCTGGCCCACTTTGGGTAGCAAACGGGTGAGTCGTCGAGCAGCTCGCTGTCCGAAACAGAGCCAAAGTCAGGTTCTTGACAGACACATGGTCGCTTTGATTGATGAGAGCTGCGGGGGGTTGCACTGATTGCTGTGTTCCTTCTGTGTTTGTCATAACTTGTGCAGTTTGTTTTTATAGTAGGCCAGGCGAGGAGGGAGAAGTCTGATTTGAGGTGTCTTGCGGTTGGCTGAGGTTAGCTAAAGACATTTTTGGAAAGCTTTCTGTCTCCTGGGCTTCTTGCATATAAGACTGGTCAGAATCAGGGGGAAACCCGGGCAAGAAGAAAATGGGATGCATCTCAACTGAGTGTGGACATAAGCCTTTGATTGAGTTTATCATCAGCTTGCCCACTGATTTTGTCAAGATTTCCAATTGCACGAGTATCCTGTGTAGCTTCCTCCAAACTTGTGTACATAACCCGAGATTCTCACGGGATTGCTCATTGAAACAGAGACCCCCTCTGGTGTTGTGTTGAATTATTGTGAGGAACGTTGGACATTCGGGCAATGATAAAGGCCTTGGGCAGGGCACTCACTGTATCCCCGGTCATTCCAGGATTCGTTGCGAGCGAGCCGCCTTTCACTTTCTTTGTAATTTTTTAGTGGTCCTGGTGAAATTATTGTGACACATTGCTCTTTGTGTGGCAAAACCTCCAGGCCAGCTCGCTGCTTTACAACAGGGATGTGCTCGGAATTCGAATCTTCCGGCCGCTCAGGAGCCAAAGGGGGTTGTGGGTGTTGTAGTGTCAGAGACGGGGGCTCACAGGAAAATTGCGGTAAAGAGCGATCTCCTGGGGCATGCCTCCCAGACTCAACCGCATCACCAGGCATCATTCCCGCCCCAACCACAATGAACACATCAGATGGATTTGGGGGGGATAGAACCCACGGCTCGCTCTCAACATTGGTCATGTCTATCGGTTGTAAGGATAACACAGCGAAGTTTCGCTTGTGGAGATACTTGAGATCTAAGTAGGTCCTCTACATGCTGCTGTGCTTCTTTTTTAAAGATATAATTAGCAGAGAACTGTTCTGATTCATGGGGGCTGTATCAGCAAGCACGGAGGGAGCCGGGAAGCAGACTAAACTCGACTTGTTTGTTATAACAGGTCATGTGCAGTCATTGAAATGCTCAGACACAGTGTAGTCTTACTTTCATAGCGGTTGTTGTAAACGGTTGAGCCTCTCTGTGCTTCGAAAGTAGGCATACCAGGCTTCTGGGACGCTGAAGAGCGGATGCGTTATGATCGATACTTTATGCACTTCTAGTGTCTGCTGCCTTCACAATCCTCAGGTAGCTGCGCCGCTCCGCAGGTAGAAGCGGTTTTTGTGGAAAGTGCTCCACCCCTTTAGCAAGGAAATAGAAAAAAATACCCCAAGAGTTACTGCCCCAGCACAAACAGCCACTCTTGGCCACTCTGCGCCGCTCCGCGGGTGGAAGCCGGTTTTGTGGAAAGTGCTCCACCTCACGGCGCAGATCCCTTGGAGCGCCTCCTGTTCCAATCCGTTTGGTCTTTTGGGCGTTTGGCTCCTAAACCTAGCACACCCAAACACACAGCAACGCAGACCGCATTTGACTCAATTAATTCCCTTAACCAATGGCACGGAGGAAGAGTTGAGTGCCAATGAGCATCGCATTTGTGTGTGGCGATGACCTGCTAGGAGAAGGTGGTCTCAATGTGTTCAATGTAGGGTCTGAAAATTACAGGTGAAAGGATTTAGCTTTGGGGAATGCTTTTTCAGTGAAGTTGGCATGCACGCACGTGGGATCCCTTATTCTATTTCTATTGTTCCTGTGCAAAGAGCAACCAGGACATCCCACAACTATAAAGGACATGGAAAGCATAGGTACCGAAACATTAGAATGGTGTTAACATTATCTCACAGCTTGTGCAAAGCAATTCTTTCAATATTATTTAAAACGTAAAGTTGCCAATCTGTGATCACACTCGAATTTCAACAGAAAAGAGGATAGTAAATGACTTTTCTGGTTTTACTTTTAAAGGGGGCCTTTTGCAATGTCAGACAATATTTTCCAATACCTAGCCACGTTTCTGATCATATATGAAGAACTCATAGAATGTTTTTCTGTTTTGTAAAACAAGAAAACGTCCATTTTAAAAGTATATAAAAATATGCCCAGTATAAAGAATAAGTTACCAAAATCGGGCAGGACCATTTAGGCTGCCCTGCTAAAGTAGGCGCGTGATATGCGCTATTTATATTTACTTATTATTTATTCTGTTCTCTCCTTTGTTCCGCACTTTCTACCTCTCACCCCTTCCATGAACTGTTCCCCCCTTTTTCCCATGCACTTGCAGGTTCTCAATGTCACTGGGCCTAGTAAGATCGTCGTTTTTGTTCTCCCCTGTTCCCCTCCCTTTGCCTGGTTACGCTGTGAAACACGCGTGTACGAGCGCAATATAAATAACATATAATTTCATTTTATTTAGGACGATGTGCAAAAGCTTAAAAGTCTCTTACCCAAGAGGTGACAGTTCTTGATAGCCCAGCAGTAAGCGAAAAAGCATTCCTCCAGGGCACGTGGGAAGGGAGCCTCCGGGGCCAGCGAGTAGTCTATGGACAAGATGGGTGCATCTAGCTCGTGAGCCCAGCTCTTTAAGTATGGTTCGTGCGATTTGGATGTCTGTGCCACAAAGCCACCACCGTGGAAATGCACAATGAGGTATTTAGATCGGGGGGCACGTTTGTTCTTCAGCCGCAGGTCCAAGTTCAGAGGCCCCTCTGATTTTACAAAGCTACTTAATTCTTCACTGTCCTAAAAAGGGAAAAGGTACATGGCACTGCGTGAGGGGAAATAGTACATATACAGAGGTAACATTAGGCAAGACAGTATGTGCAGTGCACTATAGGAACAGAGGAATACAAATAAAAAGTATTGTTAAAAGGAGGGCAGAAGTGAGAGAAGAAGCGCAAAGTGCATTGAAAGATTTAGATGCAAAGCGTAAAGATGGATGTGAAAACAAGATACAATAGTGTTGAAGACTGTTTTAGAGTGAGCTTGCAAGACAGCACATAGTAAAGGAAAAAAAACATGTTTATATGTAACTATTATGAAATAAACCGGGGCTTTGGCAGAAGGTCTGAAAAATATTTAAGACATGGTGTAAGGACAAGGAGTTCTGTAAGTCAAAGTGTACGGGGATGCCCCAAGGCAGAACATGCATGTGACGAATCCTTATTTGATGATCTTGAGAGTCACTCACCTGCCCCTCCCGCAGCTCGTAGGATATTAGGCGCATGTGGACAGCACCTGGGCCAGTGTGAGCCACAGGTGGCATCACAGTTACAGTAAGCTGGGGGTCGGCCACCAATGGCAGGTCCAGGGGCTGGGGCGGCACTGCAAGAGCTTTGTTTACGCGAACTGTGGTGGATGCCATGTTGACCAGAGACTGGAAGAGAGGGAGTGGGGAGTAAAAGAGCTGCATTAATCGCTATGTTACTGTTCACATGTGGGCACAAACAGTCTGATACACTTTCACAGCTCCTTATTCCAATGAACAAGATCCTTTTCTTAGATTGTTTATCCTTTGACAAACTGGTCTCTAAAGTTCCAGTAAGGTAAGCAAAACAATTTAAAACAGCAATACATGATAATATATTAAAACAACTACAGAGGTTCACCCTGCAGTCCCCCGCACAGTGTATTCAAATGGACCTCACTAACATCCTCCAATTACTGATGGCAAATGCCTCCACATCCACCCCCAAACATCGATAAACTCACAGATCAAGCACTTCTGCTCTAACAGGCAGACATTCTCAACCAAATACTTTGGCTTTTATCCCTCGAAACTGGCCAAATGCTTCACCTTATCAAAGAACCTACCCTTGACCCAGACCACCTCAGCAACTAGAACCCACTTGCACACCTCCTCTGTTCGCCGCCAGGCTATCAGGTTGGGATAGAAACTTTTGACGTGATAAATGGTGTCTCAATGGTCGCAGAAGACAGTCAGACCAATACAGATACTGATGGTCACCTCATGGACACAATGAATGATCTAAATTACACTGTAGGAGAACGTTCAGGAAAGTGAAGGGCCACTAAACAAAGGTCCCTCTTGTGACAAGAGGAGAGAGATGGGTAGTAGCAAGGAGGTAAGAACATAGAGGTGAGAAATAAAACTGATTAAGTCTTAATCATATCTCAAGGGGTGAAGTGTGCTAGAGCCATTTCTTTAATGCACAACTGAGCTGGGGAGGAGTACAGATGTTGTTCAGCTCTGCAAGATATAGTGTGACTTCAGAATTTGTGAAACCCTACTTTAATTTAAAGAAAATGTGATGACTCAGAGAAACAAGAAATCGGAACAATTTAATAAGTAGAACATTAATTCTAAAAGGAAAACCTCTTTTCAATAGGTATGCTTCTAAACATTCGAACATCCCCCACAATGCATGTCCAAAGCACAGTAAAGGTCCCTTGGATATGAAGAAGTGTTATGTTCAGTGAAGGCAATGATATAGTGCACCTTATGAAATGGAGTATGCAAAGCATGATGTGCCTTAACATGGAAAAGCTATGATTGGTTTGAGAAGTATTGTCAATCGTGTTTTGAATTAAAATGCCAATGGAATAGGAGTTGGAAAAGAGAAGGATTTTATAAAACTTTTGAAATGATGCACACCATTGATCAAAAGGAGAACATTATTGATAATTACAAACCACTGGAGCATTAGAAAATGTTTTAGAAACATGTTGGTGATCAACTTCTGATTAAGTAGGTGTGACATCAGGTGCCAAGTTTGGTAATTCTGTGCATGTCAAGCAGAGTTACGGGTTATGTATCAATACGACACTTCACATAGGTAATTTGAGGGCATAGAGTTTACTATATTGTTGTACAAGTTCCTTCTTAGGCTTCACATAAATGAAACAAGCTTATTTCTTTACGTACAACTGTCAAACTGAGGGGACAAACTATGTTGGTCTGTGTATTCTGGAGCAGGGGACTTGTGCTAGTGTTTTGATTGATAGTTTGACCTGTGACCCCTGTGGTGTCAGCAAGAGCTGGAGGAGACCCTAGGTTCATCATGCCTGGAACCCTAGCTAGGGCAAGTGTTTTAAGCAGAGGTTTTGGTGAAAAGCACATTGTTGGTTGGGTCACTTTGGGACACATCCCAGATCCTGACATTGAACACACCTTGGGGCTAAAACGGGTGCATCTATCCCTTGAGAAAAATCAGACAGGAGCCCAGAAAACCTCCGCAGTAATCAGGGGCTGGAACCTTTCTGCTATCACACCCCACAAAGGGAGCAATATGATTCTCTGGGCTATCCCTGGCGATGCACATGGTATCAATCATACAAATTTCTGGAAAGAACTGATTGCCGGTCAAAGGATATGGGAAGGGGACAATAAAGCTGAGATAATAATTGAAAGCTTACCAGGGCTCAATGATCAATGCTATTTCTTCTAAACAAAATCTCCTATGGACAGAAAGGTTAAAAAGGGAGGACCGGGCCCCAATAAAAACCTCCAGTGAAGGTACCGAAATGTAAGCTGCAGAGTGCTGTGCACTGAAGGGAGAGGAAGCACTGATTAGCTGTTCTCCGACAACTTAAACTGTCAAGAGCAGAGTTTTTTTTTAAAATGTCATTAATATAACAACAGCATAGGAGCAGATTGGGACAATGCTTGAGGGACACAAGATCATGGTTTTCAGCGCCTAGAGGACATGCAAATGGCATCAGTGTGTTGTATAAAACGCAGTAACATAACATAGAAATAAGCCAGTCAGACGTTCTAAAACAAGGAGAGAAAACAGTGTGTTGGGTGAGAAGTATTTGACCATGTGCAGCTGAAGAAAGACTGAGGCATCGAGGAGGGGGCAGTTTGTGCTTCCAGCCCCTAGTGCCGTTTCACAATTGCTGCTGGGCAAGAATGTTTCTGGTGCTTGCCCTGCACCACAGGACATGAGAGCCGAGGAAAGGGGAATGAACACCCTAGTGTTGTGCATCATCCCTGGAAAATAGATATCAAAGAAGGCAGTAATCTTACTGAAATAAGACATGGCATGTAATGTCATGGATGTCTACCAAGCGAGATTGATTTTTGTGCATACCTTTTTCAACTAAACAGTAAAGAACCATATTGTTGGGTTATTTATTGGATATTGGTAATAGTATACACTGGTAGTCAAGAGGCATCTTAAGCAGGCCTCTTCTCCATGAGAATATAAAAGAAAAGGTTACTTGTAGTGCACATGTTCACTTCCAAATGCCATCTTGGGGGCAATGGGCAGATGATAAATGTTTATGGTTACCCAACTCGGTGCTACCAATATGCTCAACATCCAAAGGATGCAGGCCTAAGTGGTCCTGTCGGGATTCAAACCTGTGACCTTGAGGTCAAACACAGGCCCCAACTGGCATTAGTTCACTGAAGTATTTACACAACTAAACATTGGCTATCACAAGTATGTTGATGACCTTCAGATACCCATCCGAAATTCTAAAGCACCAAGTAGTAACCAACATGTCATTGACTGCCTGGTCCATGTTCAACAATGGATGCAGTATAACTGTCTATGTGAAAACGCTTCTTAAACAGACGTTACACAAGGTTTGGTGACCTCATATGCTCATGTCCAACTGACTCCCCTTCCATTTAGTCTTCCATCTTTGCCATGTGTTGTCCTCCATCCTCAAACACACGTTTTTTTAAACCAAGATTGCAAGTTAGCAATAAAGTACGATGAGCAACTCGAGCTATATTTTGTGCTACCGGAAAACAGAGTAACACAAATTGCAATGTATTTCCTTTGCCTTTATCTGTGGATTCTGGTCTTTTGCGAGCGGCTGTCTACTAGCCAAAACAGGCCAGCTCCAAAGAACAAAACCCAGCCCATCACACTCATTAAGCACTAATGTTGCTCCATATGCTACATGCCAAACAGATAATTTAATTAAAACCCCTCTGTTTGATACCTAACGTTCTGCATGGATGCACTCCAGACTAGCTGGCTAAACTGCTGGTCCAGTACCACACAACCCAATTTCTAAGTTCAGCCATTTAAACCCGTACACGCTCTGGCCAGTGTGGTCCAAATAGATTGGTATGTCGAGTGGAGGCCTAAAAGCAAATCTTTTCCACCAAAATTAAGGATTAGTCTCAGCACCTGGATCTTTCCACTCTCCGCCTGTACTCCCCACTTCCCTGGAAGACTCCCTCTTTAGAGGACATGCAGCATCCACTTAACAGAGTGAGCGCCACACAAACCCCATAAAAAATGTTATCTTTCTTTTAACTCCCCACCGATGAGAAACATGTGTATTTGTGTTTCACAGACAGGCTACATTACCAACATCGAAAAAGACTACTATAGAAGCACGTGAAAGGTCAAGCATTTGGATGACATGGGACTGAGATAAAACAATCAGTAAGAGATAAAACAAAACAATCAGAAGAGAAAATACTTCCATGTGCGAAAGGTTTCCCGCGAATTGCCAATGCCCTTCCCTCCACACACACCTATTTGCCAGTTTCAATTCACCCCAACTCAAATCCTCTCCACGTCCCACCCTCGGTAATGGCCTCCCAAAACCTCTCCCATCAATTCCGGTATGCCCCACACAACCTCCACCATAATATTAGCACACCATCACTCATGCACAAATGTCCTCACACCCCACCGAACGCAGTGGCACTGCCCCCCAGTCTCCCTAGGCGTAAGGTCTCACCGCCAGGACCTCCATCTCTGTAATGTTCCAGAAACTTTTCCAAAAGTGGACATCCAGGTTCTGGGTGATGCGTTCAAACTCAGAACCACGCAGTTCCGGGTCAATGGCGTATTTCCCACTGATAAAAAAGGAGCTGGCAGCTATACCTGTGGGAGAGTGGAAAAGGGTGGTCAGTGATAGTGAGGCGCTCAGGGAGAGAGTGATAAGAAGGAAAAGAGGGTGTCAAGTTAGAGGAGAAATCAGTCAGATACATGGAGTGAAGACAGACAAAAGTGGTGAAGAAAGGAGAAGGACAGTCCATGAGAAAAAGAAGGTGAAGAAAGAAGATGACTAGGTATAGGGGGTACCAAGACAGACCATCAGATAAAGGGAATCCTGAAGCGCTATTTGGAAAGATACATGGTTAGGATAGATAAGCAATGCACAACAACCTACAAAACCAGGACAGAGTGATTGGAGAAGTGGGGACATGAAAACAATCAGGTGAGGCGGACAAGTCATGGAAGTGTCTCTCAAACTCCCTTCAGACCCCAGGGTGCAGGGGAATGTGGCCATCAAATGGAGGTCCAAGCTGAGAAGTCATATGGATTGAAACCTCACTTACCATATTGTGTGACGCTACTTCCTTCCGCTGGCAGCAGCAGCATAGAAAGGAAGCAAGAGACAGAACAGAGTGAGGCACAATTGCACCTGCAGGTGGGAGATCTAGCTGTAGAACAGTCTATCACCGGTGAGAGTACAAGTCATAAATACACCCAAATAAAGGGTCTCTCTTGGAGAACAAGGTGCACCAGGAGGGACAGTAACCCATGGCGTCACTCAAGGGTGGGAGATGTCCCTATTGAAACTCCACCTAAGCTGAACTGTATTCCATTGATGGCCAAGTGCCTTTATGCTAAGAGAAACATGCACGGCTGTAAAGATTTTCAGCCGTGCAGCGGGGGCTGGGATGGTGAACTTTTGCTAGGTTTAATAACTTCCTAGCAGGTAGTAAAGAGAGAACATATGACTGGTGTGGCAAGATGTGAGGCTCTTACTGGGGTTCAGAAATGTCCACGAGAGGGAAGTAAGACTCCATTACCGTGAGACTATGTGTCAATGGGTGGTAGCATCTGGCAGCCAGTAGCAACCCTAAAAAGAGTTATAACTTAGTCTAGGAGCTCCCTTATCTTAGGTGGAGGGTATAACACATGATGGAATCTATTCTGCAAAATGAATCTAATTCTGGACGATTTTAGATTCAGAAGTGCAAAGACACTTGGTAATAAAAATAAACCATTAGTATATTTCTAGCTGCCCTCCACAGATTAGTGAACAGTTCAACATGGAGTACGGATATCTCATGAGCTAAGTGCTTGCCTCAGACATAGGGCCAGACTGCGCCGCTTCTTTAGGTCAAATCACGGCATGACCTACTCAGCCCTTCGTTCTTTTTAGATCGAGAAAGTAAGTACCACCAGTGCTCCAGATAAGATATTGAGGTGGGAGTATTTTACTTTTTACTCCCTATTTTTTCTTTTTTAATTTGATTTTTATTGGTCTTACGGAGTACAACAAGTGTGTTTAACAAACAGCATAATGACAAACCTAGGAACACCGATGAGTGACAATGGTTCATAAACGCCTGAAAGTATGTTTTGTAGGTTAGTAACATATCGTTTACCCCTTAAAACCCTGAGTATCCGACCCCCCGCTTAGGTATATTGTCACTTACAGTCCAGAATTCTGTCACTCATTGTTATGAAAGCCACAAAAGGAGATGTTCTGCACTTTCGATAGATACAAAGTATATATGGATCCAACTATGACGCAAGCAAAGTTAAGAATACAATAGGTTATCATTATTATTGTTAACTGGTGGCGGTGTTGCACACATCACATGACGATTCAACATATTTAACCCAGAGGTCAGTCCAAGCCACATCCACAGAGGTACGATCTCCATGAAGGGCAGCAGTCAGGCTGTCCATTCGGTATAAGTTCCTTGTTACATTAATCCATTCAGATTTTTGGGGAAGAGATTCTCTTTGAGAAGATGACGAGACATGCTCAAGTAGCTAGAAGTATGCCGCGAGTCATTTTCGCAAGCTGGATGATTGCGTCATCTTGTTCCTCCAGTCCGAATAAAAGCAGTAGTGGGGCCTTTTCTCTGGCTATGCCATCTAATTCCTTAATCCAACTAAGGACTTCGTCCCAGTACGCCTGTACGGCCGAGCAGTCCCACCACATGTGCCAGTAGTTGGCTTTCATTCCACATCTACGCCAGCAATGTGGGTCCACACTCTGACACATTTTCGCCAGTCTGGTGGGATCGTATTGCCATCTGTGGAGCAGTTTAATGCCGTGAACTTTGTACTGGCATGCGATGGATGTCTTTGAAGTTTTTTTTGCAGATTTGGTGGCAGATCTTGGGAGAGTTCTCGACCCAGGACGGTCTACCATTTTGCTTTCAAGGCCTCGGCAGAGGAATTGTTAACTTCTACTCGAGCTGCGTACATCACTCCTATTAGGCCGCTGGTGCCCGTACCCGTGTCCAATATCCTCTCAAACGAGTTGAGTTCTCTTTACAGTTCGTCTTTCCATAGCTTGTTTGTCATGATCCCCTTGAGTTGCAAGTATGAGGACCAGGAGTGGGCTTAGACCATGCGCTTCTTCAAGTTCTTGTATGGTTATAAATGTCCCTTCCATAGTTGACCTGCTCTCTCCAACCCTACTTCATACCAGGTCTGGAAGCGTTCTGGCTCTGGAAAGGCATCACGAATCCACAGAACCCATAAGTGTCCCAGGGGAGATGGTCATGTTGTGACTCCCTTCATTCCCTTGCCCTGCTTCAACATGTTCCATATGGTACCAAGTATGGGATGTTCTCGTATTCTCTTGAGTAATTTAGGTCTGGGTACTCAAAGCCATTCTCCCACAGTCGAGGGTCGCAGGTGGTGGTTATCTAGGACCACCCAGTGTAGATCTTTTCTCTGTCCGAGATGTGGAATTAAAATTCTCAACTGAGTGGCTTTGTACTACAAGTGTATGTCCATAAAGGTTTTGACATTGAGCGCTTGATCATTGCGAAGAAGGTGTCTGGCATGCGGATGGGGAGCATTTGGAATAAGTACAGAAGTTTGGGCAAGATTACCATCTTAATGTCATTCAGTCGTCCCATCGACGAGATTGTGAGTTTGTCTCATCTTTTGAGGTTCAATTCGATCACCAACATTAAAGGGGGGAAATTGGCTTCAAAGAGGCCCCCAAGGCTACGGGTGACATTGATACCTAGGTAACACAATGTTGTTAAGCTGATTTTCATGACTAGGGGCGCGAATCGCACCACTGTATCATCTTTGCTCTTATCTATAGGAAGAATGGTTGATTTTCCTGTATTTATTTTGAGACCTGCTAATTGGCAGTAGGCTTTTATAGTTTCCAATGCTGCTGGAAGTGAAGTTAGGCGTTGTTACGTGCAAGAGAATGTCATCTGCATAAAGGCCTAGTTTATATGCATGGCCTCCGACTGTGATTCCTTCCACACGTATGTCTTGTCTGAGCTTCTGGGCCAGTGGTTCTAGCGAGAAGAAGAAGAGTATAGAGGATAGTGGACAGCCCTGTCTGGTCCCTCTTTTCAGTTCGAACCACCTTGAGTAACCTCCCGTCGACCGCCACACTGGTTTTGGGAGAAGTGTATATTGCTTTGTTTCCAAGATGCAGTTTCGGGCCAAGACCTATTTTCACTAGGGCTCTGTCCAGACGTCCCAGGCCACCCTGTCGACCGCTTTCTCAGCGTCTAACGAAAGGAGCGCAGGGTCTCCATCCATTTTCTGCGCTTTGTTGATCAGGTGGAGTGTTTTTCTCATTGTGTCAGCACCTTACTCCCTATTTTTAAACTTTGAGAGTAAATGTGATTTCAAGAGAGCAAAAATGAGTTTTCTCCTTTGCCAAGAGAGTAAAAAGTATTTGACATCCAGCCGACGTGTACAAAGAGTTAAAACTGTATGGAAATAATTGCCATGTAGCAGCTTTATTCATTATGACAGAAAAACATTCATTTTGACAGAAAAGTCGGTTTATTTCACAATTAACAGACAAAGCACATGGTGCAGTAGCACAAACACCCTCTCTCAGATGGAACAGATGAGCACTAACACTCTCAGTTTCGTTTGCATATAATAAAGCAAGGGTACAACAGCAGTATAAGCTTGTTAACTCTGCGCTCCCACACAACAGGTCAGCTTGAGAAGAAACTGTGCAGGCTTCCACCACACAAATAGAAAAAGGCAAAACAGGGAACCCCCAATGCAAGCTTTAATCATGCAGAACAGGTGGAAATCGGTGCAAGGGGTAATGCAAGGGTAGAAGATTCCCCACACAGTACAGATCAGGAATGTGTCTGCGCTGTTGAAGCTCCTCTCATATAAAACAGGTGCAACATAGCCTTAGTAGTGCAAACTCCACTCCTACTACAGAAAATGCATACCATGGATCTCAGTAGATCATACTTTCCTCACATGGGCTTTGATGAATCTTTGATTCTCTAACACCGACCATTCACCTTAGTGTCTTGTGTCGGGTAAGTGTACATTCTTCCTCCGGTTCTCTTGTTGAGGTAATCACGGTATGTCTTGGACATATTTGCATACTCTTTATTTTATTGATCGGTCCTGTGTGGCATTTGAGGCATCATGAAGAAATGGCGATGAGGTTGGTTCTATGTGAATTTTCAAATTCTAAAAGTTGGTTGTTTTAGCATAGCAACAAACACTGACATATGCTCTATGTATTGTTTTGTAGATACTTTTGTAAAATATGTTGTGTCATGCCTAGGAAATTATAGACTCCAAGGCCCTGAAGAAGGATCCGATTGATATCCGAAACGTGTTGGCAACTGTCTATCTAAATTGGAGTGCATTAGGAGATGCACATATGTGAATGGAATGTTCATTTCTAATTGCCTGGAGAAGACCAGATTTTCTTTATATGTATAACACAATTGTTTGACTTTCCCATTGCTATAAAAGGACACATTTTATTTGGTCTCTTAGTTGAATTGTGAGACGATTTTCCCTACATAAATGTGCTTCCAAAATTATATTTGTATATACAAAACATGAATCAGTGTGGGGTGTTCATTTCGTGGATTGATATCCCCCATGGAACTATGAATTATTTTGAAATGCATATGTTTGTATTGTGGATGTAAAAACCCATTTTACTGCTTGAAAGTTTCTATACGTTGATTACAAAATTACTTTATGTATACCTTTATTTGGAAAGTAAACCTTGGTGGGCATTCGTCTTACCATATTAATTAACGTTCAGTTCTGGGATGTTTTTCCTTTAAGAGTGCATCCAGGGGTGCCGGTTGGCAACAATTGGCTTTTGTCCATGTCACTTATCCCACATTGCTAGCCCACTGTACCTAGATGGTAGCCATTGAGAGACCAATACATTTTGATCCCTGCCATTTTGTTTTAGGCCATCCCTTTGTCTATGAGCACCGTAAGGCAAGGCCTGGACCTTGCTGACTTAGGCCCATCCTGAGCCCACACAGTTGCCCTCAGTTTGAGTTTAAACTTTTGTAGATTGCTCTTCCAAAACTACATCCAGTGCAGGTGGGCCAGTGTGTTTGGTAGGTTTTAGGGGCAGACTGGTCGACTGGCTGTCAAAACCTTTGCATGCTCACCAGTGATGTAACTGAAGAGCTGGCGCATAGGCCAGCGTCTGGGTGAACATATTAGTGGGAGACTCCGTGTGGTCCCAAGATTATATCTGAACTCCTGTAATCACTACTTCCCCATTTGGAATTTGGTATATGATACCCGAGGCCCCTCCAGTATCTTTAAAACTTGCACTCCCCCTTTTTAGTGTTCACCTACATCCAATCATGGCTCAACAATATGAACATTGTGCACAAGGAGTCGGTTGTGCAGGGACGTAGTCATGCAGCATCTACATCAGGGATACAAATTTCAAGTTGCAAACTACTAGGAGCCATAAAAAGTTCCTTACCATCTCAATTCTAGAGGTACACGCAGCACACCATTTCTTACACTCCAAAAATCAATTATCACTGCCTAGTGGTGAGTGCACATTTTGTGCCACACTCACAGCTATATGCTTCCCAATATGTATCTCAAAGCAATCTTGAATGGCCCCCTTGAAGTTGTTTTTTCTGCGTAAGATATAGCCCCTTTGCCCTCAAGCCAACTTTCAAGCTACCATCGGGGATCAAGTCCCACCCACCTGGATATTGGCAGCGCCCTTCTCACAGGCCTACCAACTCCTTTATGGCCGTTGCTAAACATGCCCTTCACACTGCAGTATAATTTAAAGAGCAATGCAAGTAATATACCAAGCCCAACTCTTACCACACAACTCCAGTTTCAGTTACAAGCCAAATTCATCAACAAATCCCACTTCAGCACAAAGTAGTTCTGGTAAAAATCCCAAACTGCCTGACAGAAAACACTCTTCATCTCCCATGGCATCTACACTGCAAGAAAACAAGAGCTCACCAAATTGGATCTTCAAAATTGCAACAAAAAAGACAAGCCTTTTTCATTAATCCTTATTAAATCCTCTTAACTGGGCGTTAGGAAAGATTTTACTTTTTGATGCTTTGCAAGTACCATTCGGTATATCTGTTGAATAAGAATTTTCCTGGCCCTTTCTTGGGAAGTGGGGTACTCTTAAGACTCACCTTCTGTGCACCACTGCTTCTCTTAAGAAAAGTAGTACAATTTAATTTCACCAAAAATGGAATTTCCACACAGTGTTCTCTAAGATAGACTGGGTGCACTGTAGGCAGAGTTTTGCATGGTTAAGGGTGTTCACTGTGCACCTCGATTTTTAACCACAGTCGTTAGAGAGATATTTCCATAGCCCTCTGGTGGGGGGGGAAGTAAAACCATCAAACCTAAAAGGCACAACAGAGTTTTCAACCAAAACATAGACCAAACTCTAATGTGGTAGGTTAGGCAGAGAAGTCAGGCTTAACGCAAGGGAAGAGGCAGGTTGGCGTTGAAGAACATTTCGTCTCAATAGTTAACCATAGAGAATACACCACAGTGCTATACAAATAAATTTACAAAGCATTATAAAATTACAAATAGAATAACTACACGATCAAATAAGTACTTTAGGCTAAAAATAACACAAAGACAGACAATATATGCAAACATTGTAAACGGCTGTAAACAGACTCTGGCCACTCCAAAGCTAAATGTTTGCCCATTAGGAAATGGCGGCTGCGTCGGTTTCTTAGCAACAAGCAACAGCTGACGAGGCGAAGGCCATTGGCCCATCACTCTTACTTCCTTGCCATGGCAGCGCCGGATGGCGTTAGCCGGCCTGCCCATCAAGGCACCCCAATAAGGCACATGCCTGTCTGTGACTGCCGGACCACCACCGACACAGATCTCTGCTTAAACGCCCGCCTCTCATCATGTGAGCCCTTAGCCATTGAGAAACCCACCAATCCATGGTGCTGCACCTACTTTGATGAGCCGCAAACTTGTGTTTAACCGCTGTTGCAACATCGGACGCCGTTGCCCCCTCTCCCACACCAGTCAGCTACCTCGTATCACTCAGCCGCGCCCGACCCTAAAATGGCCGACGCAACGCACACTGAAACCGAGGCTCGCCCCTGCTGTTAAACAACTACCAGCATCCAGCCTCACTTTATTGGCAGCAAGCGGTCCCCCCACCGTATTGAACACCCATGACAAGGTCCAGCTCGCCACCCACATAAGGTATTGTCCTGTTGTCAATGCTCCCTACTCAGCTCGGCGCTAGCCATTCAAACGAACTTTGTTCCTACTTACAGTACAATTGCGTCATTTTGTGATGTATGAGTCTCTATAACCTTGCCCATTGCTTGTTCTCTCACCAGTTGTATTATTTTCGATTTTAGCCTACGCCACATACTGCCTCAATTCCCCTACAGTGCTACTTTGCGACCCTGCCCATAGCTTGTCCGCACCAGTTGTACTGCTTCTGAATCCAATTTGCCCATTGTGCTATTTTATGACCTTGCCCATAGCTTGTTCCACACCATTTGTATTGCTCTTGAATCTAATTTGCCTACAGTGCTACTCTGTGACCCTGCCCACAGCACGTTCCTCAGCTCCTGTACTATTTTAGAATTTGGCCTATGCCCCATTTTGCCTCACTTGGCCAACTGTGCTAGCCTACAACCCTGCCCTATGCTTGTTATCTCCTCTCCACTTACTGCGCACAATTCACCATTTGCGTTACTCTGAGACCCCACCCATGATTATCTCTCTCCCATTGTGCCAACTCTAAACGTGCCTACCATCAATAACCCCTCCCACCAGATGATTCCTTGCTTATTGTCTATATTCCCCCCAATGTGGGTCAAACCTTGAGCCAGAATACGGATATCATCCCGCCCATAGCATTATCTCAAGATTGCCTTTGTCTATATTCCCCCCAATGTGGGTCAAACCTTGAGCCAGAATACGGATATCATCCCGCCCATAGCATTATCTCAAGATTGCCTACTGGCACTCCGCCTTGACCTACTCCGTATCTAGCCGTATCTAGCCGTATCTAGCCTAACCTAGCCGACCAACAGAGCACTATGTCTTCATTCCACAGAGCAACGCTCGCCCTGGCCTCATTTCTCCCCTTAGTTCACCCAGCCACCCCATCTCTTTTTGTCACCGCCCTTACCCGCATTCGACTCCAAACCAACGTCCTCATCACCACATAACATTGCACCCATTGAGTCACTGAGCCCTCTCGAATGGCTACATCATTTCGCCACACCACCAACACCCCTTATCCCACTCTCAGTCCACTCAAGGAACCAAAGACTAGGCTCCTGGTTCCTCAACCACAAAGCCACCTCCCAGTCCAAAACTCAAATCATCTCGCAAAATCTGACCACCCCCTTATCCAGTATAACCCTCCCTCCCACGGACGGGTCCACAAAACCTCTCAACGCGTCGCCTCCACAACCTGCCAACATTAAAGGAGCCCCGATCAATGCCCGCTCCATTGTGGCCCATGCCCCTGAGATCGCTGATCTCATCGTTGCAAATAGCCTAGACCTCTTGGCAGTCTCGGAAACCTGGCTTCACCAAGCAGCAGGACCTGCACTCTCCCTTGCCTTTCCTGAAGGTTACACTATCATTAGGGTAGACAGAACGTCCGGCAAAGGAGGAGGAGTTGCATTCATTGCCAAAACTCATCTAGCTCTCAGAGCAATGCCACCCACCAGCTTCCCCTCTGCAGAACTATCAGTAAAACTTACCCTCTCTCCTACCCAAACAATACTGCTGCATCTTATCTACCGGCCCCCCCAGCCCCTCTCTCTCTCCTTTGAGGAGGACATCCTGAACCTCCTGTCCACTAACACTAAACTTGGCTCCCAAACCATCATCTTAGGAGACATGAACCTTGGCCTTGCTGACCCAAACGATCATCAAACTCTAGCTGTGGACAACTCGATCTACAACCTAGGCTTCGTACACAGAGTCACAACACCCACCCATTCCAAAGGTAGAACCTTGGACTGGATCTCTGACCTGAACTGCTCCTTATTCATTACCCAAAAGGAACCTGTAGCCTGGTCAGACCACCACCACATCCTATTCTCCATCCCAGGACACCTGCCAACTAAAACCTCATTAGCACCCCCTCCTTATCCAGAAATTGTAGAAGTACTTCCATAAACAGCCTCCACCACAAGCCAGAGAAATTTCAGGCTTAAAGTAGAAAACCAGTTGATCTCAGTGTACTCCAATAAAACAGTAGCTGCCAGATAACAAGCAGTTGCAGTAGTGTAATGTGTTTTTTTTTTAAAAAAAAAGACTTAGCTAAGGTTTGCCAGTATTAAAGTACGTTTGGATCCATCCCATTGTCTATTGCAATGTATACGTGCTAAACGAGTATCTGTCGTCGCCTTGGGCCCCTTCATTGTGCTTTTATGTGTAGCTGCTGGTGTAGCTGCTGTGTCCAACTAATAGAAGTTCAATTCTTAATGTTATGATATTTCCAAATCTCTGGTATATTTGAAACCATATGACCACTATCAGTCAGGTTCTTTTCTTGGACGGATGGACTCTGCCTGATGTTTGGAAATATTAAATTCCACGTGGCAATTGCAATGTTTAAATCCAAGGTACACATCTTATTAAAAATATTTCCTCTACCTTAGAGGAATATGGCGACTTCTTGTACTATGTTCCTGATGATTATCTGCATTACTGTGGGGCTGCCCCATACCTTCTCGAGAGGCCCTCTAGTACGCCTACCCACTTATACACAATAGGACATCCTAATCTCTTACAGACACTCATATGCTGCTGAAAGGCATTTTCAGGCAGGGCATCGGAGCACCATGCAGAGTAAACATTAGAAATAGTTACACTTTGTTGATTTGTGGGACTTATAGGGGTCACATCTTTCCTTGGGAAGGGATGCATTTATTTATTTATTTATTGGCCATTTTTAAGGCGCTTATACATCAAGAAAATGGTGTTTCAAAGCGCCCACAGGGCAAAAAGAATGGAACAAGGGAAAACAGCGAGACAATGGAATATGCAAAAATACAGGTCCTGCTCGGTCCTACTAGGCCTTATGAACATTTGGATTGTGCGAGTGAAGCGATAGGGAGAGGGGGGGGGGGGTGCTAGAGGATACACAGAGGTGAAGTGCCAGGGAGACCCAAGGCAAAAGGTAAGTGCAGGAGTCAGTTGCGAAGGCAACAGGTAAGTGTCAGGCCATGACCAGTGGATGGAGGAAGGGGTTCGCCACCCTGTCCAGTAAGTGCTGACCTGAGAGGCTGAAGGGTGTCCGAAGACAAGTGCAGGGGGGAGCGGGTGCTGTGGGCGATCGGACAGAATGCCAGGACCCAGAAGGACACATATGGGCCCAGGCCACCAATCACACCTATTGTGGGGTTCAGCATGGGAGGGTGAGAGGTGATGGAGAGGAACAGACGAAAGTCTTGAGGTGTTTGCGGAACCTGAAGAGATCCGGCTCAAGATGGAGAGAAAGGACAAGGCTGTTGCAGAGAAGGGAGCGAGCTGAGGAGAAGCTTTGGCTGCCCGCTCTCTGCTTAGACAAGTGCTTGACAAGCAGAGAGTTGGAGACGGAGTAACAGAGGGATCTGAAAGGAGAGTATTTGGTGAGAGCAAGTTGCAGATAGCATGGTCCATGGCCCCAGAAAGTCTTATGGATGATACAGAGGGATTTAAATGTTATCGTTACAGCAACCTGGGGTGAGGGGGTGGAGGGGACATTTTTATGCTAGAGAGATACGGTCCCTGGGCTAAAGGCCAAGGATAAATCGTGCAGCCCTATTTTGGATTACCTGGAGGGGGCTGATAGAAGAAGGTAGATTAAGGGACAGGCTGTTGCTGTAGTCCAGCCTAGAGAGTACCAGAGCTCTGGTGACATTGAGCTTCTGGGGGAAAGTGAGGAAAGGGAGGATGCCCCTGAGGAGGTCAAGTTGGAAATGGGCTTTCTTGGCAAGGTCCAAGATGTGAGGAATGAAAGAGAGGAGTCAAAGATAGCTCGCAGGTTTCTGGCCTCAGAGGAAGGGGAGAGGATGGGGAGCCCATCAAGGGTGGCCAGAGAGAGGGGGGGAAACAAAGGAGCAGGGGTCCCGATAGGAAGAATCTCAGTCTTGCTGGCAGTGAGACATAAGTCAATAGAGGAACACCAAGACTGGATGGCGGACAGGCTGTCAGGAATGAAAGAAGAGATGCAGTGGGTAGTCTGAGTAAGAGTTTGGTGTTGTCTGCAACACTCAAGTGTGGTCGGAAGGTGAAGATAAGGTGAGCGAGATAGGTGTTAAAGAGCCAGGGTGAAAGGTTAGAGCCCTGGGGAACGCCACAGGTGGAGACAGAAGTGAATGAGGAGAAAGAACCCAAGATAACCTGTGAGGGTCGGTCAGTGAGGAAGGCAGTCAGCCAGTTAGTCCAGGGCCCGCTCCAAGATACCAAGGATATCAGGGAGCCTTTTTATGAGGATGGAGTGGTTAGCCGTGTCAAAAGCAGAGGAGCGATTGAGTAGAAAAAGAACAGCAGGAGAGTTAGAGTCCAGAGATGTGAGCAATTCAACACGGGTGTTCAGGAGTGCTGTTCCGTGCCTCTGGGCATTCGGAATGTAGATTGATGGTTATGCAGGCAACCAACAAGCTCAGTATGCTGGGGCAGTTGGGGGAAGACCAACTTCTCCAGAAGTTTCCCAAGGAAGGGAGAGAGATGGGGCGGTAGTTAGCCGGACATGAGGGCGTTGGTCGAAGGCTTTTTCAGGAGGGGGCTCACAAGAGAGTGCTTGACGGAAGAGGGGAAAGACCCAGTGGCAAGAGAGGGATTGCAGAAGTCCGCAAGTGCAGGGGCAAGGGAGCTGATATTGTCCTTAATAGTTCTGGAAGAACAGGGGGAGAGCTGTTTGAGACCTGATTGACAAACTCTTCGGGAGTATGAGATTCCCACACCAAAATGTGATGCAGGTAGTCCCAGATCTTTCAACTTATGTCACTTCCCTTTGCTGGCACACAAGTAACCCTCACATAGGCGTGTAGTCTATGCCGCTCATAACTAGAATGCCTAACACTTTTGTACTCACTAATTCCAGACTCGTGCTTCTTGTAGTTTTCACCAAATGACACCAGCCCAATAGCGATGGTCTGCAGGAACGGACGAATCGAAGGCGTGAACTGAGGGAAAATAGAGAGAAAGTTAGAAAGATGGATAGGGGCTGGAGCACAGTGAAGTAGTATGGCAAGGGCAGGCTTTTGGGGCAGCCCAGCTCAATGCTAAAAAAACAAGGTGCAAAAAGTATCGACATGCTTGCTTTTTATGGAGGAAACATCCCACCCTCAGCGCTGCAGACCACCACTCCCTCAGAACATGGAGTAGATGCCCTCAAGAACGGAGACCTTCACATGCTCAGCATTGCAGTCATTCTATTTTACAAAAGCCATGACCCTCCTAGCACAGCAATGAGACCTTCCTCCTCCGCACCGCCCCCCTTCAATGTAGCCCTTGCTGACTGTGAGAATTGCAACCCTCTTCTCTCCACTCCATCGCACTGCGGTCTACTGAGGCCTTCTCCGTCTGCATCGGTGCAACAGAACAGCACTTTAGAGGACTTGCTATGAGCTGGAACAAAGTCCAGCCCTGTATCTCTGGGAGTGACAGTTTCGAAGAAGGTTGGTGCTAATGTCACTGGGGTCTCAGAATGGGGCTGCTCAAGGCCTCAAGCATCTCGACAAAAAAGCCAAGCTTACGGGAACAGTGAAAGTAGGAGAACAAACACAGAGAGGGATGCAGGAGGAGCAAGAGGAGGGATTTGGAGGTGAAATGGTGAGAGATGAGGACAGGGGATACAACGTAAATAAGGAGAGAAAGGGCAAGGGAAATGGAGAGAGTGTGCAGAGGGAAGGTGAGATGGAAGGGTGAGAAATAGCTGTTGAGAGGTGGAAGGCCATGGGATGTGGAAAAAAGCAAAATGAACGAAACACTGAATGTGGAATAGAGAGGGTGGGATGAAAGGGGGGCAAAAAGGACCAATGGAAGGAAAGGCAAGGAAAGAGGCAGCCGGACAATAGAGAGAAGGCGAAGGACCTAATGAGAGGGGATAAATGTGATAAGAGACATTCAGCAAGGTAAAGCGGGAGGAAGGAAAAGGGAGGGCAACAGGGAGGCAAGGATGAAAAGGTAGGACGAGAATAAGGGTAACAGGGTGAAAGGGAAGGGAAGGGAAGATGGAGGAGGGGGAAGAAAATAGAGACGTACGATAAAAGTTAATGAAAACTTGGAAAGAGAGAGTAACCTTTAGGGTCTCCTGCCACGAATGGGAGGGAACCTCTAAACACTTACTTGCAAGAGGTGAACATCTTTATTCGCTTACCTGGAAGATAGGAAGTTCTTGCAACAGAGAGAAAACTCTTGGATCTATCACCTGGAGAGCAATATCTGGGTTTTCTTATCAGAGTTATCTGGGAGAGCACACACAGCTCTCTTATTTGGGATCACTTATGCAAGGAGGGTTTTGTTATACAGAAGGACCCCCAGGATGGTGTACTTTGTAGAAGATCACAAAGATGCCTTAACGCAGAGAAGAACCATGTGATGTGTTACCTGGAAGCCAAGGCAGCGGCCATAGAAGCAGCCCTTGTGCATAGTGCAGTATTCCTTCAGGAACTCCTCAGACAGGCCTTGATCTTCCTCAAAGAACAGGTTTCCATGCCGGTTGGCGGTCAAAAGCCTCTGGGCAAAATAGACAAGGGCACGGAGCTGAGTGAGGGCCATGCAATAGGCTTCCAGCTCCATGCAGTTGTGGTTGGTCCTGAAGAAGATACTCCGGCGGTTAGCTGCCACATAACGGGACTTGTGGATAATGTGCTGAACGCAGCACAGCACAACCTTCATCAGACTTCGATAACCATTGGCTGGGGTCTTCTCCTCAAAGTCAAAGATATGATAGATACTGGCAAAGTTGCCCATGGCAGTCTCCAAAACCCGGGCATGATTCTGGATACTAGTGAAGGCTGTCATAAAGCGCTGCCCAAGTTCTGATGAATTTTCCTGGAAGAAGGCTACATTGTCTTCAGCCAAAGTGTGCAGGACCTGGAATATTGGCCTGGTGTCCATGGACTCAGGGGGCAGAGGCCTGGCAGCTGGTGAAAGAAGAGGCAGCAGTGAGCAGTTCTGTAATGAGGGCCATACAAACACAAAGAACAATCAACTGGCCAAATAACCAAATGACTAATCAACCAGAAGCACCTCTCCTCAATCAAAAGGGTTCACAACACACTCTAGTAATGAGTTATGCACGTCTCAGTCCATTCAAACATACAGACTCTTGACAACAAGCAGCATCCCCCCCCCCATCTGTTTAATTCCAGTATGCACTCTCAAAAAATGTCCCTCGCTGGCCACAGAAATATAGCTTCAGAGAAAAAGAGGTTACTAAACAGGCTATATATACCCTGAAGTTAAGTTAACAGTCGCATAAACTAACATCAATAGTAGAGGCCTCCATTGATGGCAACCTGGCAAGGTGGACCTGGCAAGAGTAGGAGGGGCCTCTGCTGCCCAAGAAAAATTGAACAATGTTCCCTTAAGGGAGGGGTCTTTCACAGAAAGGAGCACTGTACACGTACACAGCAAGAGAGGCGACGCTAAATGACCGTAGAAGTGTGCACAATGGCGCCGCGCTACACTGTCTCTCGCAGCCTTTTCTTTCCCAATAAACGGATATGAAGTAGACCCACCCCCAGATGAACGATCCTTCCTGCACTGGAAACAGGGTGAATTTGTCAGCTTCTAAGACTGGACAATGGTTATTATAAGGGGGTCGCAAATGAGCATAACTGCTGGTTTCCAGGTGACGGGGTCAGTCGATCAGTGGAGCAGCAGAGGAGGCATGGTCTGGAAGCTCTGAACTGTTAAGTCAGTGGAAAGGCTTTGCTATCAACCGCTGGTGGTCTTTGGCACGCTCACGATTAAGGGACTGCCTTGGAATCTAGATTGCGAGACTATTTGGGTTTCCCGGTGCCACGGCGTCGCATACTCTGCAAAAACATTTACATTTTGGAGTTATGTCGAAGCATCATGCAAAGCAGGTCCAGAGCTGACACCAGTGGTGGAAATGGACTTGTTCCGCAGGAGATCCCACCTAGCGCGGGGCTTCAGAAGATGAGCCATGAACACCTGGAAAATAGCTGCATTTCTTATAATGTCAGAACAAAATGTGCACAGCTTTCAACCCACTCACCCCCAAATGTAGATCAATATTTCATGTACAGTGCAACATTGGCATGGGAAAGCACTCCTGTTCGGACCCTCAAGTGGTCGCCTCTACCCAGCGACCACGGTTCACATCCCAACCCCGACATAAACGCACAAAACGCACCGCAGCATTCGAAAATGAATGTAAATGGCACGCGAGAGTGCAGATGGATTCTCCATGATTGGGGGGCGGAGGGGGCGTTCCCAATGATAGCACTGGTTAAAGCAAGGCTTCTGGTTTCAGTTTGGGCTAGGTGTGCCAGGGAAATGTTTTAAATGCAGTACACATTAAAGTACCCCCGGATATTGCATCTTCATAAACGAAGACCTGTGACGAAGTTAGCAGCAAAAATGGTTAGCTTGCCATGCATGGCCACACTGCCTTTGCAGAAGTAGATTGGTCTTGCGCCAGCTTGGTTGCTATCGTCAGAGAGGAACATCGCGGAATGTGCGTTTTATCTGTGGCGGGAAATCTACAGAGTGCGTTCCTTTACTTTGCAGCCAGTATCTGAGAGAACGGGTTGGAAAGGGCTTCTTGGAATAGCTGAAGGTCCCCGGTGACAGAATTGGCACATTTGTGTTCTCCCATTTTGGCGTCTCCAATGGTGTGCTATCGCGTAACTGCAAAGTGGCCTCCTCTCTTGTTGGAAGTCACGTTAGTCTTTTCAACCTTCGCTGATGGTTAAAACTGTAATCCTACCAATCTCTTGTAATTCACGGCAGCTCAGCAGTCGCCAGTTTCCGATCGGGTTATCAGGACTCGATCAGCGTTAGTCATGAACGCCCGTTCCTAAGATTTGCGGGGTACTGGGAGGCAATATATGCGCCCCCCCATTTGCATATAGTGAGGCAATACAGAATGTCATCACATCATGATTCTTTGATACTCAAGGTTATCATGTGAAGTTACTTTAAAAGAAGTTGACAGGAGTTAGCCAAGTGACACATTCTGGTGTACAATATATTAATGGTTATCGTTAATATATATGGGACAATATCATAAGTGAGGCTTTTTTGGAGGATCAGACAGTGCAAACTGAACCACCTGTAGGGGCTTCTAATTTTGGCGGATACGGCATAACATTATTTGCCCAGGACCACACACTTTCGATAAGTGGAAAAGCCAGGATTTGATATATGATATGGCATTTATAACGCGCCTATACACTTTGTTCCCCCTCCCTTGCCTCGTCGCGCCTTGAAACAAAGAGGACAGACAACAATCCTACTAGGCCAGGTGTCATTCAGATCGTGCAAGTGCATGGGACAGGGGAAGGTGGAAGTGCAGGGGGGAGGGGGGATGGGACAGTGCAGTACATGGGAATAGAACAATAATGGTAAGTAAAAGTATGGCCAGCAGGTGGCAAGTGCAAAGCTAAGTGCAGACATCAGTTAAGTGCTGGTAGTGGGACTGTAGGGATACAGAAACGGTCCCCAAGTGCGGGGGTTGCCAAGCAGGCAGTGCAGGTCTGTGTGCCGGGCGGGGGAGGGACCTGGGCCCCAGATCAGAGAGTGGCCAGGTAACCAGTGCAGTTTCAGTTTCAGCCTGGAGGTCAGCAGGGGAGAGGAGGAGAAAAGGTAGGCGTAAAGAGAAAGGTTTTGAGGTGGGTGCAGAACAGAACTGGAGATGGTTCTCCAAGTTTCAGGGAGGCTGTTCCAGAGGGACGCCTCAGCCGAAGAAAGAGATCTACCACCAACTTGTTGCTTGGAGAAGCGACTGACCCTGAGGAAGTTGGAGGCGGATGAGCGAAGAGCTCGAAAAGGAAGATATTTAGGAAGAGAGAGTTGAAGGTATTGAGGCCCCCGGCCCCAGAAGGCCTTGTGGACAATGCAGAGGATTTTGAACTTGATCCTCGCAGCCATTGGGAGCCAGTGCAAAGATTTCAGTCCTGGAGAGATACAATCCCTGGGCTTGCGGCCAAGGACAAGTCTCGTAGTCCTGTTCTAGATGAGTTGCAGAGGGCGGAGAGTAGAGGCAGGCATATTTCTTTTTGCAGCAGTCCAGCCTAGGGAGAACAAGAGCTCTGGAGACAGTGAGCTTCTGGGGGAAGGAGAGGAAAGGAAGAATACCTCTGAGGGGGTGCAGCTGGTAGTGTGACTTCTTAGAGACGTCGGAGGTGTGAGGAGAGAAGGAGAGTGTGGAGTCAAAGATGACTCGAGGTTTTTAGCCTTACAGGCGGGAGCAGGAGGAGGGCCAAGAGAGGCCGGCCAGAGAGTGACAGGAAAGGAGGGAGCGGGTGTGCCGATGAGGAGAATCTCAGTCTTACTGGCGTTAGGCAGAGGTCACTGGCGGCACACCACTCCTGGATAGCAGACAGTCAGAGATGAGAGACGGAGAAGAGGTGGCCGAAGGTAGCCTGAAAATGAGCCGAGTGTCATCCGCATAGCACTGAAAGTTGGGGCAGAGAGCGGCAATGCGGTGGGAAAGAAGTGCCAAGTAAAGATTGTACAGCCAGGGAGAGAGGTTAGACGCCTGGGGGACACCACAGGTAGAGAAAAAGATAGCGAAAGACCCAAGTTGGACCTGGGAGGGTCGGTCAGAGAGGAAAGAAGTCAGCCATGCCAGGGCCTGACCAGTGATACCCAGGTTTGAGACCCGTCTACAACATAGGCAATTGAACACATCTTCCCAGGTGTAGTTGGTAGAAACATTGTTTTCTGCAGGTCTTTTTACAACTTTAGCTTGAAAACACCATTTGCCTTTTTAAAGCCGAGGAAAAAGTGTGATTTTGTTTCAGGAACTGACTAACTGTTATTTCTGCAGCAATTTCTCACTTTATTTTATTTTTATGGTATATATACATATATTTTGCTATGTTGTCCAGACTAACAATGTAATTTTAAATCAGAAGCTACAATTGAGGATTCTTAGACGGCCCAAAGAAATTAATCCCCAACCAATGTTGTTTTGAATGAAAGGGGCGCACCATACCTAAATAAATGCCTCCTTCTGTGACTTCAGATTCCAAGATCGCCGGGGCAGGGTTTGGGCCAGACCAGGGAAAGTACCCCCATTGCAGGATTGCCTAAGGGCAATCAAAGCAGAGCCTAATTACAGGTGAAGCTTTGAGGTAACGAGAGAAAGCAATATTGCAGGTCTAAATCGGCAAAGGGACGTGACCAAGGAAGCAACCCCTCCAGTCACCCTCTCTTCCTATATCGCTGGACCTAGCTAATCATCAGGAGACATTTCCCCTCTCCTGCTTTTTCTTCATCAACCCCATGGTTTGGCTTTCAGTTATTATTTCTTTTTGTGTTTTAGTTTATTACAAAACTTTTTTACACATAAAATCATCACTACAAACCATTTGTCCTTCCTAGATTCCAAACAAAAGAATGACGTCATTTGCCCGATTTCCTGCTTGTATATCAAGTTATTGCCCATGTCCCTTACTTCCATCCTCAGACGGGGTATACGTTTCCAATCGAAGCCCCATGCCGGGCATACTTAATATATTGTCTAAAAATGCACAGTTGCACATGCAAGCTAGCTATTTTTTCAGGCCGTGTAGGAGCAGAGTCCACCAGTCATCCAAGGTTAGTGTGCTTGCATTTGTAAAGCACTTTCCTAGATGTAGTGGTCTCTGCGTCCTCACAGCCGGACAGATGAGTATCAGATGTTTGATCGTTTCAACCTGCTCAGCTTATTTGCAAAATGAGCAGATTTGACTTGCCAAATTCATTTGTTTCCGCCTATAAAGTACTTCCTTTGTGCAGTACAGATTTAATCTTAGCCATAGAAACTGGTTGCAGGGATATCTACTGGGGAACTTCTGTAGATATCTCTGCACCGTGTTTAATCTACGTGGTTCATTAGGATAGTCACGTCGTGTTTTGTCGTTGGATCTTTGTTCAACTGTTCAAGTCCAATCTCTCTGTTGTACCTTTTTTTCTGACAGCCTGGATTCGCTATCAGTGTGTCTTCATCAGTGTTTAGGCCCTCGAAATGTTTTTGCCATGTCTTGTTGCATTTGTTCAGCGGCCAGGCTCCGGGGCTGTTGAAGGTGGTATTTAAAATTCAGTAAGGAGCAGCTGCATCAGTCATTTTAAGCTTTCTATATAGTGACAGTGCTTTCCATAACGTTATGAGACTCATGGGAACAAGGGCAACACGCTTTTCCAAAATGCTCCTTCTAACATTGTCCAAGTAATAATGCTTCTGCACCGTAAGTCATTGTTGGAGTCACCTTTTGTTTATAAAACATTATTAGTGGGAGCATAGAAAATGGACTATTTATAGCGTGGATTATAGAACCCTGTGAGGCAAGCATTTTCATTTTTGTTTTTGGAGTTTTTATTCAAATATTTTCTGCAACTGATTTATTAAACTGAATTCCCAAGTATCTAATTGAGTCACATATTTCTACAGTGTCATTTCCCAGCTAGCATGAGAAAGGCGTCTTCTTGCTTCCATGAATGTTCCACATGCCGTATTTGTAAGTTTTCAGCTGTAGAGGAAACCACAAGGCATGTATTAACGCAGTGCCGTGACAAGGAGCCGCTATCCATGTCATTATTGTTGGGCATTACGATGGTATAAAGGAAGCTCGTTTGTGGCAGTACTGTCTGAACTCTGGTAACACGTCACTTTATATTGCATTGCACCGTGTAATGAAAAATGCAGATATTTGTTTGATGAATTGATTAGAGATTTGAATGAAATTTTATTTTAAAAAGAGAATTAGATGTAAGGTAATTTCAGCTTCGTAAATGAAATTTCAATTTTGATATTTGATGGTAATGAATGTGATGAGGTGATATATATTTTAATGGATGAATTATATAGTTATTTGTGAGAATATGGGTATGAGTTGTATGATAAGTTGCTTTTTATATGTGATATGCACAATGACTTTTATATGTGTAAAGTTCATTGAACCAAATCACATTAAATAAAATAAATACGTAAATAATAACTCGGACTGCGTTTTTATTTTTGGGTGATTTCAATTTAATGTAATTAACTAGCATGTGAGCAGTGATTGAACTCCGGGAAAGATCCCCTGATATACGAGTTATGTTATGTATGTTCCAAGCGTATGGAGCAAACTGCATCAGGCATGCTACTGGTCCACTGTGCACCAGTTGCGTTTCTAGGGGGCGTCCCATTTGCCGATGAGCCAGCGGCGCAACAACATTGAGTACATTGAGTGAACGGGCTGTAGTCTCCCACCTCCCCGCCCCCACCCCATCCCAGGACATTGTAGGCTAGGTTGACTCGACCTGGCTGACCCACAGAACCGGGCACAGCCATTAAACGCGCCTGGGCCATTAAAGCATTTCACGGTTAGCACCTGCATTCGTATGGATACTTTTTAAGGCAATTGAAATCGGGATGTGGGTAACCCCTGCAGCCGTCCAATTTGCCTTTCCTCCCACTTATCTTTGCGCATGAACACAATGTTTTTATCCCCCATGAATTGGCATGACACAAGATTTCAATTGGCAAAATTGGCCGCAGTTTTATTTCCATGACAACAGAAGTATTTGTACACACTATTGACCTCATTCTGTACGTGTGGCGCTTGCTTGCCGGATTTCCTTTGCTTCCCCCTGTACTTGGTATAGTAGGCCCCCAACTCCCCCGACCCATTGTACCTGTTCCTATCCTGCCCGTGCAGGGGTCCGTGGGTGGGGAGAGCGCCGTTTGTTTTGGGGGGGAAGCTGAGCCTTATTTGTTCCTACCAGACGCCCCCGCCGTTTAGGCCCCCAAGAGGCGCTGGTCCAGAAGAGCGAAGACCCATTCCGTTTCCTTCTGGCTCGTCCGGAGTCTATCATTTGTGCTTGGTTGCCCAAACACCGCCACGCCAACTGGTGGGTTCCCGCACACTGTTGGCTCCCCCCTTCCTCAATCCTTCTCACAACTCCAGCAATTTGGTGCAAATGTTCCAGAAACAGAGCTCCATTCCTTTTGGGGACAAGTGCACCCCATCGGCCAAGAAATACTCGGGGGTCTTCCCGTCAATCAGGCCATGCCTGATCTGATGGAAACCTCTGCCCCTGCAGAATTTGGCAACTGCCCCGTTCAGCTTCCTCCTCGATTTCTCTACCGCCGAATGGTTCTCTGCCCCTCTCCATTGTGCCCGAGAAATCACCTCGGACCAGATGATCTCTGTCTCCTCCACCTGTGCCGCTATTTCCTGTAATGAGTTTGTAATGTCTCTCAGCAATACCCCCCTCCCTAAGCTGGTCAGGTCATTCCCCCCCAAGTGTATCACCAACACATCCGGCTTCCGCCGCTTATTTAGCAGTTTATGCAATTGCCCTTTCAACTGGGCCCATTTCATCCCAGGCACCCCGTGCCACTCGATCTTGAATTCTCCTGCTGTCAAGATCTCTTGCTGCTGGTCCCAGCTCGCCTTTGCCCTTGAGATGAATGAGTGCCCCACCACCCATACTGTGCGTAGTTTCCTTTGGTGCACTGCTGATAAACGACATGGGGGAAATGGCATGGTTATCTTTACACTTTCTCTGGCCTGACATAACGTTTATAACATCCTGACGACCATCTCCCCAATCTCTTAATGTCATCCGCCCCCAGTCCCCCGACTGATGCTGAGGTGGCGGCCCCAATCCGGAAAGAATGTGTCCTTGCACTTCGGGTGGCGGCGACCGGGTCCCAGTGCAAGAGCGAGATGCCTGGTCCCTGTTCCCGCATGCTTATATCCTGCAAGCCCCGCCCCTTTCCTTTGGTTTCCCCTTCGCGGGCTTTTGGGCCATTCGGCTTTTGGCGCCGTCCCGCCCTTTTGTCCTTTGCCCTTCCGGGTGAGGGCCCCAGCTCCCGGCGGCAAGACCCCGCAGGCCTCCTTCATTTTTTTCGGACGTTTTCCATCGTCAGCTCCAAATACACTTGCATGCCAGGGGAATGATTGAAATGAAGGGTGGGGGAGGCAGGAGAAAGCTCATTCTTACAGCAGTCCTTAAGTGTGTGCTTTCGGATGAGGAGGAGGGAATTAACTGCTTATAACATTGATGCTGTACTAGACTGGTCAGTGGTCACATTAGAATACGTAAAGAAGTTGGATTCCCCCACACAAGTTTGCCCCTCCCCAACAGTCTCTGAAGTTAGTGCGCTACCAACATTTGATGGGTTAGGCCCCCCCCCATAGGCGCTCCCCTGGAGGGAACTGATGTGCGCACTTACTTTTTGTTAAGCGAAGAGGTGAGGTAAGCCTTTCCTGAAACGTGCGCGTTAAAGGTTTACTGTGTTCGTGCAGAATAATGTGTTCGCACAAACGCAGCTAAACTTTAAACCTAAAGGCTTCCCCCACCTCCCTGTCTAACAAAAATCAAATGCACGCATCAGCCAGCCCCCTCCCCACAGATGCGAGTCAACATGTAACATATGTGCTCTTTCATATCCGAGGGGAGGGGGCTGATGTGCGCACTTGCCTTTTGTTAATCAGATCAGAGAGGTGAGGGAAGCATTGTGCATGTTAGCTCACTATGTACGTGTGCAAGGAGTGTGTGTATATGTAATGTGTGCGTGAAGGAGAGTGCATGATGAATGGGGGACTGGGTGCCCATGTGAATGAGCGAGTGTACGGTGAATGGGAGCACGAGTGAACAGGGGGGCATGGTCTCCAAGTTTGCCCCGCCCAGTGTCTGAAGTGGCCCCTCCCATCCCCACTTGGGCCCCCTGAAATGTAGGTTTCGTTGCGCCCTTGCGATCATGAGCACATACAGATTTACTTCAGAGAAATGCACCTGTATATTGGGGCAGACTTGTTTTCGACTTCCAAGCTTCCAGTAAAACGTTTAGATTTGTATATTATTTCGTTTGAATTGTGTGCCGAAGTGACCTGCCTATACAGAACTTTTCAGGGAGTGGGGGCGATCACAGTTCAAACTCCTTCATGGTTGGAAACGCCTTCATTTGGCCCATCTTCGGGTACCAGTCCAGTGCTGTACTTCGGTGTCATACACGTATCTCCCAACATAGCTTTGAACAGCCTAGTGGGCGCGTGGCAAGGGTTCATCTCCAGATGGAAGACCCTTTCTCAATTGGCAGCGCTTTGCGTGGAGGTGGCGCTCCTTTGAGCAGGACGTTTCAGAAAGAATTCCTGCTGAGATAGTTGGTGGAGAGGGGTCTTTGTCAGAGCAGCATTCCTACACGGGTCTGAGCTTAACAAGTGCCTTAGAAGGGTCCTCAATAGTCCCAGACATGCAGAGCAGTTTCTAGTCCATTTGGTGCCCAGGGCGAAACACTAGGAATGCGCCCCCCACACCATGCGCCACTCCCACCGAACCCTGCGCACCACCCCCACCGCGCCACTCCCAAACTACACCATTAAGGAACTCCTACCCAAAGTCAATAAATCACTGCTAAACAAATGACACCCAGGTACCCCAGTCCATAACAAAGTGTGTCAGACTAACAATTGACCTCTCACAATGTAGTGCACCTTAGTTCAGTCGTTTTTAACATCGCAGAACTGCATGCTACTCGCACGTGTTTGCAGCTGCAAAATTGTGTGAACAATGCTGCAATTGCATGCTCCATTAATGAGGGCCATACACAGTTGGAGTAAGCTGGCCTGATGTGTGGATGGGCCAGTGTTTTCTGTGCTGATATGCATGTACTACAATTAGACTACAAGTGTACATCCGGGCAGAATAAAAATGCATAATGTACCTGGTCTCCAGTGTGGTACTTGGAGGAAGAACCCGTCTTATGCTATTTCACAGTGCCTGGAAATGTGGATATCAAAAGTCTCCACAAAAGCCGAAACCTTTGATTTAGCCAACGCTGTTAGCATTGTGTTAGTCTAGGATACTGTGCTCCAGAATGGATGTTAAAAATGTGAATTCTGTGGAACCCAATATATTACTTTATAAGGTAAGTCTTGTCAGTCCTTATAACCGGTCAATGGTGTGATTACATATATACACTGGAAATATAAAATTGTAAATTCTGCTTCTGTGCAAAAATAGCATGTATACCGTATTTCCACTGCCCTTTGCATTTGAAAACCTTCAAGTGCGCCACATGAGTGCACCGATATTGCTGAGGTACAGTAGGCAGACAGAGTACCCAGGATGTAAGCCATGGAGGCCGCCAGACATTTCCAGACACCCCTGCTCATGGCCTGCTGTATTCTGCCCTGTATGATTGAAGAGGGAATGGGGAGGGCAGGTGCACCACAGTGCTTATCAGTGAACAACAGTGGAAAGCCATCCGGTGTGCTGTTAGTGTTAATACGATTGGCAGGGACGGTGCAGAAGACTGATATGGATTTACAGTGTGTTAAGCAACTTTTGAGCTGCGCAAATCATTACATGTTTCCTCAAGTTCAATTATTAAGAATTTGAGAGCATTTTTGCCATTTTTTTAAGGGAGTGGTTGCATCGTTCGAAGTCTACAAAGAAAGAATTTGGAGAGACTTGGGCAAAGAGGTTGATACGGCTGTCAAGTCTTTTTTTCACTTGGGAAACACGTGGATTTATTTTTGTAAACATATGCAATGTTTTCACCGAGCTTAGTGGAGCTACATCGGCAGGGTTTACAGTGGCACGTAACAGCCACAACAAAAATTGTCAGAAGTAAATAAAGCATGAAATACGTCCCAAGGAATGCCGAACGCTATGCACAGTTCTAGCGTTCGACATTCTTTGGGGGTTGAAAGAAACATCGGCTGTACCGATCATCTTTCTGATGACGAGTCGGGGATCTTCTTGCTTCGCAGGGTCCGGAAGCCTGGAACGCTGAACCCGAAAGCAGCCGTCTTTGTTCCACCGTGCGAGTCCTGCAGGATTCCAAAGGCGGACGGCCATCAGGAAAGGTGCCCTTTTGTGCCCCCACCCCTAGTGGCGCGAATGTGATCAGAGGGAACCTCTGACTTCTGTAATGTCACGTAGTACTTGCGTACTATGTGAAATTACAGTCAGAAGAGGCAGCGGCAGCACCTGCTACGGCGCTAGTGTGCTGCTGAACTCTGCCCACGGCAATCGCGCCACCCCACAAACTGGGGTATTTCATCCCCTCCAGGGGCCGGTGCAATTGCGCCCCCCGGGGCAATTGCACCCCGGGCAGCTGCCCGCTTCGCCCGGGCCAAGAAACGGGCCTGCAGACATGGCAAAAGCCGCAAAATGCCCCAAGACGGGTCCCATTTTTTAGGAAAGGTTGGCGCTGTGAGTCAGGGCCGGCACTAGGGGTGTGCAGCATTTGCGGCTGCACTTGGCCCTGCACCTGCTAGGGTCCTGCTCCTAAGGAGCCGTTGACTCCCTCTTGCAGGCTGCAGCATGGGCCGTGTGCTCAGAGTCCATAAGCTAGCTGCAGGCCACTCTGAGCACACAAGCGCACACGCTCCAGCCTGCATGATGACGGGGAAACTTGCCTGCTAATCTTTTTCAAAAGCGGCCGTCCCTTGAGGTTGGTTTTGTTTCTTCTGGTGAGGTAACTTTTCACCTGACAACCTCCTGCTGCGACTCTGGAGAGAAACCTATCCTTCCCCGCCACCATCCGAGCAGCCCAATAGGCGCTCAGAGCCTCATAAAACACTGCTGATCGCTTTCTTTCTTAAAGCAGAGCGTTTAAAGTGATATGATAAGACATTTATAACGTGCCTATACACAAGTGTTTCCAGGCGCGACGAGGCAAGGGAGGGGAACAGAGGGAACACAGAGACAACGATCTTACTAGGCCATGTGACATTGAGAACCTGCAAGTGCAGGGGAGGGGGGAAGGGGAAAAGTGCGAGGGGGAAGAAGGAGGGGAAGTGCAGCACATAGGATAAACAGTGAATAAATAAAACCAAAAAGAACAATAAATAACAAGTGCGACCAGCTGGTGGCAGGTGCAAGGGTAAGTGCAGACAGGAGTCCAGTGCTGGTAGGGGGCTGTAGGGATACAGAAAACAGCCCCAGAGTGCAAGGGTTTCCAGGGGGGGGCATTGCAGGTGTGCAACTGGCGGGAGGGGACCTGGGCCCGAGGTCAGCGGGTAGCCAGGTAACCAGTGCAGTTTCAGCCAGGAGATCAGCAGGGGAGAGAATGAGAGAAAGCAGAAGCAAAGAGCAAAGTCTTGAGGTGCTTCCGGAACCAGAGATGGTTCTCCTCAATTTTCAGAGAGGCAGGGAGGCTGTTCAAGAGAGAGGCCCCAGCCGAAGAAAGATCTACCACCAACTCGTTGCTTGGAGAAGTGACTGACCCTGAGGGAGTTGATGGCGGATGAGCGAAGAGCTCGAGAAGGAAGATATTTAGGAAGAGAGAGTTGAAGGTATTGAGGCCCCAGAAGGCCTTGTGGACAATGCAGAGGGTTTTGAAGTTAATCCTCGCAGCCACTGGGAGCCAGTGAAGACATTTCCGTCCTGGAGAGATATGATCCCTGGGCTTGAGGCCAAGGAGTAGTCTCGCTGTCCCGTTCTGGATGAGTTGCAGAGAGCGGAGAGTAGAGGCAGGCAGATTTCGAAAGAGGCTGTTGCACTAGTCCAGCATAGAGAGAACCAGAGCTCTGGAGACAGTGAGCTTCTGGGGGAAGGAGAGGAAAGGAAGAATACCTCAGAGGAGGTGCAGCTGGTAGTGTGACTTCTTAGAGAGGTCAGAGATGTGAGGGGAAAAGGAGAGTGTGACGTCAAAGATGACCCCAAGGTTTTTAGCCTCACAGGTGGGAGCAGGAAGAGGGCCAAGAGAGGCCGGCCAGAGAGTGACAGGAAAGGAGGGAGCAGGTGTGCCAATGAGGAGAACCTCAGTCTTACTGGCATTAAGGCAGAGATCATCGGCGGCACACCACTCCTGGATAGCAGAAAGACAGTCAGAGATGGAGAAGGAGAAGAGGTGGCTGAAGGGAGCCTGAAAATGAGTGTGTCATCCGCATAGCGCTGAAAGTTGGGTCAGAGAGCGGCAATGCAGTGGGAAATAAGTGCCAGGTATTGGTTGAACAGTCAGGGAGAGAGGTTAGACCTCTGGGGAACACCACAGTTCGAGATAGAGGAGAGGAAGGACCCAAGTTGGACCTGGGAGGGTCGATCGGAGAGGAAAGAAGTCAGCCAAGTCAGGGCCTGATCAGTGATACTGAGGTTATCACGGAGACGGTTGAGCAGGATGGCATGGTTGACTGTGTCAAAGGGAGAAGAGAGATCAAGTAAGATGAGGACATGGGGGATGTTGGAATCAAGGTTGGAGAGCAGGCCTTCACGGATGTTCAGGAGAGCAATTTCCGTGCTTCTGGCAGCCTTATAAGCCAGACTGATGGTCATGGAGACAACCAACAGATTCAGTGTGAAGATTAAGCTGGGAGATGGCCAGCTTTTCCAGGGGTTTGCCCTGGAAAGGAGTGATGGAAATTGGGCAATATTTAGACGTGCAGGAAGGGTCGGCAGAGTGTTTCATAAGAGGGTGCACAAGTGAGTGCTTCAGGGGGGAAGGGAAGACTCACAGTAGCGAAGGAGTGGTTGCAGAAGTCAGCCAGAGCAGGAGCCAGGGTGTCAATGTGGCCCTTGATGGTTTTGGAGGAACTGGGGTGAACCCATTTTGATTAGACTTTCTTAGATTGGACTTGTCTAGAAACCTCGTCTGGGGAGAACAGGGGAAAGGCAGAGAAGGGGGAGGAGAGGTGGCCAAAGAAGGGCCAGAGGAAGAGCAGGGTGTAAAGGGAGGAGGGGAGAGGAAGAGAGAGAGAGGACAGGATATCCTGAGTTTTAGAGATGAAATGTGAAGCCAGAGCCGTGCAGAGGGCCTGGGAGGGGGCAGGAGAGGTAGAGACTGCAACAGGATTAGCCAGTTCCTTGCAGATTTTAAAGAGTTTGACCGAGTTGTTAGATGCTGCAGAGACACAGACTTGGATGTGAGCTCTCTTCTTGGTGCCGACAGAGCCAGTATTTCCTTTGGAGCAGGCAGCAGGCCAGTTTGTCAGCGGATGTACCAGAAGCACGCCATTTCCTCTCAGCCACCCTGCACTTGCGTTTGAGGGTGACAAGGTCTGAGTCGTACCAAGAGTTGCACTTGGCTTTGGGCTTCAAGCCGATCCTCATGACAGATGCAAGAACATCAAGAGTATCAGATATAGCAGAGTGGAGCATGGAAAGGGCTGTGTCAGGGTCTGAGTCAGCTAAAGGGGGAGAGCAGGATGAGAAAGTGGCGGCGAAAGCTTCAACTGACACACGCTTCAGGGGTCGGATAACCGAGAAAGTGGGTGACAGTGCTGGAGGTGGCTTGGCCTGTGGGGTAGAGAGGGTGAGCTGGGAGGTAAGGAGAAAGTAATCACTTCAGGAGAGGAGTGGTGGGAGGGATAGAAAGGGGAAGGTCTCAAGAGATCAGAACATTCAGAGTGTGCCCTGCAGAGAGAGTCAGGCCAGAGGGAAGAATAGAGAGTGAGAGAGTCACAGAGGTCACAGTCCAGAGGAAGGACAGAAAGCATCCAGGTGGATGTTAAAAGTCTCCAAGAAGGAGGAGTTGAGTGGTCGAGAAGAGGAGAGGTCTGCCCACTAAGAGAGAAAGGAGGAGATCTGACAAGGTGGCCGATGGATTGTAGCCACAGCAAGGTAATGGGGGGGGGAAGAGAGAGAGAGAGAGAGAGAGAGAGAGAGAGACACTGCGGACGAGGCATTCGAACATGGGTGTTTGTCCCCCCTCCTCAACTTTCATGGCACACCATTTTGTCCCCATTCATTTGGCTGGGGCACCTTTTCTTGCCCCCCCCCAACATTTTCAGCAAAGTTACTCCACTGCATTCGAAAGAGAAGTAGGGTGCAATTTCCTATTGATGGCCTATTTAGGAGACCATTGTTGTGTTAAGAACTGCAAAGGGGGCATTTTTATTTTGAAAGCACATGCAAAGCAGCAGTTAGCTGCCTACAATATGTGCATTCCTCCAGCACAATTACACATATTGCACAAAACCGTTTTAGCTATTTGCCTTATTTCCACATGTTTATATTTACCAAGCCAAAAAACGTTTTAAGTAGAACTTAATCTTTTCCTCACATTATACCTGAAGCATGTAAATTTACCAAGGATGTGACAAGAGGTTGTTATTCTGGAGACTCGAGGGGATATTTTCTCTGGTTCTGGCCCTTTGCTGATTTTCAGGGCACAAGTCGATACATGTGGGTGGACAGCATCCACCCACTTTTTTTTAACGGGTAGACGCAACCCTGGTTCTTTTTTTGAGGCCAGCATTTTAAAAAAAGTGCCTGCTTAAGTGTTCAGCTACTAGGATTTCACACCAGGTCGTCATGTTTCCAATGCAGACGCTTACCCACAAGAACACATAAAAGTGCCATTAAAATGCACGTCTCATGTTTGGATTTTTTTTCTTTGGAATATTTCATTATACATTGTTGGGCTTAAAAGGTGGACACCTTTTATATTGTGCTAGTGTAGTTATTGGAAATCCTCCTATCGGATTACCATGTTTTCGCTGCTGCCTACATAGGTAGTGGTTTTATCTTGTGATGTCACATCCTGTGATGTTATCAAATGCAAATTAAGGGGCCCCACACTTAATTTGCTGTACTTGACCCGGAAAATCCTATGGCCGGCCCTGCTGGGAGTTGTGGGACAAAGCTACCCTTTTAACACTCCGTTTCACAGTTGGGTCCTGATGCTTGCTGGTTTATGCTCCCCCCCCCCCCTCCTCTCTTTCCTACTACTTGTTAGAAATCATGTGTGCAGAGAAAACATTTACTGCCATTCTTGCTTATGGAGGGCGAGATTGCAATCAGAACTGTGGGTATGCTTAACGTGCAAGAGTTGTAACCTCTTACCAGAATACAAGGTTGCCATCACTCGCATCATAAAGATTAACACCATACTGAATGAAGATTACCACTGAACTGCGACACCGTTCTTAGGCCACGCCCCTTACGTGACGCTTTAGCTCCCTTAGCTCCCCTGACTTTTTAAGGCACAGTGTGCAGGTAAAGTTTCCTTAAGGCGTTGTAAGGCCAGGGGGTAATGTATAATCATTGCAATAGAGGGCCCCGCTTACAACCTTCCATACAAACCTCCTATGAGGTGAGCACGAGATTTCACACTCCCCCCTTTTATCCCCCCCCGGTACCCCGCCCCGCCAGCCTCTTAAGGGCAGATAGCCTGCGGCTTCATTCTCCGCATCTAGTACGTCCGAAGCGTTGCCCTTCAGATGTGATAAATCACTTGCCTAGCTCAGGGTGAGCAAACATGCCTGCTCCTGGCTGTGACGAGCCGGCGGAGGCATTGCACCACCTCTCCTGTCGGGTTCAAGGCCAAGGGCACTCCCGGAGTTCCGGGAAAAGGGAGGAGGGACGGTGAGAGAGATCCGAGCTTCACGGTCCGTCGCCAGGAGCGCGGAAAACATCCCAGACATAGCCAGGGACTAACCTCCAACCAGACGCTTGGGCCCCCGTTTCACAAGCAGCCTGGGGCCCATATAACAAGGGGCTGGGATGCCAACAAGTGGCATTACACTCGCCCAGTCTCCCATCTATAAGTTAGCGCCCAAAACCCAGTAGATAAACGGCCCAAACGAGGTACAGTCTGTGGATTAAGACCCCGAACTTGGCTCTCACCAGGGAAAGCAGTGCCTCCACCCCATACACACCAACAGTGTCCATGGATAATCTCCCAAGCAAGAGAGCTCCTATTCAACCTCACCGCTGCCCAGCCGAACACTGGGAGAAGAGATCACACAACTTGGTAGGTGGTGAACACGAGTGCTCTGCAACAAGAGACGCACGCGCATCCCCTCCCTCAAAACAATGGACAGCAAGGGGAAACAGAAAGAAAGAGGGGCAACTATGAAGTAGAGTAAAAGGGAAATAACGAAGGAAAGGGTGAAGACAAAGAAAGAGAAAGGCACACCCACATTCATAGAGAGAGAAAGGCACACCCACATTCAAAGAAAGAGAACGGTACACCCACATTCAAAGACTGACACATATAGAAACACATGCGAAGAAAGAACCAAGGGCAGAAACCGAGATAGTGAGGGTAGAGCAGACGGGCAGAAACAGACCAATAGTGAGAAAAATGCACGACGGTTAAAGAAAATAAGATCTAGTAACAGAAAAACAAGGTTAGGACACTTGAGAAACGAAACCACGGGCGAAAACAAAGCGAGCGCACCAATGGGACAACTCCGAGGACATTCGCTGTGGTAAAGAACGAGTATGAGAAAAAGAAGAAAAAAAACCGGAAAGCTAAGGAAAAAGTCAAGAATTTACAGTAAGGAAACGACGCCTGAAGGCAATAACACAACAGAGAATCCCGTTCACCCCGACGGCAAACACAAGTAACTCCTGTATGCGACACAACGGTGCACTGGTCACTAGTACTCAAAATTAGGATGAAGAGGAGTGACTGCCTTGCACGGACTTCAATCTGTGTCCTACGTGCAAAACACAGATATCGGGGCAACAGCTCAACCAAATGGGGGATCTATAATGTCGACACCCACATACAGCATTACTAGTATAATCATGAAGTCGCGCACGTGAATTAACAGACATCTCGTGTACTCACCAGACCACGGCAGGCTGTCGAAGAATACCTTCCCCTTCTTAACAAGGACCGGCCACAATCGCTTGGAGCAAAGTCAGCGCCAACTCCGCAACTGTCATTAGCGATAAACTGGCAGGGATATAAACACAGCTGAGTGGAGAGCTGCCAAGCTCCGCCCACGAGCACAGCAGCCAGCGGCTGGGCACTGCGCCTCCAGGGGAGGAACACTGGGGTCTCGAGCCAGAGCTCGAACCGCCTGGAAGAGAATTGAGGGGCCGCGAGAACTTCACAAGACCTTGTGCCTCTTAGTGAGAGAGGAATACCGGTGCTTCCTCCTTCATCTCAAGCACGCGGGCGAACCATCAGCCTCCCAACAGGTGGAGAGGGCACAACAAAAAAAGAGAGGGCCGCATTCACACATTGCAATTTCATGTGTAGATTTTCAAAGCAAACTGTTTCAGCAGTACCCAAGGTGCAGAGGACAAGGTCAGTGGGAGTGAAATTTGCCATTGATACTCCAGGGACATTACATTCAATGAAATTGCCATGAGTAAGCCAAGGGACAATCTTATTTACGAGGCAACATTATAGTGTGTTAAACGATTGACACGTTCCCCGAAAGCCTACCCTACACTGTAATCTAAATCAGTTTTACAGACTCCCAATTTGGACTGTAAGAGAACACGGTTTGCTCATGAGCACATATTTTAGTTAAGTGCTGAAGTTGGAATTTGTGTCCAGTTTGCAATTTTGGCACTTGACCACATTTTCTCAGCTACTGTTGGTAAGAATAAATAAACCAATCTCACAAATATATAAATCCTTCTAGAAAGATGTTAAGCAAATCTGAAAAAGAGGGGGAGGGTAGTGAAAAGAGTGGGGAATGCAAGATGGTGTTGCTGTTGTGTTGGTTGATGTGTGCCAACTGGAAGTACCCTGAGCTCTGGGTGCGGGTCAGTTTCTAGGTGTTATGTGCAGACAGGATCGAGGCATGTGTGGGGTAATAGGAGTCTGGTGTATCAGTGGTTGGTGTCCATCAGACAATGGAGCCAGTGCACCAATATGCTCCAGATGGAGGCATGTCCCTTGCTGGAAGACAGCCAGAGACTGATTTCCACTCGAGGGAGAGTGGGGGTTCCTATCCCTTTGAGGTCTGTGCCCTTTGCAGGAAGAGGCAGGGATAGCTGTGACCTCTGGGAGTAACTTGTAGAAAAAAAAAGACAGTGCTTGTGCCCCCCCCCTCCCCTCTTTCCATGTTGAAAGGAGCCGGCTATGACCCCTTTGGGTGGTGTGAGGCAGTATCTGTGAAGTTAAAGGGACCGTTTTCATGAGGGCACCAGAGTGGAGTAGTTATTAATATTATAATTGTTCTTATATAACGCGCTTAATACCAGCGAGAGGGTTCCAAGCGCAGGATCGGGATTCAAATCTGTGTAGGGCTGCGTTGTCTTGCTCTCCCTTATACACTGTACCCCCTTTATATTGTTGCTAGGCCTGAGTCCTCTAAAATGGTTAAGCGTAAAGCCACATCTGGCCTCTCGCCCCATGGCATGGCCAAGAAGAAAACTGGATATATTAAAACCAGTAAGGGAGGCCAACAAGCTTATAGAGGAATTAAAGACCTTCTGGTTGAATTGGAGGAGCACCCACTCCCAGCGGTCACCCACCGTACAGCTGGAAAAGTTGCTGGGAATAGATGCTTATTACGCAATAGCTGCATAAGAGTTCAGGTACCAGGGATAAGCTTGGATACAATAGACACACCTGAGGGCGACCATGAACCAAGTATTTCCCAACCAGCCCAATCATATGCAATTTTTCAGGATAAGGGTACACTGCCCAATAGGAAGGCCCTCCAGGTAGATCCACTTGCACGATATGAAACACCCAGACATGTAGAACAATTGGAGGGGAAAAACGACATACCAGCTGGGATAACCCTGGGGCCCATCTCAATCGATGCCCTGAGTGCAGAGGGCTCTTTGACTGATGTTCTTGTCGAGGGGGAGACAGGGGCAAGGCTAGATGACCCACAGGGAGCTATGTTTCTAATAGGTATTCAGTTCTGGGTAACATGAGACCAATGGTGGGACGGTGACTCCTAGCAACGCCCTCATAGGTCCCTAGTACTTTTAATCCCCCATGCCCAACAGTCTGTCCAAGCCTAGCAGTACCCACGGCCATTGGCAACACCATGCCCCTGCTAGAGGAGGTGGGGGTGGACACACCGTGGGGCCATGCTGAGGACAAGTTAGATCTTCAGCAGAAATGAGATGGTCAGATATCAGATGGGGACAAAGATGAAAGAGCTGGTGGCCTTAAAAGCAAAATTTGTCATTCTCCCAAAGCGTCAGGACCTTACTGAAACTGCTGGTGCAGCATGGGATTCAGCAGCGGTGAAAGGCACAGGGCACCTTACGGGGGCCAGCGAGTGTGGTACGCAGATGATGAGACTACATGGTAGGGGTAGCAGTCAGAGGGCTAGCTCAATTTACATGGGCAACATTCTGTTACCCAAGTTGATAGAAATGGACCCTGTGAGACTACACTCACCTACTGGCCAAGGGGCACATAATAGGCTATCCACTAATGTGTCAGGACAAAGAGCGGGACAGGGTGTCTCAAGTACCCAGCTACCCAGGATAGGGAGTCGCGTCTTGTGCCCCCCAGCAGACAGGACCATATACCTGCACTAAGTTTCCAAGCTTGGTCGTGGTTGGCATGAGATAGAGCACAGCCTTACCAACAAGTTTATACACTGGATTCGCTTTGTGAGAGGTTGTAAAATCAGTGATCAGGGAGGACCTGGCAGTATACAACAGGGTGTGCACTGGGAGCATGATAAGCACAGATTATATTAGACTAGAGCAAACTCACTCCGCGTTAGCCTGTGGATTGCTACCTATGGAGCCAAGATCTCTGCCCCCTGCCTCCTCTAACATAGAGCCCAGAGCAAGGCCACCACAGAGTGACCCTATTAGTACTGATGGCCCTAACCCCACAGACATCCAGGTGATACTTGGAAACAGTTCCCTATCGGGAATGAAGGCCCATGCAGACAGTGGGTCCAAAAGCCAATTATACCCATCGGCTACACCAGTGCATGGCGCACTGCCAGTACCAACATCGAGCATGCGCCTAGAGGACAATGACTGTTAGTTGTAGCTGGGCCCACTTCTGTTCGGTCTTCCACTGAGTGTCCTAGTCTGCTCTCATGGAACACTGCAGGCCTAGAAAAGAACCTACAGGACAGTGAATAGTGCCGCTTTGTTAGAGAACAGCAATTTATTGGTCTGCAGGAAGCTAGGGGATGTGCTCCCAGCCACCAACATGGATTCACCACATACACAGCTCTGTCCTACAAAGGGTCCAAAGGCTGCCCATATTGTGGCTTAACCACCTTGATAGATTCTCACTATTATAGCGAATGCAGAAGTACCTACTTAAACACCCCGGTGCGAATTATGGGTGTACAGTCACTTGTAAAGTATCATTCTTTTAACATCTATAATAGAGTGAACAGTCCCGACAGTGTAAATCCACTCCACTTGGTGTGTAACAGAATAGACGCCCTACGAAGAGTGTGCGAGACGCGTCCCGTGATCATACTGGCAGGGGACTTTAGTGTACAGTTTGAACCCCTGAAAAAAACCAAAGGGATTTTTGAAGAGAAGGACATGGCTTGGGACATCCCAGACTTGGTTCCTAGCTAGCCTAGTAAAACCCATTGGTCAGACACAAGGATGGCGCATGTCCTAGTGACCCTTGAGCTCAGGGCAACTAATGGGCAGTTGCAGGGTGGCCAACCAGCTCGGCTGACTTTTTAGTGGGGCCGCGCCAATCCCGCATCGATTATATTCTTATCTCTGCTAAGGATTGGTACCTCATGGATGACATGCTTGTAAATGATCGCATAGAGAGTGACCATCGACCATTGGTAGCCAGGTTCAAGATCGCGCAGAGGGCCATTGAAGATTGCAACACCAATCCGGTAGTAATCATTGGCAATTGTAAAATAATTAAATGAGAGGATGTCTAAGGGGATAGAGGTACAGATTTACCACCCAGTGCTAAATGGATGGATGTCCCCCATCTCTATCCATCGGATGAGACTACATTGGCTGCTAGACCGCAAGAGAATTGAGTTTAGATCAGTGTGCCCCATACACAGATGTATCTGTGAAACAGCTCCCAAGTACCGGATATCAAAAATAAAACCCTACACGTCTTTGCGAGTCCTGTGCTCATCTGGAAAAAATCTGTTGTCTGTCCCTTTCTCTCGTTTTGTTTCCTGGGGTGACCGTTGCTTTTCGATCAAGGGCCCCCTCCCCCCCCCGCCTTTGGAACTCACTCCCAGACAACCTGTGGAATATCGGGTCTATTGCTCTTTTTAGGAAAAAAGCTGAAAACCTATTTGTTCCAGTGAGTTTTCATTATGCTAGTTGGAAGGACTAACATCTGAGCCTAGATGCAGGTTCCTGCTTTGTTCCGGAAGGATATGCACAATATAAATTATCAATCAACTGCTGCCACATCTAGAGGATGTAGTCATCCATATGCTAAACAGCAGTGAGTTGATTAGAACATACAAACATACGAAAATATGTTCAATATAGCACACTTTGTCACCAAGCCTAGCAAAGTGGTCACACCACCTGGCTTGTTGAGGTAATGCACGACCACAGTGTTGTCAATATGGATCAGAACATACTTGCCCTTCACAGGAGCAAGGCACGTAATCAGGGCTATGAGATGGCTTTTAGGTCCAGGAGACTTGATGTGTTCGCTCACCTGCCAGAGGATTATAGTCCACTAACACGTGTTTGAGCGTCTCTGTCCCCACCGGGCCGCATAAAATAGAAAGCAACAGAACGTGGTTGGCAGTGAAAAGGCGATCCACATTTCCACAACACCCCCAGAGGGATGCTAAGTGAGCCAGGGGGAGGAGCAGATCCCCCATCCCGGGAGGAAGAGGCGGAGGGGCGACCGTCTTTGGACAACAGCCGCAGGCCAGCTGGGTGCAGCCTATCGGAGTGGGAAGGAGGTGGGGAAGGAATGTACCCCCTCCGGTCCCGAGAAAAGAACAAAGGAGTGCCGGTCCGGGCCGTCACTCATGCAAGAAAGCGGGATAGGAGCCCCCTCCCCCTGCGGCTGACACACAAGGGGCAAGGGGGCAGAGGGAATGCTCCGACGCAACACCAAAGGAAGCAAGGGCCAGAGCACTGCAGTGCCGCGATCAGGAGATAACCAGCTGGAGGAAGAGCATAAGAAACCCCCCTAACCCTTCCAGTGCAGCAGACAAGTAAGGAGCTCTGACAGTGTGTAGGGGGCAGAGTTGGAGGCCCGGTAGGTGTATAACATCCCAAGCATGGGGAGGACCACACAAGATATGTGGCACCCCAAGCCAGTTGGGAGAACGACAAGGCCCAAGACCTCAGGGGAGCCAAGAAAAGCCTCCCCCTGACTTGGGAAGGCTTGCCAAACAGCGCTGGGTGAAATGATTACGCCACATTTGGAAACAGAGGGCCCAACGCCAGGGTCCCCCTCAAGACAAAGTTGATTAACCAGAAAAGCTGAAACAGAATATCTGGGGCACGTCCCCTGTACATGAACAGCCCAGGACCCTGGACCTAAGCGCAATGCTTTCAGAGCGCACTCCATATCGCACCCATATCAAAGAGCATGGGGAAAGCAGCGACGACACAGCAAGCCCCCCCCAGGCCCACCATGGGACAAGCAAACAACAGCTGTGGGGTTCGGAGACCTCGCCACAAGCTACAGGCGGAAGGGGCGTTCAAGATCCTACGCTGCAGGGAAATCAGGAAGAGGGGGTAGTGGCATACAAAAGGAGGAGATGCAGGGTTGGTTTAAGGAGTTTTAGGATCAGTTTATGTCCTCATTTTAATCCCAGTTTGAAACCCTGAAGGTAGAACTGAAACAGTCGGTGCAGGAATTAAAACTGGACGTGGCAAAGCTGGAGGAAAGGACTGATAACGTCGAAAAGGCAATTCAGCAAATGCAGGATGACACGCAGAAAAGTGATGAGGCTCTGGAACATCTCTCTTGTCTCTCACATAATTTGGAACTACAATGTGAAGACCTGGAGGACCGTTGAAGGAGTTCCAACATCAGGATCAAGAACCTTTCGTAATTGGTGTTGGACAAAGACCTGAAGGAACCGGTGCAACAGTTGTTTGGCTACATCCTGGCAATCGGCTCCGAAGACCCAGCCCAGCTCGACCGCATACATAAAGTGGGCCCAAAGAGAGTGGTGGAACCGGGCTCACGACACCAAGGTATGCCCTGGCGGCGATCACTTTGTATAGTCAGAAAGAGCAGATTCTACGGGTGGCAAGGTCTTCGGGCCCGATGAAAGTGAATGGACTGGAGGTAAAGCTGTATCAGGATCTCTCCCAATCTACTCTACATAAAATAAGGCATATGGGTCCCGGTGGCGAGATTCTTAGTGAAGAAACAAGTCAGGTACAAAAGGACGTTTCCCTTTGGCCTTTTGTTCTCGTGGGAAGGACAGCAACATCGCATTTTTACCTGTGACGAGGGGGAATGGATTCTAAACTTGCAAGAAGGGTCCGTAGAGTATCGGGATGATCCACAGAGGAGTGAGAGGAACAAGGAGGCCATGGGAATGGAAAAAGTAATGAAAAAAGCCAAGGGCAAGATCTGAGGAAGGGCGGTGAGCCAGACTAAATGGACTCTCTCTGGTTGAGGCACCTGGGAAAGGGGGAAGCGGATGAACCTGGAGAGGGGTCTCCGCCATCCAGGGGTAAGAACCATGCACGTTACAACTCGATACGCGGCCCGGTGGACCCAGTGGTGGAGGTAGCAGGCTTGGGATCCAGGAGTGGGGTTTAGTATTCCCGACAATATGTCTCTGGGATTTATGAGGGTAAGGCGCGGTGAGTAACATGCACGAGCGGTCCTAGGAACCTGAACCCTCCTCAGGAAAAGGGTGTGGGGTTGGTGGGTGTAAAGGTTGTTGGAAGTTGGTTTTGTTGGGGGTTCCTGACTGGAGTCAACAAGGGAAGTGAAGAGAAACAGGTGGGCTGGTATATATTGAGAACAAGCGGGGAACATGTGTGCAATGAAACTCCTCAAGCTCTTGTCGTTTAATGTACGGGGCCTTAACACCTTGAAGAAACGCCCGATATCGCTATGTTTCAGGAAACTCACAAAAGGAAACAAGACCAATGCAACATGAAGATTAGGGGGTTCTCCCAACTATACCAAGCAAATACGGGGGACAAAACAGTGGGAGTACTCATTGAAATACATGATAGGATGGGGGCACATGTGACGGAGTCACGTATTGATCCGCATGGGAGGTCTCTCTTTTTGAATATCAGTATAGATGTGTATAAATATACACTAGCAACAGTATATGCTCACAACACAGGTCAGGATGGATTCTTGAGAGGGGTAATGTCAAGGCTGGAAGACTTTGCTAAGGGGGACATAATCTTGGCGAGGGACTTTAATCTGGCATGGTTCCCCCAGTTGGATATGAGCTCTTGGGTGGTATATCAGGCAAAGGCACCATCCAAAGCACTTAAAAAGAATATGAATATCCTGGCCTTACACGATATGTGGCGAACAATGAAGGTACAAGACCAGGGATCACAGACACACTCATCCCTCTCTAGGATAGATTATGTTTGGGTTTCTACGCGATTGGTAGGAAGAGTGCTTAGTATGTTGTGGGCTCCATCTCCTTGTCAGATCAAGCTCCATTGTTGAATGCATTATCACTGGGGAAGGAGGGGGGGGGGAAACATAGAAGGGAACATTTCCGTTAGAAATATTGCAGGACCAGACCATGGCCAAATCAATTTGAGACAAGATAGAGCAATACTTACTGAGAATGAGACCTCAGATGTAGCCCCGGAAATAGTTTGGGATGCATTTAAAGTAGTATTGAGGGGCCAATTAATTGCTATGAAAGCAGTAAAAGATCAACAGAGCCGGATGTGGGAGACGGAACTCGAGGGGAAATTAAGTGATATACAAAGGGAATTGGCTAAGGGTCTGAACAAAAAAAAAAACTTCACAGGGTTCTGAAGACAGTTGGAAATAATGTGTATGAAGCAGGCAGAAAAAGCTCCATTATATACTAAGCAATGGTACTATATAAAGGGCAATAAAGTGGACAGGCTGTTGGCCAGACCATTAAGGGATGAAGGGCGCTCCCAGGTGATTATGGGACGTCAAAATAAAATAGGGGAGTTGCAGACGACAAGTGAAGCTATTGGGGCTATATTTCAGGTATATTATCAGTCCTTATAGACTACAGATAACCCCTCGGGGAATCAGCAGGAAGAGTTAATGGCCCTCATTCCGAGTTGGGCGGTAAGGGATACCGGGCACCGGTAAGGAGACCGGTGCCGGTAAACCCTTAATGCCCAATTCCGAGGTCCCTTAGCGGGAACCGCAAAGGACGTGTGGTCTGACCACACGTTCTTTACGGGACCCGCTAAGGGACCAGGGCGCTAATCGTAATTAGCGCCTTCCCCTTTCCCATTGAGCCCTATGGGGGCTCAAATGGGAATGGGGAATGGTTGGGTGAATGGGGACTTACCGGGTCCGCACAGGTCGGAATGTCCCGGTAAGTCCCCATTCACCAAGACCGGACACGGACCCGGGTTTGGAGGCAGCCATGGCGCATATAGCGCCATGGCTACCTCCAAACTCGGAATGAGGGCCACTGTCTGAAGTCTGGCTCCCACAAATTTCAGAAGTGGAAAGGGAATCCCTAGGCAGGGACATACAGGAAGAAGAGGTGAAATTGGCGATCAGTCGTTACCAAAGAACAAGGATCCAGGCCCAGATGGGTACTCAGCGTGCTTTTATAAACAATATCAGGACATTTTAGCCCCAAGGCTAACAAAATTATTCAACACGTTTAAGTTAAGGGGCTCTATTACGCCATCTATGAATGAATCAAAAATGGTGGTGTTTCCCAAGCAAGGTAAAGACCCTACAATGCTGGGCGCATATAGACCAATTGCTCCGATTACTCTGGATGCTAAATTATATACTAAGATATTGGCGGGGAGATTATCCATGCTACTGCTGAAATTAAAACACCAGGATCAGTCAGGGTTTATCCTGATGAGAAAGACATACGATAATACATGCAGAATCTGCCATCTGATAGAGAAAACGAGCAAAACACAGAAGCCGGCCCTGCTGGTTTCCCTCGATGCTGAGAAAGCATTTGACAGAGTAGAATGGTCCTTTTTATTTCGCACACTGGAACGCGTGGGGTTGGGCATAGAGTATTTACAGATGGTGCGGGCCATCTATAGGTCTCCTACGATTCAGCTAGCCATGAAAGAGACCCTTTTGGATAAAATAAGACTTGGGAGACGGACACATCAAGGTTGTTCGCTGTCCCTTTGCTGTAAACAATATATTTAGAACCTCTACTTGCAAAGATCTGTGGCAGCGTTAAGATAAAGGGATAGAAATGGCGGGAGAAGAACACAAGGCGATAACATTCGCAGACAATATGCTGATTGCGATATCCGACCCGGGTAACTCCATGCCGGCTTCGTTGGAAGAATTAGAGGGGTTTGGGGCAGTGTCAGGATATAAAATTAATGGGCTAAAATCATAGACTTTTGAACCTACCTATCGACACATCCCGACAAAACTTGGAAGCATGAGCTCCCAAACACAGTTAAAGATTGCAGAGAAAGGAATTCCATACCTGGGAATAACCCACACAAGCACGATAGGGCAGTTAGACGGGGCAAATTACATTCTGCTACTCACCAAGGTAAATGCAGACTTAAGGAGGTGGAATCCTCTTACAATTTCCTGGGTCGGTAGGATGACAACAATAAAAATGGTAATACTACCAAGGCTCCTATATTATTTTCAGGCACTGCCAATCCGGGTGCTGAAGACATTTGTTGGCTGCCTCACAAAACTTCTCTCATATATTTGGCGAAATAAACCCCCTAAGGTAGCAATGTCAACTTTGACAGTCTCAAGGAAGAGGGGAGGCATGGCACTACCCCACTTCCTCAGATATTATGAAGCAGCACAAGTACGGGTGCTAACAGAATACTTTACTGATAATCATCAGAAAAGATGGGCCAGACAGGACAGGGCCATGGCGGGATCCCCTCTTTCGGGCCTCCTGTGGCTTAATAAGAAACAGACATCAGATTCTCCGAGCTAGTGAAATAGTGGGGGTGGAAGCTTGGAATTCAGCAGTGGGACGGGGGGCCCTCACACTACTGCCCTCCCCATTTTTCCATTGTTTGGGAACCCGGATTTCCCAGCTTATATGGGAAAAGGAGCATTCCAGCTTGGAAGGGGGTGGGATCCCTGAAGATCCGGGACATGTTTCAAGGTCAGACATATACGTTTGAGGAGTGTAGGTGGGACTTTGGGGTCCAGGAAAGAGATAGCTTCAACTATAACCAATTCAAGCAGTGGATAATGAACTAGAGTATGAAAGCGGCTGCCACGCGACAGCCGACGCCTTTCAAAACGTACATCGTGACACATTCGGGATTGAAGAAAATAGTTTCTACATTATATGGCTTTCTCAACGAGCAGGTTCCCCAAATCCAGTGGAAATCTATGAGGAGGTGGGCACACAATATCAGCAGAATACTGGATTCACTTATGCGAAACAGTCCCGAGACTAACACGCTCAGTACAGCTGAGGGAAATCTGGTATAAAATTATACTTCAGTGGCATAACAACCCGAAGAGAGTACACACAATGTACCCATCAGTTTCAGATCAGTGCTGGAGACCGGACCGTAGGAGACAGGACTCATATTTGTTGGGATTGCCCTGTTTTGCATCCTTTTTGTGAGAAAGCGAAATACAGATGGGAGGGATGTTCCAGGGATTGAAATATTGAACAAATAAGTCTGGCTGTGTGGCCTGTGGGACCCATCCCATAAAACAAAAAAACAGAAAATCAGCTTTATGACTCTTATAATAGCAGCATGGTTGGTCATAGCTCAGATGTGGAAACAATGACAAATCCCAACGAATCAAGATTGACTTTGGAAAGTATGGTCCTTTGTTTCATTGGAATGGGTGACTTACACAATACAGGGGGCCTAGGATGTTTTTACACAAGCGTGGGGTACTGTGCTGTCGCATCTACAGAGTGACTTTATGCTAGAATGGTGCCCCAAAAAATGTGACTTCCAGACATTCTGTGACTCACTAAAGGACATAACACACCCAAAAAGAAGGTCTTCCTCTGGTCACTGGGGGAGGACGGGGAGGGGTATAGGGTGCAGGTGGAGAGGGAAAAGATGGTTTGTATTGTACTTGGATGAAAATGACAAAACAATTAAAATAAAAACACGACCCGTGCTCTGCTTCCGAGGGATCGGCACATGGAGGAAGGTTCCAGGAAGCTCCAATGACACCAGCTGTCCAGAAGTGAGAGGCCCTGGAGGATCTGGGCCATCTTAAATGTTTCTTGGCATAGGTACAAATTCAACGGATCCCGATCCATAGAAGGACAAATGCCTCCATCCCTCTTCAGCACCAAAAACTGAAGAGAATACCTGCCCTTCCTTCTGTCTGTGGCAGTCACCAGCTCTATGACGCACGTCAGCATGAGTGTGCCTAATGGAGAGAGGCGGACATGAAGCAGTGTTGTGTGGGTTTTCGATAAACAGGAGGCAATAGTCCATTGACGCAACCTGTAAAGCCCAACCACCAGAGGTGGTGCTGTTCAAGGACAACCTTGTTTCTACTGTCCCTCCTCTTTTGGCCTTGACATACAGTGATAACCCCTCTAACCCACCTGCTCTTCCTCCAACCAGTCCCCTCTGACCCCCCTCCCCCCTCCCCCACCAGAGTGGAACAAGTAAAGGTACGTTTCAGAGAGGTTTTAGACTATGGGCTGCAGAGGGGATGGTGGCCGTGGCAATGGCGCCTCTTGGCACCCCTGCCTCTACCATGATGGGGGAAACTACACTGGGCCTGTTTACTAATTGCGGATGACCCCTGCCATACTGGGCACAGGACATTTTGAATGTGATGACCCCTAAATGAAGAGGAGATTGACTTGGCCTCCCATGGCCCCAAGGCCTTAACCAATTTGTATTTAACTTGCAGGAGGAGTAAAACATTGGTTAGTGAGTCAAACAGAGGGGGCATTCTTGTTGGCGAGCCAGGACTTCGCTTTTGCTCTGAACATCCAGAAGGATGGTTCAGCTCTAAGGTTCAGGGGTGTAGCGTTCCACAGTTTGGCAGTGAGGACTGGGAAACTGGAGCTGCCTGCTTTTCTTTTTTTTTTTTTTTTTTTTTAGGGATAAATTAGGGATAGCTAGGCAGTGAGAATATGGCATTTTGGTGGGTCTGATTGATGTGCGTTTGTTGACCTTGACTTCCAGGTACTAGGGGGCGTCATTGGAAAGGCATTTGTGGACTATAACGAGAGCTCTTAAGGTGATTCAGTCTCTAATCGGGAGCCAATGGGCATCTTGCCTGTAGCAGTATATGTGAGAGTGCCGCGGGATACTCAAGGCCGCTCTCAAGGCATTGTTCTGAAGCACTTGTAGTTTGTTCAGGTTACGCTCTGTGATGCCAAGGAAGAGAGTATTACAGTAGTCAATTTTTGAGAGCACTAGCGCTCTGGCTAGAGTGATGCAGCTGGCAGGTGAGAGGAAGGCTTTGCAAGCATTAATGAGCTTGTTGGTGTAAGCCGTGGAGGAGGCGGTCACGTTAACTTGTCTTTTGAGCGAGAGAGTGGAGTCCAAGTAAACCCCTAGGGTTTTGATTTCTGTGGCCACTGTGGTTAGATTGCCATCTATGTTGAAAGAGGCGTAACGGGGGTCCAGATTGTTTAGCCAGGGTTGGGAGGCGACGAGAAGGAGCTCAGTTTTCTCATCGTTAAGGCATAGGTCGTGTTCTGCCATCCTAGCTTGGATTTCCAGGTAGAGGTTGTTAATCCGTGCGGAATCCTCTACATAGCATCCTGATAGGGAAATGAGAACCTGGGTATAAATCAGCATAATTAGTGTATGTGACCCCCAGGTTGTCCAGGCGGTCGAACAATAGCTTTGTGAAGATATTGTATTGTATAAGGTCGGCGAGACGCATGAGCCTTGTAGGATGCCACAGAGGATGGGGTGGGCTGAGGCACCGGGCGAGAAGACCTGTGTGGTTCGGTTCGCTAGGAACGATTGGAGCCATACGTTTGCCTGGCTAGAAAATGCAGCTGAGGCCGCCAGATGTTCCATGAGGATCTGGTGGTCTACGAGATCGAAAGCTGCAGAGAGGTCGAGCAGCAGGAGGATGGCTAGATTTTCCTTGTCCTTTGCCTCGTCCATCTGGATTTTTAGGTCCAGAAGGGCTGTATCTGTTCCATGCCTTGGCCTAAAACCAGATTGTCGAAGGCCCAGGAGGTTGTTTTCTTCCAAGTGCTTCTGGATTTGCAGAAAAGCCACTCTGTCTAGGATCTTCAGGATATAAGGTACTGTGTTGATGGGCCTGAAATTGGTTGGGATGTTAGGATCTAGATCTAGAGTCGTTTTCTTTAGCAGAGGCATGACCCATGCCTCCTTGAGTCTACTAGGGACGGAGCTTGATTTGAAGGAGGCGTTGATTAGGGCTGTAATGAACGGGCCAGATTGTTGGCGCCTTCCTGAATGATGGTAGCTGGACAGGAGTCCCCTTGGCATCTGGAGGTTTGAGGCCTTTTATGATGCTTTCCACTTCTTTCGTTGTGACAGAGATGAAGGAGAAGGGAGGACAGGTGGGAGTATTAGTATAAGGTGGTAGATGGTTAGCTCTTATGGCTAGGGTGGATTTTTTCAGTTCAATTTTAGATTGTAGCATGGTAATTTTGTCTGCCAGTGCTTTTTGGATTCTCTCGCACCAGTCTGCATCTTTCACGCAGGTTTCTGAGGGTGGGGAGGGGGACTCTAATTCCCTTAGGATGGTGAAGAGCTCCTTTGTTCTTGATTTGGCATTGTCAATTCTAATGTCAGATGTCTCTTTTTTTAGCTTTGAGGATAGTGGTTTTATAGGTGGTGGATGCTATCGTAAAACACGTTCTGTTGGCCGGGTTAGGGGTTTTTCTCCAGGTAGTTTCCGCCATGCGTTTGGCGTTTTGCAGTATTTTGAGCTTGGTAGTGAACCATTTGTTCCGGTGGGCTACTGGTTTAGCTTTAGTAAGTTTGATAGGTACGATAATGTCTATGGCCGATTCAAGAATTTTGTTGTAAAGGTCAGCAAGGTTGTCCACATCTAGGTTGGTATAATTAGCAGGGGTCAGGATGTTGTGGATTAGCGGGCGGAGGTTTTGCAGAGTGATGTTACGGTTATTCCTAGAGAGGGTTTGCGGGATGATGGCCGGTGCTTTAGTAGGCAGCGTTTCCCCTTGGATGGAGAAGGAGATGACGTGGTGGTCTGACCAGGCAATTGGTTCATTTTTGAGAATGGTAGTCGAACAATTGTGATCAGCTAGCCAGTCCAGGGTTCTGCCTTTGTTGCGAGTAGGGTCTGAAACCCTGTGCTTGAACCCAAGTTGGGAGATAGTGTTTTCCAGGGAAAGCGCATTGGCATTGTTGGGTCGCCAAGGCCTAGGTTTAGATCCCCCAGTAGAATAATTTGAGATCCTGGTGTGTTTGTGGTCAAGAGGTCGGATATCTCTTCCTCGGAAGGGTGAGATGTGTCCAGGAGGTCTGTAGATGAGGTGCATAAGGATAGTTTGTGCTGCGGACAGTTGGAACTTAACTGATAGGAGTTCAGTGGAATAGAGGCTAGGTGAAAGGGTAGCTCTGAGGCCAAGGGATGTTTAAGCGATAAAGGCCACTCCTCCTTTACCAGATGCTCTATTGTTCCTTAGTATTGAGTAACCCTCAGGGATGGCGAGTGACAGGGCTGGGCCTTCTGCCTGATGCAGCCAGGTTTCGGTGACTGCTAGGAAGTGGAGATTGATGGCGGAGATAAGGTCAGCCATATCAAGTGCATGGGCGACCAGTGACCGGGCATTGATGAGAGCACCTTTGATCCGGGGGTGATCAGCAGTGCTGATGGTGTTTTTTGGAGTGTTGTCCAAGATGATCATGGGGCTGGCTAGTGGCAGTTTGGGGAAGGAATAGAGAGTGGGGAGTTTTTTATTGGAGGACCTAGTCGGAAGGAATCGGGAGCCGAGTCTGCAATTTCTGTCCTTCACTGGGCATGGGTGCCAAGGTGAAGGTGGTGCAGCAAAGTGGTGGATCCATTCTATGGGGCTGAGAGGATGGATTGCCCTAGGTGCCTCAATGTGGCTTTCGCAAGCCGCGATCATGGTGAAGGTAAGGTGAGGGAGAGCTAGCGTGGGGTAAGATGGAGAGATGAGGTTGAATACGTGGAGTATTAAGGCAGTGGTTAGCGCGTATCTGAGAGGGCCTGCCATGCACACTTTGGGTTCAGGGGTATGATCTGGCTGTAACCTATGGACAAATCTAGTTAGACAGTGGTGGGGCACAGGTGAGTGCAGAACACAAGGCTGGGCTTGTTCAAGTGGTAATAGTACTCAGGTAAATGCAGTGGCTAGGCAGTGGTAATAGTACACAAGTAAATGCAGTGCCTAGGCAGTGGTAATAGTACTCAGGTAAATGCAATGGCTAGGCAGTGGTAATAGTACACAAGGAAATGCAGTGGCTAGGCAGTGGTAATGGTACTCAGGGAAATGATGCTGAGGTATGGAGCAATGCAGAAGACAATAGGGATCAGTGGTTGCTAAGCTAAATTGGGCAAAGTACGTGGTTGTTGTTGGAGAGGGGAGGTAAGATGTATGCATGTAAATGGGTGCATAGCCAGGATAAGACAAGGGTCTGTGGATCAGGTAACATCATTTTATGGGGTGCTTCTGTGAGGGTGGGAAGGGGGTTTGAGGGTAACTTACCCAATCCGATGTAATGTTAGTGTGGAGAAGTCCAGAGAAGTCTGCAGTAGAGTTCCTTGGAGGTAACAAAGGGGGAGTTGGCTACGGCGTGGAACTTGCACGTAACGGGTGCAGAACAGGCCTTTTCCCTCCGGGCCCTCTCCAGAATGGGCTGGCTTCCGCCTACTGGCGGGGGCTTCTGGGGCTAAAGCGGTGGCGTTGCCTAGCAACAGGCACCAGCCTCGCTTTCATGCCGCTCCAGACGGTCGGCCATTTTGGGACCAGGCGGCGCTCGTGTGGACTAAGGGCTTCACAGCGGATATGGCATAGCTGCTGGGCTGGGTGCACCGGAGCGCAACAAAGGCTTCACAGCTATAGTTAGGGCCTCCACATTCAGGCGCTGGGTCGGGGAATCATCTGGTGACTTGATGGTAGGTAGGTAAAGTAAGAGGATGTGCTGCTCCGAGTCGGATGATGGCTAGGAAGGGGCTCCTGCCCACTCCGAGACTCCAACAGGACTGAGGAGGAGGGGGCGCAGAACAATCAAGAACAGGCACAAATCAAGTGCAAGCTAATAACAATGACAAGATTAAGAGGAGAGAAAAAAAGTCTAAAATGAAAATGGGATTGAGAGAAAGAAGACGAGGCGCAAACAAGAAGTGCATTCCAGTGCCTGGGTGCAAGTAATGAAAAAGAACGAAAGTGGGACTGAGCGCAAGGAGGATGAGGAAAGGAAAGAAGAAAAAGTGACTGAACAGAGAAAACGTGTTGGGGGGGGGTACAAGGAAATTCTTAGGAGGCTTTAAACATCTCGAGGGACTCATCAACCTCAACATCAAAAATTGTGCATAGTAGCTCATCCAGGGCAAACCCAGATGTGATCATCCAGAAGTACACATCCAGGGTTCTGGCCACACAATCTGCCTTGTCCAGGGCGTACTGCAGAATTGGACATGCTCACCATTGTTGACCAAAAAGCTTTATTTAATCTCTGGTAGAAGATTCTTTGATCACATTTAACATCGTCTGAGTGAACCTAGTTAGGGGATATGTGGCATTTACACCCTTCAGAGCAAGGATGCCTGAAGCTAAAATATTTTAACCGAAGGCGTACAGATTTTCACTCTGTGGCACCCGCAGTGGCAGCCGGCACCCCCAAGCAATCATTCTTGGGATGTATGGATGAGACACCTGGGTTTGTAAAAGCCAGGAAATGGGCCTCATTACGAGTTTGCCAGTCTGGATACAACGGTACCAGTAAGTTTACTGGTACCCTTGTATCTGGACCGGCAAACTCTGAGTTGTGCTCGCGGTTGCCTTTCATTCCGCCTAGTCTGACCTGGCGGAATGAAAGGCACCCGCGAGCACAGCATTTCGGATGCACAGGCACCATTGATAACTTATTCAAAGACTGGTGCAAAGTCCAGTGTGTTGTAAGTGCCTAAGCAGTGGCAGACAGGGCTGGAAGGCAGAGCCATACGATGCTAGAGAGGAGCAGTCTCTGCTACTGGATCTGGTATTGACTAAGCAGGCATACACTAGTTGTCTGAAAATATGCCTCTGCCGACTTGTCCAAGCCAATCGCTGGTGCCAGGACAGAAGCCGTTGGCGCTGTGCGGCTATGTCCATCTGCCACCTAAATTTCTCTCACTGCTCTGGGGTAGAGGAGCTAGTGGTGGAACAGTACATTAAGAAATGATGACTTCTCAGAGGTGTTCTCGTCACCTCTGGAGCGGCAGTGATGGCTTCTCTCTATGGAGGAGGAAGAGAAGGCGGAAGAGTGCTGCTTTGATGTGTAACTGGGTGAGAGAGGCCCCTTGCAGTGCTTCTGTTCCTCTTTACAATCATGAGAGCAGCAGGCCTTCTTTTCAGCCAGGATGAATCTGGGCACCCGGAAGGTTGCAGAGTTGGGAACTTCGAAGGAGTGTGTGTTCCCTGACCTTAGGAAGAAAGTGTTAAGTTTTGCAGCACTCTCCTGGAGGACTTTCGGGTGCATGGATTGGCATGATATGCAGTCATCTGCAACGTGTTCCTCAAGAAGGGAATAAAGGCATATCTTGAGGTGAGCCAATATCTGCAACACACAATCCGTTGGGCCTAAAGTCTCCATTTGGAGATGTGGCCTTACACAATAGAAAATGACAGAATTTAGTGGCATTCATGAGCAGCTTTCGGAGTACAATGCGCAACTGGAATATGCAGGAGTACAAGACAACCTGAAGAATGGTCAGGTGTCACTACTGCTAAAGAAGCCCAGATCACAGCCAGAAGATCCATACAGTTTCCACCGCCATTACTTACCTTCTTTTCCTGGGGAAAAAAAGACTGATGGTTGTTTAACCTCAAAACTAAACAAGCACATCTTGGAAAACTATAAATCTATAATCTGGGTTCAGACTAGGCAGCAGCACATTTTAATTGACAAATTGTACTTTCTCAATAGAGACGTGCATTAGAGAGTCAACGAAAACATTCTCCACAATACTGTGCTTTACCTCCTACCTTTCAGACTGGGCACAATTAGTAAAGATTGCAGATTTAAACTCCTCCCAGATTGCAAAGCAATATGGTGTATTACAATGTTCAATGCTCTTGCTTCATCCTGTTCAACATCTACATGGAGCTCCTAGCAGAGCCGACAAGGAACATGGGGCTAAATATACTAGTGTAGAAGCCGGTGTACATGGGCCAAAGTTCAGGTTTTCATTAACACAGTAGGACTACTGTATATCGTAAGGCAACAGCTCCCTCTAGCGGGGACAACAGGCAAAGCTATGACTGCATCGGACAAACAATCAGGGACAAACATACATCTGGCCTTTCATTAAATTGTTAGATTAGATTAGTAAATGACAATTGTTTTTTAGGTGTAGAACAGAACAAAAGGATAACTTTACAAACTTCCCAGAGCAAATGCAGACTTCAATGTAGCTAGATTACTTGAAACTAAACCGGTCAAACTAAATTCATACTAATCTCATAATCCCACTCAGATCCTCTGATCCAGAGCTGGATTTCTGTATTCACAGATTTACGGAGGACACCTACAAAAATCTCCAATGCCAAATCATTGGCTTCACATTGAACAATTAACGGCAACTAGATTGACACATAAGAAATGGGACGAAAGGAGATTGAATTCAACTATGCTTTCAGAGGAGCACTGAACATTTCACCCCATCACAAGACCTGCGATCGGTGATACAAGCTCTAAATCAAGATGGAGCCGAGACACTGCACTGCTGACAGATTCTCTGAAGAAAAGAAAAAAAACATCCAGCACTGTTGAAATCTATTCTCCACGTAGCAGGTCATATAAAAATCAGGAACCTGAAAATGCAGCCTGATCACCTAGGTCCTGTGCGCTCTAAACCGGTTTTCCATAGAAGCATGGTGCATGTTCAAAACAGCCTGCCTGATCCAGACGACCCTACAGCCTAGGATAATTTATCACCAGGGACTCACATGACCTGTGCGGCAAAGGAGAGATTAGGCTGGAAATTCAATTTTCATAGAGAACACACCCTCTTGCTACAATCCTCAGGCTGCGCCCCTAAAACCTGGAACATTGTGATCAACCTACAACATGGGGCATTCAATCCTCATTTGGGGGAACTGAGCCCTCTCCTTTCTAAAACAGCTATTACAGAGAGGATAGAGGCACAACTCACAGATGCCCGCGTCAGAAGATCAGCAAATACTTTTTCTTTCCCCTTTTTGATAGAATATTTCCCTAAACTAACATCCTACTCTGCCCATTTCCCCCAGAGTTGCCCTAAGTCCAATTTTATTCTTACATCACTTTTAAAAAATGTTTCAAAGGCACAACGATCACACGTTAAAATGGAAGAAAACGCCTCCATAATGAACTCCCTTGCCTTAGATTATCATGGTGGACAAACTATGTGCATCACCTAACATATTCCTACCCCTATTCCCGCTTCCCACACTCCTACTAAACCCCGGAATACACTACAACATCTGAATTCTCTACACTTTTGTTCCTCGTTCCTCATCCATGACTTCACACACACCAATGCCAGCTACAGTAGCCAGTAGACTTTTTTTTCTGCTGATCATACAACATGACCCAACTAGCAACCAGCACCATGTCGGAATACCCTTTTCTGCTGAGCCATAGAAGCCACTTGCTTTGGATCACAAAACACAGACTCCTAACCCAGGACCTAGCACAACTGACACAACAGAATGTACTTGGATGGAAAGCCATGGTAACCTGTCTCCTGGTATTAATCACAAAACTTACAACACGTACATCTTGTTCCTTCTGCAAAGGTTCTCTAAATCCCAAGGAGATACTTTAGAGACCACCACATTCCGATGCTAATCAATGGTAGTTGCTTTTCGTGTTGGACTCACAACATTTACCTCAAAGTTATCCTTACTTTTTCTCAAATGAGGCCCCTAACTCTCTATCTACCCATAATAGGTTGATAGTGCACTATGAAAATACACTCCAATAGTTATGTACAATAACTAGCCATTCCTGGCAGAACATACGCAGTTCTAGCCGATCTTAAAGGTCAATATTGGTCTGTAATTCATAGGGTCACGTCTGCCCCCTTTCTTAAACATCAGAATTACCACTGATCGCTTCCAGGAAGGAAGCGTAGGTCCCTGTGACTTCTTAATGGTCATTGAAAAGGCTAAACGTATAGGTAATTGTCTTCTTTTGAATTTGAAAGGCACATTTATAATCAGATGGAATGAGTGGTATGCACGGTAAAAGAACAGTATCTAAGTTCTACCAATTACACAGGCCTTTATGTTGAGTTTTTGTAGATGCGTAATTGTCATCCCTTTTCCATTGTAGAGTCCCTGTGATGGCATCAGATTGCGTAGTAGCATATTTGGAACAACCTCTTTCAGTTTTAGCTCGTGAGGAGGCCTTCGTCCTACAGCATTTCGCTTTTTAGCAACTGCAAGATTGACCTGGTAATTAACTGTTCATTGACACTGGAACCGCTGAAGAGAGTGGGGGTGGAAAGAAGTACATTGAAATTATTGCGAATGTTTGCGATAGTGGATGGTGACGGTGACCATGTAGAACCGTGCTTATTCCGTTTGTTATAATGGTAGCTGTTGTTGAAGTGAAAGAGCACACAGAGGTGCACTTTGCCATTTGGACAGTAGAGGGCAACACAACACTGATGAATTGCATCAGCCGAGTACGGAAACATAGCCACGTGTTGTCTATATATAGATAAGATCAGGTTTATATGTAGTGCTTCATGGAAGATTCCTCTTACTTCTAAGAGCTGTAAAGATAGTGGTTATCATGCACAAGTTCATGGCACTGAATTGCCCAACCTCGGAAGGATGGAGGGGTGAGGATGCCCTACTGGGATTCAGATTGGTGATAGGCAGGCTTTGCACATATAAAAAGGCGAGCACTTAGCCAGTCAGCTATCCACACACCTGTACGACTTCAATGATGCATTTTATTTGTTAAAATCATTCTTTCCAACTTATGTTACCTTACCAACAATGTTAAATGTTTGATCAGGCTTTCATCCAAGTGTCTGCAGAGCACTTAGCCACCCTGTAGTCCCTGGTGTGAGCTAAAGAAAAACGACATATATAAAACCCAATTACGTGCATCTTATGCCTCCATGTCCTAGGGAGATGGGTTCACATCCTAAAACGCTAGGGCTTTCCTTGAGGATGAAGCAGCGAGTACGCCATGGGTAAGCAGGCAGCCTTTTAATGAGACTGGGCATAGACAGGGTTTCCTTGCTCGCTACGTTTACCAGATATGAAGCTCAAGTAGTGCAGGCAATCTGGATAATGTCCCAGCCTCCAGTAAATCTGTCAGCGCAAGTCAAGTTTGAGGTGGTCTTGTTCATTTCCTGGCATGGTGACTGAAAATTACAGGTTTACATAGATTGCCTAACCCTAGTGCCCGTGTGTGGTGGGGTAACCAGAAAGAAGGCAGGTGTTGATAGCAGAGACTAGTCAAGTCTTACCCCAGATCCTATGCGAGGAATCAGTACGAGACCGGAAAGATGCGTCGTCTTACCCTTTGACCTGGCAGAAATCGAGGGACTAGTTTGGAACTGTGAACATTATTTCAGTCATTTTTACACATGGTAGAGGGGCTGCATTGGAAAAGAAAGCCTTGGAAAATACTAGATCAGCAGTCTAATGTCAGACTGCCATGGAGAGTGTGGAGCACTGTGTATTCTCACCACAGAACCTGAATGGTTGCCAGCATAAAATGTTTGAAACATTCTATACAAGTTACTGTCACTAGGCACTGATGTGAACCTATGATGACCCCTCTATGGTGAAGTGGGGGGCGGGCAATGGAGGAAGGTTCAGAAAGAACTAAAGTACTCGTCCCATAAAACATTTTTAAGTAGTATCCTATAGAAACGATGGTCTGCCTCTAACTTGGGGAGTTGGATCTAGAGTTTGGGATCCAAGATGCTAACCATTGGCGTCTTTTGAATATTATTAGTCTTGGAGGAGCTCAGAGGCCAAGTCAAGGTGTGTCTTTCAAGGAGAAGTTTCAGCTACTGGAACTGGATTATATTTGTAACTAATGCCCCACGCATCAAAGTGGTGTATTGCACGAAAGGCAGTTAATCTTAGATTAGAGGAGCATGCTGTATGTAACAGCATGGCCTGTTAAACCAGACTTACCCTGCCGACGGCAGGACTGTGTCTGACCATCAGTCTTGAGGAGGTAGAGTTCATCAACTATAGAGAAGCTTCTGAAGAACATTAGCAAGTTGGCAAGTTTGGTTGTATTGCTCAAGTCCAACACTTTTAATGGAAAAACATAGCAAGGCAGGAGCGGATAGTTCTTTTGGCACTTTTGAAAAACCTAGTGAAGAAATCATTAAAACAGGTCATGCACAGGACAGCCTGCAGTACAAATGCATGCAGATAATGGCCGGATTCTTTTTTACTGTATGATCAGTTGTCAGTCACAAGACAGAGGTTCTTTTGATAAGTCAAGATCAGACCTTAGTTTGAGTCCCTAGGTCAAGGGAAGTGCTACCCAAAACTCTTAAGCACGTAATTTGGGAGTGGGTGGGATCATAAACTGTCATTTCAGCCACAGGTAAATAGAGAGGCAACTTCAGCCCACCATAATTTAAAAAAAGATCAAAATTGCACCACTTATTGTAAAGTGTCCAAGAGTGAGCTTGGTATCAGGAGTGTTTATATCCGGCCTGCTATATTGTTAGGCTGCTCAGTTTGGTTTCGATGAAAGGGATTCATAAACTGCAGATTGTACAGAACTGAACATCCAGCCCACCTCTCTTCCCAACGTCTCTCTGAACTGTTATTATGTAAACACTGACTCTCGGCTCCGATTATTAATTTATAATATGCCCCTTTGTCCCTTACATGTTCTATGTTCCCATAATACTTAATCATCTGGTCTAATGTATCTTGTAAAGAAATCCTATTCATGGACTGTCTCCACCTTCTGTAACTGTGTAACTCAAGTAGTTTTTGTCCAAAATATGAGGATTCGCTTCAGGCTCAAAAGATAAGAGCATGTCCCACATGCACAGAAGATTCTTGGTTGCTTGACAATTTAACAGCCAACAGAGTGTAAATTGCTGTGCATAGCGAGGCTGAGGTGAACCATTGAATATTGGATTATATTCTGCAACTGAGAAAACTATACACACTTTCAAAGCTCTCTAAATGTACAGTTAGCATATTTTCACAGTGTTCTAGTGTTTTAGGTATGTTTAAATGTGTTTTACGATTGTATTTATGGAATAGTTATTCTGTGCTCAAAGAAGAGCATCAAAACTGCAACACTAATCACAAACCAGCAAAGAGGGATCTTGACATTGGCTGTGCTCATGTTCCGCCAGCAATATTGTTATGCTGTTCATTAGTTTGCTTTTGATAAAAGCCATTCATACATTTCGGATGGTACAGAACCACCTTCTCAGCCTCCCTCTCCTGATAACGTATCACAGGATTATTCAATGTAAACACTTCCAATGCCCAGATTACCAATCTATTTATGCTTTTTTACCTTTACCTATTACCTGTGTCCATCTTCCCACGCTGCCCTCCCCTTTAATACCCAGACAATGATGGCTGGATGAGCGCTGTATCAAATGATCAATAAAATACAAATCAAGCCTCTGCAAGCAAGCACGGCTCTGGGATCCCGGTATACGACATGACACAGTACAGCTTTGGAAAAAAACTGCAAGTGGCCCAAAACTCAACACAAAGAAGATCCCGTTCAGGGGTCCCTGTCAGAGGTACTAGGAACAAACTTGTCACACTGAAACCTCAGGAATCTCTGCACAAGATCTAATCCCTCAGCAGCTTCATATGAGGAGTCAAGTAAAGGGGAAGTCTATGCCTGTAAACTCACAGCTGTAACCCACACACCCAGGAGCTGAAGAATTCTGTGTTGGAAGTTAAGAGCACCCAAGGAATAATACTTCTCCAAAATCTAATGAAATATTAATGAAAGTCCCAACGCTCTCTTCTTGGGCAAGGTGCCTCTGCAATGCTAGGTGTGGTATCGGATGCCATGGGATACTTGTCCATGGCACCTCCACATTTCTCCAGTCACACAACACATTGCAGCTCTTCTTGGCATCAAGTGCCCGCCCCAGGGGGTTTTAGAATACAGTGAACGCGTTTTGAAAGTAATCTGGTCTCTAACAAAGCACATAAAGGTCTGCAGTCATGCACCAGCTTATGGGCTTAGTTGGGGCTGCTTGGTGCACAGAGAGCACATGAGGACTGGAAGGGTGATCCCGGAGAAACAAGACCCTCTTTCATTCCTGCAACAGGCTGACCTCGTCTTGTTCAATTCTGTCTAATGTTCATTCTAAAAAAATAAATAACACAGTAGGACAGGGCAAGAAAATCCACAGCATGTGAAGGCAGGAACGAAAAGAACTAGTTAAAAACAACTCGGTCACTGCTACCTCTACCCCAGATCCAGGAAACCCATGTGAGGGTTCATGGTGGTAAACATGTGCTTAAAGAGGATTAAAAACAGCTCTGCCCGGGGATGCCACAACTCTGGGGAGCTTGCAGATATTTCTGTGGGACAGTGTTTCAAAGAATTAGCTCAGCGTACTGTTCCCCCTTCGTTAAGAACTGCAAATTCCAAAGCACTTCCACATAAACAGCGAGGCGTTTTCCCCTGGGGGTACTGTGTTGACTGAGAAAGAGGTTTCTGTAGATCAACCTCTGTACAGCGAATCCTGGCCAGAGCATAAAATGGCAAGAAACCAAGGGCTACAGCCAGCCTCACAACACATTGGGCGTGAATACCAAACAAGACCCCCACATACCAGAGGCAAATATAGTCACTGAAAAAACAATGCCAAGATTTCACAGATTATCTCTCTTTTCTGAAAATGCAGGTCTTCAATCAAAACTCCCAGATACACGACTGACGCATTGCCCGCTGGCGAGAGTAGGAAAGCCCTGGGTGTTGGATTTTCATTAAATAAAATGATGCAGGTAATTCAGTTTCTGAAAGGGGAATATACTTATCAGACCCCCTTTTCAAAAAGCTCCATGCCAAAAGCATCCACGTACTTTAGCTACATCAGTTCCCTGACATCTGCAGCACCTGCTCTTCAGTGGCACATAGCAGGTTCAAAGGTCACACGAGCATTCCTGACAGCTGCTCTGACCCAAACTCACTGCACCGAGGTGGCGTTTTTAATTCTGACCCTCCGATTCAAAATATCATAATTGTTGCCAGTTTGGCGAACCCCTGTCGTATGGTGCCTGATAAGAGCTCACAATTATTAAAACCACACCAATCTGATATCTTACAGGAGTTCGCTCTGTGGGGCTAGACCAGCTATGTGAGGGCAATGTATATTCAAGTTCTCTGGGCTGTCCCTACTTCATCAAGAGAGCAGGTGCAAGTGGATCTATGTCACGTGGCCGAAGCACCACCCATCTGTCAATCACTGCTAAAATGTTGGCATCTTCCTGTTTTGCCGCCCTTGCTCCCTTACTTAAGCAGCCCACCAGCCTCTCTTTTCCTTTGCAGTTGTTGAGCTGTTGTTGAGCAGGTAGAGAGGCAAGTGCATCTAGGTCACGTGGCCCAAGCTTCACCCACCTTTTTAACCCCGTCTCTTCCTTTCTGCTCTTAACTCTTAGATCAAGAGCGTTTCTTGCCCAGGTGTCCCAAGTGAAGGGCAATTCCTGTTTGGATCTGTTTGGACCGGGAGGTCCCAGGGTACGAACCCCTGCTCAGACAACAGGTAAGCACGCGTTGACATGTGTTTTCTCCCTCCAACCCCACAGGTCATCCCTACAATCACCAGGCAACGTCAACAACATCACCCCTCCTCTAAGGTATGGACTCTGCAATGCAGCAACCTCACCCACATCAGCATCAAGCCCATCAGGACCGCCTCATCGTCCACAACATGGCAGTCGATGCACGCCAACGTCTGCTCAGCTATCACCCAAACGAGCTGGATGCCATCTTCATCACTGAGACCTGGCTAACACGCATCTCCACCCACATCCCAGACGTCCTTGTCCCCGACCGGTACAACAACCAACACAGAGACCGGCCGAAACAAGAATGGCGGAGGCCTCGCAGTCATCCACAAGACCATGTGGCTCTGCACCAGACTTGACGTCGACAACATTGGCTCCTTCAAAGTCCTCTCCTGCCATTTCCTGCTCTCCCCGATGGACACATCTCATCTACGGGTAGTATAGCTCAGTAGCAACGCGCTTGTCTTGGAAGCAAGACGACGCAGAGCAACGCAGGTTTGAATCCCGGGTCTGCGCTTAGAAACCTTTTCGGTATGAAGCGCGTTCTAAATAACCAATTAGAATTCTACAATTATAATCTACAGACCACCCAAACCCAACATTGCCTTAATCGGAGACTTCGTCCACCAGGTCGGTCACGCACACCAACAACATCTTCCTAAGTGACTTTAAACCTCAGAGGCAACAAGGCCACCAAACCATTTGAAGGAAGTTCTCCTTGGCCTTCGACACCCTCAGCCTCACACAGCACACAAAAAACCCCAGGCATGATAAAGATAACATCCTCAACCTAATCACTGCACTGCATTCCCTCCAATACAGCTCTCCTCTCCCAATTGGTTGGTCCTACTACCTGGCCGTGCCTTTCAACATCCTGCACACCACCACAGTCAAGCACTCCCAGCAGAAATACATGAGAAACCTTCAGGTTCTTAAAGAAATTCCTGGTGGAAGCCCTCACAGAAGACCTTACCAACCTCCACCTTACATGGACCGAACACCCACAACCAAACTGCGACTCTACGGAAAGCACTCAACTCCACCCTCTCAGCCTCCATCAACCGACACAAGCCTTTGAAACAATGCACTTGCAAACCAAAACCGTCAGCACCCTGGTACATGCAGGAACTCAACCTCAGCAAAAGAGTAATCAGGAAACAAGAGAAAAGCTGGCACTGCTTCTGGACCACATCCAACCCAGGGCGTCTCAAGGAACTCCAAGCAACACGCCGACAACTAATCAACACATCCAAGGCCTTCTTCAGAACACCACAGCAGAAGCAGACAACAAAAGCAGAGCCCTCTTCAAAGCGCTCAAGCACTGCGTCAACCCGCTATCCAACCCTGCAATACCACACTCTATTGAAAAGTCCACTGCCATCAACACCTTAAAATCGACAAGATTTTCCAGCACATAGACATAAGCTCTGTATCCACATACCCACCTCACGACCTGCCTCTCAAAATCTCCACACGCTGGACAACATTCAAGACACTCTCTACAAAGGACCTGGTAGAAACACTGCCCGCCTTCAAAGCCACATCGTATCTTCCCAGTATCCATCCTCAAGAACCTCCCTGCAGAAGCTCTCCTTCCCCACCTGGAGATCATCAACATGTCCCTAACTCAAGGCACCTTCCCATCGACCCTAAAGACAGGACAAATCCTCCATCCACTAAAGAAATCCACACTAAATCCCGACAAACAAGGTAACCATCGCCCCCATCACCCATCTTCCCTTTCTAGGTAAGATCAAGAAAGCTTTAGCTACACAACTAAAGCAACACATCAACACCAACAATGTCCTCCAAATCCACCAAACCGGGTTCAGACCCAGATGCAGCACAGAGATGGCAACCACACAGGTGGTCAACGACACCCTCAACATCCTTGATGACTGCCATCCCTGCCTCCTGGTTCTACTCGACCTCTCTGCCGCTTTCGACACAGTAGACCACCAGGCATTCACAGACATCCTACATCAGCGCATGGGAATTCGCTATCTTGTCCTAAATTGGTTCAAGTCCTACCTCGCCATCCGCCAGCAGTTTGTGGAGATGGACTCATCTAGATCGCTAATGCTACCAGTCACCTGCAGAGTCCTGCAAGGTTCCATCCTCTTCCACAAGCTCAAAACCTGCCGCTCACTGATCTAGTCTTGGATGTTCAGTGCATACTTGAAGCGTAACCCCTCCAAAACCGAATTCCTACTCCTCAACACCAACACTGAACACCTAGACATACAGACCTGGCTATCAACCATAAACCCTGAGGGCTTCACACCCAAGCATTTCTCCTGTTCCAAGTCTATCAGGTTCGATAACGACAAACACCTCTCCTTGAAGACATATAACTAAGAAAACTCAGCTTGGTATCGGCTCTGCCTCCTGCAGAAAGTCAAGCCCTTCCTCCCTCTGGACAGCTTTAGATCTATTGTGCAAGCACTGGTCCAACCTATCCTACCTGGATCGGGGCAATGCCCTCCTCGAAGGTCTCCCGTCACCCTCCCTTGTGCTCCTGAGAAGTGTCTTACACACGGCTGCACGCCTCATCAAGGGTCAACGCAGATACGACTACATCCCCAAGGCCCTCATCAACCTTCACTGGCTCCCACTGCACGCACTAATCACCTTCAAGTCTTGCTGCATCATCTATAAGGCAGTTGCCCACAAGTCACCTAGTTACCTCACAGAGAAACTCCATCAGAAGCCAGGGCACAGGCAGACTTGAAATTTGTTGCTGCAAAAAGCAAAGAAAACAAGCCTTCTCTGCCTATGCCCCAAGACTATGGAACCTCCTCCCTGTCAGCAACAGACTCGCTCATACAATTTAGAAAAGAACTCAAGACCCACCTCTTCAATGAGTCTCTCCTCCTCAACACCTAGACAATCAAGTTGCCCCCCTCCCCTGTGCCACCCGACTCGCTAGACGCTGTCCGCCCCTCACCTCCCGACCACCCTGTACAACATTCCACCTCTGTATCCATGTATTATACCTCTGGATACATGGTCATCAGCAGGAGGAAGATGCACACTCCTCAAATATTATGGCTGAGGTGGAAGAGGTTGAGGGAAACACCTATGAAATCTTCTATACAAGAAGAAGAAAAAAGAAGATGGGCAAAACTATCTCTCCATCAGCCCCAGCACAACAACAGAATAAAAACCTAAGAACCAACCGTCAAAAAGACCAGCTAAGTGAAATGGTTCTCGAGGCTTTATTCGAAACCTCAAAAACCACCTACCAGAAATGGAATTGGAGATTCTGAGACCACAAAGTGTCACCCCGCTGAAAAAGAGGAAAAACCCAAATGTCTGTTCTTCTGAGGACAACATTGGTGGACAACTCAGTAAAATCGAGCCTGTAGTCAACGTCAGTCTACTGAATCGATCAGGAACTTTCTGATTAATCAGTGTACGACACGGAAGAGGTTGACCATGCGCCGAAAGCCCCTTAACCCCAGGGGATAGGCCCGGAGGAGATTGAAGTGCAGCCCCCATCAACCACCATTGAAGTTCCGGCTTCCACCAATTCTCAACCCCAGGTGGCCCCAAAATTCCAGTTTTTGATGTTGGAGGAGGGACGCAAAAAGGTGGTAGTAAATATGAGTTATGGTGCCTACTCCACCCGTGGGAATTCCTGTGTATGGGAGCGTCCAGCCCCCAAATAAACTGGTCCCCTGGGCGCCAAACCTGGTTAAGAAAACAGAGGTAGGATCTAAATAAAAAAGCTCTATGATGAGACATCGACCAATACTTCCCCACTAAAGTCTCAAGGAGCGACTCATCTATCTAAAAAGGAGTTACATCCCCAGCCTCGAACCAAGCAAAACAGTTCTAAAGGTCACATGAGATCAAACTTAAGCAGCAATACTAAAGAAGTACCAAAATTGTACTTGGACAGACTGCAGCCGGTAAACGATGGGCTGTGAATGAATCGTACAAACATCTTAGGACTTTTACACCATATTCCAGCCCTCGGGACATGAGCCTCTGGAGATCTTGCCGTAGGCGAACTCCCAATTTCTCAAAAATTTGATTACATCTGTTTACACCTGAATTCAACTTATTTTTCCAACCTGCACTTGGGGGCTTCAGAATATTTTTGGCCCCTGGGGTTTGATATAAGCAGTAAAAGGATTTATCCGGACAATAAACACCATACATGGGGCTGCAAACTCCAGTTAGCCACCACTGCCAACGATAAAAGAGTTTGGGCTTTGGGATCCCAAAGAGAGCGAGAGGTGGTCTCTCTCCCGCAGGTGATAGGATCACTATGACAACAGTGTCGATAAGCCTGATCAAAGTCACCTTCGATCAACAACCGAAGTCTAAAAAGGAAATAGTGATGCACCCATCCACCTCTGGTAGCCGCCTTGAGGAAAAAAGGTTGGGGATGGGTAGCAGGTGCCCTCAACACTAACAGGAACTGCTAACGCCGGGATGCCGCCAAAAGCAAGCAGATGGTTTTGGCCTCATGGAACACTAGGGGTTTTAGCCACCTGTTCAATTATTCTGCTGGGGGTTTTGATACCTTTGACATTTTGTGTCTCCAAGAGACTTGGCATTCCGCAGCGCCAGGAGCAGAGGGATTTCACCTTTTTCAAAACCCTGCCATCAAAAAGAGAAGAGGTAGACCGAGTTCAGGCCTCCTGACATTAATTAAAAAGGACTTGGAAGTCCATCAGCCAAAGCCCTTACATGCAAACCATACTAATGGAATGGGAGGGGATGAGTTCAGGCCCCTCTACCCATCTGGCAGTTATTAACATTTATTGGAATCCTCTGGAGGGGGACAAGTTGGGCTGTTTGAACTTGATAATGAAGGTAATCGACGACCTCATAACACATTTTGTAAATCCTAAAATAGTCTGTGGGGACCTCAACGTGAACTGCATTTCTGCATTTACCACAGGGAAAAGGAAATTCTAGGACAACGACATGGGTGCAGGAAATCGCAGAGCGAAATTTCCACATGTTGAACGGTCATACTCCGGGGGACTTTCCAGGGGCTGCGACATGGAGTTGAGGGAGTCAGAATTCTAATTTAGACTACTTTTTTGTCCCCCCAGTAACTGTCCCTTTGGTCAAAATGCTGAAGGTGATCCCTATGACACAGCGATCATGATTTAGTGCCGTTGACATTGGTCCGGCCGATGAGTAACTGGGTGAGCCAATGGGACGTTAATGTGCAAGTGGTGCCAGGCAGAAATCGCCTTCATCTAAACCGCGATGATGTAGCCTCTCTGAATAATCACTTGCTGGCAGATTTGCCCTCTTAACAATGTAAGAAGCGATTACGTGTCGCTTTTGAGTGACTACTGGGAGATTACAGGAGTGGGGGTGGAGGGGGGACCTCAATTTAAGCCAAAACATCAGTCCGACCAGGATGTGGTAGCCAAAAGGCGAGAATTGAGAAGCAACATCAGAAGATTAAACCTCAACAGGGAGCCGGACAAAGGTGACAACATTTGAAAAAGAAAAACAGCAATATAAAAACTGGCTATTGTCACAAAGTAATTACATTACAGCTAGACTCAGAACAAATGCTCAAAACATTATCTTCCAAGGACTCAAGAAGTCTTTGACTGCTGTTAAATGAAGTAGGGGGCTCACAGAGGGCCCTCCAGTCCAACTCAGTAAAAGAAAGGACTGGGAGCCCTTTATCAGAAGTAAGTAATATTGAGGGCTCCAGCCATGAGCAATCAGGAAAATAAAAATAGTGGATGGTATCTATCCTTTTCTAAGGAGGTTATCGAGGAATTAATTTTGAAGGCTAGCAACTCTAGGGCACCTGGCCGAGATGGCCTCTCCAACTCTATGCTTAAAATTGCCCCGGAAGAATGGGCCAAATTTTGTATGACCCTTTTTACTGAGGTTTTGTCTCGAGGTCGGACTCCGAACTCCTGCGAACAAGCAGTGGTGATCCTGATCTTCAAAAAAGGAAAATAAATGGCCCGAAAAACTGCCCCATCGCGCTCTTGGATATTTTATGGAAAATCTTCGCCTCTTTACTTTTGAGAAGGCTGAAGAAATGGGTAAGGAACTCTGGTCACTTTGACCCAAGACAAACAGGCTTTGTAAAAGGAGGTAGGAAGTAATTTAAACCTCCTGTTAAACATTAAAAAAATTAGAGCTCTGGGAGGGAAGGAAAATGTTGTATTGCTTTCGTTAACTTTCACAAGCTTTCCACAGCATCAACCAGGACCTGTTGTGGTCAAAAATTGAAATGGGACTGCCCAATTCTTTCCTATTATCTCGCTATATACCTTCAACTCGATGCAGGTAAAGCTAACACTAAATGGGCTTCTTTCTGAAAAAATTTAGACCTCAAGAGGGCTAAAACAAGGTTGCCCTCTTGCTGCAGAACCTTTTAACCTGTTTATTTCTGATCTTAAAGAAGCACTAGGAGGGGGCAACTCTTTTCCACCTAGACTAAATGGTGAACATATTGGCTGGCAATTCTACGCAGATTTGATCATCCCTGACCAGACACAGATTGTTCTGCAACGCAAATTGAACGAGTTACAAAATGTGCACAGACCAATGGCCTGAAGATCAATGGCAATTTTGGTCCTTCAAAAAAAGACAGAAAATTAATCTGCCACTTGGAGAACGAACCAATAACCATAGTGCATAGTGCAAAGTACCTGGGAATTGACATCAATCCAAGAGTATGCGATGCTAATCGAGCAAATGAACTGGGATCAAAGACCAGGAACCTGGCTACACAGGCGTGCGTGATCCAGGAAATACGGAAAGTTCTCCTTGATGTCAGATTTTATGTTTTATTAGCAAAAGGTAACCACTATCTTGACCTATGGAGGGGAAGTTTCACTAAGCATGGCATGGGATATTTGGCCCAAACCGGAGGGTCTTTTCTGGAGTAAAAAGACCCTCCAGTTGCCATGATGCATTCCCACAGCATTGATAATACACAAACTAGGGCTCGTGTCTTTATATGCGGTGGTTACGTGGAAAGCTCTCCTCGATCAAACTATTATCACAGAGCTTGCCCCCTTCAATAAACGTGACGGAAGAGCTGCTGTTGTCCAATCCTGAAGATGTCACACAAGAGAGGTCCTGATCAAACGAAATCAGGTGGAGGAAGGAGAGTCAGCTTGCAGATTATGTTTAGTCCTTCTATGCCCAAAACTAAGAGATATTAGAACATCCCATCTCGGTGGGTTTGTGAGTGCGTTCCCAGCCAGGAGCGCTAATGAATGGTGGTTGAAGAGAAGAGCCCACTCCCTGTAATTTATATTCTGATTCAAGTAGTTTCTTGTTTTTTCTTCTTTTTATCCCTTGTGCTTCTTTTATTTTCTTTGAGTTTCTTTGAAAGTTGATTAAGGTCGAATGTATTTATTGCTGTAATATATTTTCTACGTGGCAAATGTTTGAAATAAACCAACATTGTAGTTAAATAATAATAATGAAAGTTATTTTCAACAACACACAGGATTTTCTGGTGTGCTCCCCTGCCAGGAACTCCTCCACTGAAATATCCAATATCAACGTTGACTTAAAGCAAAAACTCTTTTCCAACACAACGTTACATTGCAGGAATATCCCCTTTGGGCTCACACAGATCCCCTGGTGTACTCTCCTGCCAGGTATCTCTTTCAAAAAGGTTTAACTACTTGATGTTCTTATCTGGTCCCTCCACAACATTCACTTTTCTCTTCCGTTTTCACAACTACACCTCCTTAGTTGGCACAATCTTGTTAACTTCAGTTAACACTTGCACTAATTTCCCCCATATTGGCATCAATTTTTTGAGGGTTTGTTCAAGCTCCTTCTGTCAACCTCTCTTACAATGGCTCTTGGAAATGCATGTTCCAGGTTTCCGCCAACTGACATCTCATGTCAGGAGAATTGTACAACTTCTGCCTTTGTTTCTCTGATAATGTCCCCCGGTCCTTTATTGGCTAATTGAAGAATAGCCATCTGAAGCTCGTATCGAGCCCTGCTCCCTGCTGCGGCCTTTCCACCAGGCGCTGCAGGTCAGTTGGGCCAACAGAAGACCCTCCTGGGCCTCTGTTTGGACTGATTTTGTGCATAGTTTGGGCCCCCTGCCCCGGTCTGCATCCCTCTTTTGCCCACGGCTTCCCCGCTTCCCTTTCCTCCCAGCCCACCCCCAGTCCCTTATTGGCTAATTCAAGAACAGCCATCCGAGGCTCATATCGAGCCCTGCTCCCCGCTGCTGCCTTTCCACCAGGCACTGCAGGTGAGTTGGGCTAACAGAAGACCCTCCTGGGCCTCTGTTTGGACTAATTTTGCATCTGGTTTGGGCACCTTGCCCCGGCCTGCATCCCTCATTCCCCAAGGCTTCTCCGCTTCCCTTTCCTCCCGCCTCCCAGCCCGCACCCCAGTCCCTGATAGGTCGGATCACTTCATTACCGACCACCCCAGGGCAGCCCTTTGCCCGGCAGCCACTGCGGCTAAGGGCCCCAAGGCAAAGGGCGGCTCCCATTGAGGCGGATCCAGATTGTGTCTGCAGGTGTCAGCAGGGGAGTTCAGCGGCCAGCCGTCAACCAGCAGCAACCATCAAAGTAAGTGTGGCTTGGGCGGGGAGTAGAGCAATCACTCTACTACCGAAAGCCCTGCCACTCATCATTACCTTACCTCGGAACTGTGAATATTAGCACGTGCCACACTTAGATCGAACTATGAATACTAGCCTGCGTTGCACTCAGCCAGAATTCTGAATATTATCAAGTGTATTGTGCCTTGTAATCTTGTTCTCAAACTGCTTTGTGAAACCCAGGCCCCTCTCCCACTATACTCCTGTACTGAAACTGCATTAGGCATCTCTCCCACCACACAGGGCCCCCTAAATCTAGGTGCGATTGTCCCTCTAATCTTGTCCCGAACGCCATTGTGAAACTTTGGCCTCACACCCACTATACATCTGTACTCAAACTACATTGTGAAGCTTAGGCCTCTATCCCCCTGTGCAGGACTCTAATCTAGGTGTTTTGTCCCCTCTAACCTTGTACTCATACTGCATTGTTAGGCAGAAACCTGTGCAGTTCCCTCTGGGACCACTGCAAAAGATTTAAGACTACAGGTGTTTGGCAGTAAACCCACTTGGTAGCAGTCTGTACCACACAGATTCACTTGGTAGCTGTGGCTGAGCAGTCGGACTTCCCTCAAGAAGAGTTAGGCAGTATACAGAGTATTCACAATAGGTCAAGAGAACACAATAGAACAAGTAAACACTGACCAGGGATTGGTGTAAAAGAGATATAATTATTTATTTAAAACCACATCTAGAAAAACACACGGGCACTAATAGTAAGCAATTCAAAAACACGCTCACTAAAAGATATACACTCCCTTAAAAGAATATTGGACAAGTCTTAAGTAAAGCCCCACTTATTTTCAGACAGCGGTGAGCGCTTAACGTAGATGGCACTCTAATAGTTCGTTTTTAAAAGGGAGAGAAAAGCAGAGAATAAGTTGAAACAGATCCCAACACTTTTACAAGAACATAACAAGAGAGGAAGGCAAAGTAAAACCGTGAAGTTAGAGTTCAATAGGCCGGATCCTTTAAGAGGATCAAACGAAATGTGTCCAAGGTCACACGGTTGCAGTGCACAAAATTCTTGTAATGGTTCAAAAGGGAGTTGGACCAAAGAAAGGGACCAGTTAGAGGGTTAAGGCGGCCAACCCAGTCCAGAAGGTTAAGGAGTTATTATTACCTTGTAGCAATCTTTAGAAAGGGAGGCCTGGCGGACGCGGTACCTTAAAGTGGTGAGAACACTCCAGCGGGGGCAGTTGTTCCTGGCAGCGGATGCAAGTCGGTGCTTCCTCCGGGGGAAGAGAGGATCTCGTTGTGGAGGAAGACAGGAGTACTTCGCACTGCCAGGGAAGAAACCAGCCGCAGAGTTTCTCAGGTACAAGGAGCGGACCGTTGATTCGCGGTTCAGTGGTGAGTGGCTATCCGGCCGCCGGGGTGCTTGGCACGGGCAGTTCGACCACAAACCGGTCTGGGGTGCGAAGAAAGAAGGTAAAACTGGTTGCGCCCATCAGTCAGGGGAAGAAGCCTCTCCAGCCGGGAGATCTTCTGTGTCGTCGGGAAGTGGCGAGTCGGTTCCGCAGGGCTCCACCGGTGGTGTCGTCGTGGTAGGTCGGCTCAGCTTCTCCCTCGTCGGATTCGCAGGTCCTGTGGCGACCTCTGAAGTTCCAGTCCCCAAAGCCCTGCTTTTATGCAGAATACCCCCATTCACTCAGCCTAGCTGTCAATCAAACATGCTAAGTGGTGAGCCAGCCGGCTCACCACTTGGGCCAATCACACAAGAGTGCGACTTGAGTTACCAAGGTAACTCAGTCCAGGGTGCCTAACCCCCTCCCACACCACCTGTGGTACCCAGACAGCAAGTTTGTGGACAGATTCCTGCAACCACTCAGCATTCAAACTAATACGTACCTGAGAGATACCGCGCATATTATTAGCATTTATGAAAATTTACCCTTCGATCCAGACACCCAATACCTAGTTACAATGGATATAAAAGCGCTTTACTCCGACATCCCCCAAGAAGATGCGATAGAATGCATGAGGGAGTGGCTTATCAGCAACCCTACTCAAGATAGGGTTCCAACTAACTTCATAATTGAACTGATGACTCTGGCCCTTCAGTGTAACTTTTTTATATTTGACAAACAAATATATCTTCAGACTAAGGGCACGGCAATGGGGTCAGCATTTGCCCCCAGCCTGGCCATTCTGTATATGGCAAAATACAAAGAACAACATGTATTCTCCCAACAGAACCAATGGAAAGCATCGATGATGTGATTTTCATCTGGACAGGGCAATTGGACCAGCTTTTACAATTCTGGGAATGGTTGAACTCGTGCAAAAGTAACATACAGTTCACTATAGAACACAATAAATCCAGGATCACTTTCCTTGACCTCGAGATCCAACACCACGAGGGAAAATTGATTTGTAACCTCCACCGGAAAAATACAGATAGGAATACCCTTCTTCACCACACGAGCAACCACCCATTCCACACCAAACAAAATTTACCCTACAGTCAATTTCTAAGGATACGCAGAAACTGCACACAGAAAGAAGACCTTCGAATGCATGCAGAGACCCTTTCCCAGAGACTGAAAAATAGGGGATATCCTACAAGACTCTTAAATCAATCCATGAAGAGAGCCTTAAACATGAACAGAGAACAGCTCGTTCAAATAAGAGAACAAGAACCCCGTGAAGAAGAAGACCGGATCACATGTGCCATGACACATGGCAAACACACTGCAGCAATCAAAAGAATTGTACAGAAACACTGGCACATTGCCAAACTAAATCTTCCAGAGGAAGAATCTCCAAGATTTGCCTATAAGAGGGCTAAAAACCTGAAAGAACATTTGACACACTCATTATTTCAGGCTGAACCCTCACATACAGGTCAGAGAATACTACGACCCATACAGGGCCATAACCATGTGGTAACTGTGTGGCTTGTCGTTTCACCATGAAAATGAGATCTTTCAAAATCGTACGAAGGAACTGGATTCTAAAGGACTTCACGAACTGTAAAAGTGCTCAAGTGATCTACTGTATTGAATGCCCATGTGGCCTTAAGTATGTCGGACAGACAATGAGATCTGTCCATTTGAGAATCTCAGAGCACAGATCTAAAATCAGGTGCAAAACACTGACAGCACCACTGGTCCCACACTTCATAGAGGCTAGACACACGCCCAATGATATGAAGTGGTGGGTTCTAGAAAAAGTTAAAGGAGGACCGGATCTTACACATAGCATTCTGCATAAGGAATCACAGTGGATACATCGTTTAAACACATACCACCAAGGACTAAATGAAGTCTTTCACCCGGTCACTTAGAAAACAGACACAGGAGACACAGGGCCACTAGGATCCCACACTGAACTATTTTTTGCGTATAGAGGTACAAGTCCCTTACCCACCCACAAGAAGAGCGGATACAATATATTAGCCCCTCCCCTTCTCCTCGCGACTGTAGTTTTAGCATCCAGTCCCTAATACACATGAGATTGGGGCCCAAACACATCAAACTCCAATGTCCACTTATCACTACCCTGCTCACCACCTAACAGTGTTTTAGTAGGATGCGTGCCTATCATACAGCATTGGCAACCACAAAAATAATCACCATTTCGCTCCTTATTTATCAGTGTGGCGCCACAGGCTGTTTTAACGCCCACCTGTGAGCTACGCGCCCAGTATCAACCGCTACAACTAGATTTCACTGCCGGGGACTACAACCGCCATGAGTCTCGTAGTCCTACAGCAACCAGGGCCTCCGGGATCACGTGCCCCAATCAGGCAAGCCGCCCACGTTCCCATGGCAACCAAAGCCTTGTACACGAACGCGGCTTTCGTTTTTATGACAACGCTAGCAGCACAGCAAAACCAGAGCCGACGGCTGCAGACAGACGCGGACAGCCCTCGTCCATCTTACGTTGAAGCCACTGCCACTGGGAGACAAGTGAGTTAGATGCCTAAGGCATACCCCAAGTGCACGATTAGCCACAGGTATTTTGCAACGAAGCACTTTTTCTGGGCACTCACTTCCACGTCGAGTCTTACGATCCACTTTGCATGCCAGAACTAGCGATGCACACGAGCAGATGTATGCGTCCTACTAAACATTAAGCCATGATGTTTTTTCTCACGGGGCATGCATATTCACGCTAAGCTTTCCCCTACATTTCAGCCTGCAGGAACAAGAAACACACACGCACACAGGAGCACCTGCATGTGTAATGCTGGATATTTTGCCTCTACTAGGTCCGGCCACCAACTAGAACTAGCTGTACATGCTCCATAAAGCACTAGAACCAGCTACTATTTTTGTCAGCTAACCAACGGCTAGCACAGATTTATAAAACAATCCAAATCTATATACAATTATACCACCCCCTTTTCAGGCCTCGGCAGATGGGAGGATAGAGTTTGAAAATATCAAGATCGCCACGACAAGGCGCACCGCTGCCATTCTGTGGACCTTGAGGCCAGCATACCTGTTCAACCCCTACATAAGGGCACCTTGGTTTACCTGGTAACGGGTATGTCCTCTATGCATATAATGGATTTCGTTTTTCAACACGTTGGATCCAGTGTTCTACTATGCATTGACCAGTATTCCTCCTTCACTTTTTCTTCCTCTTGTTTCTCTTCTTCTTTCTTGCCATCCCATTGGTCCCCTACAGATTTATTATACCCTCAACCGGGACCAAAGAAAGAAATACGGACACCTCAGTCCACACAACTAGCATTAGGTACAGTGTCAACCCCACAGGAAGATAAGAGGTGTCTCGTTTCTCCAGTCCACTCCACAACCACAACCCAGAACTCGGGATAAGATCCAAGGTGGATCCATTGTCAGTTGAGCTGAGGATTATTGATTCAAGTGTCAGAACTACTCTGACAGGTAATGTGAGGGCTTATCTCAACTTTATGTTTGGTTTTCCACACCTACACAGGGTCCCAAAATAAAATGCCCTGATGAAGGCGGATGCATGCAAGAGCCACAAGACCGCCGAAACGTGAATAGCTGGGATATCTCTACTCAGTACCACGTTGGCAAAGAATTCTTTTACCGTACCAAGACCCACAGGTTGGGCAAAATTGAAGCCCAAGGAAAATAAATTTAACCAAACCCTATGGACAAAGGATTAGTTTAGTTATACCTATCCATATAGGGAATTAAGGGAATCTAACTAGCAAAGAACTCCCTACATACCGGGGGCAAATACTGCACTTGAGCTTCCCCCAAGCTTGTTTGTTGTATGCTTTTCTTTCCTGTTGCAATTTTAACTCTTGTTTGTCAAGTTGTCTTTATGCTTCAAAACAATTTACGTATGTTTTCTCTTATATCTTCACACAATGCACCATGAAACTGAATGGCCACACGAAGGCCCATACCAAGGCCCCTGTTTGCCCCTCGAGCCTCATTCATCACCACCAGCAGCTACCCTGAGGAGAGGGCAGGAGCCCCTCCTCCCCTGCAGCAGCCACCATTCAGCAGCAGGAGCACTCCACGTGCCGTGGCCACCGCCATCCACGGTACCCAGCCGCACTGAAAGCCTAACTAGAGCCATCCATGCGGTAAGGCACAGATACCCTCACTGCACCTGCCTGCACCAAGAAAAAATCGTTATTCAGATGCCATCGAGCACGCTCTGCCTGACCTACCTTGCCTGACCTACTAATGCCGGGCGCAGCGCGGCATGAAACCGAGGCGGATGCCTCGCTGCTAGGCAACTAGCAGCCTTTTCCTTTACCCATATCCGCCGGCAGGCGGAAGCACCGGCGGCCACACGAAGGCCCATACCAAGGCCCCTGTTTGCTCCCTGTTCGCGCCGTGGAGCGCGAGGGAGCGCCTTATGGTGAACCCTTATATATGACAACGCTCCGCTACGGCGCTGGTTACCGCTCCGCAGCACACCCATTCCCAGCTGATGATGTGCTCCTGATCCTTAGGACACATACGGAACGCCGTCAAGAAATGCGGTAAGACTCTTCGTGGACCTGACCTAGCTGAACCCAGTATGGTGAACTCACCCAGCCTGACGTCCTTTGTTGCCCCGACTGGATATTAAGGACATTCCCCTCTCTCATTCGGGAGCGCCTTCACTACGTAGTGCCACATTTTTTATCACCATTCTAATTACGAATCACCGCCTCTTGTAAATGCTCATATGTACGCCGTGCACCATCCTTTATGTTCTGTAGTCGCATAGCGTTTGATGTTAAGCTAATTGCTCGCAACTTGCTGCACTCAACTTGTCAGACTAGCTGAACTACTGTCTTTTGAGTCATTGATTGCATATTTGCACATGTACTTACCCAGTCAGGTTAGCTGAACCACTGCCTTTTGAGTCATTGATTGCATAATTGCACATGTACCTACCCAGTCAGATCAGCTGAACCACTGCCTTTTGAGTCATTGATTGCATATTTGCACATGTACTTACCCAGTCAGATTAGCTGAACCACTGCCTTTTGAGTCATTGATTGCATAATTGCACATGTACTTACCCAGTCAGGTTAGCTGAACCACTGCCTTTTGAGTCATTGATTGCATAATTGCACATGTACCTACCCAGTCAGATCAGCTGAACCACTGCCTTTTGAGTCATTGATTGCATATTTGCACATGTACCTACCCAGTCAGATCAGCTGAAACTCTGCCTTTTGAGTCATTGATTGCATAATTGCACATGTACCTACCCAGTCAGATCAGCGGAACCACTGCCTTTTGAGTCATTGATTGCATATTTGCACATGTACTTACCCAGTCAGATCAGCTGAACCTCTGCCTTTTGAGTCATTGATTGCATATTTGCACATGTACTTACCCAGTCAGCTTTGCTGAACCACAGTTCTGCAGAATCCCTCTCCGTGAAACTCACCTTATCTCCAACTAACACTGCTACCCTCCACCTTATCTATAGACCTCCAGGACCACTTGGCTCCTTCATAGATGAGATCACAGCCATTCTGACTGTCAATACGAAACCCAACTCTCAGGTATTGCTTCTAGGTGACCTCAACCTTGGCCTACACAACACTAAGGATCATTTGGCCTCTGAGGTCGCTATCACATTAGCTAATTTAGGACTCCAACAGCGCATTGACAAACATACCCATATTAAAGGCAGAACGCTCGATTAGATTACTGACCTCAATTGCAACACTACCATAAGTTCCAACCACGCTTGTGCCTGGTCCGACCACCACATCATCATCTTCCACCTATCAGCGACCAACCCTCTCACCACTCCCACGATAGCTCCAGCCACTCCCACAAGGAACAAAAAAGACATCACCAGGGATAAACTTCTCCCACTCATCCTTCCTATCCTGAACAAATGTGTGTCCCAACACAACGGCCCTACAGTCTTAGTAGACATCTTCAATCAAACACTGCTCAAAGCCATTGATAATATAGCACCGCTTAAATTACGGAAAGCTAAACAACAAGCCCATTTGAATTCCTGGTTCACCCCGCAGTTAAGAGTCTTACGCAAAGAAAAACGCAAGGCTGAATCACTCTGGAAGAGCCACCCATGTGACCCTAACAAAGAACGCCTCATCATCGCTACCCACAACTACAAGGAAGCTATCTTACAAGCCAAAAAGGAGACTTTTACAACCAACGTATCACACAAGCAGAATCCAACACTAAGTAGTTATTTAAAATCCTTAAAGAATTGGAAGCCCCCTCCCCTGTTCCTGATACCTGCAATAAAGACAGCCAATGGTGCAACAACATCCAAAACGCTCTCCTCAACAAAACCACCACCCTGCAATCAAAAATGAACGCCAAACAAACTACCCTACTCACCAACCCCCCCACTAAACCTTCCACTACGCCAACGGCCTCCTTTACTCGCACCCCTTTCAGCTTCACCCCACTCACCATCCTCGAGGTCGAAATCATTTGCAACCTAAAACCCTCTAATTGCCAAGGTGACTCCTGCCCAGCACCTATCATTAAGGAAGCGGCACATGACCTCGCTCTTTCATAACCACCTTCATCAACTCTTCATTCCTAACTGGAACGGTACCCAACAATTTAAAGGACGCATGGGTTATCCCTCTCCTAAAAAAAACGACTTTGGACCCCGAAACACCAACTAACTACAGACCTATTACCACTGTACCGTTCCTACTCAAAATACTTGACAGAGCAGCATACCTGCAGATTCAGAACTACTTAGAAACTAATAACCTCCTCGGCTCAAGACAGTCTGGCTTCAGACCCAAGCACGGGACTGAAACAGCTCTTCTTGACCTCAAAACTCAAATTGAGGACCTTAAAGACAACGGTAAACTGGCCCTTCTACTACTACTGGACTTATCCGCTGCTTTCGACTTGGTCTCACCTACCGCATCGGCCGACACTACACCAGTCCCTTGTGGAGTCACGCAAGGGTCCTGTGTCTCCCCTACTCTCTATAATGTCTTCACCAAACCATTATTTGATGTGCTTGACTATCTGGGTGTCACCTACACAAATTACGCCGATGACACCCAGATACTCATACCCATTACAGGTGACTACATTGTTGATTCCAAAGCCCTCAATGACATTTACCTTGTCATTCAAGCATGGATGGCCCAGCACGAGCTGTGCCTCAACAATGACAAGACTGAGCTTCTCATCTTAGGCACGCAACAGAGACTTAACAAACTGAGTCCCCTGTTCAGCTCCTTTAACATTGACGGTAATCTAATTAAAGTATCTAAAGATACCAAAACTTTGGGTATCTACTTGGACGCCTCCTTCACTCTCATCCGACAAACCAATGCAGTGGCTGCTGCGTCTGCCTACACCTGCAAATTGATCTCAGCCTGTCGCCCATTCCTTACCGCCCAGAACTACATTACCCTGGCCAGGACCTTGGTTATGTCCAAACTGGCCTATTGTAATGCATTGTACCAAGGCACTAACCAGGGTAATCTTAAACTTCAGACTACCCAAAATAATGCCATTAGAGCGGCTCTTAATATCCCCCGATCTGCCCACATCTCAGAAACCAGGAAGAACCTCAACTGGCTCTCAGTCGCCCAAAGGATCTCAGTGAAAGCACTTACCCTTACATACAAATGTGTTAACCACCAGGCCCCCTCATATCTAGCCTCTCGATTCACTCAACATATACCAACGCGAGTACTTCGATCTGCACAGTCCCACGGTCTTGCAATCCCTAGATTCAAGCTTCATACAGCTGGGGGTGCCAGCTTCCCTGTCCTGGCAGCCAAGCTTTGGAACACTGTACCACTCACTATCAGAACCTTACTGTCATTTAACCTATTCAAACACAAAGCCAAGCTTTGGCTAGTTACATGTCACTAACAACCGCCCTTCTGACTCTGACGGGCCATCTGGGACCTAGCTCTGCTTTGTTCCGGCACTACTGTTCTGCTTATTGCTCTGATTTGTAACGTCAATTGTATATTTTGTATATTTTGTTAACAATCTGTTGGTACCATTGTGATGATATGTTATACTTGTAATTTTCTGCCAAGATATGCGCCCGGTTGCCTTTGGGCCTGGTCTGCGCTATATAAATAAAACAAATACAAATACAAATATGTGTATTCATGCACTATACTTTGAAGAAATCAATATAAAGTCTTCTAAAAAATGCACAAATGTTTTGGAGGAAATAATTTTTCCGAATGAGTATTTCTTTTACGATTTTGAATTGCTCCATGACTAAAGGTCAACATATGACTGTTGTTCTTTTCCCTCCAACCAGCTCAACTTCACTAAAACAAGGACAAATGCCAGTATTAGTGAATTGTGACAATCTATGGCACTCTCGAAAAGAAATTGCCATTTGTTTGCTCCCCTAGAACCCACTTTTAATTAGACTGCACCAAGAGGGTAGGGTACACCTATGTTTTATGGACCCCATAGCCCATAAAACACATTAACAGTCAGAGGAACACCATAAACATGTCCGAGAGTGGGAGAAAAAGAGTCTCACTCTTGGCAGGAGGAAAAAAAACAAACTCCACAAATCCAGCAAAACTGCTGGGGGACTCACTAGGTTAGGAAATTCAGCCTAAAGAGAGAATTCTCCCTAACATGCATTGTGAAACTTAACCTGCGTTGTGAGGGTCGTGCCTCTCTCCCACTATGCGGGATTCTCAAATCTAGTTGTGTTGTCCCTTGTAATCTTAGACTCAAACTGCATTGTGAAATTTAAACCGCATTGTGAAGCTTAGGCCTCTCTCCCATTATATCCCTGTACTCAAATTGCATTGCAAAACCTAGGCTGCATGTTGAAGCTATGTCCTCTCTCCCACTGTGCGGGTCTCTCGGACTTGGGTGTGTTGTCCCTTGTAATCTTGTGCCCAAAATGCATTGGGAAACTTTAACACTATTGTAAGCTCAGACCTCTCTCCCATTATACTCTTGTACTCAGGCTGCATTGTGGGGCTTGGACCTCTCTCCCACTATGCATGACTCTCGAATCTATGTGTGCTGTCTCTTGTACACTTGTATTCAAACTGCACTGTGAAATTCAGGCCTCTCTCCAATTATACAGGAATTCCCAAATGTAGGTTTAGTCCCTTTCTCTGCCTATTATATTGTGTAACCTCCAGCCGAAAAACCTCCAAGCTTACGGTACATAGATTCACCACTAGTGAGGACACAGCCCGCAGGCATGGCCATACAATCATGCACCGTAGAATACTGCTATGGCCAAGCACATCCGGTCTAGTAACACACAACCGTCCAGACTGAAACACCTACCTTACTTCAACACCTCTCCACGAGCATACAGCAACTACCATCCGAAAGGAACTCGGTATAGCTGGCCACACACCGACCCTCCATACAATAGCAATCTATCGCAAACCACCAAAAGCACCCACCCACGTGCCTGTCCTCTCTTTGGGCTGCTTAGTCGAGTCTATCCAGCCGCCTAATTCCTAGAACGGCAAAATGCACACGCGCATCTCCTAAACGAAAGTCTGTTTAGTATTTTTCAGCACATTGATTACGGTCACTGAGGGCGTTCCTACCAGAAAGCGCCAGGAGGCCACACAATTGGGGAAAGAGCATTACATAAATAACCAAATACAATACAATACAATACAATAATGTCTCTTGATTCTTGGCAATGCTCGTTCGAGGTTACCCCAAACTGACATCTCTTATCAGGGAAATTGCACTGTTTTTCCCCCCTCTTGGTCTCCGTTTAATTCAATTTGGTCGGTGTTCAAAACAACTGTCCATGAACCTGTCGGAACGCCCCGGGTCACCACTATCAAAAGGGCCAAATCACTGGTATCTCCTGGCGTCGTCGACTCATGGTTCGTTGTAGCGGCAGTGTCCTGCTTTGGGTCTGACTTCTACAGTTTGACAAACCCCTTTCCAGGCCCTCTGCCAGTTTTGTGGTCCCTCGCTGATACAGGGGCTGCTCTCCGGTCTGAAAGCACCATGGACAAACTCTCCACGGTTGCCGGCTCCCTTGCTGCACCTACATGTAGCCTGTCTGGCTCTGCTGGGTCCCCCGCCACTCCATTATGTTGGATTGACACGCGGCAGGTCAGGGGCACCTCTCTCTTTCTGACTGGTTCACTCGAGCACGTCTGCCTTTCTTTGTGCCTCGGTTTCCTGTGCAGCGCACTCTGCAGCCCGGTCTGGCTTCTCCTTCATTTTCTCTCTCTCCTGTCTGCAGGCGTTTCCCTTATTTTCATGTCCCGCGCAGTGGAATGAATGGACAACTAGACCACACATTACTATTGCAGCACTGTTGATCCTCATGGACTCTCGACTCCTCTTCTTCATCATCCCAGTACTGAAAGCTTTCTGGAAATTGAAGTCCAAAGAATGACCATAATGTTGGTTTGAAGACCTCACAATTATAGGGTTCTGAATAATGGCAACAAGCCATTAGAAACTCTGAGATTAGCATATCTTTTTCACAGCCAAGGGAAGAATACTGCGTCTTCCCAGTCTGAGCCATCACCCACACCCCCGACAGCCATCTCCTCCCATGTGATCCACCCTCAGAATAACACCCCCAGGGTCTGCTTTCCCCTGGCCACATGGGAGGAGACTTTAGGCTGGGGATCAGGGATGACTCTGCAGGATACAGCACACAAGTCAACCAATTCAAATTATTTGCAGAACTAAAAAGAGTAGACCGAGAATTTTGCAATTGCAGGTTACACAGAAATGCCAAATTCCATCCACCTTACCCCACCAGATATGCTTATTTTTTAACATTACAATAAACAGCAAGCGACTTATCTACACTAACTTCTGCACAGCTCTGCCTGGACCCTACTCTTTCAACCAAGCTGTAACTATCCTCCAACATGTTCAGTCAAGCCAAACTATTTTATAGCCACGCACACACAAACCGCCTCTACTCTGCGCAACCATTTATATAATCTGGCCCATACTTGCCCCTGCTCTCTAAAAAAATTAATCTTGCTTTTGCTTAACTCAGCCATGCTCCAACTCTAGACCCCCCCTCATACCTACAACTAAGTCTTCTCCCCACCCCCTGTATAACTATGCTGCCAATAACTACACCCGTTACCCTCCCCAGGACTCTTCCACTTAAAGGGGTAGTTTGTGCAAAAACTTTGTTTAAAAAGATTGCCCATGATAAAAAATAAATATACAAAATATTTTTACAAAATGTTCGTATGTAAAATATTCTGCAAATGAGCCTCAAAGACAGGATTTTTAATCACTAGGAGGTATCCATTTTGTGAAATTAACAAGCCTCCTGTGTTCATGGTCACTCTGCTCATGCGGCAGTAATCAAGCAAATGCCCCCCTACTGGGAGCTTTTGCGTATTACTGCCGGAGAGCAGAGAATGCCGTCAGGATGTCGGCTACACCGCCTGCCTATGTTTATTGTCCCTGTGCTCCTGGTGAGTGCTGCCCCACCCCTTCATTTCTATTTTTAATTCCGCCAGCCGCCACAATCCTATATTCATGAACTTGGGTTCTCCGAGTTCATGAATATAGAATTGCGGCATGCAGCGCAATATTCATAATTGCCTGTACTTTCATTTCAATTTTCCTGGGCTCCCCCGGAAAGCTAAAACGAAAGTACCAGCAATAATAAAGACTACACTGCCCACCGCGATTGGTGGGATGCTTAGTATTCATAATTACAGTGACTTTCGCTTTAAGTATCCTAGGCTCTCCCGTGCAGGGGGAGCCCAGGAAACTTAAACGAATGTACTACGCCTTCCGCCGCAATCACAGGGAGGTGAAACAAGAGCACCAGCAAACAGTTGCCGTGACTTTTGCTTGAAGTTTCCTGGGCTCCCAGAAAAACCTCAAGCGAAAATAACTGCAATTATGAATACAACGCCGGCAGGCTGTAGCCTGCCAGCCTTCTTTGCTCTCTGGCAGCAATAAGCAAAAGGTCCCAGTAGGGGGATTTTGCTCGATTACTGCCGCGAGAGCAGAGTTAACATGAACACAGGAGGCTTGTTCATTTCACAAAATGGATGCCTCCTAGTCAGGACTTTGAGTATCGTTTGCAGAAGAGTTTACATAGAAAGTTTTTGTAAAAATATGTTTTATATATATTTTTTATCATGGGCGATCTTTTCAAACAATACAATTTTTGAGCGAACTACCCCTTTAAATCTTGCCACACTCACAGTTTACAGGGAAGCTTGCAGGCAATACATGTATACAGCTATGGTGGGAGTTATAGGGGGCAACATGGTGGATTAGCGTTGTGGAAACCCAATCCACTGTCATGTGTGCTGTTTGTTATACATGCAATGAAACCGATACGCTGCTTGAAGTGACAATTTTGCAGTGATTTAACAGGTGGATGATCTTCATCTAAGACAACAATCCCAGACATATCGAGAATTCCTAAATGTTCTCCCCATCACCAACCAAACATATTTGAGTAACATGGTTCAAAGAGCAGTAGCACTACTGATCCAAGACTACATCATACAGCACCACCTGCAAACCAATGCCCAATCAGATTTACGGACACAGTCACTTTGGAGGGCCTATTTCTAAAGTAAGTGGAAACCGCCCACAGCGAGTATATTGAACATCAACCAGAAGGTATTTATCATCAGAGACACTAAAATCCCAATCAAGACATATTAGACAGTGCTTTAGAACCTGCACAATTACGGTTTATACCAATCAGTTGGACATATCCCAGTGCTCATTCTTCTAGTCCATCCTATTAAATATACCCTGCTGACTCTCGAGTACATGATGAACCCTCAAACAATGATCTACAAATTATTGTCTGTGATGCATATGCACCACTCACAATGTTAATTGCTTCAGGGTGCTTGGAGAAAAAAAAAAACATGTAAAGGGTGCATTGGACATACACACGGCTTACATGGAAAAATATTACATTAAACACCACAGGATAAATGGAGTCCTCCGGCGGCCTCATAGTAATTTCCTAGGTGCTTTAATTGCTATGAATGTTATCTGTGCTTGAAGCATATACTAGGTTAACTTTCCAATCCTATGTCTGTAGTTCCCATGGATACAATGCAATGACTTCAAATACAGAAAATGATCTACCGCTTCACTTCAAAGTCAGGGCATAGAATTTACAAATCCAATGGAAAAAATGACAAAGGAGTAATGACATTATGTACAGGAAGTTGAGGCGAGCCATCACGGTCTCACATCTGGGAAATCCTTTGGCCTTAGATTTTAGACTCGTCTATGGGAACTGTGGTGAATCTGCAGCCTTCGTCCCTTCTTCCCTGGGGTGATCCACCCCCTTTGAGGCTAGGGAGGCGAGCCTGCTCAGCAAAACACTCCCTAGGTGTTTACGAAAGCGGGACCTCGCTGGGAGTGACTCTGCTAGGGGATAAGAACTTCCATTCCGATGGGGAACTCCCTATACCCAAATTATGATCTGCCTATTATGGGAGTAAAATATACTGACAATAGCTCTTTGTGTTTGGCTCAAGGTAATGCTCTCCTTTCCACATCTTTGACAATCTGTTGTGAAGAATACACCCCTTTTGCATATCAGAGCAAGAATAAAGGACCAACAACCCTTGAATGAAGGAGAAAGCCAATGCCAAGGCGAGCCTCAGACGTGAAAATGTCGGCAAGGGGTGGAGCTGCGCAGATCAGCGGAGCCAGCTGCAGCGCTAAAGGTAGCGGATGGCCGAGCTAGATGCCGTCCACCAGACAAAAACGCGCAGGGCCTGAGCAGCAGAGGCCGCGCAAAGTGAACTGAACCTGGATGTGCGACCACGAGAGAGAGAGAGCGACCGAGAGAGAGCAAGAGGAGCAAAATGTGAAGACCGATAGTATCCCGTGAGGAAGAGTGCCATGTCATGGAAAACGCTGCCATCGCTTATGTAACAGACCGTTACTGGAGCACGCATCGCAACAGAGCAGGTATGTGGGTTGCCCAGGTAGGAGGGAGGAGAAGAAAGAACGAGCATGAAGAGGGAAGGACTACCCTAATCACATCCAAGGGTCACAGGGACCTGAGAGAAGAGAGCATGAGAAAAGGTGAAGGGTTACAGGAGCCAGAGAAACCAGAGCAGGATAAACCTAGAGAAGGGTCATAGGGATCCGAGAAAACTAAGAGCCAGAAGCAGAGAGGCGTCATAGGAACCCTAAAGAACCAAGTGAGATATTGGGTCTGGGGAACCCAAAGGAGCCACAGGACATGATAAGCAGAGTGAAAAGCAGATCTGACAGGATCACCCATCAGCAGGTTGAAGTAGGGAGATATCGACCAAGTTGGTGGAAAGGGATCAGAAATATCCCTACACCTAAAGACATTTGCCCATTTTGTGTTTCCAGGAACTTGAGACTTTTTGTTCAACTATGAGGAACTATTTTGATAGACAAGAACTATTTTCTTTGAGTAGAACTGTTATTTACTCCCAACCATTGGATCCAGACCCAGGAGGGATTCCTGGGACAACCAGAGATACCTTTGTGAAGAATAAAGGGGGCAGGGCACTCAACCTAGTTTATTTTACGTTTGGCTAAGTGGTAGGGCCAGTTGAGTAGATATTCTTGGACTAAGTACTATTTTTATTTTGACCATAGACAAGCATCTTAGTTTAGTTTTGCTAGGAAGGGACTTCCCTTTTAGAAAGAGGGTCAGTGAGGTGTTTTCTGTTAATTTAAATAAAACTACTTTCAAACATGTCTTTAGGTCCAAGTCCTCATTCTGGCTTGCCAAAGAACACAGCTATGAGGCCCACAAGCAGGGTGGCCGACAGGTCGTATTTTGCAGGACTATGAAGATTCAATGGCCGCATCCAATGTTATGATAAGGAACAAGTTACTTACCTGTAACTCTTGTTCCCCAGGATGGGTCTTACATGGATTCACATGCATTGTCACTTGAATAGCCCATTGCTGCACTTTCACCAATGACATTCGTCCTCCTTAGCTCCAACCCTGGTGGCCATCTTCAGATTTGGTCGTGTGAGTAAAGTGGCAGTAGGAACTGTTAGAAAAGATTTCCATTTAGGTGTAATTTTCCCTCCAGTTGTGAACCCCCAACTTGTTTCTGTAGTCTGACCATCCTAGCCTGACTTTTGCCAGTGGAGCACAGCCTTCCGCTGCACTCCACTGGGTTTCGCTCACTTTGTTATGGGGAAACAGATATGCCCTTAAAGACAGTCAGTACTGGGAGACTGTTTGCTTTAGTCTTTCACTTTGTGCACTGGTAACATGTTGCTAAAAACTAGCAACAAAGTACCTTACAGTACATTGCGCTGGGGTCCTCCTTGCATTATTAAGCCCCTAGACACCAGTAGAAGTTCAAATGTGCCTTGGACAGAGATGGTGGCAGCTGTTTTTCATATATTATTAACCCTTTTTTGTGATCCATATCGCGTTTACTGCGATTGGTCCTGGACAGTGGCTTGGCCCCAGAATGGCCATTCCACAAGGTCCTTTGTTCTGTCCTTTGGCCATCTTGTCCCTTTGCCTTCCCCACGTCGAGCAGACCCGGGAATACCCTAATTTGGTCATGCAGATCTCCACGCAAACCAAAGCTTTCGCAGGCTTCTGCATGCCTTGTGTGTGTGCCTCCATGATGTGGGCTGGACTGTCTAGTTCCAATACACATCCTGGGTGCCAGAGAGTCTGGTGTGCTGGGAATGACTGGGGCCACTGTGGTCCATGATTGGTCCACGTCTGGCATGGCTGCATATGAGCAGGTCTCTCATTGGGAGACTCTGGATAAAGAAGGGCCCAAACGCCCATACCAGGTCGATCTCGAGTTCACAACGAACCTAGGATAGGATACAAGCATCCTGAAACTAAGAAGCTGAGTCAAGGAACCGCTGGTGACCCGCTGGAAGGTTTGGCACCCTGAGCCCAGTGTTGTCCGGCTGGAACTTCTCTGTTTCTGATTGAACTTAGAAGGTCTGCAAAGACGCTTCGACCCATTTGAATAGTGGGACCAACTATTTAAAGGCACCTCAACCTTAACCTGAAAGCAAGCCTTCTCAGAAGTTTTCGTTGGCCAACCAGTGAATGCACAGGACCATTACCCTGGAAATGCCGCTCGAGTTGACACTTGAGACTTTTGAGATCGTAAGCACTGGGTCCAAGGCACTCGGCAGCAGAGTTGCGTACACATAGGCGCCCGAGGTGTGGAATTAGGAGAGTACGCCTGAACCCGAGGGCACACAGTCACTGCGTCGCCCAGTCGAGGTGATGAACTTCGAGGGTACACTGCTGTTGTGCCCCCCTGTGCCCTGAGACGAGGTGCAGTGAAATCGAGGTGATCCCTTCACCAGGAGAGGAGAAATCGCCACTGTCCCGCCATAGAAACATCCCTGGAACTCAGCCGCTGAAAGCTGCAGAGCCGCACAATTGCAGCATTTGAACCCACAACTGAAGTGGACTCGACTGCCAAAGTTTGGTCAGGAGTGTGCATTGGGTCAGTGAGTACTTGCAACCCTTACCGGTGGCCCCTGGCACATCCATCTATTTTTATACACGAGTGTCTGTTTATGCCTGTGGTACCAAGCTATTCCCAACTCATGGATCGTGTTCTGCCCTCTTGGGGAGACCCTCCTCGAATAGTGGGCACTTATTCTTCACTGTCTCACCTGCCTTCCCGAGCTGCTACAGCCACTGTGAGGCCCTGTTTTTGCCCAACCGCATGATTGCGTGCATCTGCATCTGAAAGCACTTTTGCGCATAAGGCTGCACTCTTCTTAGGGATTGGACTGCCTCTCGGTTAGGGTTGATAAAGTGAAGAACTGCTTAAATTATATTCGCAGTATATGCCCCCTTTCTTTACAGGTTGTGGATTCCTTTAGGCCATTGGTATCTGTATATATGTTTAATAATAATGTTGTGTTGGTTTAAGTAGTAGTGTGGTGTTGGTTTAATTATTACTGCTGATCTTTGCTTGTGTTTGATTTAAAAGGCCTTTAACAAATGTATATATATTTTTGATATACACCTGACAAGAGTAATTTGTAGTGTCCTTCACTGTGTGTGCTCATTGTGGGCTTTCGATCACCCTCACCCCTCCTCAGGCCTAGTCTTGGCTGCCGCCAATGCTACCTTGATTGGTCTGGATTGTCCAGAAGGTTACCCTGTTCCATGAAACTAGGCTGGCCTTCTGAAACTCTGCCCACCATGTCAGAGTTCAGAAATCCATTTAAACAGGAACCAAGAAGAGTCGCAGAGGCGAAGGAGGGAAGGTTTGCATGTGAATGCATGCAAGACCAATGTTGGAGCACAAGAGTTACAGGTAAGTAAGCATGAGGTCTTACATGGATTCACAAGCTATGAATATGATTACACAGCAGTACATATGCATAACCAAGGGAGGTGGCAAGGCACAACAAAAGCAGTAAGACTTACCTCTGGAACACACGCACCTCAAGAAACCAGGTTTCGAAGCACCGCTTGTCCAACAAGAGACCCCACGCCCTCGCCGGAATACCGGTTCACACAGTCAAATCTCTTGAAGGTGTGGGTAGACCTCCACGTAGCAGCCCTGCAGACCTTTACCAGGGGAACACCATAGAGGAACTCTGTCGTAAATGTGATTGCTCGGAGGAATTGGCTCTTGGTCTGCCTGGCAAAGGACTGTTGGCCAGTTGATAGCAGGGCATGATGCAGCAGGAGAGCCATTTGGAGATGGACCGGTTAGATAGCGCTTTCCTATGTCCCACAGGTCCAAAGTTTACAAAAACCTGAGAAGTCTTTCAAAAATCCTTTGTGAGTGCAACATAGAATTTTAAGGCACGCACCATGTCCAGCGAATGCAAACATCTTTTTGCAGGCGAAAAAGGGTTTGCAAAGAAAACTCGCAGTACCAAAGGCTTGTTTAAATGAAAGTCTGACGGGACATTTGACCTAAAGGAAGGAGTCCTTAGAACCACTTTAGCTGGGTGGAACGACAAATATGGGGACTTACATGAGAGAGCCTGTGTTTCACCAACCATCCTGGCAAAGGTGAAAACCACGAGGAAAACCTTTTGCCAAGAAAGAAACTTCAAGGGGGCCCGAAGTATAGGCTTAAACCATGGCCCCATGAGCTTGGAGAGTACCTAATTAAGCTCCCATGCAGGAGCAGGAGACTTCACTGGTGGAAAAGTGCTGAAGAGGCCCTTGAGGAACTCTTTGAAAGTCTATGTGACCACAGGGAGAGCTTGCCCAGAATTCGGGCGTACCAGGTGATGGCAGCTAGATTAAACTTGATTGAGGCATGGGCAAGGCCAGCTTTGGCAGGCGAGAGCAAGTAAGGAAGAAGCTGTGGTGCCGTAAAGCGCCATGGAGAAATCTTCTTTGACTGCCACCATACTGTAAAACACACCTACTTATGCCTGTAACAGGCAGGTCTAGATGGAACACTGGCTTTGGCAGAATGTTTTTGCATTCCAAGGGCAGGGAGTACTGTCCAAACTCGAGGACTGCAGGAGCCAGGCCACCCAGATCAGAGACGCTGCATTAACGACTTTGCCTTTTTAGGTACCTTCCCCTTCAAAGAATCTTAAAAGGATCTCGACCTCCTGCCAGCTGGATTACGCTCCTTGGGCCGGCTCGCCCTTGCAGATGCAGGTCTGCTCACGGACACCGAGTTAGGGGCCTTACCTTCGTCCAGCCATGAGACCAGCATCCGATGGTGATCCTTTCTTGTCTTTGTGGAGAAAGATGACAGATGGGGCATCCCTCCACATTGTGGTCCGGGTGCAGTCGGTAAATACAATTTTGGTAGCGGTATTCGATGAAGACATTCTTCTGACCGCTTCTGAAGCAGGCCTTGAAGAGGCTATTCTTCTTAGCCTCTGGCATGGTGCGTGTACAAGGCCCAAAACACAACACGTGACATCACAAGACGTAGAGATCGGATGTAGGTGGGATTGAGACAGGCAACAGATCCCAGCTGCCAACAAATCCCACCGGTAACGGATTGAAGACAATTTAGATGAAAGAACTATCAAAAATAGACTAATGCTCGAGGAAGTTCAGAAGCAAACTCGAGGTCGCCCAACACGAAAACATGCTGTAAAAATCTGAAGATGGCCACCAGGGATGGTGCTAAGGATGACAAATATCATTGGTTGGGGCAGTATGACCCAAAGTGACAGCAAAAGGCTACTCAAGTGACAATGCAGTTTTTAGCTTAAAGCTGAACTATTTTATTTTACCGAGGATTCCTAGCCTGACAATTGAAACTATTCAAAGCATGTGAATCCATGTAAGACCCCATGCTGGAGAATAGTTTATTATACTATGCCAGTCTGTGGCGTAGTAAACTAACCAGAGCGAGGCTTGTCCGTAAAGTGGCACATTGTGCCTCTTCCAGTCTACGGAGGAATAGAATAGGGCATCAAAGACAAGGTAGATTGTAGGGCACAGAGAGTTAAGGATTAAAGATGTATAGGTAAGAGAGGGGCTAGAAGGTGGACATGAATATTGCGATAGTGTACATGCCTGTAGTTGCAGTGAAGAGCGTTCAAAGCAAACCGTCCATCAGGGAAAAAGACTAACTAGCAATGCTCCAAAGAAGGAGCGCATGACCTGTAAGGGCAGGTTCAAGTGCTTAAAAGGATTACTGAAAAGTGGTTGTATGGTGGGCTTGAGATGCGCTAAAGAATTCCCTTGAAGTGCGGAGGCCTGCTCATCTGTCAGGTGTTACCATAACCTGCCGGTTATGGTACGGTCACCAGTGGCACGACACTTTTCCGAGAAAAGACACACAGTAGCACAATTATGCTACCAAATACCAGAAGTGGTCACGAAGGCATCAAGAGGGGGAAACCATGCCAAAAAACTGGATCAACGTGAACTATACTGGATCGACAAATTAGACAGTATGAACCCATACGGAATGAATAAAGAGTTTCACCTAGGTGCCTTTTTATAGACTGGCCATATTAGTATAACTCACAGACACATTTAGTTAAACACCACGTACTTATTAAGCTTATTCACAGAGCCTTAAAAACACATTAAGGACCTTGTTTTTCTGAACATAAAGGGATGAGGAGGGCATATACCTCCAACTAACTTGTATCACTCAATCACATGTTAACTGTATTGACATAAGCAGTTGCCAAAAAATAGAAGGGAGTGTTATAAGCATAGTGGATTAATGTTGATGACTGAATAAACATCCTATAATCATGTTGTCAACAGATTGTGAACAGAGGTGCCCCCAGGCTGGCCCCTTCTCTTTAAATAAATCCTAAGTTTTTAGCGTATAATGACCCAGCCTACCCCAAGGGATTCCCATTCCCTTCTTAATAGCCCTTGAGCCACTTTATCCTCACTTGTCTACCATACCATCAGCCTGATATGATGCTCTGGAGACTTGGTACCCTAGTCTCCCTGTAAGTCCTACATCTCCTATACCAATATCCACCTTGGTCTTATCCTTCTTTTTTCCTACTACCCTTCTTACCTCCGTAATCCTCCTGTTTATAACGCCTCTTGAACACCACATCCTTTATATGCCCTTTGGCATATTTAGACTATTCCCCTTTTAGATTTAATACATTTATTTTCTGTAGCCCTTGTTGGTTATTACTCAAGACATACACTACCAGACATACACTACAAGAGATGGCTCCTTGCTTTTTCTCCGGGTCGTTTCGTGAGCGCGTCGCGTTGCGCGATGACGTCACATGTTTACATGTGACGTCGTCGCGTTCCCGACGTCGTGACGCGGATGGGGTGCGGGACGAGGGCAGCCATTTCCTGCCTTTCAAAACAAATTTTTCTTCTTATTAACACACAGGGCGGATAGGCAGCCCTTCCTTCCAGTACATGGGAATAGGATTACTCGTTCAACTTTGGAGACCTAATAAGGTAAGACCCCTGAAACAGATTACCTAGCCTAGGTTCTAAACTTATACTCAAGTGTATTTCACTGGGTTTTACCTACTCTTCATTATGAAAACTTATTGGTTATTGAGAGCCTCTCTGCTATCCCCATTTCAACCCACTTTGGGACCTACCCAGGGAGGACAGGCATCACCCTTCACTTCTTTGAATCGGCATCCATCCCCACCACGGCAGGGCATGGACATGAAAACTTGAACCCCAAGCATTACTGAGAGTCTAGTTACGGCACCTTATGCTCCCTACAAATTTCAAACCAAGGTACTTTTTCTTGCAATATGGCTTTATAACACTACATTCTTGTAAGTGTTTCAGTAAAGTTTGGTTTCCTGTACCTAATGGACTTACCTTGATTTTTAGGATATATACTTACCCTCTTGGGGCCACAGAAGATTTGATTGAATTCATGTTCAACTACTTAAACCCATAGACACAACCTTGGGGCACCAATGTGAGGTAGGAAGTACGCTTGACTAATGCAATTAGTAAGAAATACCTGTTAACTATATGAGCAAGATTGTATCTGAGAATTATTATTTCTCTTATAGATATCCAGAAACATCGTCCATGAAGTTTAGAAATTGAAGAAAAGCTATGGATAGAAGTAGACCTTTACATACTTTAACACTTACTCCAGAAGAAGGGATTTTTCCCAAAACGCGTTGAGTTTTTAAGTATTGTCATGTGTGTGAGAGATTAGAGACTGATAAACGTTCTGTAGAATTGTACACTACGCAACAAAGTTAGTTGTGAATTATATGTATGCAAAACAGAGAACTACACTAACAATATTTGTGAAATAAACAAATATATGTATGACTACTTCTCTCTGAGAATCTAGAGTGGAACTATATTATCTAATTTCTAATTTTTTCTAACCCACTTGTTGAAACATTTACGACTGAACTAATCATAAGAACCTTTTTCATATTTTTATGGAGCTTTATGATTGTAAAGAATTGCATTTAAAGAACCAAATGTATTGACGGTCTACGGACAGTAACCTTGAGTGTGCAGGGGATGCGAGGGGTCCACATCTTGTGGAATCCCTCCCTTTTCCAGTTTTCTTAAACCCACAACCTAGTGTCAGGGTTGTGTTACACTCCTCTGCACCCCACTACCAACCCTAAAAACCAAGAAAGAGGTAGTTTCCTCAATGAACGTTAGGTGTGCACATGTGTTCTTTCTTTTCACCATAGCCTGTCAGACCCACCATTGGAAAATGTGCAATTGCAGACACTGTGGACTGTGCTAGGGTGAATAAGGTGGACACAAAAGGTGAAGAGGAATTGGCAGTGTGAACCATCCCCAGAGTGCTATACCTACATTGCCATGTGCAGGGGTCCAGGTGTGATTAGGATAGAATGGTATAGTTTACTGTAAGATGAAAGCTTACCTAAAAGAGGCCAAATACGATTACAATTGTGTTTGCATAGTTTTGAACTTAGGCTATGCAATGATATTTTTTGGCCATGTGAGCCCCTAAAATGGGTTAATAACGTGAATATTTCTAAGAAGCTTGTAGCAACTTGAACCATGCCTCATTGCGCTCAGCATGATTTTGCCCATGCAAACGTTTGTCACACTTTGGGATTTAGACCTTCGGTGGGCAATCTCCCCCCGTTTATGTTACTTACTTCTGCCCACGACATGATATTTTTAATTAGAATCCCCGGCCCTTCCGAATTTCCAATTTTAACTCAATCACACCTTTGAGGGGGAATTGCCTCGGCAGTATACCTCGCCGATTGAGGGGAACCTATTTTGAATCTCTGAATTTGATAATCATTGTACTTCTGTACCTTATGTATGATGGCTATGCCATACATATGAGGCACCGCTACCACTGACCTCTGCAGTCAGACAGTCATACTAGTGCACTCTCTCTCATATCCCACACAACGCCCGTCCGGTAAAAAGTCCGACATTGCTTGTGGGAGAAATCAACTCAACTTTGTACAGCCTTTGCAGCGCTTGGAACTCCGGCTTGAAGAGCTTTGTCTCTTTTTTGATTGTGCTGTATTTCAAACAAGCCCCCCGGCCCCCATCTTTTCCCCCGCTGGGGACTGTCAATTCGTTTTTTAGAACAATGCTTTGTTTCAGCAAAGCATTAAAATAGATGCTAGTAGTGGTAGACTGCTACAGACACGACAGTGTGTGGGCCACTGCACTTAACAAGTGTGCATTTTTAGCGATTAGAAATGGGAGGGGCTCATTGCAAAACAGAATGCCGTGTGAAATGAGGACTACACAAGCAGACCACATTATCATGCTTGTGCTTTCACAGTGCATCTATGCCTTGATAATACAGCTAAAAAGAAATGTTATGCCCCCTTTACTCTTCATGCTGCAACTGTAATCTTGCATTCAGAATGAAGAAAATAAAACTATAATCATACTCTTTTGGTTTCTACGTGTTTTTTTATAATAATGTATATATTGGTAGAAGAGCTCATTGTGGGATGTGTGCCATTTTGGAGGCATCTATATAAAAAGGTAGTAATAACTTGGTGTTGAAACCCAAACCTTAAATATGTTTACAAACTAAAGATGAGGCCATGTGTCTAAATCACAGACTGGTTAAGTGTTGATAAAGGCAGTCGAGGTCAAAGTGAGAGCTTGTGGGCAAATATTTAATCTCAGTGTTTTATTTATTTATTCATTTGTAAAGCACACAAAGCCTAAAGGCAACTAGGCGCGGATACTGCTTAAGTAGTTGGTTACAGACATTGCAAAACATAAAGGTCAGACATTTTGTTACACATTAAATATTATATTTACATTAGTTTCAAAGCAAGAGAGCACACCGTTTTTCATATTTATAGATTATGACATATTCTCATCCTATTTTATGCTAGGTAGATAGGCTAGGAGACTATTGCAGGAGGTTGGATCTGAAGAGCAGGGTTTTTAACGTTTTTTCAGAATGACCAGAAGGAGGTGTCATTTCTCAATTGGTGGGGGGGTGCGTTCCACAGTTTAGGAGCTATTGCTGAGAAGCTTTTATATGTTTTATATGTTAGGAAGTCCCTAAAGGTGATTTAGTTTGCAGCACACGCAATTCTAAAAAGCACCTCACTCACGATTTACAAGACTACAGAGATTGCGCCCTAGGGAATAATAAAAGCGACCATTCACATACTGCACACCACAAAGTTATCTGTCTCTTGGATTTCTCGAAACAAGTTCCCATGACTCTCTCGGGTATCATCTGATGACACTCCTTGCAACGTCCTTTTCTGTGATCTCACTTCGGATGCTGGTAATGAACCTAGAACCAATCTAGGGGAGAAATGTGACAGCGTGGAGTGTGCTTTATGCGCCATGGCTGTCCAACAGTTTTGATAATAGTGTACTGTAGATCTGTTTAAATGTAGTTCGCCACTAATCTTACCAAAAAAGATAATAAGACTGACGCAAACGACACTGTACATAACTGCACAGACTGCGTGTGTTGTGCTTCTACGTGTGAAGTGTCCGGCGAAACCTTTTTGTAAACTTGGCCACCCTAGGCAGACTATGTAACCACGCCCACAAAATCTCAGATGGTAGCTCCCATATCGCTTCCCATCCACCCTTCGCTATCGTAACGGCGTGGCATGATGACAGAAATGCATTCACACTGCCAGAATAAACCGTGGCGCCTTTAGACAGGGCCGCACAAGGTCTCGCATATCACGGGCATCTGAAGAGACCTGCAGGGGCTCTGACCAGAAGCCAGAACAACCTTCACAGTCCTCGGAATCGTGCGCAACGCTCCACCAAGGCCATCCAGTCTACAGCACAAACAAACTAAAGACACTCTGCCATGGATATAAAAGCCAACAGTCAAGGCCTTCTAACTCACTCAACAGCACTACACACAAAATGGGAATCACTTCCCTGCGCATCAGCAGCACATCTGCAGTCAACATATGTACTTTGCGCAATCCCAGGTGTGATTTGTGTTGCAGCAAAAAGAATAACAAAACTACACAAACCACTATAAATGGAAAAAAAAATCATGGCAAATAAAAATCCGCAAAGCGGCAGACAGTTGCAAACGCGAACTTGAACAATCCTCCAGAGAAACTCAGTCGAGAGCTACAGGACTCGTGGAGGGGATTAGGGTGCAGGGGTGTGCGAGGTAGAGCTGCGCTTGTTAACCTATCAAAATACTAAACTCCAGTGAGATATTTAGGATCTTCCCAATCAATTTAGATAGGTAACAAGAAAGTATACAAATTATATAATTAAATACAGTGAAGCTTATTACCATATAGGTTGGTCATTAAAAAAATCCACTGGATTTTATTATTAGGAGGCTGAACAACTACAGCTCTACAAATGTCTAGTGGGGCAATGCTGCAGGTCTTTTGTTGGCAATGCGATGAAGTCTTCTGAAGGTGTTTGAAGAGCAGGGCTTTATTATTTATTTGGTATATAGTTTACATCAAACTTTTACCAATCACAAATCCCTTAATTGAAAACTATAAAACAGAACAATAAAAACTAAAATCAGAGACAGTAAATCTTTCTCCTCTTTTGAGTTTACATCTTGATGTTTTCAGATCTTTCCAGAGTTAATAAGAGTTTTTCTTTCTGCCTTAAAAATGCTTAATCTCTGGAAAGATGTCCATTTAAAAGTTTACGAACCCAAAAAAGTTTTAAAAATAATTTCCCTCATAGAGACGCTCCCACAACTCCTCATTAGTCCATAGGACGTCTGATATAAGATCGCCCAAATGTGGTGTTCTTTGCGTTTTCACTGCCACACAGGTCAGAAGGAGATGTTTTAAGGGTTGCCAGTGAATTCGTCGAAAAAAATTGGTCGACCAGACAAATGGTCGAATGAAATTGGTCGAAAACCATTTCGTCGAATTTTTTTTTTTTCTATTTTAACCCTTTTTTTTTTTTTTGGGGGGGTCCCCCCCCCCAACCCCCTTTTTTTCTCTAAAACCCATTTTTTTAACAAAACGAAAACCCAAAAATAAATATATAAATAAAAATTTTTTTTCGACGAAATGGTTTTCGACCAAATTGCGTCGACCAAATTGCAGTCGACCAGTTTTTTTTCGACGAGTTGACTGGACACCGTTTTAAGTGTTCTGTTGGGCCACAACAAAATCTGCAATCTGAAGCAAGGATTCCTTCTTGTTTTCTTGCATGGAGTACTTCTTTTGTGTGGGTCGCATTCATCCTGAAGCGGAGGAATACATTTATCTGCTTTGGGCAGGGACATTTTAGGAGATACTAGTTATTCTGTTTAGCCATCTGCCATGCATCTTCGCCAGGCTCCACAGTTTTGATGATTCTATTTGTTTTTCAGTCCGATTCCAGTCACGCACCACAGTTTAAGTTTTGTTTGGGTTTGTTTTCTGTTGATCTTCACTAGAATCAATGTCCTGTAAAATCTGTTTACAGTTTGTGAACCACGCCAGTAGTACTGCATCTTGGTTTAGGTTGTGTTTCTTTTTCAGAATCTCGAATTGCAACAGGCTGTCTTCTAAAATAGATTTCTTGAACAGATTAGGAGAGTTCCACATAACTCAGCCATAAATACACGTTAGACCCAACTACCATCTGATTGCAGCTGTTGGCAGTGAATTTGGAAGACCCAAAATCTTTTTCTAGAAGCTACCCTCTAGTAACTCCCACGTTTTCCAAGATGTTGAGAGGGCTGCTTCTGCAACAAATGTCAGCACTGGAATCACTTTCGTTTGATAGAATTCAATAACAGGAAATAAGGAGAATTTACCATATTGTTTATGGAAGACTTGGGCCTGAGATCTCAAGCTTAAAGCTATCCTTTTCAACTCACAGATTCTTACTCAGTCATCTCGATCAGAATTGACAAGTATCCCTAGGTATTTTGTCACCTTTACTGTCTGCACAAAGTCATTGTGCAATCTCCAACAAAATTACTTCTTTTTGCCTTGTAAATTTAGCAATATCAAGATTTCATATTTTCCTATGTTGATTTCGAGGTCATTCATCTTCATATAGGTCTGTAAATAGTCAGCATAAATCATCCAACCCAATGATTCGCCTTTTAACTTTGGTGGACATGTCACAGAGTTGTTTAGTATATGTTTTAGGTCGGAGATGTAGAGGTTGAACAATTTGGAGGCCAAGGGACAACCTTGTTTTACTCCTTTCTGCGTCACGATTTCCTTTGATAAATGACCAGCGGCATCTAATTGTACTTGTATCCCAGCACCTGAATGTAATTCGATAATCGGAGCGAGAAGATGCTTGGGCAATTCCATGTTCTTAATTTGCCCCAAAGAAAAGACCTATTGACACTGTCAAATGCCCGTCTTGAATCAATGAAGGCCAGAAATAGCGGTCTTCCTGAAGACAGTGCTCGACTCTTCAGTGTGTTAAGTAGTAGGAGATTTAGGTTACACCCTACCCTTCGCACAAAACCGGTCTGTCTTTTGTCGTAACTGCCAGATGTTACTGACCAATTTTTTAGATGTTTCAGTAGAATTTTTGCAAATAATTTGCCCAAGACATCCATCGGGCGGTAGTTTGCAGGGTTAGTACCCTCTCCTTTTTTAAATATTGGCACCAGAATTGCGCGTTTCCATGATGGCGGTAGACAAGCTTGTGATAGTATGTGATTAAACAGGATGAGACAAAAGTCTGGGGCATCAGTGGAAGGGGGAAAAAGTGCCTTAATAACTACCAGATCCAGGTTAGAAAGGAGGTGCGCTGTGACCTCCTCAATGACATCACGTTTCAGATACTTCCCCAGCAAGTCCCAGGCATCCAGGTCCTCCGGGTCAACAGAAAGAGGATCCACATGTACTGCAGGAGAGTCCGGATCCACAGGAAAAGCCCCAGTCATAGGAGAAGGGGGAGTCGCTGGGGAGGAATATGCAGGATCCTGCGGTCCAAGGCCTCCTCCACGGTGCTCACAATTTAAGCCTTCAGCTCCTCCACTGGCATAACAGAGTACCGGGGAGGAGGAGGAGTGCAGGAGGAGGGAGAGGACCCCCCCCCCCCCAACGTGACTGAGAAACAGTGCAAGAGTGGGAGCGAGATCGGGAGCGAGTGCGGCTCCGCCAGCAACGAGGGCGGATGCCTGCAACATGCCACCTGGAGCGGGATCTGGACCTGCGCTATATCACTGCCACAAAAGTACAACAAAGTCCAACAACACTCACCCCTCAAGTTCCGAATGAAATGAGGTGCGACCGGAAACGGGGACCAGGAGGCAGGCAGTGAAGCGCTCTCCATGGGGCATCTGACGCTGGCAAGGGGTACGCCCTGAGGGTCAGGGCTGATGGCACTGCAGTATTCAATACCCACGAAACCCGTACCAGAAGACAGGCAACATCAGGCTAGGATGCAGGCTTAGCCTCCTCTTATACTGCCGTGCTGGACGGAGGGACTGGAGCCCATACAGATAAGTGGCAGGTGCCATCTGCCCTTTTTTATTTATGAAACCTGTCTGGGAGGTTGGATACCTCACTTGCAGCGACTGGAACGAGGAAGAGGGAGGGAGTAATGTCCGTTTGACTTTCTTAACACAGAACCATTACAAACATCTTGTCCAAAACAATAGTCCCTTAAATGAGCCATGATTTATAAATCACTCGTACAAGTGATTTATAAATCATGGCTCATTTAAGGGGCCATTGTTTTGGACAAGATGTTCGTAATGTTTCTGTGTTGTGATGTTATCTGCTCTGCAGGCTAAAGTGCACAGAGCAGACTAGATCTACAAGCCCCCAGGTTTGTCGAGGAACAAAGACGACTTGCTCTGTGTAGGCGGTAAGATAGCTCACCGGGTTGAACGATCGCTGCTGCGATCTGAGCGCGATCTGCAGGTTCGAATCCTGGGGGGGGAGGGGGTCGGTAAAGCCTTGTCAGGGCTGAGGCAGGCTGGGTCCGAGATCCGGAAAAGACATTGGATGCCAGATCTCGGACCCAGCAAGAGCCGGCCCATTGACAAGCGTGGACAACAGAGGTTCAGAAGAGTAATCCAGCCACGGCCAAGCAAAGAAGGCCATGAAACAGAGGCAAAGGCAGAAGGAAGAAGTAGTGGGAGCCATGTTGGAGAGGGATCTGAAGGTCAGGGTTGAGACAGCGGAAAGACTTGTAGGCCTAGGATCAAGAACTGACCCAAATGCCCAAAAAGGGCAAGTGGGAAAGAGAGGCGTGAGGCTAGTCATGAGCCAAAACCCACATTTGGTGGGTACCAACAAGACCACCAAGAACATTACAAGACCTGCAAACAAAGATAGTCTGACGCAGGCTAACTGGGAAACAAAACAGACCTGGTGGGATTGGCACGCCCACCATTGACACTAAAGAAAAGTTGCCTAGCAGTTCCAGACGACAAACTGCCAACCTGGAGGGTCCCACTGCACCTAAAAGAAAATAAGCCAGTAGGTGAAGTCCAAGGGGTCTGGTGCAACCCAGAGGTAGTGGATGCAGGGCCTGGAGTTGGTTTACGGGGGATCTGCAGACCACACTTACTGGGTCCCCCCACTAAGACAGGGGGCAGTCACATAAGCACTTACACCACCCCCCCTCCCTCAACTAATAACAGTAACCACGAGATGGAGAGGACCAATCCCCTTAAACAGCCTTCTTTCCTTTAAGGCTGATGCTATGAGAGCCGTTCCAGTTGCCCGGCAAGACCCAAACAAATAACCTCGGAAAGAAAGCCTTTCTCTTTAAGGCAATGGTATTGGAACCTTTTGTGCTGAGCCTTCGCTTGCGTATGCATATTGTTTCCAGTACACCCCACAAGCTAAACCAGCTTATATTTTCTATTAAAAGCCGTCACTCTTTTTAAAGAGCCTCGCCCCTCACCCCCTCCCACGCTTTCCTCCTCATGGACATCCTTCGGGCCCCCTAGGGTGGTGGGGGAGGGGGCAGCATCCCTCCAGTTTGAAGACCACTGCTTTAAGGGAACAGAGTTGCAACATTCCAAAATGAATCACAAGAGAAGAAATTCATTCTTTCCTTTGGCAATGATGCTACAGGAGACATTTCTTAGTAGGACTCCCCCTCAGGAAGCCCATGTAAGTGCCGCGGATACAAAGTCGCACTGAAACACTGAGAATTGACTCGTGCGACCTGTGCAAACTTATAAATCCTTGCAATGAGGGCACTGTCAATGTAACAGTCCCCCATGCTTACCAGAGGATTGTCAAATTCCAGGTTCACATGCCGATGGAACAGAGGGGCCAAGACTGACAGTAGCAGAAGGGTTTCAAGATGAGTAGGGGAGAGAAACCTCACCTCTGAATGGCCCTTCTAAAATGAAAGATTGCAGCAGCCCTTCTTTTAACCGTAGGCCACCCTCTTCCAAACCACAAGACCACCAACACAAGCAGCCCAGCCTTCAGTACACAGGTGTTCCCCGTATCTTCAAGGACCTCTCAAGGGAGGAGAGACCATGCTATAAAAAGCTGCCAGTTCAGTATGGCTGTTGGGGGTTTGGCAGAGGGGAGAGAGGAGAGAAATATTGCGTACCATTTAGAGAGAGAGAGAGAGAGAGAACGAGCGAGAGAGAGAGAACAAGAGAGAGAGAGAGAGAGAGAACGAGAGGGAGCAAGAGAGTGAGAGTAAAGGTTGGAGGAGAGGTACCATTAGTAGTAAAGCAGACAAGTAAGGGAAGGACATCTAGGCCCTAAGCTTCAGCATGAGTAGCAGAGAGAGAGAAAAGCTAAAGTGGGAGATACAGCTACTAACCGAGGAGGTGGGGGGGGAGGACAGGTACTCAGCCTGGAGAGAAAAAGCAGTGAGGTTTTTGCAGATCAGGTTGGTCCTGTGCAAATTCTATAGGCAGGACGAGCTGCAAGACGGTGCAATCTCACCAGAGCGTCAGTGAGATTAGAATAGGTGTGGCCAGCAAAGAGGTTTCCCGTAAACCAGGACCCTAGACCAGGAAGGCGGGAGTTAGACTAAGAGCACCTTGGCCAAACCCTGAAACCCTGAAAAGGCTCATCCAATGCTCAACCTCCAGAAGGTGACCCTCAAACTTGTCCAAGCCCGGAACTCCCTGGCCACGGAGTTCCGAACATCATACTCCACTGTTGAGGGTTCTGGAATCCCACAAACCCCCAATCCAAAAAAGGCAAAGGTTACTGATCGGACATTCAAGCAGGCGTGGACTGGCCTCTTCGCTGGAACTGTTGTATGAGACTTGTCTTTATGATGGGGCAAAGTACTCTACATTTCCCTCAGTGTTGCTAAAATAAACCAATTCTTTTGTTAAAACATATCCTTGATGCCAGCCACTTTGTGCCTCGCTCCCAAGTACCCCGTCGCTGTGACCCAAAAGACCAGAGTCCATGTAAGGCAGTTCAAGAGAAACTAGAGCCCATAAGCAGGCTTCTACAAGACCACTCCAAAAAAGGAGAAGCTATATGAGAGCTTACCCTTGGGGCTATGATGACAATAGGCTGAAAATAGAGAAGGGGTAGAAAGACTGTCGCTGACAGAGGAACGACTATGGTCCAGGAGTACAGCCTTTTCCTAGGAACTTGTCATACAGTCATGGGTCACAGGACCAAGACGCATTATTGGCAGTGACTGATTAACCAAGAGGCTCCACAAACGGAGGCTTGGGGAACTGTAAGATACTTTTTGTTCACCCAGCATCTCAGGCAAACGGACACAAGGAACTGAGGAAGGCCGTATTCTTTTACAAATCAATGTTTATCCTAACAAAGAGGTGATGTTGAACTTAAACGTTTTTTACATTTTTTACCCTTGTTAATAGAGAACGAGTCTATGCCTATAGAAGCCTTCCTTGCACTGGTGTAGCTCTGTTTCCCTCACATTTTTTCCAATACAAAGGATACAGTTTTGGTTTTTGATAGGTTTTCTTCCAAAATCCCCTGTTCAAAATAAAGCTAACGGTACAGTCAAACTAAGTTCATCTCTCTGCCTCTGTTTGAACTCACACTATGTGGCAATTCATAGAGTACATGTTCACCCCAGTGGGCATGTTGGCACTGACATGTTCATTTTACCCAACTCAATTATACTCATTTTATCGTCCTTAGAAAGATGAAGTGCTGAGTAGACCTCCTGGGATTCAAACCAGTTGATTAGAAAGGTTAAAAACAAATCCTGTAGTGGGTGCATTAGTCCACTGAGCCACAGATCCAGCAACAGGAGGACCTATTGGGAGCCATGCAAGGGTTATGGAGCGGGACATTGGGAGCTATTCAAGGCTGCAGAAGTGGCCTTTGGCGGCTAGTGGCATAACTGTTGGGAGCTATCAGAGGGTCGCTATGAAAGGAACTATTAGTAGCTATTTGAGGGCATTCAAGCACCTTTTGGGAATTATGCAAATGGTGATGGAAAACAGCTCTTAAGAGTTATATGCAGGTATGTAAGTGTCTGTTAGATGGTACATAATTGTCTGCTGGGGCCCGTTGGAAGTTTTAAGAGGGGTGCACTAGGATCCAGTGGGAGCTATAGGTGGTTATGTGAGGAGCACGGTGTGGGTACACACAGATCTTTTGGAAATGATTCTGGGATATGCAAGTGTGTGGTAACAATGGTAGGACATGCAAGCATATGCTAGGTGATATGTGAGGGGTCTGACGTAAGCTATAGATAGCAGATGTTCTGCAAAAGCATGTTAGAGGCTGGCTGGACAACCATGTGTAGGTATTGTGCGTGTCTGTGAGGGAACTAAGTGACGGTTGTAAGCATTTGAGAGCCTATGCAGTGCTATATAAATCTCTGTTATGGCCTAGGAGAACATTTGTGGAGAGGTATGCCAGAACATGTTGAGAACCTTGTTAGAAGCTTTTGGGGTTATGCAAGGGTTTGTTGGAAGTAACACAATCATTTATTGAGAGTTAAAGGTTTGCTAATGCCTATCGGAGGGTCTGTCAGAATTATGTGTGCACCTGGCACAACCATGATGGTAACATCTCATCAATGTCCAAACATTCCTTGTAGATTAACTCTTTCTGTGATGCCTGCTTGAATGTGAAGCTGGCGGTGCTAGGTAATATATGACCAGCTGGCCTTAGGTACTGGCTTAATAAATAAATAAATAAATAAATACATACATACATACATACATACATACATACATACATACATTTTAAAAAAGACGCGAGTGATCGAGCGATGTTCTACCCTGGATAAACATCTGATAAACATAGATTGAAATAAACGTAAGAATGTTCAAAGTAAGGTTAGTTAACATTATTTACTTCCATAGTCTTTTGGCTCCAAGGGAAAGCAAACTGGTCTCCTCAAGTAGTGCCATGGTAGCATACAACCGAACAGGTTTATGGTGGGAAATTAAAACTATCTAGTAACTTTGGTATACAGGAATTGATGAGCATATAACAACTGCCTTTGAAGAGCAAGCACAGACGAGGACTTCTCTTTTAAGACTTAAAGATAGAAATTGGCAAACCTGTATGAAATGAGGAAATAATTACTTTAAAAAACCTTCAATGTAGGAGAAAGTGGAATACCCCTTTAAAGAGAAGAAACCATACAATGCCTTCTATTTAGTCCAAGAGCTGTGGACTAGATCAGCTTATTCTGCGACTCATTATAACAACTTAATAGGAGAAATGTCTAGAATTGTTTCCCTAAAATAATCTTGTCTGAGAATTAGAACAGAGGAGACTTGCTCTAGGCAGCATACATTTGGACTTACATTCTGTATTAATTATAAATGTAAGGACATTCGTAGGCTTTAATTTCCACATGCAAACTTGACACTGGTGGAAACTACTGTGAACCTCAAATGCTGCTTAAAATATGTACCCGGGTGATGGCTAAAAGCTTGGAACAGTGAGGTTTCATCCCTATGAGGTACCTGGGACAAGGCAAAGAACCACCATCTAATTCTAAGGCTTCCTTGGAAGCAGAGACTTGGAGTGAATGCATAACTGTACACGTGAACTCAGGGAACCAAGCAATATAAATATGACAGAGCATTTTCAGTGCGGAGTGTAGGAGTACCAATTTAATTTACCACATAATTGATAACAGGGGTCTGGATATGAAGCTGAAGCGCACAGTGGTGGTGGTGGAGGGCATACAGATTTTTTATAATGGGAAGGGTTCTAATGCCTGAAGAGTTCAGAGATCGTGGAGAAAAAATAAAAAGTAACATAACTGACAAAGAAAACAGTCCTGAGAAAGGTAAAGCATGAAGCAACGGGCCATATAGGGCCGGTCTTGGAAGATTGTAGAGGGAAATGGGTAACGTTGATGGGCTTTGAGATCCAAGTGAATAATGTGCCAGTGAAGTACAAGCAAAACAGGACTCACTCTGATGACTTATGTTACTGAAAAACGCGAGGCCTCTGGCTCTGGTGGTCTCTGGCTGTACCCAAAGATCGGCGATAACCATGCATATTGTGCAAGGGCGTTTCAAAAGCCAGAGCATCCAAAGACTGCCTCAGAAATTCGTATTATTGGGTAATAGGGTCTCTGAAGAACAAGAGCTTGTTAAAACTTGGATGGAAATATGCCTAAAACTATTTACTCTCTGCTTTCCCTCTTTGGATGAGTCATGCAGAAACATTCTCCTATAACCTTCACTCCAAAGAGGAAAGCGCCCTATTCTGGGAGGATGTGGTTCAGGAGCAAGTCAAGAGTGACCCTTCAACACCCCCCCCCCCATTACTCTTACAAGACTGGCAGATCATGGGGCCATTCCTTTACGATGACTACTTTCCTTTCTTAGAACAGGAACATACACACGCATGGCTCGGAGAAAGCAGCCAGGAGGCTTTCTGTGACAAAGGGGAACGTGTTCTGTCACACTAGCAACCGAAAGAGGCTTTACACTGTAAACACACGGTGAAAAAAAGATAAGGCCAGGGTCGTATAGTGACACAGGAATGAGGGACCACAGGCAGAGGTAAATAAAGATTGGAACTAGGAAGGTTATGCACACGGTTCCGGAACAGAGTGCAAGGCAAGAGCAGTGGTGCAAACAATATATAAGAGGATACATTAAGTGTTACTCACCTGAGTGACAAACGTACTCCTAGTCTACAGCCCACTTTCCTCCATCCTATATGGGCGTCCCTTGCTAGGGATGGGAACGGACCGTTTTTTCATCAGAAAAATAACACTTTCCCTTTAAGTGTATAAGCGCGCTGTGGCGTGGCCCTGGGTGCATGCGCTCCTGTAACCCCGCCCACTGGCGCCACACCTCTGTCCCCTTTGACGTGTCGGCTGTAACTGTTAATGGTCTTTTTTAGGGTGAAGGATGGTGGACGTAAAGAGGAAAGGGGATTATGGACTAGGAGTACGTTAGTCACTCCGGTGAGTAACACAATTACTTCTACGTCCCGTCCCCTTTCCTGCATCCTGTATGGGCAACTGCAACTCATGGAAAATGCCCTGGGAGGAGAGCTCGATAATTTATGCAAACAGATTATGAAGGACAGGCTGGCCAAATGCTGCGTTAGCCCTGGCACTGGTGTCCAGACAGTAGTGCTTGCAGATGGCCGATGGAGTGGCCCATGTGGCAGCTCTGTTAATTACTTGCCACGGTACGGGACGTTGGAAGGCAGCCGCCGCTGCCTTGTCAATTGTAGCGTGAGCGTGCATGCGCCCCTTGGTGACTTTGCGCTGAGCCTTGTATGCCTCTGATGGCAGCAGTCATCCATCTGACTATTGATGCCTTGGACGCTTGTTGTCCAGACCTTGAGCCTCAAAATGTGACAAATAAGGCGGTCTTGCGAAAAGCGTTGTCCCTGTTGAGGTAGAATTTCAAAGTCCATCTGACATCTAAACAGTGGAGTGCTTTTTTGGCATCTTCCTTGGGATTTGGAAAGAAAGTGGGGAGCACAATCTCTTCGTTAATGTGGAAAGAGGAGACCACTATTGGTAGCAATTTGAAGTGCGTGCAGAGCTCAACCATGTCCCGATGAAAGGTAGTCTATGGCTCGGGAGCCACCAGAGCCTGAATCTCGTTAACTCTGCGAGCTGAAGACAGACCCACTAGTAGCACTGTTTTCAGCGTGACCAAATTGATGTCTACTGTAGCCCTGGGCATGAATGGTTTGTATGCAAGGGCGCCAAGAACAAAAGATCCCAGACTGGGTGCAGGCGTCTGACAGGCGGGTAAAGCTTGGTCAACCCCGCTAGGTGCCTCTTCACCACTGGATTGGCAGAGGTAAAAGTGAACCTGTCCGAGTGCCTGTATGCGCGCCAATGGCCACTAGGTATATTCTGCAGGTGTCGACCTGGATCCCTGTTCTGGCCAAGTACACAGAAAAAGACAACACCTGGTCGAGAGTGCAGGATAGCGGGTACACTAAGTTTTCCTTGGACCAGAAGCAGAACCTGGTCCATTTGCTCTTGTACTACTTTCGAGCATCCTGACTCCTGGCTCCCTGGATGATTTCTAGGTTGCCTTGGGACAAGTGGATATGTTGCAGGGTCACCTGCTCGGGTACCAGACTGCTAGGGCTAGCCTCTCCAGGCAAGGTTGAATCACTGCCCCTCCTATAATCCCCCCCCTGCTGCACCAGGTGCAGGCCCTCCCAGAGGGACTTCTGGTAGGGCTGACAGCTGCCGTAGGTTTGAGAACCAAGGCCTAGCCAGCCATCTTGTAGATGAGCGGGGTAGGAGGAAACACGTACGCCCACATCCCATGGGATCTGGAGCGCGTCCCAGAGGGAGCCGTGCCCCATTCCCCCCAAGAGGCGAACTGCTGACAAGAGTGGTTGCTCTCCGTCTCAAACAGGTCTGTGATCGTTTGACCCATCTGATGAAAATCTCTTGAACGACTCTCGTGTTCAGCTGCCATTCGTAATTGTCGGAGCCCATCCGACTGAGTCTGTCCGCCTCAAGGTTTAGTTGTCCCGGCAGATGGACCGCTGAGATACAGATGTCCTGCTTGATTGCCCACTCCCAGATGCTGAGGGCCAGTCTGCTTAGGGGGGCGGGGGGATCTGGTGCCCCAAGCTCGTTTATGTAATACATGCAGGTAGGGTTGTCCATCCAAATGCAAGCCGCACTGCACCCGATTAAGGGTAGGAATGCCTTGAGTGCGAGCCAAATGGCCATTTCCAGTCAATTGATGTGGCTTTGCTGATCGGTCCTTGACCAGAGACCATGTACTCAGTGAGCCCCCAGGGTAGCACCCCACCCCTGGAGTGAGGAGTCCATACTCATAGTATGATCTGTCGGAGGAGGCCTGAATGATCTGCCCACCATGAGGTTGTCATCATGCCTCCACCGCTGTAGGGACGCAGGTATAGTAACCAAGGCACCCTGATGACCTGACTCCTGTTCCCAGGATGCCAAAAAATGAAGCTGCAGCCTCCTCATTTACAGCCTGATGTAAGGGATAGCCAGGAGGCAGGTGCTGGTACCACCAGGTCGTAGTTGCTGTTCTGCTGAGGAAGTGAGCAACTGAAGCTTTGATCGCTGCCACCTTCTCCCCCGTGGTGGAACATCTTCTGTTTCTCAGTGTCCCACAGCAGCCCCAGAAACACCAGAGTTTGTGTAGGCCAAAACTACAACTTCCTGAAATTGATTGAGAACCCTAGTTTGTAGAGTGCAGTCATGAGTCTGGTTGTTGAGCACCTGACCTGCTCCGGGGACTCCTCTCTGACCAACCAGTCGTCGAGGTATGGATATACATGGAGGCCCTCCTCTCTGAGCAGGGCCGGAACCGTGTTCATCAGTCTTGTGACTACCCTTGGCGCTGAGTTCAAGCCAAAAGGCAGCACCTTGTATTGAAAGTGCAACCCTATTACCTGGAACCGGAGGAAGGATGGCTGGTGCTGCACTATGGGGATATGCAAATATGTGTCTTTCAGATCCAGGGAGCACATCCAGTCCCCCCCACACAGCGTGTCTGCTGTCAGCACTGGTGTCACCATTTTGAACTTCTGCAGAGGAAGGTATAGAGGAAGGAAAGATCTAGGACCTCTCGCTGGCACGCCTGGTTCTTCTTTTGAATGGCAATGCAGGAGTAAAAGCCCTGCCCCTACTAAGGGAGAGGACCTTCCTCCACCGCCTCGCTCTCCACCAGGGAACGAATCCCCGCCAAGAGGAGTCCCGATCTGTGGGAGGGTGAGGGGAAATAGCGGGGGGGAGGTGTGGCAGGGGAAGTCGGAAGCCCAAGGAGACCAACAAAATCACAAAGAGTGCGCAAACACTGAGCACCAAGTTTGACTGTGCAGGGCTAGCCTGCCCCCGACTGGGGTCCTGGGAACCTGAGAAGAGCCATCATTGTTTTTTTCGGCCTGAGGCAGATGACAGAGGGGGACTGAAAAAAACCCTTGTGTGAAGACTTCTGATGTTGTCGTCTGTGCTGGCTGGGGGACCTGTCCGGATGTCTGGGCCGGCAGTTCTGGAAGCCCCAGAAACCTCCAAAAGATCAGCCTCTGTCTGATAAAGAATGGCCTTGTGAGAAGGATTTAGCCGCTGGCTTGATGAGAATGGCCAGAGACTTGGCTGTCTGTGAGCTGCTCTTCTTTTTATCGAGTTCCTTGTCAATGGAGGAGTGGAACAAGTCACCGCCCTCAAACGACAGGTCTAGGATCCTGTCCTGGATATCAGAATTTAATCTGGTTGCCTTGAGTCATGGCGTCTTTCTCATGTACGTTGTCACACAGATAGCCCTGTATCTATGTACGCCACTGTGCACTGCATGATGTCCTGTGCTACAAATTTCACTTCTGCGAGTCCCAGCTTGAAAGAGACTTGCTTATCGACTGGGATATCCGGCAAGAAGTCTGCTATCTCTCTCCACAACCGTTGGTTAGCTGCTGCCAGGATTGCGTCACCATTGGCTTGCCCGAGTTGAAGTCCCTCCTTTGAGTAGACCTTCCCGTAGGCCTCTAGCATTTCCCCTTCTTTGCCCAGCAAGGCTGAAGTCGCAGTGCTCGTGGTGGTCTGTGGCATGGCATTTATAGATGCTGCAATGACTGAAGTGGCTGTGGGTGCACTCGCAAGACCAGAGTGTCTCCCTCCACCTACCTGAAATTCGCGTTCAACCTTTTGTTTGTTAGCTGAGTGAACTAGGGTTTCAGCCATCCCTTTTTAGCAAGTGCCTCCACATCCTTCTGTAAAGCTATGCCCGATCTGGATTCAGCTTTGATGGCGAGAACTTCGGGTAGCATCCCTGACTCTAGCAGCTGCCTCTGTGGTTGAGAAATGCCTGGGTAGTCTGCGAACACGGCAATCCTGTCCTGGAATGCCCTAACAGAGAAAAGTGTGTCCTGCTCTTCCTTGTCAGTGTTTTGTTGGTCACCTGTGTTAGAAGGGTCCCCTGGCTCTGCAGGTGTTAGTTCTGCCGCTGAAGAAGGACCCGGCGCTGGCAGTGTAGGCACTGCTACCAGAACTACTAGTGACATGGGCAACGGAGGTGGTGGAAGTAAAGGCTGCGTAGGCACCGGCTGAGGAGCCGGTGTGGGAGGCAGCATCTCCTGGATTATGCCCTTGAGGATGTTCCCCATCTGTAGGGACCCCCTGAGGGTCAAGAATTTGTCGAAAGAGCGATCATCGCAAGCAAGCTGGGTGCGATCCTGCATTGGCGCCGGCAGAGGTGGAGTAAAGACCTGCCGTCTGCTCCCTCCTTGTGAGTACATTCCATTATGGTACCTTGGCTGACCCAAGAATGTTGGGTAGGACGTGGACCATGTCACCGGAGTGATAGAACCCCAACCTTTGCGCTTCACCATGTTGGCATTCTTCTGTCCTGGGCGTCATCTTGTCTGTCCACGCTGCCATTTTGTCCATGCCTTCCGAACGTGCAGTGGACGACGTGGGCCTGGGCTCGGCCTGCATGGCTGGATGCATCAGTGTTGCCCCCGCCCCCCCCCCCGCACCTCAGGCATGAGCCTGGTAGGCAATTGACCCTCAGCCATGAGTGCTGACTGCGCTGTGTGTAGGCGCTACCTTCAGGAGCCTGATAACAGAGCTAAGTCCCTCAGGACGTGTCCCGGTATCAGAGCCCATAAGCCCATAGGCCGTTAAGCTGGTGTCCTTGATGCCGGTGCAAGGGTCTGACTGACTCCTCCCATCGAAAGGCTAAGAGTCGCCTCTGTGGGGTGCTTTTAGAAAAGAGCATGCTTACCTTTTTGGTCTTCCTGCATACGTACTCCTTAATGCTCTCAGGTGGTGCCCTGGAGAACAACTCTCATCACTGCGCTAGCCGGTTTCTTAGGGATCGGGTGTGAGGGCGTTGCACGCCGAGCAGCCTCCTCATCCATGGTATTCCCCAAGGCACCAGAGGCAAAGCATGTGCGGATCTGATTTGGGGAAAGAACCGTCACACAACGGGAACCTGCTGAAGCCAGCCACGGTCGACATGCACCGGGGATAGACTAGGGCACCGGCGGACAGTGTTCCCAACCTGAAAATTGGAAAAAAACAAAGATTAGGGTAAAACACATGAAATTACGAGGCTTGAGGCCTCACCCAGGAATCCTGGTGAAAGCGATCCGTTCTCGGTGACACGGAACCGAAGACTGGGGTGTGGCGCCGGGGTTAGTGGAGCGCATGCTCCCGGGGCTGCACCCCCACGCATGTATTAATTTAAATGGAAAAACGTATTTTTCTGGTGAAATAAAGTTTCTGTTCCCGTCCCTAGCGAGGGATGCCCATACAGCAGGATGGAGGAAAGGGGACGGGACATAGGAGTATGACAGTGACCAGAATTCGGCAGGCATAAGTAGGAGTGCAGCCTGTGCTGTGGCGGGTATAAATGAGCCTGCAAGACACTGGCATGGGTGGCGTGAGATGACCAACAGGGTTACCACTCATGGGAATGCAAGAGGCAGTCAGTGACAGAGTTGCACACGGAATGAAAGACCATTGCCTTGTATAAGAATGCACCATGCGAGAGGAGCTATGTTCCCAGATCTAGAGGACACTGGAAGGAGTTGGAGGCTGCTGGGCTACAGTAGAATGTAGTTTACCCTCTGAAGAGTTGCATCATGCTAAGCAAGAGAAGGGACACAGCCTGCCATTCTCGAGGCCAGAGGGAGCTGGGCAAGAGAAGGGGTGGACACAAGATGAGACAACATTCGCACATGCCCAAGCGTGCAGTGCAATAACCCCTGCAGCCGTACATTTGCCTTTACCGCCAATTATTCTTTGCGCATGTACCCCAATGCATTACTCCTTATCCCCACAAATTGGCATGACACAGAATTTCAAATGGCAATCTTGGCCGCAGTTTTATTTCCATGACAACAGAATTATTTGTACACATTTGTGAACTTCATTCTGTCCGTGTGGCGCTTGCTTGCCGGATTTCCTTTGCTTCCCCCTATACTTGGTATAGTAGGCCCCCAACTACCCCGACCCATTGTACCTGTTCCAATCCTGCCCGTGCAGGTGTCCGTGGGTGGGGAGAGCGCCGTTTGTTTTTGGGGGAAGCTGAGCCTTATTTGTCCCTACCAGACGCCCCCGCCGTTTAGGCCCCCAAGAGGCGCTGGTCCGGAAGAGCGAAGACCCATTCCGTTTCCTTCTGGCTCGTCCGGAGTCTATCATTTGTGCTTGGTTGCCCAAACACCGCCAACTTGTCACATCCTGGCCTGGGTGCCCTGCGACAGCAACACCCCAGGTCTCCTGCTTTTTTGCTTGTATTTCGTGGGTGGGTGGGTGGAAAACGAAATTTCCTCCATCTGCGAGGCGGCGACCGGGTCCCAGTGCAGGAGCGAGATGCCTGGCACCCCGGTCCCGCCTGCTTAAATCCTGATGCCCCCGCCCATTTTCTTTTGTTCTGCCCTTCGCGGGCTTTTGGGCCATTAAGCCTTTGGCGCCTTTCCGCCCCTCGCCTTTTGACCCCCAGGGGATGGTTCCAGGTTTTGGCGGCATGACACCACAGGGGTTAACCTGCTGCCTCCTCCATTTTTTAGCTGATTTTTCCGTCGTCAGCTCCATAACCCCTGCAGCCGTACATTTGCCTTTACCGCCAATTATTCTTTGCGCATGTACCCCAATGCATTACTCCTTATCCCCACAAATTGGCATGACACAGAATTTCAAATGGCAATCTTGGCCGCAGTTTTATTTCCATGACAACAGAATTATTTGTACACATTTGTGAACTTCATTCTGTCCGTGTGGCGCTTGCTTGCCGGATTTCCTTTGCTTCCCCCTATACTTGGTATAGTAGGCCCCCAACTCCCCCGACCCATTGTACCTGTTCCAATCCTGCCCGTGCAGGTGTCCGTGGGTGGGGAGAGCGCCGTTTGTTTTTGGGGGAAGCTGAGCCTTATTTGTCCCTACCAGACGCCCCCGCCGTTTAGGCCCCCAAGAGGCGCTGGTCCGGAAGAGCGAAGACCCATTCCGTTTCCTTCTGGCTCGTCCGGAGTCTATCATTTGTGCTTGGTTGCCCAAACACCGCCACGCCACTGAGTGGGTTCTCGCCCACTGTGGCTCCCCTTCTTCCTGTCTCCTTCTCCCCTTCCAGTACTTGGTAAGAGTTCCGTTTCGTTCGTGGACAAGTTTCCACCGTCCGATAGGAAGTACTCGGGTGTTTTCCCATCGCTCAGGCCCTGCCTATTCTGCTGGAAACCCCTGCCCTTGTCATTTTGCACCCGGCCCCGTTCAGCTTCCTTCTTCCCTTCTTAACTGTTGCCTGGCTCTCTGCCCCCTTCCCTTGTGCCGGGGGAATCCCTTCCGACCCTTTAATTTCAGTTTCGCCCAACTGTGCTGCTATTCCTGCAATGAGCTCGTACTGTCCCCCAGCCGGACACCCCTCCCCAGGCTGGTCAGGTCGTTCCCTCCCGAGAGTACTACCAACCCTCTAGCTTCTGCCGCTTACTCAGCAATTTCCATAGCTGCCCCTCTAGCTGAGCCAACTTTATCCCAGGCACCCCGTGCCACTCCCTCCTGACTCGCCGGCCGTCAGCGCCTCCTGCTGCTGAGTCCAGCTCGCCTTAGCCTTTGAGATGCCTGCGCGCCCCACTACCTCCATGGTACGTTCCCCCTTTCCTTGTGCTGCTGTGAAATGACAAAAGGAGGGAACGGCATGGTTAACTTATCTTTTGCGTGCCTGATATATCGTTTGCAACAACCTGAAGACCATCTCCCCAATTTTGCTGTCTTCCGGCCATGCCTTCACAGGGACCCTTCTGCCCCTACCACCTTTCCATCTTGCTCCACCTTAACCAGGGTGGGCCAGCTCTGGGACACCTCTGCCCCTGCCACCTTTCCAACCTGCTCCGCCTTAACCAGGGCGGGCCTGCTCCTGCTCCACCTCACCAAGGTGGGCCAGCTCTGGGACACCTCTGCCCCCGCCATCTTTCCAACTCGCTCCGCCTTGACCAGGGCGTGCCTGCTCCGGGACATTGCTGTCCTTGCCACCTTTCCACCTTGCTCCACCTTAACCAGGGTGGGCCAGCTCTGGGACACCTCTGCCCCTGCCACCTTTCCAACCTGCTCCGCCTTAACCAGGGCGGGCCTGCTCCTGCTCCACCTTACCAAGGTGGGCCAGCTCTGGGACACCTCTGCCCCGCCACCTTTCCAACTCGCTCCGCCTTAACCAGGGCGTGCCTGCTCCGGGACATTTCTGTCCTTGCCACCTTTCCCTCTTGCTCCACCTTAACCAGGGTGGGCCAGCTCTGGGACACCTCTGCCCCTGCCACCTTTCCAACCTGTTCCGCCTTAACCAGGGCGGGCCTGCACCTGCTCCACCTTACCCCGGGTGGGCCAACTCTGGGACACCTCTGCCCCTGCCACCTTTCCAACTTGCTCCGCCTTAACCAGGGCGAGCCTGCTCCGGGACACTTCCGCCCCTACCATCTTCCGTCTTGCTCCACCTTAACCATGGTGTGCCTGTTCCGGGACACTGGAGCCCCTGCCGCCCGTCTCCTTACCATCCCGCTCTGCTTTAACCAGGCAGGGCCTGCTCTGGGACACTTCTGCCCTTCTCTCCCGGACCCGGACTGTAAACGGGACAGAGAATCAGCGGCCGTGTTTTTTCACCCCTGGAATGTGCCGTGCCCTGACCTTGATGTTTAACTCTAACAAACTTCTGGTGAGTTCTCTGGGGAGCCTCAGCACCCTTGGGTTACTGGATGACCCTGTGTTAATGATCTGTACCACCGCCAAATTGTCCGACCATGGAGTGACCTTAGCATTTTGCAGCTGCCCGCCCCAAAACTTAAATGCAACCCCTATGGGGAACCGCTCTAGTCGCGTGATATCCTTCGTGACCCCTTGCTTATGCCATTCCTTCGGCCACGCCATGCCGCACCATCTGCCCCCCAGGATAGCCCCAAAACCCAAGGACCCGGGTGAATCTGTGAACAATTTGAGCCTCTGACTGTTTGCCCAGTCTGCCCTCCAGATTGCTACCCCGCTGAAACTTGTCATGAAGCTATCCTACCTCCAGAGATCCTCCTTTACCTCTGAACCTAATCGGACGTGCTGTGCGGCATGCATAGCATGATGCAGGTCCACTTTATACTGAGTAATAGTGTGCAAGCCGTATGTAGCAGCACTTGTGAAAAATGCCCCGAGCCAACTAGGGAATGTGAACCCCTCTTAGTTCTTTGCTGTGGGAATTTGCCACGTGACAATACCTGCATATGGTGTGCGGTCGAAACGTTGGCATACGGCTAATCAACATAGGGCAGTCGATGCAAAAAAAACTGTTGGCTTCTGCTTCCGCTGGTGTATCCGCCATGAGGCATGCATGTACCACCGGTCCAACACCCGAGCCATACCCCACCAACATCCCCTAATATCAAAACAAAACGCTGTCATTGTTTGTACTCTGCCAACGAGGCTTCCTTTGCTAACTGTATTCTGGCTCCACCCCAAGACAATGAATGCACACCCGATACCCTCCTAACAAGAGCAGCGCCTCTCTCCTAGTCCGTTGAAAGGGCTGCCCAAGCCGTACCCGATCAGGTTATGTTAATCGGCGGGCCTCTTCTTCTTAAGTCTGAACCATCGTGAACACATTTAACAATAGCGACCTTGGAGCTGTAAGGAGTCCTTGACGCTGAGCCGCCTCTCCGCTAAACATTATTACCAGAGCCCTTTCATGAATTAAACGTGTTTCCGACCTTTTAAGGACCACTTTCGTCACTGGGCACACTTCAAACAAAAGATCCCATTGCCCGCACCATCTCGTATGTCTGTGCTGCCCCTTACATTTGAAAACAAAATTGTCCTCCTGTAACCAGCCTGATCCACCTGTAACCAATCAACGGCGCCTGTCCCCAAACGCAGAACGGAGAAACTTTTGTTTCCTCAGGGGGCCCTTTTCCCCTGTGCCGCTGCCTGTGGGAGACTGCTGTCCATTGTTTCCACCTGTCTTCGGCTGAGCAGGTGCTCCTGGGCGGGGAGATTTGACTTATCCTGCTAACCTTTATGCATGAAGGCGTTACCAATGCCCCTGGTGTGCATACCTTACTCTGTGACCCGTCGTGCAAGGGTGTGTTATAGACAACCCTAATGCGCCTACAATATTACGTGAACCCTCGCGCATGGGTGAGTTATAACCATAATGTTCATAACATATCTTGTGCACACTCGTGCATGAAAGCGTTATAAAACCAGACTGTACATACATCATCCTGTGAACATTCGTGCATGGGCGCGTTATAAACGGCCATGATATGCCTTCCTTATACTATGAACCCTCGTGCATGGGTACGTGATACATGACCATCGTGTGCATATATCGCGTGTGAACATTTGTGCCTGGGCGCGTTACAATGACCATAAAATGCCTGCCTGATCCTGTGAACACCCGAACATGGGGGCGTTATCGATGACCATGTTGCATGCCTTAAACTGTGAACACTCCTGCATGGGCGCGTTATAAATTACCCTAATGTGCACACATTCTCCTTGGGCACTTGCGTATGGGTATATTTCCTAGAAGGTAATCGCACAGGGTTGGTAGGCATTGTTTGCCACTGCTCTGTAGCTGCAGCCTGGGCAATACATAGACACGTCTGTAGGGTTGGCAAGTATGGATGTAGGATGGCCAACTACCAGACAGTAAGAAATATCCAATGCCACATCTGCTAAATTAATACTGCACCTTTTGCTGTTTTGCGACGCTTTTTCACCTGTTACTGTTACGACCTAAACGCTGATTGAATCTCACTTCCCTCTAGACCGTGTTGTCGACGGAATAATGGCGAGATTTTCGCTTTTCTTTGCTGATCTCTATGACTTTGTGCTCCGAGTCTCCACTCAGTAGCTCCACCCTTGAGGAGCTGGGCTCGAACACAGGAATACAGCTACTCAAATAAGTAGTTAGAGCCAAACCACAGCAGCATGTTCCGCTTTCCCCCCACGGATTGCCGTAGTACTGGAAAGCTTCAGTTTGGGGCAGATGGCAAGACAAGAAAAACAGCTCACGCCAGCGCTACAACGCTGTACATTGCCCCGTTTAGGTGGGTGCCTGCGCACACCTTCAGCGCACACAACCTTTGTGAGGTACATCCTCATCCTCCCAGCAAAATTCCATTCAACCATAGCCTGTAACCGTGCCCCATCCTACCTTGAATGAGCCTATGCCCTTAAATGCGGCACATGCGTGCCGCTCCCCGTTCCCGTATACCTGTTTAATGCTCCCGCACAGCTTGTGCGCCCGCCATGCCTAACCAGTGCGTATTAAAAGACAGCCTCTTCGTGACGCAGGTTGACCCTTTCCCGGGTACCCACTACAAGTCAGCAAAATTACTAAACGGACTGAAAATGTGATTGCACCTTTATTCAGACCGCGCTACATTCGGAAAGTAAAGTGCTCGAGTATTCATGATCTGTTTCAGCACCTACAAATGGAGTTTCCTCGAGTCCCCCGCGGATTTATGCTTCAAGCAGTTATCGATATAGTAATGCTTACTCGGGAATGCTGACTTTCAACTGGGTTCGAAAGGTATTGGCACGGTTTTCAGTCATTCTCTGTAACCGGTGTAGGCCTATTGTGACCAACGTGGCCGTACCCTGCTGCCGTCAACCCGCCCCTTGGGTAACCGCCACTCAAGCCTGGTTAACTCATACTGAAAACAAGCTTCCTTAGCCCACTGCCACTGCTGAAAATGCCCTCTACTTTAAAACAGCAGGGAAAGCGCACTCTTTACTCGCGCTTGCTCTAGCCCTTGGAATACCTTGCTCCCAGCCCCCAAGCCGAGCCCCGCATTCCTCTCTCTCTCTCCTAACACTGCTCCTTACCCGCCGCCCGTTCCTGGCTGCTGCTACCCGCCCGTAACTGGAAACCTCTTCACTCTGATTCGGGAACTCTGCCTGGCATCCTGGTCCGCCACCAAACTGGACACTTCCATCCTCTGGATCAGGAACTGCACGGCATCAAAACGAAATCCTTCTTCACGGCACGGCGTGTCTGCAGGGTCCTGTTGCAGAAACGAGGCGGCGACCGGGTCCCAGTGCAGGAGCGAGATGCCTGGCACCCCGGTCCCGCCTGCTTAAATCCTGATGCCCCCGCCCATTTTCTTTTGTTCTGCCCTTCGCGGGCTTTTGGGCCATTAAGCCTTTGGCGCCTTTCCGCCCCTCGCCTTTTGACCCCCAGGGGATGGTTCCAGGTTTTGGCGGCATGACACCACAGGGGTTAACCTGCTGCCTCCTCCATTTTTTAGCTGATTTTTCCGTCGTCAGCTCCAGAGTTGGGGTGCATGTGTCCCGAGAGGGCGAACACTAGACCCATGGGAAACTGCCTATGACTGGCGAGTGCTGGATGGGAGAGAGGACCCTGCTACGGTTGAAGACTACCATGCAAGAGGAGATGCAGCCTTTCTAATGAGGAATACACGGAGAAAAGAGGACTCTGCGCAGGCCAGAGTGCCTGGTGAGTGGAACATGGACCGAGAGTTTCATGCCATCTGCCCATCTCTATCAAGTGCCCGGTGAGAGGAAGGGTGCAGTCTTCTTCCTAAGGAGCTTCCAAATGGCACGACGCTTAAAATCAAGGTACTCCTATTCTGCACACGGCCAATTCTCCAAAGGTAACATCCTTTGGTGGCTGCTTTCCAGCAGAAGTCCAATTTCATTTATTATGCATTTTTTCGTTCATTGTTTTAAAGTTAGGAGCGACAAATGATGATGAACTGTATTCAATGAACAGCACAAAGTAAACCCCTTTTAACATTAAATGCCCGTGGGATTATTCTAGGGCTTAATTGAAGCTGTTGAACACGAGTTAACCATGTATGGTGTATTTTAGCTTGGTGCAAAACTTTTGTCTTAAACCTAATCTGAACTTGCACGATGTCACTTTTTTTTAACCAGCTTGTTAAAATATAGGTTTAAATAAACCAGTGGAGCCTGTTGATACTTATTTGATGTGGCGCCACCCAGCACCCCTTCTATTTGTGCCCCCCGATCCCCCACACCAGCTAATATTGGTTTTTAGAGTTGCCAAGGACTAGGGGTGAATGGGCGGGTTTACCTTAGTGTACACTTGTTTTCGATTGGCTCCTGGCAAACACATTGGTATGGCAACAATCAGTCGTTCCCTTTTCTAAACCTCAGTTGTGTCGCCCATCGGCAGTTCGCAGACTGCAGGAAAGGGCTTGCCTTGCCCGTTTACTGTCAGGCTTGCAAGAAGTCGACGAAAGCCTGGGGGGCAATACTGTGCGCCCGCTTTTCAAAAGTGCAAACCAATCACAATGAAGAAAATGGCAGAAGCAAAACTGCAAAAATAAAAACACTCATACATTTAAAAAAAAATACAGGCAACACACACACGGGCGCTTCGTCTAATCGCGGAAATGATGAAGGGTAACGATTCTCCTATTTAAACAGACTCTGGTGGGGAGAGCGCGCAGGCTGCCCTGCTGACCCCTGCGGGCGGCACTCCGAGCGCAGGCCAGTATCTCTGCCGTCACGTACTAAGGTCGCCAGCAGCGAATCAGGGAGAGCCCAGGCTGGGCAGATGGGCGGACAATGATCGCCCCATCCTATGTCACTGATGTGGACCCAACCAGTGCTATCACACCATCATGTGCCGCCAGCGCTGGGTGGTCCTTGGGCCGTCGCTACCGCATCGATTGGAGTGTACTTGGATATCGCAGATGCTATAAATGTTACATCTGCAGGCTCAATATATACCCTGAAAGAACAGCCTGTAACTGTGAAGGCCCTTCCAACAGACAGCCCCTGTAATCATAACAAACCTTCACAGCCACGGCAACTTTCCGACATACCTGCAAAAGAGACGGCAAGTGACCCAAACTAGGCCACTGTAACTCGCACCAACTCAGCCATGACAAATGACCTCCCAACCGAGACATGTCAATGGTCGACCAATACTGCCATGATAATCGCCACATAATACAGGCATTGTAATTGTCAGCCAGGCGCGCAACGCCATTCAGCTGGCCGGGCTTCAGCCCCTCTACCCCCCAAATTTGGGGTGTGGTTTGGGGCATATTGTTAAAGAGGGGAGAGAAGCCTTTCCTAAAACCGGCGGCTTTAAAGTGTTACTGTATTCGTGCAGAAACATTTATTTGCACAAACGCAGCAACACTTTAAACCTTCAGGAAAGGCGTCCATTAGTGCGCTGCCTAACAAAAATCAAATGCACACATCAGCCCCCTCCCCACGGATGTAAGCAAACATATAACAACGTTATGTGTTCTTTCAGGTCCAAGGGGAGGGGGCTGATGTGCACACTTGCTTTTTGTTAGGCAAAGAGGCGAGAGAAACCTTTTCTGAACCTAGCAGCGTAATGTTACATATTAGCTCCTTTTGCAAGTATACATGTGTGGAAGGAGTGTGTATGATATGGCATTTATAACGCGCCTATACACAAGTGTTTCATGGCGCGACGAGGCAAGGGAGGGGAGGGGAACAGAGGGAAGACAGAGACAACAATCTTACTAGGCCAGGTGACATTGAGATCACGCAAGTGCACGAGCGGTGGGGGTAAGTGGGAGCGGAAGAGCAGTACATAGGATAAACAGTCAATAAATAGAAACACACAGGACAATAAATAAGAAGTGCCATCAGCTAGTGGCAGGTGCAAGGGTAAGTGCAGACATCAAGAGTCAAGTGCTGGTAGGGTGCTGTAGGGATACAGAAACAGCCCCAGAGTGCAAGGGTTGCCAGGAGGGCAGTGCAACTGGCGGGAAGGGGACCTGGGCCCGAGAATAGAGGGTAGCCAGGTGAACAGTGCAGTTTCGGTTTCATCCAGGAGTTCAGCAGGGGAGAGGAGGAGAGAAGCAGAAGCAAAGAGGAAGGTCTTGAGGTGCTTCCGGAACCAGAGATGGTTCTCCTCAAATTTCAGAGAGGCAGGGAGGCTGTTCCAGAGGGAGGCCCCAGCCGAAGAAAGATCTACCACCAACTCACTGCTTGGAGAAGTGACTGACCCAGAGGGAGTTATAGGCAGATGAGCAAAGAGCTCGAGAAGGAAGATATTTATGAAAAGAGAGTTTGAAGGTATTGAGGCCAGAGGCCCCAGAAGGTCTTGCGGACAATGCAGAAGGTTTTGAACTTAATCCTCGCAGCCACTGGGAGCCAGTGCAGCGATTTCAGTTCTGGAGAGATACGATCCCTGGGCTTCAGGCCAAGAAGAAATCTCGTAGTCCTGTTCTGAATGAGTTGCAGAGGGCAGAGAGTGGACACAGGCAGATTTAGAAAGAGGCTGTTGCAGTAGTTTAGCCTAGAGTCCCAGAGCTCTGGAGACAGGAGCTTCTGGGGGAAGGAGAGAAAAGGAAGAATACCTCTGAGGAGGTACAGATGGTGGTGTGACTTCTTAGAGTCGTCAGAGATGTGAGGGGAGAAGGATAGTGTGGAGTTGAAGATGACCCCAAGGTTTTTAGCCTCACAGGTGGGAGCAGGACGAGGGCCAAGAGAGGCCGGCCATAGAGAGACAGGAAAGGAGGGGGCGGGTTTGCCAATGAGGCGAATCTCAGTCTTACTGGCATTGAAGAATAGATCATTGGCAGCACACCACTACTGGATAGCAGACAGTCAGAGATGAGAGAAGGGGAGCCTGAAAACGAGCTGAGTGTCATCCGGATAGCACTGAAAGTTGGGGTAGAGAGCGGCAATGCGGTGGGCAAGAAAAGCCAGGTATTGGTTGAACAGCCAGGGAGAGAGGTTAGACCCCTGGGGAACTTAACAGGTAGAGGTAGAAATAGATGAGGAAGGACCCAAGTTGGACCTGGGAAAGTCGATCAGAGAGGAAAGAAGTCAGCCAAGCCATGGCCTGATCAGTGATGCCCAGGTTATCATGCAGATGGTTCAGCAGGGTGGAATGGTTGACCGTGTCAAAGGCAGAAGAGAGATCAGGTAAGAGGAGGACACGGGGTGTTGGAATCAAGGTTGGAGAGCAGGTCTTCACGGATGTTCAGGAGAGCAGTTTCCGTGCTTCTGGCAGCTCTGAAGCCAGACTGATCGTCATGGAGACAACCAACAGATGCAGTGTGAAGATTAAGCTGGGAGATGGCCAGTTTTTCCAGGAGTTCACAGAGGAAAGGAGTAATGGAGATTGGGCGATAGTTAGCCAGGTAGGTCGGGTCGGCAGAAGGTTCCTTAAGAAGAGGGAGCACAAGGGTGTGCTTCAGGGGGGGAAGGGAAGACTCCAGTGTCGAAGGCGTGATTGCAGAAGTCAGCCAGAGCAGGAGCCAGGGTATCAATGTGGTCCTGATGGTTTTGGAGGAACAGAGGTGAACCTGTTTTGGACAAGACTTTCATAGATCGGACTTCTCTAGAAATCTTGTCTGGAGAGAACAGAGGAAAGGCAGAAAAGGGGGGAGGGGAGAAAGAGAGGTAGCCCAAGAAAGGCCAGATGAAGAGCAGGGAATAGAGTGAGGAGGGGGAGAGGAAGAGCGAGTGGACAGGATGTCCTTAGTTTCAGAGATGAAATGAGAAGCCAGAGCCGTGCAGAGCGCCTGGGAGGGGACAGGAGATGTAGAGACTGCAGCAGGATTGGCCAGTTCCTTGCAGATTTTAAAGAGTTTGGCCAAGTTGTTAGATGCCGCAGATATGCAGGCTTGGATGTGAGCTCTCTTCTTGGTGCCGACAGAGAGCCGGTTTGTTTGCTTGTTTGTTTATTATTTATAATGCGCCGAAATACCCTAGGGTAACAAGGCGCAGCAGATACAAGAATTTGCGAAACTTGGTTACAGACAATAAAATATGTACAAGTATGAACACAGTAATAATAACAGAAAAACAGGAACTATATACATATGTACAATTAACAGTTGTGTATCCAGTGTGACCAAGTGATAAGTGGGAGGCACGGGAGTCTCAATGTGTTTAGACAATGGCTGTCTTCAACCAAGCCATCAGCTTAGAGCGGAAGTTTTGGTAGGGTAGGTCCATTCTGAGAGTGGGTGGTAGGGAGTTCCAGAGTTTGGCCGCTTTTACAGAGAAGCTATTACCACCTATAGTTGATTGTTTGTAAGAAGGGACAGGGAGGCAGCCTCTGTATGCTGTCCTTGTCGGTCTCAAGGATGTTAGTCTGTGAAATCTGTTGATCAGATAAGTGGGGGCCGCATTGTTAAGGGATTTATGGGTAAGCGAGGCAGTTTTTAGGGAGATTTCGTCTATGATGGGGGTCCAGTTGTGTTGCTGGCTATGTACTGTAATGTGGTCTCTTCTTGAGATGCCCAAGGCCGCTCCGAGTGCGTTGTTCTGGAGGGTTTGTAGCTTGCTAGTAATGGCCTTGGAAGACCCAAGATAAAGGGCGTTACAGTAGTCTAAAATGGGAGAGTATGAGGGCTCTGGCCAGGGTCAGGCAACTAGCGTCAGCTGGAAAAGGTTTGGCTGTCCGGATCAATTTACAAGTATAGGCCGTGGAAGAGGCTAGTGAGTTCACCTGTCTGCTAAAGGTGAAATAGGAGTCCAGGTAGAAGCCCAGTGTTTTGACTTCGTGTCCCACTCTGATGGTATTGCCATCGATTATGAATGAAGAGTAGGCTGGGCTCAATTTCTTTAGACTGGCTGTAGTGCCCAGTGTGAGGAGTTCCGTTTTATCATCATTCAGGCATAGACCGTGAGTGGCCATCCATGCCTGGATGATGATGTAAACCCTATTCATCAAGGCCAAATCCTTCCATAATCTCCAGAAAGCGGAAGGAAGATCTGGGTATCATCTGCATAATTGGTGTAGGTGATACCGAGATGATCCAGATCGTCGAAAAGGGGCTTAGTAAATATGTTATACAGTGTAGGGGAAACACAGGAGCCCTGAGGCACACCACAAGTAATGGGTATGGGGTCTGCCGTGTCTGTGGGCGAAAGGACCCTCATGGTTCTGCCATCAAGGAAGGATCTGATCCATGCAGAGGACCGAGTGGTGGACCAGGTCGAATGCTGCGGAAAGGTCGAGAGGGAGGAGTAAAGCCGCTTGGCCGTTGTCTTTAAGCTGTTCGATTTGTGTTTTGAGGCCGATAAGAGCTGTCTCGGTCCCATGTTGGGGTCGGAAGCCTGATTGTCTGGCTCCTAGCAAGTGGTGTTCCTCCAGGTGCTTCTGTATTTGAAGATAGGCGATCTCGTCTAGAATTTTCAGGAGGAATGGTACCGTTGTTATGGGTCTGTAATTAGTAGGTGTGGCTGGGTCAAGAGTAGGTTTTTTTAGTAGGGGTAGTACCCAGGATTGTTTTAGGTTGGTTGGGATGGAACCGGTGGAGAAGGAGGCATTAATTAGCTTTGTGATAAATGGGGAGAGGTCACGGGCAGCGTCTTTTATAAGCTGTGCTGGACATACGTCTCCCTGGCAGTTAGAAGGCTTTAATGACAGGATGATTTTTTCCACTTCAAGTATGGTCACTTTGGTAAAGTTAAATCGTGTATGTTCACTTGTAGGCCGCTTCTCAGGTGGCTTGGACAGGGCAGGATTGTTCAAGGAAGCTTTTTTACAGGATACTTTATTTTGTAGCGTAGCAATTTTGTTGGTTAGGGCATTTTGGATGTCAGTGCACCAGTTCTTCTCTTTTATGCAAGTGTCTGGGGGTGCTATGGGGGTTTCTACTTCTTTTAGAATCGGGAATAGTTCCTTCGTGTTTGAACTGGCTTGGGAGATGCGAGAGTCAAAGGAGGTACGTTTTGCTAGGAGGATTTCTCTTTTGTACAGGGCCGCTAGTTTGGTAAATTTGATTTTGTTGGCTGCCGATGGGTCTCTTTTCCAGATAGTTTCACAATTTCTTTTTTGTTGTCTTAAATTTTTAAGGAAAGGTGTATACCAATTGTTTAGGTGGGTTTTGGGCTTACTTGGCCTGAGTTTGAGAGGGGCTATTAAGTCCAAGGAGGTGGACATGATTTTATTATATTCCTCGACCAAAGTCTCAGGGTCTGAGTTGTCAGGGAGTGAGTTAAGTGTGGGGAGTAGGTTGGGGATGAGTCTCTCCACTGAGATACTCTTTTTGTTTCTCGTAAGAGTAGGTGGAGCCCTGCTCGGCAATATAGGTGGAGGTCTAGAAGTGGACAGCGCAAACGATACCAGGTGGTGATCAGTCCAGGCTAGGGGTGAGATGTCAGTGATGTTAGCTAGGCAATTGTAGTCAGCTACCCAGTCAAGAATTATGCCCTTGTCATGGGTGGGTTTTAGGCATCTTTGAGTGAATCCTAATTCTGTGAGTGTGTTCAACGTGGTGATGGCGGCTTGGTCTTCGGGGTCATTAAAGCCCATGTTGAAGTCTCCGAGGGTGAGCACCTGTGTGGCGTTTTTTAGGTTAGTGGATAGGATAGTGTTGAGATCCTCATCGAAGGTGCCTAAATGGCCTGGAGGGCGATAGATCACATGGACGTTGAGGGTTTGGGTATTCGTAATGGGGATTTTGGCTGAGAGTAGTTCGCAGGATGGAACATTGATGGGGGTAGCTATTCTTATTGGAAGGCTACATTTATGAATAATGGCAACACCGCCTCCTCTGAAGTTGGGTCGGTCTTGTCTCAGGATGGTGTAGTTCTCTGGGATTGCTAGCATAAGCATGGGTCCTGCTGCCGGGTGGAGCCAAGTCTCTGATGGCAAGGAGGTCCAGGTCTTCATTGATAAGTAAGTCTGCAATTTCAGTTGCGTGAGCTACTAGTGATCTTGTGTTAATTAGAGCGACCTTAATTTGGGGGCTCACTAGAGGTGCGGTAGGGGCTGACAGTTTCTGAGGGGGTTTAGTACTTTCCTGGTTGGTGGGATTGGTTGGATATTTAGTAGGGTGACTCAGAGATATTTTGGGTCTATAGTTGTCAAGGCTAGTGAGAGTGGATCTGGATCTCTTATTGGTGGGCATGGAGCAGGCAAGTGGCTCGTGAATTTTGGCTATTCTAGCTCTGAGTCTTGTATTCCTGTCTACCATGGGGCATGGGAGGCTAATCATAAGCACTGGAGGTGCCTCAGTTGTTATTAGCGGTAAGTTGTTTGAAGAGTTGGAGTTAGGTAGGGTCGTGTACATGGTAGTTGGATGTTGAGGTGGCATGTTGGATAGTACAATGGTAATTAAAAGGAATAGGAGGCCAGCGAGGTAATTGGTGAGCAGGGGAAGCATGCTGGTTAGTGGCAGGAGTGCGAGATGCATATGCAGCCGCAGGCGGGTGCCCTAGATACAGAGTTTATGCTAGGGCTGAAGATGCACGGACACGGTTCAGCTAGATGCGGATTATGACAGCAGCAGTGGTCAATAGGTGCAAACTAGTATAGGCAATATCTGGTCAGGTCAGTATGGTCTATGGCAACCAATGTGCACAATGCAGATCAGAGTAGTCTGTAGCGACCATAGGGCACAACACAGGTCAATGTGGTTTGTGGCGACCATGGGGCACAATGCAGATCCAAGTAGTCTATAACAACCATAGGGCACATCACAGGTCAGTGTAGTCTAAAGCAACCATGGGGCACAACACAGGTCAGTGCGGTCAATAGCGACCATAGGGCACAATGCAGATCATAGGGCACAATGCAGATCATAGGGCACAATGCAGATCAATGCGGTCTATAGCGACCGTGAAGCACAGCACAGATCAGAGGGTCAATAACGACCATGGGGCACAATGCAAATCAATACAGTCTATAGCGACCAAGAGGCAAAGCACAAGGTCAGTGTGGACAGTAGCGACCATAGGGCACAATGCAGATCATAGGGCACAATGCAGATCATGGGGCACAATGCAGATCATGGGGCACAATGCAGATCAATGCAGTCTATAGCGGCCATGCAGCACTACATAGGTCAATGGCGATCATATGGCATAATGCATATCAGTGGAGACTATTACCCTGAGGTACAAAGCAAGGTGCAGTGAAGCAGCTTCTGGTAGGTAGCGTTCAAGGGTTCCGAGTGGTTCTGAGGTTAAAGTTGATGCTAGTGGCGTTTGCAATAAGCAGGGCTGGGCAAGTAGCAATTCATTGCAAGGTTCCAGGGGGCTTTCTGGAGGGGTTGGCAGTCTAAGGGAGGACTCACCTCGTATGTTCCGAGAGCAGAAGGATTTTGGGCAGCATGCAGGCACCTAGCACCTGTTGCACTCTGTCAGCTCCGTCAGCGGCCTTTTCCTCGGCCTTCTCCAGAGGGCCGGCGTTCGCCTGCCGGCGCGAGGGGAGTGGCTTTAAGCACAGCCAATCCGGTTACTGTGGTGCCTGATGGTCTGTATGGACAAAGGGTACGACAAACGTGTCGGCCATATTGCTTTTGGAGCAGGCGGCAGGCCAGTTTGTCAGAGGATGTACCAGAAGCATGCCATTTCCTCTCAGCCACTTTGCACTTGCGTTTGAGGGTGATGGGTTCTGAGTCGTACAGGAGTTTCACTTGGCTTTGGGCTTCAAGCAGATCCTCATGACAGGGCCAAGAACATCAAGAGCACCAGATATATGAGAGTGGAGCATGGAAAGGGCTGTGTCAGGGTGTGACTCAGCCAAAGAGGAGTGGGGGGCTGAGAAAGTGGCGGCAAAAGCCTCGACTGACACACGCTTCATGGGTCAGATAACCGAGAAGGTGGGTGGCAGTGCTGGAGGTGGCTTGGCCTGAGGGGTAGAGGGGGTGAGCTGGGAGGAAAGGAGAATGTGGTCACTCCAGGAGAGAGGAGTGGTGAGAGGGATAGAAAGGGGAAGGTCTGAAGAGATCAGAACATCCACGGTGTGCCCTGCAGAGTGAGTCAGGCCAGAGGGTAGAATAGAGAGTGAGAGAATCACAGAGGTCACGAAAGAGTCCAGAAGAAGGACAGGAAGCATCCAGGTGGATGTTAAAGTCTGCAAGTAAGAGGAGTTAAGTGGTCGAGGCAAGGAGGGAAGAGGAGAGATCCGCCCACTCAGAGAGGAAGGAGGAGATCTGACCAGGTGGCCGATAGATGGTAGCCACAGTAAGGAAATGAGAGAGAGAAAGAGAGATAGAGAGACTGCAGATGAGGCATTCGAAAGAGGAGTAGGCCTGCGTAGGAATGACAGAGGCAGGAATCCACTCAGGGAAGATTAGGGATACACCCCCCTGGATCGGTAGGACCTGGGCACGGAGAGGATCTTGTAGCCGTCAGCGTCAGGGAGGAGAGTGTCAAGCTCGTGACAGAGCTGGCCGTGAACCATGTCTCAGTGAGACTGAGGACATCGAGGTTGAGTTCTTCCAGGAGGTGGCAGATGTCAGAGGAGTGTTTGACAGCTGAGCGCGAGTTAAGGATGGCAATATGGGGGGGGGGGTGTGTGTGTGGGTGGGGGGGGAGTGTGTGTGTGCGTGTGCGTGTGTGTGTGATATGTATGGGGGGCTGGGTGCGCATGTAAACGAGCGAGTGTATGGTCAATGGTATGTTTAAATGAGTGAGTGAATCTGCCATTGTGTGCGTTTGTATATATGTGTTCGCTTTTGTGTAATGCTGCATCTAGGAGCTGAATCTGGCAGGTGTGGCGTTTGGTAGGAGAGGGATGGGTGAGGAAAGGGAGATAGAATATGGGCTCCCCGCCAGTCAACGCTTGGGGCAGAACAGAGGGGGCAGAGCATCTAAGTTTGCCCCACCCCATTTCTAAAGTAGCCCCGCCAATAACCTGTTAGCCCACCAGAAATGTAGGTTTTGTTGCACGCCCGTTGTCCTCAATACAGTCATGGCAACTGTACGCACTAGCGCCACAGCAAGGATCAGCAATAGGGCCACAGCAAGGATTAGCAATAGGGCCACAGCAAAGTTTCTCCAAATCTACAAAACAGTCGCCCCAACAAATGTCCCCCAATACAGTCACAACAAAGGTCACAACAAAGGTCTCACTTAATACTACTGAGGTAATGGTCCAGAGAGGTTTTGGGCTACAACTACCATCAAGCTTAACCAGCATAATCAAATGGTGAGGGATCATGGGATCGTAGCTCAAAACATCTGCAGTGCTGCAGGTGGCAGCCCCCTGAAGTATGCTAAGAGTCCTACCCCAAATATCGCTAATACAATAGGCCTAATACATACACAACCATTGCCTTCCCAAAGCAGCCAGAGAACTGTCCCCAAATAAAGCCACAGCCTCCACTCAACTCAAATACAAGGCCACCATGATCCCATTACAGACAGCAACTGGCCCCCTATACAGCAAGGACCAGTGTCCATGGATACAGCTGAGAGGGCCCCAAATACTAATAAATCCACACTCACACTTCATCTACAACACACGTCTCACTAATTACGACCCCCAAATGCAGACAGAATAGTTTCCAACACAATCACAACTGCAACCCTTTTATAGCTAAAATACAACCATACATTTTCCAATATTGCCATGACATCGCTCACCTTCCCATACTGCAAACGCCATTCCCCCCAATACTTTTAAAGCACAGCTTACCTTATAAAGCCTGACAAACCATCCCTTCTACAGTCTGACAGCCAGGGGTGGAATGGGAACCAAAAGAGGCCCTGGGAATCATTTTCAAAATGGCCCCATATTACATATTGTCAGCAAACCCATTCCTTTTCCTATGAGAACATTTGGAAATAAAATAGGTAACCACACAAAAGAGGTCCAGACTGCAGAGACCTAATGGGAAATCGGCAGAGTTCCCTATAGGCCAGCCCAGCTGACAGCTCGACCCCTCATCAGTCCGCATAGCTGTGCATTCCCAGTACAGATTCAAGGCACTGCAGTGTGCGACAACATTTTTTTATATGCCCAAAAGCCTATCCACACTATTTTATTCACACAGTTCATAACACAAATGTCCCCTACCAAGTAAAAAAAACACTCTGTGAAGAGAATGTTTCTTCGCAGACAGGTCCTCCTCTACACTGCACATAACCCAATTACAGTGGTAAGAGCTGAGCCCCACCCACTCCAGATGGGTCAGGAAGGGGCAGGCGACCTTTTGACCTCCTTTTGTATACAGCAAGAAGCTTGCTGTTCCCGTCTCTCTGCTGAAGTAAACGGGAATGACAGAATAGAGTCAATTTCCCACTGTCAGGTCGAGCTGCAAAACCCGGCACTCCTGCCAATACAATTTGGATTACGTTGTGTATAAATACATAGACAAATGCTCTGCTGGCGCATGCCATAATCTCCGAACTCATTGTGGACGCTGCGATGGCGCCACAAAGACACCAGCGCAGGGTTTTCCGCGCACATGCAGCGCCAGCGAGGCTACCCACTTGCCCCAGGCCAACAGCACGGCGCACTTGAGTATCTGGGGAAGCTCAGTGAGAGGCGGACGCCCACACCCAGGGCACACAACTGACAGGAAAACCCAGAAATTGGAAAGAGCAACTTCCTCTTCAGAGCACGCACCTTCACAAAAGTCTGAGGGAAAGCAGTTGCCACTTTATCGAACGCCATTGAAACCCATCTACCCCACAGAAGTAGTTAGCAGCGACAGCCCACACTTGTCCCTTCAGCAACACCAACATCCCTGATAGTTTCAGTTTGTCCACCACTCAATTCACACAGCCCCCCCATCACCCTAATTAAATAAGAGGTGGACAACGTATTTAAGTGGACAAAATGTAGCTAGCAGGTGATTTATTAGGGAGGAGTTACCTAGGTGCACCCAGAGTAAGGAATACGTTACAATACCTTGGAAAGCTCTACAACTCCCTTACCATCCCTCTCCATTCGCCACTTAACATACATGTCTATTTCAACTTTCACTTTGACTTCTGTCATCTCTTTAGTGAGATATTTCTGCTTAACTTCCCTCCCACGCATCTGGGGCTGAAGAAGTTCCAGACCTCGCTATCCCCCCTCCCTCCTTAAGATTCTGTGACATTATGGCGGTCTTACACCCCCTGAGCACCGTTGACTAAGCTAGTGGCTGTGCTTCACCCTCGTGGTTCTTGACATCACTTTCTTAATTGATGCACTGTGTAACTTAGCTGCGACCATCCGAAGATAAGATAAAAGCAACAAAGAAGCTCCTTGTTACAAGTAGTACATGGAGTATCCTTTCACTGTACTATGTTTCATCAACCTCACAGACATACATGGAAGAGTGTAACATGGAGGTGTATGGTATGAGACAAGGGGGTGTGGAGGAGTAGGGTGGAGGTCTGGAATTGGGAGATAGGAAGGTGGCCTTCTCAGACTGAGGGGCTGGGGATAAAGGAAGTGGGTGGAGGGTAAGGGGTGTTGGACCACGTCTTCCCAAGACATCCTACCTGATCCCCAGAGGGGGAGTCTCTCCCCATGAGATCCTCCCGCTGAGTACCACCCCAACGGGGACTGTTAGGTAGCAGCCTCCCCTCCCTGGCCTCATGGGAAGGGGCTGCCCCTAGGGAAGAAGTGTCAACATCTCAGGATTTGTCACAAGATCCTATAGGCTTCAGACTCTCAAAGGAACAAGAGTAAAGGAGTTCCATCATGGCATGAAAATCTTTATCCCTAGAAGGATTTGGCTTTATTACTGCCCTGTGGGGTTTAGGGTTAGAGAGAGGCCTTGTCCCAGACTCACGTCCTTGTCCCCAGGCAGGGAGTTCCTCCCCATGAGGTCCTCATGCATGTTACCATCCCCAAGTGGGCTATCGGTTAGCGGCCTCAAAGCCCTGGCCTCATGGAAAGGTGCTCCCCCCTGGGGAGAAGTGACGCCATCTGTTGGTTCATCACAGTATATAGATGATATACTAGTCATCTGGGATGGTACTCAAGCACAGGCAATGGACTTAATACGTTGAATTAATACCCAGGACAGTCATATATAATTTACCTCTAGTATGAGCAATACAAGTATTGATTTTCTAGACAGAACTATGAAGATAATGGATTGTTGAAGGTAAAACCCTTCCATAAGAATATAGAGAGGAATGCCCTGTTACATAATTCTAGTCATCATCAGAGGGATATTAAGAATACTCTTCCATTCTGCCCGCTTTTACGTCTTAGGCAAAATAGTAGCTGAAAATAAGTATATGAAGATGAAGCAAATAGACTTACCTGAAAGTTACCAAAAAGACGCTATGGCAGAAAACAACCAAGGAAAGAGGCCAAAAGAGCCTGGAATAATAGAGAATCCTTATTGGACACAAATAGAAATCAATCATCCACTTCAGAGCAAAGGATAGTGTGTGTGTGACTACATATACCAACCTTTCGTATAAGATTTAAAATTGTATTAAACGGAACTGGAAGATCTTGAATAGCAGCACCTCTCGCTTTGATGAACCAATCTTTCCCTTTAAGAAAAGCATGTGCATTGGAGTTCTTATTATCCAGCATGATTTAAAAGAACCATCAGTTGAAAAACCCACTTTAAGTGAACTTTGGGGTTTAGGAGCAGTACACGGTCATTACCCGTGTGGTAATTTCACTATGTGCCCACAAACAGCTGCCACTAAAGAAGAGATGGGCATGGCTCACCAGTGGATTCTGAAGAGATTAACCAGTTGCAACACAGAAATGGCGATCTACGTGATCAGTTGTCCGTGTGCTTTGAAGTATATTGGTAATACCGAAAGACGTGGCAGAATAAAAATGAGCTGCCTTAGGAAACAAATCCTCGTTCCACCAATGGTGAAGCATTTTGTGGAACTACAACATCGCCCTGATGAATTTAAATGTGTTTTCTTAAATGTGACTGGTCATACATTAGAGAAAAGTAAGAAGATACTAACGGAATTGAAAAGACGTTTATTTTTAGATTTCGGGGTGATACCACTGGTCTGAATGAGAGGGTTGAATGGGAGACACCGATTAAAAAGTGATTCTTTCCCCTCCTTGAAAGGAGCAAAACAGTGGAACTATTTAAGATAATTCTTTGATGTACCACAATTTTTAAGCCCTTGATGTATTGCACAAGGAGAACCTCAGAGTAAGAAAACAGGGACCAAATGCCCATTTGATGTGACGTGCAACGCAGGCATTGCTCCACTTGTATACTTTTTTTTTTATTAATAAAAAAAAGAAAACACTTGAAAGGTTGATCCATGGTCTCTGGCTTCCCTTGTGGTTCCATTTATGTTAGCAACTGTATACTCTCCCCATGGTTTTTGTAGTGCTGTCGGAGTACGATGAACTCCTATTTAAGGAGCCTCTCTGTCAGCAAGAAGAAGAAGAAAGAGGGTCTTGTTTCTTTCATCCTCAACTGAATGAGTAATCACGGGTCTGTGTTAATCTGATGTTCATAGCTGTGCTGCGGCACTACAGTTCATTTTAGCGTTAGAAAAGATGAAAATGTCAGTTTAGAGCAATGGGTTTGTTTACAGTTTGCAGACCCTTAATTCTAAATGTGGCTGGGTTGTAAGCCTTTTTGGTCCTCAATTGAGTTGGTCATGATGTAGAGAGTTCACTTATTCCTTTCTACTTGTTAGGCAAATCATGGTTATTCGTTCATTCCATGGTGTATGGAGAGGAGACATTTAAGTGGGTTTTAACAGCCCCCGTCCTTTTATTTGGGTGTGTTATAGATTGATGAAATAATGCAATTGGAGTCGTAGGAAAAACGTTATTTGAGCTATGGCATCAATAACCAGGTATGAATATATATGATACATTACTCACCGTAATCGTATGTCTGATGCATGTATCTGCTTGGATTCACATGCTATGCATAGGCCGACAGCTAGTGGAAGCTGCAGATTATTACAGTTGTTTTCGAAACTCGTAAAGGGACGTCGACAGGGTGTGCCAGTAATACTATCCCTAGTGTGATGTCCACTGCTGTACCCATGGTCCTTCGCGCGTCGAGGTCCCTCAGATTGTTTTGTTTCTGACATGAGGTTGCATGAAGTGTAGCTTGAGTACAGGTGTAGTAAAGCAGATATGTGTCAGATAAAGCCCAGAAAAAACATTGATGCACCTTCTACTCCAAAGGGAGCAAGGGTGGGCGCACGTGAATCTAAGCAGATACAAGCATCAGAAATAAGATTATGGTGAGCAATGTATCCCTTCTGAGGCTTGTGGAATCTGCTTAGATCACATGCTATGCATAGATTAGCAAGCAGTGTTAGGAGAAGGTGGTGGGTTGTGAGAAGGTACAGCGGCAAATAGATGTTTTAGAACCGCTTGTCCCGCCTGGGAATCTGCTTTAGAGTGTGTGTCAAAGCAGTAGTGCGGAGTTAAAGTGTGTACTGAGCTCCATGTAGCTGCTTTGCAAATGGCGTCCAGCGGGGCATTTGCGATAAAAGCCAGAGTAGCTCCTGTATCCCTGGTAGAGTGAGCTCTTGGTGTTAAATGCAGTCTCGTTTGATAGAGAGTAGCATAGTTGTATACATTTCACTATCCACCTGAAGATGGTGATTTATCACTGTCCCTGCCAGGTGCAATGGAGACAAACAGTTGGTCTGTTTTTCAGTACGGTTTTGTTTTGTTTACATAGTAAAGAACCACCCTCCTTACATCTAGTGTATTGAGTTTTTCTTCTCAGCTGAGCTTGAAGGGTTTTGAAAGAAAGCTGGTAGTACAATGGACTGGTTCACATGGAACTTAGATATGAACCTAGATGAAAACCTAGTGTGTGTTCTTAGTACCAACTTGTCTTTGTGGATAACAAAGAAAGGGTATTGTACTGACAAAGCTTGTAGTTCAGCGACTCTTATGGAGGTGATGGCCCCCAGAAAGGCCATTTTATACGTAAGGTGTTTAAGGATGGATTTGTGAAAAAACAGACTGTCTCCATGGCACCTGGAAGGGAAGGTGAACACTTTTCAAAAAACGACATCTCCAGATGGATAGGCTGAAAGGGGGGGTCCTATGAGCTTTGCAAGTATCACATTTAGGTCCCACCCAGGAGGCGGGTTTGAAATGGGTGGGTGTCTTTACTCCTTCCATGAATGCCATAATGACAGGGACTTTCCACCAGGACACCCTGCTTAGAGAAGTGGTATAAACGGATAGAGACACTAGGTGAACCTTGATGGAGTTAAATACTAGCCCGGAGTCTAGTTAAGTGGAGCATGTAATGAAGAATGTGTGATGGGAGTACATTCGATTGGGTTTACATTTTTTGACTGGCACCATTTTACAAATCTTTTCCATTTGCTAAAATAACAGTGTCTGGTGTTTGGTTTGCGTGCCTCCTTGAGGATTTCCATTCACCTTTGAGGTAGTTTTAAATGGCCAAATTCTAGGACTTCAGGAGCCAAGCTGCCAAGTTCATAAACTGAGGGTCTGGGTGGAACGTTGTCCCCCCGTGCTGTGTGAGCATGTTGTAGGGGCACAGGAGTTTGATTGAATTGCACATCAACAGTTTGCGCAGATGCAGAAACCAAGGTTGTCTCACCCACATAAGAGCAATTAGGATTAGTGTCACTTGTTCCTGGTGCATCTTGTTCACCAACCTGTCCAGTAGCGGTGTTGGGGGGGGGAAAGCTTAGGTATATTTTCCTGACCAGAACCGGTTTCTCCCTTGGATCTGTGCTGGGGAAAACCTGGATGCGAAGTCTCTGCATTGCGTGTTTTGGATGTGGCGGACAAGTCGAGAGGGGGGTAGCCCCATAGGGAGAAGATATTGTTTAAGATGTTTCTGTTGAGCTGCCACTCGTGCTCTTTGGGTAGAGGATTTCTGCTTAATGATTCTGCCAGAGAATTGAGTTCCCCTGGAACACGTTGCAATGTTAGGAACATGCCCCGCTTGCGTGCCCACTTCCAAATAATTTGTTGTGCTAGCCTGGACAGACTGGGAGAGTGTGTGCCCCTCTTCCCCCGGCTTGCTAATGTAAAACATGGCAGTGGTGCTGTCCGTGAGGACTTGTACTGTCTGATCCAACAGGTGCACCTGGAAAGCTTGCAGGGATTTGAGCACTGCTAGCAGCTCCAAGAGGTTTAAGTGATTTTGGGCCGTGATCTGAGTCCACAGGCCATGCGCTGTGTGGTGAAAGTAATGGCCTCCCCACCCAGTGAGTGATGAGTCTGTTTTGACAATTGCTTGCACTGCAGGGTTGTGAAAAGGTTTTCCCTTTAACAGGTTTTCCTTTGTCCACCAGCGTAGCGCTTGAACTAGGGTTAGCAAACAACCACTAGATCGTCCCACTGACCGCTTGCCTGAGACCACTGTTTCGGTAACCACTCTTGCATTGGGCGCATGCGCAGCCGTGCGTGTGGAACCTGGTAAACGCATGAAGCCATCATCCCAAGCAAACCCATTGCTTTGCGTATGGTTATTTGGTGACGGCTGTTAGGGAGATTTCTTAAAAATGTGCCAATTCCTGCCACCTTAGAGCCCTCCTGCTCTTTTGCTAAACTTTGGGGCTTTGAACTTTTAATTCTGTGTGTTTTACTCTTGTGTTTTCTTTGATTAGGGACTTTTAGACAACTCCATAGGCATCATCTTTTCATGTGCGTCGTACAGCACCCTCAGTGCAGTAGCACAGGGAAGCCTTTCAGGCTTTCTCAAGGTTTAAATACCTTCTCTGGGATAAATTACTGTTTCCCAGAGAAAGTAAAGTGAAATTGACTTTACTAGTCCTTTCAAATTCCTAGACCCAGCCCACGCTATTTTACAATAGAGTGCTGGAGGGGTTACCTAGTATCCCCTGTGTCAAGAAACTGAAGTAGCAGTCGAATGCTACCCTTTCCTCTCGAAATGGCTGGTGGCACTGGTTTTACAATGAACTGTCATGATTTTTCCCTTGTTTTTCAAGATGGCGTCTGAGCCCCCTTTGTTTAAACATGTCCCGGTCTTCTTTTTTCGCCATTTCTTTATGGAAAGGTCCTTCTAGAGTTTTGCTCTGCGCGCAAAACCAGGTTTGGTCCCTTTGTTTCATCGCCTTTGGCGGGCTTCGGGACTGAAGACCGCCTCTGGCCCCCGAGTGTATGGGGTGGGCAGGAAGTGAGGGAGGTGCCCTGTGAAGCCCTGCTTCAGGTCTGAATCCCTAAGTTAATCTCGACAGAGAAGCCCTGCAAGGACGACTTCTCCCTTTGAGTTGGTGGGACTAATCAACTCGTAAGTCACCTGGATACCATTCTCGGAGCTGGTTGGATTTTCCTCAGAGTGCTGCAGGAAACCGAATAACCAGGGAAAGGGACACCAGTTTGTTTGCTTGTCTACAGCTATCGGAATTGAAGATTTGCCAAGTGCCAGCTTTGACCAGTCCCGGTGCAGTGCAGGAGTCCCGACGTCCTCCATCTTGTCCCCACGACTGAAGCTCAGGAACAGCAAGATCTGCAGGAACTGCCAGGAACAGAAGTCTTCAGCTGCATATTTTTCTTCATTGTAAGGTACTGTGAAAACCCGAGCGAGAGAACTTACCTCTCACTGCAAAAGGGCTTAGAACTTTGGCAACTTGCAGGCCTAGTCAGCTTGTGACCCAACATATGAATCTTTCTTTTACAAACTACTTCTGAGAACTTTGGCTAAGACTTTTCTGTTTAACTACCAGAACTACTTGATCCTATACAAGACTTTAGCCCATTGACTTTGGTATAACCTATTGCATTGAATTGGCTCCTCTGGTGAACTCAAACTATTTGCACTGTCTAAGAGTAACTATCTTCTTTTTATTAATTTATGCCTTTTTGCTCCTACTTCAAAGTACTCTGAATGCCATTTTGCTCCTCCTTCAAAGTAGTTTAAATGCCTCAGAACCATACAGTGTAAAGTACTGAAGTATATTGTTGTGCGTTATAGATTGCCTCCTTCTAGTGAATGTTGTATAACTGACCGTTGAATAAATTTTATAAGTGTTTAACCAAGAAACCTTGAGTATAAGAGTTTATTTGAATACTTGTGATTGTAGACCTCTGTGTAACACCCTTACAGCTCACATTCCCTCTTGAGATAAGCCTGCCCGCTCAGCTCCGCTACCAAAAACTGTGTAGTACAGACTTATACCAAAGGTTGGTTTTGCTTACACCTGTAGTCATAGGCAGTGTTTGTATGCAGTACCCTTTGGGACCACTACACACAACTAACACCGGCTCGATACTGAGGTATTTTCAGCAGTGTGTTTTGCACTCTTTCGTTTGACGGAAAGACTAGACGCGCTGTTTTTATGACAGCTCCAAAGAATCGTTTTGGCTTGCTTGGCACGGGACTTTGATTTTTTCTCGTTTATTGAGAATCCCAATTGGAACAGGATATTGATTGTTCTTTGGGTATTTAGCTTGTAAATTTGGGGGGATTCCCCGGTTATCAGCCAGTCGTCCAGATAAGGGTACACTGGGATTCTCTGCCTAGATGCGCTGCCACTACCGCTAGTACTTTGGTGAATACCCTTTGAGCGGAGGCTATGCCGAATGGCAGCACCTTGAATTGGTATATTTGGTTCGCTATGTTGAAGCGCAAGAATCTTCTGTGCTCTGGGAACATTGCAATATAAAAGTATGCATCTTTTATATCCAAGGTTGCCATGTAATCCACCAATTTCAATGTGGGATTCTTCCTGTAGCGTTTTCATGCAGAATATTCTGTGGCTTGACATTGGTGTCTGCAGGGTGCATGTCTAGGACAGGCGCATTGTTAGGTCTTTTTTCGGCACAAGGAAGTACATCGAATAAATACCCTTAATTACCTGGTTTGCCGGGACCATTTCTATGGCGTCCTTTAGTAGCAGTGCTTTGACCTCTTCCAACAGGATGGGTTATTCTTCCTGTGAGGTCTGTCTTTATCTTGGCGGGTGGATGGCAGGTGTTTGAATTAGCTCTATGCAATACCCCCCATGGTGGAAATGTCCGACGTGATCCCCTCCCATGCATGGGTAAAGTGTGAAATACGACCACCTACTAGAGTGAGATGGGAGGGAACCTGTAGCGGGTGGTCATTGCTTAGGAGGGGTTGAGCGCCCTCTTGAGAAGGTTGATCTGCCCCTACTTCTAGACCTTATTTGGCCTCTTTGAAAAAAAACCTGTTGGGAGGACTACCCTTCTGAAGAACCCCAGGACAATCTTTGCCCACCCTGGTTGTAGTTAAGAGGACCGCTGGGAGTTCTGTCCTCTAAGCCGTCGTGTGTTTGAGCCTCCTCTCTGCCCAAAGGGTTTGTTAGTAAGCTCTTCCAGGGATTCGATGGTATCATATTCCGCCGTTGCGCTTTTAAGTGCATCCTCAACTGATTTGCCAAATAAAGTGGTGGGCTCAATGGCATGTTTAAGAGGGTAGCCTGGCTCTCCAATTTGAAACCTGATTGACGGAGCCATGCGTGGTTTTTCATTAGTGTGCCTTCTGACACAATCACAAGTCTGCTGCTTGCTACCCGTCTCCCCTCAGCGATGGTGTGTGAGAGCCGTGTTTTTAGGGGCTCTGGAACCGAGTCTATTTGTTGGGCGATCTCGTCCCAGTTGTGCCAATCACAGCTGGCTAATACCCTAGTATTATTAGCTATCCTTGTTTGATAGGCAGCCGTGGAAGCTACTTTCCTGCCCAGGGTGTAAATATTCATACTCTCCTCGTCAGGGGGTTGGGGGGCGGTCTCCACAGGACTAATGAACGGAGAAGCATGAAAGAAAGAAGGAATCACAAATAGTTAGTAGAAATGATTGAAAGGAAATTGGCCACAACAACCTCAGTTTCTCAGTCAACCAGAGCAGCATTTTTGGGAAACTGGTTTGGGGACCGGAGCTTCCATGAGTAAAGATGTGGTCCATCTGTTGGAAAGCTTTGCTTAAATACGGTTCAGGTCAAGGGACATAAGAAAAAGCAATTATGATCAAGCTTCTGCGATTGAGCATTGGGGACTGAATTGAGTCACATTTTAAGGAAGTGTTTAAATTACGTTTGTGACAATGTCTTATGGGGCTATTAGGGTGTCTGAATCGACAGTGGAGAAAAACGAATGCAGGATTTCAGATTGTCTCAAAGTCAAATAAAGCTGCTATGCATGTTTTTGTATTATATGAAGCAAATGTTTTGGCTGCAATCTATGCTAAATATGGGGCATTTTCTGTTGAACCACTAATTAGGTTTTATGAACATAAAGTAATTCCTAAAATTATTTAAGGAGTAGAGGTTCTTCAAGCTTGGGTGATAGATAAATTGGACATGTTGGCAGCTAGGATTTGGCTCAGGGTGTTGAAACTGGATTTGAGTGAATGGGGCACATGAGACTGCTGGTGATGTTCATACAAGATAAACTATTGATTTGTATTGATTTTTGCTTTATTACAAACCTTTATCTTTGAGAACATTTTCGCCATCATACAAAAATTAATCAATCTCATAAAACCAAAATTATATCCCATCCCCTACTACCTCAAGTACAACTGAACTTCATCAAAAATACATCCTTTAAATATTTTATGAGACAAAATGCTGCCAGAATATTCCCCCCCCAAACGGGAGAAAAGTACATATTTCTTCTGCAACCAAGCATTTTCGATCTAAAATCAGTTTGCCCACGTGCCTAGTTCTTAGTGCGGTCAACCCAGGGTAAAACAATTTAACATGGTTGAGCAGTTCCTTCATCTGCCCTTTTAGCCCAGAATCTACAACCCACATGAGTCACAATCTTGTAGATCTGTGGAATTTCCTTTGTTTGGTATAAGTTCAGTTTAAATCGCATGAAATGGCTTCTGCACCACTAGTTGGGAAACTTGGTTAAGTATTTAGGGAGGCAGTCAAAGGATGTACTCTCGTTTTTCAGTGGAGTCAGCAGAAAATGAGAGTTTTTATCTTTCTGAGTCTTGATCCAGTCATCGTGCCACAACTTCCCAGTCATCCTGCCACAAGTTCCTCTTCCCCTTTGCTGGGTTGTTAAGTTCAATTTCCAGTTGTTCTAAGAGTAACTGGCAGCCATTACCCCATTGAACTAATAAGTCACCGCTGTTCACCAATTTGCTCCCCAGTATTTGGTAAGGTCTCGCTGGAGTGGGCATCATGCATTCGCGATACAGAGCCAGCATTTTCCAAACCGTTCTTGCGTTTAATGAAATCAAACCCAACTCGTATCTGATCATTGATGTAGATATTAGGTTAGGGCGCCTTAGTATTTTCCTCCAAAAACTGCCCTCTAACGATGGACCAGATTTACCAAGGTGTCAATAGAAACCCCTCCGCTCCGTAAATTAAAAGTGGAATCACCTTTAGTTTAGAAGAGGTCAGCAACGAGAGCATTGAAAACTTGCTGTACTTTCTCTGAATCAGCATCACTTGAGAACATTTTCAATTTAGATTTTAGAGCAAATTGTCGAGGTTGATCATTCGTACTAGTATTTATAAGGGCCCCAAAATATGTCACCTGAGAAATCTGGGCCAAAGGTTCCTGCTCTTTACCATTTAAAAGTAGAATTCAGCCCACCTCTTTTTGCCCCAGAACCAAGATGTTACGTTGGAGTTCACTGACAGCCCATTGGTGGTCATATATCCCTGGAGACCGACCAGTGTCCACTGCAAGCCAATCGGTGTCATATCGAGCAGCTCAAAATCGTCTTTGTAAAGGATCCTTGCCAGCCTTTGGTCTCCTATGTTGGGAGGAAACGCTCTAGCCTGATCCAAGGCGTCACACACATAAGAAAGAAATAGGTTGAACAGAGTCAGCCCCAAGGGACAACCCTGTTGTAGGCCTCTATGGGTGTAGATTGGTCTAGCCAGCAGACCTTGGGAGTGGAGTCTAATTTGGATGCTAGTAGACTCATATAGAGACCTAATGGCAGGCCATAGATCAGCTGGGCAGTTCCAGGCTTCCATTTTCGACCACAGCATTTGTCAGTGCATGCTGTCGATGGCCTTTCTCAAGTCAACAAAAGCCAGTTTTCGAAATATTGAGGGCCTTCCCTTTCAAGATGTTTAACAGGAAAAGGTTCAAGCCTGTGCCCACCCCTTTAACAAAACCAGTCTGCCGCAGGTCCTCTTTCACCGTCCAGATCCAGTTTGGCAGGAGAAAGGCTTCAAACAACTTGCCCAGCACATCCAAGAGGGCAATCGGACGGTTATTGGAAGGTTCTGCCCTTTTGCCTCTCTTGAAGATGGGGACAATTATTGCTGATCTCCAAGATTCTGGGACACCGCCGGACTTCATGATCTGATTAAAGAGCATGAGAATGAACGACAGCCAAGCCTCGGGAGATTCCTTGATCATAGAGTTGGTGATGCCATCAGGCTGGAGGGGGGGAGCTCTAGACAGGATAGCTTTTTTAATTAATAGTTCCACATCCAGCTGATCCAAAGGGAAAAGCCACCCTGGGATTGTTTCAATAGGCATGGACTTCTCCTGCCTCCTCTTTGGAGCAAATCATTTTTCATAAAAAGTCTATCCATGCCTCCTCTGAAACCACATTTGTCGAAGAGGCTGAACGCAATACACCTCCCTCATTGAGCAGTTTCCATATGAATCTCACATCATTTATCGACAGGGCTGATAACATGGCTTCAGCGTCCTTCTGTAGAACATCAGTTTTGCGTAGCGCTAACCAGGTATTATATTTCTGCTTTCTCTTTTTCACCGCTATTGGATGTCGTCCATCGTTGGGTGCCTTATTAACCTTAGGTCTTTACAAGCAGCACCCCCCCACCCCCGACTCTCGTCAAACTTGTGGTTGTGGGTAGGGGCAGATTTCAGGTACTTTTTAGGTTTCGAGTTGAACTCTAAAAGCAGATGCACATAATTTAAATCCACCCCCCATTTTTCCAGTTGTCTAGTATAATTTGCTGACAAAGATTATATCTTGAAGCCTCAACCATAGGTGGTTTGCCCCCTGCCTGGGTTCGACTTTCGTATGCCAGATGTTTTTCTTCAGCCTTCGGTTACCTTCCCAAGTGCGTTTTAAAGGGGCATGATCACTAGTATCCTTTGGCAATATTTTCAATGACATATTTATTTGTTTGTAATGCGCCGTGAGCCTGCAGGCATCGGGGCGCAACAGAGAGACACAAAGACATGAAGACAGAACATTGTTGACAAGACACTTGTGATCCCTGCACAATGAATGAGCAGTGTGTCAACCTATCGAGAACTCGATTTCACATTCTGAGCTTATTTAAATAGTAGAGTTTTCGTTTTTTTTTTAATGTGAGAAGGTTGGATTCTAGTCTAAGACTCATGGGTAGCTTGTTCCAGCTTATAGCTGCACGGTTTGGGAAGGCTTTTCCCAGGCCGTTTGCTTTCTTATATGTCGTTATTGCTATAAGAGCCTGGGCTCGAGTGGGGTTACAGCTGGCTATTTTAGATTTTAAGTACGCCAGTTCTTCAGCGTAGAGACACTTGTGTGTCGTTATTGACTTGAATAGTTCACGATCTTCAGCCAGTGTATTTCGCGCCTGGCTTCACTGAAGTGCTCGGATCTTGTTTTTTGTTTGATAAGTCTGATCGTGTTGTTTTGGATCATTTGGTATTTCAGTACACTTTATTTACTTGCTCCAACAAGGAGTGAATTCCCAAGGTCCAGGTGTGATAAGATGGTTGCTCTGGCAATTGTTGTGCAGTTTTTCTCATTAAGAAAAGGTTTAATTGCCCTTAACAGTCTAATGTAGTACGAGAAATCTTTACTTACATACATAGCTTGCACATCTGAGTTCACGGATGCTTCTAGAGTCATGCCCAGGGTTTTGACCTTGCTCAATACCTCAATAAGTGCTTCTTTGATCTTGAAAGAATGATATTCTGGTCTAAGTTTAGCCCTTGCCTGATTGGAGCCAAATACCATCAGCTCGGTGTTATCACTGTTTAAGCACATCCAAGTTTCTATATTATTGTAGAGGTCATTTACAATAGCACTGTCTTTGTCATGGTCACCAGTCAATTCCATGACTAGCTGAGTGTCATCATCATAGTTGGTGAAAAACAACCGACGTTTGTCTATCTCACAGCGGAATCGGATGTACAGGTTAAACAAGAGTGGCGAAAGACTGGCGCCCTGGGGGACACCACAGAAAATGTTTAATTCAGAGGAGAATTTGTCCTCCCACTGTACCCGAGACACCCTGTCTGCTAGAAAAGAGGACAGCATCCTATGGCTTCCTTGGAGCAGTTTGCTACTTTTTCTAGGGCTTGTTGTAGAAGCTGATGGTCGAGTAGATCAAAAGCTGCGCTAAGATCAAGCAGGATCAGAAAGCCAGCCTTGCATTTGTCCATAATCCCTAGCTTTTTTGTCAATTATAGCAGTCTCCGTGCTATGGCCTGCATAATGCTGTTGATTAAAAAGCTAGACACAAATAAATAATCCAAAATGCTGGAGCAGGTGCCATTGGACCATGTGAATCCCATAGGGCAATCACCCTTAGATATTTATCTCCTTGAGATGTTGTGCGAGGGAAAGATATTTATGGCTAAATTAGCTTTTCATTTTCACAGGGTTTGTACAGAGTGGAATAAAGAGAATATTTTTCTTAAGTACGTTAACTCTTAGTTATCTGGCACAATTGTGGAATCAATGTTGATGGATAACACATATGACAGATAACATAAAGTCTGTTTGCTTGATGGCAGACACCCAAGACACTGAGCTAAAACTCTGTATAACAGACTTTATGAACTTCTACTCTACTTATCGAGACTCTCTACCTTCTGCAATCTGTTAAAATGCCCTTCAAACATTGTTATCTTGCCTTTTGTGATCCAGAATGATACAATTAATGCCCAGCATAGATAGGGCATGGCTAGCAGCCTGTAAAATTGCAGAGAGACACTCACTATGGCATTCCCCAAACCCTCGAACTGAACCACTCTATCACAGTCACTAAAGCTGAAAACCTTGGCCATGTTCAAAAGAGAGTGAGGAGCACACCAAGCTCCAACCACAATATTTTGCAGAGCTGTCAAACTCAAATGTATCTGTCCTCTTTGGGTATTAGGAATGAGACAGGGGGAGAAAGTCTCTTCTGCTGAGGTGGTTAGGGGGAGGAAGTGCCGGCTTCAGAGTAGAGGAAATGGATGCAAAGTATTAAATTACATTGAATTGCATACATTGCAGGTGGGAGAACAATCAGCAAGCTTCTGCTGGCAAGAAAGGAAGCTTGTTGCAAGGGTGAAAGGGTGCATGTTAGACCAGTGCTGATCCTGGATGTCCAGCATGTGAGACAGCTCTCTGTTCTACTGGGATTTAAATGGTCAGGATGCAGATTTTAGCAGCAGTACAGAAGAGGAAAGCGACACTTACCTCAGGCGGTAAGATAGAGTGGGGCTGCCCAGGTGAACTATCCATTTTGAAAGTCGGAGAAGACATCCGGGCTCGATTTGGTGTTCTCACCTGCATCTTGAACACTGCTGTAACTTGGGCATTTGCTGCCATTGCCTGCAGGGAGGTAAACCGGGGGCCATATTGGTTGAGGCACAATGCATTACTCACCATAATCCATCATAATTCCAGCGGCTACTGATATAATGAAATGATCGGTCTTTGTCTTTTGAAGGTAGAACATGATAGCTCTGCGAACATCCAGTGTATGTTGACTTCTTTCTGCTGCATTTGAGGGTTTTGAAAAAAAACGCAGGAAGCTCTGTGCATAGCACCACCTTGTCTTTGTGTAGAACTACGAAAGGGGCTTGATATAACAGGTTAATTATGAAGCGCTTAATAGCCAGGGGTTTCTAAGCGCAGACCCGGGGATCGAACCTGTGGTGCTCCGTGTCATCTTGCTACCAAGACAAGCATGTTGCCCCCGAGCTATCCTCCCAAGACTACAAGCTCTTCTACTGACAGAGCTTATAGTTTGCAAACCCTTCTTATAGAGGTAACGGCTATGAGGACGGTTGTCTTGAATGTCAGATGTTTAAGGCTGGCCTTGTGCATAAGCTTGAAGGCCCCCCACCCCATGAGCCTTTTGAGTACTACATTGAGGTCCCGGCTGGGAGTAGGATTAGAGACGGGAGGGTACAGCTTTTTGACACCCTCCATGAAACCCTTAACTACGGATACCTTCTGACACTACATTTTTTTTTTCCAGAGTTGTGGTGTAAACGGAGAGAGCCGCTAGGTGTACCTTGAGTGAGTTAAAGATTAATCCTGAGTCAAGTAGGTAGAGCAGGTAGTGGACTATATTGGTTGGAGAACAGTCGGTTGGGTTGAGAGACCATGTTCTGCACCATAACACAAAGCGTTTCCATTTGTTACAATAGCAGTGCCTTGTATTAGGCTTGCGGGCCTCCTTGGGTATTTCCATGCACCTTTGGTCTAAGATAACCAAACTCTATGACCTCAGGAGCCAAGCTGCTAAGTTCAGATTCTGAGGGCATGGGTACAGCGTTGTTCCCTGATCCTGGGTCAACAGGTTGTCCGTGCAAGGCAGTTTCCATGGGAGGACACAGGGATATCATTTGTATGTGTGAGAACCAGGTCTGGTGGGCCCACATTGAAGCTATTAGGAACAGTGTTACTTGTTCCCGGTGTAGCTTGTGGACTATTTTGTTAAGAGGAGTCGAGGGGAAAAGCGAATGCAAATTTCCCTGACCAGTTCATCAGTAGTACGTTCCCATTGGATCCTTTCTGGGGAAACCAGGACTTGTAATCTTGGCATTGCGCATTTTCCAGTGTTACGAAAAGGTCCATCTCTGGGAACCCCCAGTTTGAGAAGACGTTTTGCTCGTCTGCATTTAGTTTCCATTCGTGCTCCGGGGGTAGCATTGTACTCCTTCTTAGTATGTCTGCCAGAGAATGGAGTTCCCCTGGAACATGCTGGGCCTCTAGCAACATGTGATGCAGTGCCCACCGACAGATGTTCGGGGCTAGTTTGGACACATAAAACATAGTTGTGGTACTGTCCATGTGCACTAGCTGAGTCTTGAAGAGCTTTGAGAATTGCTAGTAGTTCTAGATGGTTGATCTACTTCCTGGTTAGCAGTAGAATGCTGGAAGTGAGCTGGAAGAGCGCCCCACGAAGTCATTGATGCATCGGTCATGAGGGTGCCGATCGCTGGTGTGTGGAAAGGCTGTACCTTAAGCAGATAGTCTCCATCTTCCACTACAGTAATGACTGAACCAGAGGTTGCGAAACCACCACCAGATAGTCCCACAACCTGCTTACATGCAACCATTGTTTCGGTAGCCACTCTTGCATTGTACACATGCGCAGCCTGGCATGAGGCACTAGGTAGATGCAGGAAGCCGTCATTCTTAGTTGGCGCATTGCCTTTCGTAGCGTCTGAGGTGTTTGAAACAACATGTTTTGGACCCTCTCCCCGGAGGGTTAGACTAGTCCGACGTCTGTTTTGATTCGTGCCTCCAGATATTGCTTTACTTCGGTGGGCACTAGATTCGACTTCTTTTCGTTTATGGAGAAGCCGAATTGGAACAGCAGATTGATAGTTTGCTGCGTGTTTTGAATGCACCCAGTAATTAGCCAGTTGTCTATATACGGGTACACTGGAATGGACTGCCTTCGCAAGTGGGTGGCTACCACGGCTAGGACCTTTGTGAATACCCCGACGGTTGACACAATGCTGAATGGTAGCACTCCGAATTGGTAGGGATCGTCTCCCAATTTGAATCAGAGGTATTTTTTGCGCACTGGCAACATTGAAATATGGAAGTATACATCTTTCATATTCAATGATGCCATGTAATCCCCTATTTTCAATAGTGGGATGACTTCCTGCAACATTGTCAGTCTGAATCTTTGAGGTTTGACATACGTGTTTGCAGGGAGCAGGTCCAGCACTGGGCACGTTCTAAGATCTTTCTTCGGAACAAGGAAGCACATTGAATGGATACCTTGATTTTGTTCCATGAAGTGCACCAGCTCGATGGCTCCTTTTTGTAGTAGGATCCCAATCCCCTCCTTGAGGATATTGAGATGTGCGGAGGACATGCGTCCTATGCAAGGTGGATGGTGGCAAGGTGTTTCGAGGAACTCCACCGAGTATCCCTTTGCCACTGTATCTAAGACCCAGCGGTCTGATGTTATTCCCTCCCATTAATGGGCGAAGGTTGTTGTGCAACCCCTGACTGGGGACGCATGGGAGGGAACGTGGATCAGTGCGTCATTTGGCAGCTGCACCTCTAGAGGCTGCAGCCCTGCCTCGTCCTTTCCCGCAGCGAAACCCTCACTGGTAGGACATCCGAGTGTGTGGACTACAGAAGGAGGCGCCAGATGTGCTTGCTCCAGCTTGGCCCAGTTTTCCTGAGCCTTGCGCCCGGAGGTTTTGGCGTGTGTTAAACGCTTCCCTTGGGACAAAGGGTTTGCTGGAAAGCCGACCAAGGGTCTTGATGGTCTCATGCTCTTTTGCTGTCTCTAGCTGGTCGTCGAGCGCCTTGCCAAAGAGGAGATCCTCCTCAATGGGTATGTTAATTAGGGCCGCTTGTGTCTCTGGCTTAAATCCTAAGTTTCTGAGCTAGGAATGTCTCTTAAGAAGGGTTCCCTCTGCAAGGACTCTTCCTGAGGTGTCTGCACAGTCAAAGACATTCTTCAGGATGTTTTGTGAGACTGGTTTTCCCTCTGCAGCAATCTTCACAAGGTGGGATCATGCCGGTTACGGTACTAAGTCCAGATGTTGTGAAACCTCATCCCACTGGGTGCTGCTGTAGCTGGCAAGCAAAATGATGTTTGCTATGCTAGTAAGGTACACCGCAGAGGCTGTGATAGGCTTCTCTAGCGTGTACAATTTCTTGTAATCCTTGTTAGGTGGTGTCTCAGCTCAGTGTGACCACTAATGTAGAGGGGATCTGAAGGAGAGGCCCTGAAGGGTTTGACCACCCAAGGATTGACCGGCCTAGTAAGGGAGGGGGTAGACAAAGATGGAGAGACCCTCTTCTTAATAGACTCCAGAAGAGCTATAGCTTGGCAGACAGGTTTCTTCTCATTGAGAATATCCTCCACGAAGTAAGTCCCTGCGGGACTGGCTTTGTCGGTTTTAATGCCAAAGTGGTGAGCAGCCTTCTTCGGCAGCTCATTGTAGAGTGGTCGGTCCGCAATGGGGGAGGAGCGACCGCCTTCCACTATGGAGGGATCAATAGGGTCGATGAAGAGGCGTGTCCAGTCAAAGGGTCGAATCAAAAGGATCGAATGACAAAGGGTTCGAGTCAATAGGACTGAAAACAAAAAAGGGTCGAATGCCTTTTTTAAAAAATGTATATTTTTTTTTTTGGTGTAAAAAGTGTTTTTTACACTAAAAACAGGGTTTGGGGAGGGACCCTCCCCACCAAAAAATAAAATTAAATAAATAAATAAAAAACTGACCTTTTTGTCTTCGGTCCTTTTGATTCGACCCTATTGCATTTCGATCCTTTTGATTCGATCCTTTGACCTATAACCATGAAGATGAGGTCTGGGTCGTCCTGGTCCTGCAGGTAGGTATCACCATCCTGACAGGGGTCACCCTGATCATCTATCCACATATACTGGTCTGCTTGTGTGGCCTGCATGTCCTTGTAAAGGCTCCCTGGGCAGCAAGGCTGGGGCAGGAAGAGAAGGTGCCACTAGCACTGGAGGAGGTACCGGAGGCTGCTTTGGAGGAGTGAGCAGCCTGCACATAAAATCCACAAAGAATGAGATTTTTCCCATGGTATCTTCAAACTGGGTTTGAGTCCAGGGGGTAGAAGACAGAATGGAGTTTGGTGCCACAGGGGTGTCCTTTGTTACGGAAGGCGCTTCTGGTGGAACAGTGTCCTTGGTACTTTTCCTAGGGCGCTTCTTGCTCAGGGAAGAAGACACAGGTGAGGATTCTTCTTTACAGTCACCAGGGGTCTGAGGAGTCCGTTTACAATGACCAGAGGGCTCTTTATGGTATATTTCTGAGTGTTTGTGCTTTTTTGACAGATGTTTATGTTTTTGCGCACCCTTCGGCAAAGTGTCTGTATGATCGCCATGTGGTAAACGCGTAGGCGGAACCACCGCGGGTGCGGTTGGTGCGCCGTGGTGGGCCAAAAAGGCGCAAACCAACTGTTTGCGGTCCTCCGACGACGACGAGGTTGTCAAGGGACGCTTGTGGGGAGGCTGGGGGATGTGCTTATGGGAAGAGGTGTGTCGCATCCCCAGAAGCCTTCCTCACAGCAGCGCGCTGCGACTGCCATTCGAGGCGGGCAACAAGGGTGTGGGAACTAGACAGCTCCTCTGTGGTGTCTTCAGGCTCCGAGTCTTGGCTGCCGTGGCCTTCATAGTCGGATTTGAAGATCCCGGCGGTGGTATCAGACTCTGCCGACATGGCGTATGCTGCCCACCTCCTGGTTCTGCGCTCCTTTAGGGTCTTGGGCCTAAAGAGCTTGCACAAAGGACAACGGGATTCGAGATGGTCACATCGAGGGCAGTGGTTACAAAAACTCTGGAATTTCCTGTTGCACTAAAGGTAAAACTTGAAGGTGGGGGTATGTATTCTCTGAATATGAAAGGATCACTCCCCCCACTCTCCCTACTTGTAGGCCAAAGCCAGGTGTAGGCCGAAGCCTGTTGTCGGAGCAGACGCCTGGTTCGTTCGGAAGCCAGAAACCAACCGTCAAATGAATGCGTCAAATGTAAACGACAAGAGAAATTCAGAAAAATGTGGACTCTTAGTGGCGCACGGCCACAGACTCTGCTAATAGACAACTTGCCACAATGGTGGAAAATAAAGAATCTGAGGGACCTCGACACATGAGGGATCATGGATACAGGGTACGTCACACTAGGGATAGTATTACAGTCACGCCCTGTCGACATCCCTTTTTCGAACTTCCGAAATCATGTGCAATACTCCACAGCTTCCACTAAATGTCGGCCTATGCAAAGCATGTGATTCTAAGCAGGTCCACAAGCCTCAGAAATATATAAGACTGAGCATGTCAATATGTACCGCATTTTTTAAGGCGACTGGACCAATTTTAAACGATACAATGTGGGTCTTCAGTGCTGGTTGGCTAGAGCAGAGGCAAGTGATGGTTGAGTCGGCAACTGGACAGATCAAAATTGGGTAGAAAAGCAGTCTAAGGGGCAGCTTCCAGTATTTGCAGCAGCTCGAAAAATGGCTTGAAAAAGAGGTGGGGCCAGCTCAATGGATTAAAGCTGGAAAACAGGGCTCAGCAATGTTACTGAACTTCTGTTTGTTGGGAGACCTCATCCAAGGTCTCCAGCCACGAGGTGAGGCCTGTATGCACTTGCGAGCCGGGAAGGTTGCCAGAGAGCACTTGCAATGGCTGTCGCCTCCACTGAACAAGATTGGGCAGACAGCAGGCCTCCCTAAATGTTCCTCTGGGTTGGGTGAGGGAAGGGTCCTACTCCCTTCTTGGAGCCTTGATCTTCACCTCAACGGAAGAGGGCTTTCTGGGCAGACTGTACCCCCAAAACGGTCAGTCTCGCTTTCTTATATATTTTTATTTTATTGTTCATTTACAACGCACTTAATACCAGCAAGTGGTTTCTAAGCGCACGATCGAGATTCAAACCTGTGTTGCGTAAGCTATCATTCCTCCCCAAAATAGACATTAAGGCGGGGTTTCCCACCTTCCAATCAGTACATTAACTCTTAATGTGGAAACGGTCAAGCCCCCGTCTCTACAGGATAGCTCTCTGCACCTCCTAAAATGAAAAAAGAGTGCAGATGTGTATCCACTTCCTAATTAAGCTCACACGTGTATCAACATGGTCTTGGAAATCCACGCAAACATATACCAAGGCAGGAATATGGAGCTTATGTGTAGTTAAATTAACTTGTGCGATACAGCATTCATGTTAGCATGCCGTTAAAACCTCACTTCTAGGTGCCAAAGTGGAACTCCATTTTATCAGCAAGCATATATGTAGTTCAAAACAGAGTATCTCTAACTATACCAGGCGGATGCAGGGAATATAAGGCCCAGCCTTCTTAAATGAATGCATTTTGTCTCCTTTGCTTCTGAATTCACTTGCAGTTGCATCACAATCTGCTTGCTCTTGACTCAGTTCACCCGACTGCATTTTTCTTCCACTTCGGTAAATAAATGTACAGTACTGCAGAGCAGTATGGACACAACGCCATGGGGCAGCAGTGCAGTACCTCAGTGGTGGGTCAGAGGTCAGTTCAGGTGTCAAACATCTTTGGAGTGTAGACACATCAGAAGAAGGAGTCTGAGGTAGAAATCATAACCTCACTTTCTGAGGCTAGGAGGTGAAGTATGCAGTGCAGTGGAGTTAAGCAGCTGGGGCCAGGAAAAAGCAGATGTAGTTTGCACTGGCTCAAGCAGGGTGCTCTGGGACAAATATGGGTGTAGGCACACAAAGCAAATCTCTGTGGGTACCAAGGATACTCTTAGTAGAGAGGCGATCCTGCCAGCTAGGAATCTACCTTTGCTCACTTGTTCTTGAAGGAGGGTTCACAGTGGGCCTCTGGCTCCCATCCTGATCTTCTGAACTCCTTGAATTGCCAGCACCACGAAACAATGGTGAACCGACAGCAGGAAGCTGACCTTTCCCAGGCTGATTAGTTCTGCCATCGGCAGGTAGGACATTTTATAAGCATTGATCCCTAGAAGGAGGAGCCGGTTGTTTAAGGACCAGTATTAGCTAGAGTGTTCAATCCTACTATTGAATTGGGCACCGTACCAGCGACTTGCCGGGAGGCTGTATTCATCCCCACTTACAAAAAAGGAGGGAGGGAGCACCTGGGGAATTACTAACCCATCTCCCTCCTAGATGGGGCAGGGAAAATCTATGCAAAGGTCATCCTCGAACACCTGCAGAAATGGTCCGTAACTGAGGGAATTCTGAGTCACCTACAAACAGGATTCCAGGATGGTATGGGCACATTGGAGCAATGCTTCCGGCTTCATCTTTTAGTGAAAAAAGCATACACGTCTCAATAATACCAAACTCTATGCAATTTTTGTGGACCTTTGTACCGCTTTTGATTCAGTTACGCAGAATAAACTTCGTCTGGTCTTGGCTGCTTATAACATTCTGCCTACTTTGCTTGCTATAATCCAATCTCTATACTCAGAAAGTAGGGCTATTGTGTTTTGGGGCGTGAGAGGTGAATAGACTGAGTCTTTTGAGATGCAGAGAGTTGTGAGGCAGGGGTGTGTTCTGGCCCCACTGCTCTTTTGTCTTGGTCAATGGACTAATAAAGGAGGCGCTGGCGGACAACAGCCTGGATGCCCCTAGGATAGGCAGCATGCGTCCTCCAGCATTGTTTTTCGCAGATGACGCTGTGCTGCTTGCAACTAGTCCCAAGGGAGCCAAGCATGCCATGTCATTAGTTGTGAGAAAATGTGGGCCTCTGCGCCTGGATATAAACCAAGCAAAAACCAAGTAAATGTTTTTCAGGCATTGAGCGGCTAGGAGATCCACTGTTGCCATAGAAGTGAAAGGGGAGGAAATTGAGCAGGTCTGGGCTTATGACTATCTGGGTCTTTGTCTTGTTGAGAACGGTCTTTGGACGGAGCATGTGTCTAAAGCAAACGTGAAGTTGGAAAAGTACAGACGGGGGAATAAGAATCTTTTCACTGTCACATGGGGGACGGGGGGTGCATTATGCCCAGTCCTGCAACTATACAGGCTGCTTGATCTGTGGTGCACCTATTGAATCAATTTCCCATTTTATGTTGTTGTGGAATGGGTACGATGCCCTAAGAGCTTAATACGTATTACCCATGTTTAAATTAAATGGAATTCGGAGGTTTGTGGAAGCACTACATTTTAGTATTACAAGCTGTGAGAGCTATCTGTGGTCCACTTGGTGGCAAAGTTTCTACACAGAGCATGGATAAGGATAATGAGATAATGCCATTGACAAAGTAATTTCATATGACATTTAGTTATTTTTTTTCTATGTTTTTAGTCGTCATCTTAAAATGTATTTAACTGGGGTCTACTGGTTATTATTCTGTAATTATGTTTGTATATGTGTATGATGTGTGCTTTGATGGCACACATACCGAATAAATCATGTATGAAGAATGTTACATCAAAATACCCCTTTTTTAAAAAAAAAAAAAAAAAAATTAAAGCATACCTTTTCTTACTTACACTTACTTTCAAATTGAGACACAAAAGTGTAATGGTACAGTTTTTTACCTTTTTATAATTGCAGTTTACAGGAAGTGGTTCTGTACGAAATCGACTCGGTTAATGATAGGTCAATATGTAAACAGACTTAACTACATAGCTTCTCTACTGATCGGTTTTCAGCCCACTGCTTTCGGGGGGGGGGGGGGGGGGTCACAATTTGTGTCTGTCCCCTTTTCCCGGATTTAGTTTTCTACGGCGTTGCACACAACTACAAGGAAAGAAAAGGAAGGACTGTGGCAAAGTTAATGTTATGAAGCAGAGTTGGGGTGCAGAGAAAATAAGACATTCTAAGCTAAAGCAGGGAAACCTAAGGGGTGAAAAATAGACCGTTTTAATGAATGGAGGATATGTGTCATGTGTGCTCTAGCGATACCGAGATGGGACATTAATAATGAAACCTCCTCCAAGAACATGATCTGGGTTGTGACTTTCGTGCAGGGGAGAAGAAAAGAGGTTAACCGTTACATATACCTCTGCACCTCCATCGTGTACCACCCCAGCACATTCAGCTTATGTACACTGGAAATTGATTTTAGTGATAAAACACAATAGGAGACATTTTAGGCAGCTGAACCAAATGGAAAACAAGGCCAGATTAAAAACTCGGAATAAGAAATGAGAGGGTGGAATACAAATCTATCAAGGATAGCGCTCGACTGCACAACAGTGGTAAATAGCACACAAAGGACAGTTCAACCATACAGAGGGTTTGCTACTCTTGGGATTCGTTTTATAGATGCCACTGTGGACAGGTCTGTGCATATATTGCCCAAGACCTAGTGGGATTACGGTCTAGTGAATGGATTACCTGTGACCGGGGGGGGGGGGGGGGGGGGGGGGGTGAAGGGCCCGAGCAGGAGGCTTACTGTAGAGGTCTTGCCTCACACCAGGGGCAACGTAGGTTAGTGCCAAAGTCTGTAATATGACCAGTCCTAGAGCCAGAAAGACAGGGAATGTGTGGCCCAATCTTATAGTGAGCAGGTCTGTAAATATATCAGAGGCCAAGATAAGACCTTTACAGCAGACTTGGCGCAAGCAAGTCTCTATTAACACTAACAGCAAGTAGGTTAGCGACCTGTGCCTAAGGTATGCTGCAAACAGGGCTTGGAGTGAGACCCGTGCATACGCACAACTGTAAAAATGTATTTAAAACACAAATGGAACAAGAGCGACCACGGCAACAGGTTTATGCAGCGGGTGTCCCACGTCCATCATTTACTCGCCAATGAACCAGACCCTGCCCCTGCACGATTTATGTATCAGAACATGACCTCAGCTGCACAATCCAACATCTACAGCAACACTTAATATTAGCCCCAAAATGCATTTTGTGATGGAACAAAAGTAAAGATAAGTTTGTCTCAATTCTGAAAACTACTATTTCAGGACCCTTTTGCGTGAACACTCTCCAGAAGAGGAAGCCATGCTGTGCGCCTGGCCAAAACAAGCATCTAGCCACATCCTCCTCAGAAGAACCCCAACTGCTGCCTAACGGACAGAAGGGGCACAACATGAAGTCTAATACTGCCCCGGAGTGTCCAGGAATTTGGAAATAAAGTTCTGTGTAATCACTATAAACTGAACGGAAATATTACAGAACTGCAGAGGATTAGGTATGTAACAAATACCAGCCTAGATCAATGGTCTTCAACTTGCAGCTCTCCAGAGGTTTTGCACTAGGGCCATCAAGATCCCTCACCTTTGGCTATGCTGGTTAGCTATGATGCGAGTTGTATTCCAAAACAAGTGGAGAGTCAAAGTTTGCAGACCAAGGAGCTAGACACTTTAAAGAGCTTCTGAAATATTAGACTATTGGTGAAGAATGCACATTTAGTGTTCTGGACAAAGACATGAACTCGTCTTCAGAAGGCGTTCAGGCCAATCAATCACCTTATCTAAAGCACTGCATCTCCCTTACAGGAAACATCCCACGACGCACTTGGAGCTCAACTTGATTGTTCATAGGAAAGACTGAATCTCAACCCCTCTCTCCCTCTCTATCCACCAGTCCTTCCCACTTCTTACTCCCTCGCCACTGTTCCACTTCCCTCTTCCAGGAAGAGTCCCATCACACATGCTTGCTTCCAGAAGTGTTCCCACACACTTCGCACTCTTAGGAGGTTATCTCTCTCACTCAAAGAAAACCACCCATCTTATTCAATAACAGAAAGCACCCAGGTCCACTTGCTTTCACTCGCAGGTTCACCCCTAACATTCCGTCACAGATAGCAAAGCACCATGATCACTCACTTAAAGAAAACATCCCCTCAAGTGCACTCCGTGGAATAGTCTCTTTGCACAATGTTACAGAACGTAATCCCTGACATTCCGTCACCCAATCACAAGAAGCTCGATCATATTCACTCCACAAGGTGAAGTCTTATCTACTCGTCAGTTTATTTCTCCACAAAAAACATCATGCTCCATGGTTTGAATTAAAGAGGTTACCTGCTGTCCCTCGCAGTGTAGGCTCGGTGTTCTCCTCCATGATGTAATTAGTGTTTTACCCTCCTGCTGCAGCTCCCACCGAGGGTGACAATGAACCTCTCATCTGCCCAGGTGGCTGTAAGGCAGTCTACAGTGAGAGGGACATCGAAGCAGCTCTGTTACGGATAGAAAATAGAACTGGTTACAGGACACTGGATCGGGAATGAAAGAAAGAAACAAGATCCAGGTGGGGTTTGCCGCTGATGACAGAATCAGCTGTCACTCTTTAGCTAATTGTGTATCTCTCTGTATCTCTCTGTATCTCTCTCTCTCTCTCTCTCTCTCTCTCTCTCTCCTCCTCCCCTCCCCTCCCCTCCCCTCCCCTCCCCTACCCCTATGTGTCAGTATGCATAAGCCTGTGTGGCACACTTTCCATGGATCTATGTCATCACTGCGACCGTCATAATTACGACGGCCGAAAACGCAGACTTTAAAAGAAAAATGTAAACCCCCTTTACACCACATATATATGCGGATTAATAGTAGATCATATACCCCCCACATATATATATGTGATGTAAGGGGGGGGAGGGGGGGTCTTCAGCATTTCCGGACGTCTTAATTGTGAGGGTGACATTTTGGGCCATTACCCTTTCCACTGTTTCTCATACACTCTGTTCCTTTGGCTCATGTGCCTCCCTTTCTTGCAATTTACATGCCTCCGTTTTCATTGGGTTCTCTCAACTTTCTTCAATATCCAGCCATGTTTTTTTTGTCACCATCAATTGTCATATGTACCTTACCTCCGTCTCTCTTTCCACCTACTTCCCATTCTCACACTGGCTGCGGACTCTCTATACATTCACTGCCATGTTTCTCATTTCGTTTGTTGCAGTTTCGCCATCTATTGACTGCTCTCCCCCTCACCCTCTCATCTGCTTGCCCTTCCTGCTCCCCTCCCGCCTGTTACTCAGTTTGCATTACTATCTGCTAGCTGTCACCAGTCTCCCTTAAGCTTTCGGTCTCATGTGCCTCTCCCTAAAACCTTTTCTATTAGTTCCCACGTGTCTCTGCAAATTGGCACGAGAGTGCCACTGTAGCCATTTGTTTGTGCAGCTCTTGTGTGCCACTTTCCTCACAGGCCCCTTTATCACCTTGGCTGTTGTAGTGCTAACTCTCCGATCGGCTGCTGTGTTCCCTCTATCCCTATTGGCTCCTGTGTACTTTCTCACACACCGGCTTAATCTTCACCCTATACATGCAAAAATCATCTGTAAAACACAATTTATACGAATGCCATACAGGGATTAGAATCACCACGAGCAGTCAATGGGTGTGTAAATGGCCAACACCCACGAGCTGCGGTCATTCCTCACATTCCATGTTCCATTTCCCTCCTAGATGAACTCCTATGAAAGTGATCAGCTTGAGTGCCACCGAATAGCCAAAACTAAAATGGTGGCATTCATGAATTACTCCAATGACTCCCCTCCCGCTACGCAACACTACCAATCATCTTGCTTTTCGGCAAGGATTAAAACCCTGCTTTTCTAGCTTCATTCCTTTCTGCCTGCCTCCTCAGCGCCAAGATGCCCCCAGGTGTATGTGTGCTTTAGAAGTGCTGCTAACACAACAACATAACATGACTCCCAACAGAGAGCCCTCTAGTTATTGTAAAGCTCTTTTAATTCACTCTTCCTGAAATGTAAGTGAGTGTGCACTTACACTGTGGAAATTATTTAAGTTGGCGTATCTACCACACATTTTCTGCATGGATACACAGCCCAATCATAATTAAAAGATATTCTACAGAGATGGTACTCAGAGACCCAACAAATTGTGCTCCATCCCATCTTTCATTTGACTTTTTAGCTGTATAAGACCGACAAGGTCCATTTTCTTACCAACTTCTCGGTATTTACCTATGGTGGCTGGTGAAATTCTAAACCGGATAGAGAAGAGGTTTTCCTCAACTCTCCAGAGTGTCAATTGCCACAAGAAGCCTTTAAACAACAACTCAACACGATGCATATTGTAGCAAAATTTTCTATTGGACAAAAAGCCATAGGATTTCCAATCAGTTCTGAAGAGGATCACGTTAGATTTTGCAATAATTAAGATTTGAGCTTTGCAACAGCACACATGAGAATAACTTCACGGGAAATAATGTATCCATTAGACAATTGTGAACTCTATAGCAACATAAGTTGCCAAACTCAGCCCAAATATAGATGTATTAAACATAACCGATACATGTCGGATACAGTGTCTCAATATCACAGTGGCAAAATGCCAACAGACGTTACATCAGTTTTAAATATTAAGCAAAGGACTAGAAATACATGGTGAGAGATTAGTGCTAGTAGAAAAACATGCAATAATTCCTGAAATTAAAAAATTCACCCGCAAGCAGGGTTAATCAAAGATTGCCTGAGGGGTGCGTATGCAGACTGCTGCTAATGGGTGCTCAAAACTGCAATATGTCCTAGCGGTTCGGGTTGGGCTGCCCCTTTTGGGGATGGGACCAAGCCCGATTTGCATACAGTCTGTCCCCTTTCTATAATGGCTTGGCAGGCTAAAAGAACGACGTGTGGATGGTTGCCCAGGGCTGTGCCAGAGGTTGAGATTCATTCTAAACTTTCCTGTCATCACCTTTTGTTTTGCCAAAGTGTCAATCTGCCATACGTACTGCTTAAATACACAATGGTACTATTAAGTACGATAGATGTTAGCTTAATGAGCAAACCAGTCAATGTCACGTTGCTCCTAGAAAAATGCACCACACCCGATTCATACTGCTTCCAGGAATTTTACAAATGGCTGATGGACACATGCGCCCTTCCCCTCGTCTCTCTTGCTCTCTCTGTTGGGGGGTACTGTGACACTCAAGACTGTCAGCTAAACTGCAAACAGACAGAGACATGCACACAATGTATATTGCCCTTGCTTCTAGGCAACATATTGCCCAGCTACTTGTCCTGTTGTCTCCCAGCGAGTCCAGTAGGGAGTAGTGGGCTCCCATCATCCCTCCTACCTAGGTCTCCACGACACCAGGAAGCACCAGCCAGTCAGCTCTGCCTGCTTCGCAACAGAAGTTGGCAAAGGTACTGTACATGCACTAGGCAGTGAATCCACAGCACACCAGGGGCTTCCTATAGCACGGAAAGGTCACTGCCACACTGTATGTAGGGTGTTCCATCCAAATCGTGGCTTGGCAAGTGTGGGAGAATGATCAATCCTAAATTTCAAGAGCCAGAATCTCGAGCACTCGGTTAACATTTCTTGACCTGGCATAATTCAAACATGGATCCATATTTAGCCAAAGCCTGGGAAAATGGCCATTAAAGTTAAGACTCACAACTCTTCAGTGATTGGATAGATGCCAAAAGTTGAACGAATGCAAGCCTATGAGCTACCAATTTCCTGTACAATCCGAAGGTCAGCGCACTTACCTATTGGAATTTGCAGACTAGTCGTGAAACAAAAGGTGATGCCCAACTAAAGAGAACCTGGGAGAAGGCCCTGATGATGCCTACTGTATCCAGGGAAATCGGGCTGTCCTGTCCCCGTGTGGACCAGACAAACAAGTAGACGTACCAAACACCTCAAGCATTGGGAGCCCGAAGCCTGTGGGTGCTGGCCAAAACAAAAGAACTAAACTACAAAACCCAAATGAACAAACTGCTGAGAAATCCGTCTCATAGTTCATCTGGCTCCTCTGGACACTGTTGGCATTATCTGGTACGAGGACAGAGGCTTCAATGGACCCTATAGTTGCAATGTACCCTGGCTCCAGTAGTTTCCTCTTCAGCAAAGTAGCATCATCTGTGGTTCTAGAAGAGTCCTATTTGCTTCTTCATCATTGCGCGCATTGAAGCGATAATTTGAGCATTGACCGTCAGCAGTCAAAAACCGCTGGAAATACCAGATCATGTGATTTGGAAGCCAAGTCCCAGCTTTAATATTGGGCACTACCTTTAATACTAGATCCTATACTCCCCACTGGGGACCACACAACATTAGACCAGTATATGTCACTCAGCCAATAAGAAGCTGGCCCAGCTCTTCCCTTGGTTTATGTCCTAAATTACCCCCAGGTTAGGAACTGCCAAACCTTGTAACCTAAGGTTCCAACTTATGATCGAGTCGGTGGCTATCCCAGGCAAGTAGGGTTAAGCCCACAAAACACTCCTAGAAACGTTCTTAACCCAATTATTTAACTGCAACTTGCATCAATAGATTTAGATATAAAGTCTATTTATATAACTGTCCAGGCAAACTTTTTTTCAAAAAGATACTGCGCTACTCTGTATTCTTGTCTGCACTGTTCCATATCTACAACGTTCCCTTTTTCCCGTTCCTCCCAATGATTATCATTGCACCCTGCCATATATGGACATACGTAATCTCTCCATCAACAAACAGACTGGCTGGCCTGTGGGCTGCAGTGCCGACTGCTCAGCTTTGTAACTGTTTATTGAGGCAGTTAGGTACGCAGCAGACTCTCCTCTTCCATAATGAATGGTCGGTCTCTGTGCCATCATCATTATGGACGAGCCCCCACAGGGATAGACCCTTCAGAGCATAGATAACATTAGTAGCAAAATGGAAAAGCCAATTACAGCCTTGATGATGGAGACCTTTTTACAAGGCTGAAATATGGAGTATGCACAATGCAGACTGCCAAACACGTACCACCAACACATCCCCCTATGGGCGGGCAACCAACTGCTGAAAGTGGAGGGAGATGATGCACTGAAATAGGGGGCCACGTGTTGAGAGTGGAAGCTGATCCCATTTGGGGAACGGACTGGCAGGTATGGCATGCCCAACAATCAGTTTGAGATGCACATCTGATTCTTTGGGGCTATGTACAAACAATGGGAGTCAAAACAAGAGCCACCCAGGCCTGCCTAGTGCTTCAGGGGCTGTTCAGACCTTTATGTATTTTACAGAGCGCTGCTAGCTCCTCACCATGCACCAGCTATGAAAGTAAACTCCCGTAGGAATCGGATACATGGCAGTCCAAAATGTAATCAAATGTATCAGGATATATCACAGGTTAAGTGTAGATCTCATAAAACAAGCAATATGCAGCACATAGGCCAGGAAACCACATTGCACGACATTAACCAATGAGTAGTGTAGCCGACAAAGAGCAACAGATGTCCAAATATGCAAGCACATTGGCAAGCAGTGACCACTTCAATCGTCACCTGATTCCATAAAAGGTTTGGCCTTTTCTCCAGTTGTGCAATTATAACAAGGACAAAAATGGAAAAAATGGTTAGGGTTGCAGGATTATTCCTGTTGTTACCTAGAATTTTGGTAAATGATCACCAGGGTCGAAATCCTGCTCTCTACCTGGACAAAACAATGCAGTGAGATGGATATTTACACGGATACAGAAGCTGAGATTACAGAGAGTGAAGTTGGCGAGAGTAATGCAATTGGAGTGGGGAATGTGGTTGGACAAGCTTCTCTACATTCTGCTTATTATATCCATGTGCCTCTTCCTTATCCCGCTCCATACTGTTAAAGGCATCCAGTCTTCTCGACAGTTACTGCACTCCCCTTCTCTAGACCTTCGACACCACCTGCAACTCCTTCTCTCCAACCTTAACCTTAAAACTACCTTAACCACATACATTGCCACCTTCATAAACAAAGTAAGGGCATGAAGAAGTAAATGCATGATGAAGTAATTGCAGGGTATACAGGAGCCTTCTTCATGCCTCTGCAACCTTTATACCCCTTCACCGGACAAACACAGCAGAGACTGTATAGAATGTGCGGTGGGTGGGACAGAGTGCTTCATTAGCAGCTCGAGATCACCTGCTCTTCTGGCTTAGGACATCCAGAATGCAGGCCGGAGGAGGAGCTAAAGCAGATGGTGTTATCCCTCTTCATACGAGTATTCATGGTGTGCCCCTCCTCCAATGGCAGGGCAGGGAGCACCAGACACCACAGAAGGCTGGAATTGCATGGGGCGGGTACGAGTCAGTGTGCTTGCATGTTAGCAGGATAAACCGACTGTTGTGCAGTTCTGTTGCAGCTATGGGGAAACACTGTGAAAAGCGGAAGCAAGAAGAGACTTCCTCATCTTCTGATACACAAGACCCTCGTTTGAAGGGAAAAGTAAAAAAGAATCAAGGAATAGCCGTTCCAGTTCTGAGGAACACATGATGAGACTCATTAAGGGGACAAAGGCGAGCAAACATAAGGGGCAGAAGAACTGGAAAGGACCTCCCTCCTTCCTCCTTTACTTCTTTTTCTTCACATGAGGCGAAGTCCATGGGTAGAATTCTTGGCCGCATGACGGTAGAGAAAGTCATGGAGGGTGAGGGAGCCTGAATCCATGAAGCTTAAAGAGCCAACTCCCTTTGGTGGAGGAAGAAGATCCTGCAGTTCAGAGTTTGAGAAAGATCCTAAGAGTGACGTCCCTGTAATCAAGAAGAAACATGTAAGGTAATGGATGGACCCGGAAAGACTCTTGATCCCTAGGTTTATGAATATGTTATGCCGATTGGGGAGGAGCCCTTGTTACCAACATCTATATAGGTTGACTCTTTTGGCCAGCCCGATAGAAGACTGTCCGTGTCAAGTGAGAGGGATGCTCTTTGGGATCCAATAGATAGCAGGGTAGAGGTGTCCCTCAAGAAGAACCTTGAAGGGGTTGCCTCTTGCCGAAGACATGGGTTTACACTTCCTACACGGCCAAGTCTCATCTGTAAGATTTCCAATCAGTGTATGACAAGATGGAAGAAGGGGGGAGAGGAGGGTTGCTCTGGGGGTCATCAAGAAAATGCACCATTAAGCAGAACTGTTATCAGATCTGGCTTATGAAAGAGTTAGGGCAGCCACTGTGACTAGGGGATCCCCATCACGGCCAATATACATCTGCATGTCAGTGATAGGAACGCAGATAATGCACAACATTCTGTAGTTCTTCATATGTATTTAAAAAGAAAAATCTGTTTGTGAAAATCCTCCAGAACAAGGTAGGCCACATTCAGACACATGATAAATACAATGGCACATTAAAGGTAAAGCTCATCATCATTCTCCAAAGTCAAGAACAGCCCAACCACTCTAGGTATATATGGCTAGTGCTAGAGGATGCAAACCTATCTTAAATGGGAAACATCGGGTCTGCCTCAAACCAGGCGCGAGCTCCCCATCTGTAAATCTAAAAACTACCGAATAGGCCTCAAACCTCCAGTGTGAGCCACACTGCCAATGTTTTGCCACATTTAAGTTGACAGCCACAGGTCCTTGACATTAATCGTCAGGGTTACTGCATATTGCTTGGGAAGACTCGAGTAAGAGCTGGTCACTCCTAAACCAAAGAACGCAGAAATTAAACAGGCCCTCTTTTCAGGACTCTGCAAAGAATGATCAGCAAGGGAGATCAGTTACCGTCGCTAGATCTTACCGTGATGCCTATTCTTCATGTTCCCATTCACCCGGATTTCTTCCAGTTTTAGATACGCAGAAGGTCCAGTTCACATCCAGCTTTGTATCCAGTTAGGTCTGCGTTCAGCTACACAGACTGTCACCAAGGACTTCACTTCCCCTGTGGGTCTTCTTCAGGAAGAATGGGTAGCCATTATTTATATTTGGATGATTGACAGAGGAGAGCATGAGCAGGACTCTATGGTAAATTCAATAGCTAATCTCATGGTTAAATGGTTATTTTTGGCAAAGCGCAGTACGTAAAACATGTTGATCACAATTACACCAAACCAAAGTCAGTACTCCTTTATCAACCTCGAGAGGATGAAAGGCTGAGTTGACCTTGTCGAGATTCCAACCTGCAATTTACAGATCACAAACAGATCGCAGCAACGAGCGCTCAACCAGCTGAGCTATCTTATTGCTAACATCCTTCAGAGGTCAGTAAACTAAGTATTGACTGAGGTATAATAATCATGCCTAGATATTGGGCGAACCATGGATGAAGCGCTACATAAAGCTAAATACCTATACCTGGATCATCACAGGACAGGTTATGCTGAGTTTCTAATTTAATTATAAATGTAACGTTTCATTTGTTTAGGAACAGCGCTTGCACTTCCTCAAGACTCAGGTTTTGGATGTTTTCATTGTAGTCTTGAAGATTTGGGAGGCTATACCACCTGTGATTGGTGCAATGACAATAACTCACCCTTGAGCAAAGACTCTGCTGGCATTGACCATTTACAGTAATGTACCCCATTGACTGCAAGGTTGAAGGGATGTAAACTAGGCCGCGCATAGTCATCATTTTACACACTGTTTTTACAATTAGAGTGTACATTATATTATAAGTGTAAACATGATCTGTCTCCATGGTTATGCACACAGCACAGGAGCTCTGAAAAAAACTATTGTGCAATACTGGTTTGTTTTCACTGGGGAAAAAAGCCTAATTTGTTACAAAAGATTTGCTAGGAAAATAAATATGCATGTTGCATCTGTTTGCTCCATGAGCATCTACACACAACACAGTAGTAGCTGAATGGAAAAAAATAATTCCTTTTATCACAGTGTGCAGTTTCCTTTTTTGAAAGGCTTCAGAGACATACATTCTGTTTCAGAGGCTTTTCTCCATGATTTGCAATTACATCCATGTCGATAAAAATCAAAAGAAGCGTTCTGGTTTCTGTTTTGTACCCAGACCTTTGCACTGCCCCCTGCTCTAAACATGGGTGTTAATGTACACAGGAAAATAATAAAGCTGTTGTTTTTACAAGATGTTCATGTGTAACAAGGCCTGGTACAAACCTTAACTGGAGGCCTGAAGGACGGTAATATCTAAAGAGAAAAGTCTCCAGTTTTTGCCCAATTAAAAATCTAGTGATCCAGAAGGATGTGCTGAGAAAGAGCATATCAGGGTTGTGCTGAATAGCAGAAGAAGTCTTGCCAACAGGTCTTTTCACACATTTATGAGTCCATGTTTTATGATATCGAAGCTACCAGTTGATCACGGGGTGCTACTGTGTGATATTGCTGGGCAGGGACACGGTTTCTCAGGGCAGAGTATTTTTTAAAACTCACTCTGCAGGTCTTAAAAATTATGCAGGCAGTTAAACTCAGTCAGAGCAGGTCTCAAAGACTGGAGAAGAGGTGTGTAAGGATGCAGAAGTAGGAGACCGACACACAGCAGTGATTGCTATGGACTTTTATTCACCAAGCAAATAAGAGAAAACCTAACTTTCCCTAGCTCCAAGGGGTTTCCCTGTCTTAACTAAAATGCTCATGCAGGGTTCGCAAAATGTACTAGCCTAGCATTGGCGAGTAGTTTTTATGTAGTGCAAGCACCATTTGCAGTATACAACCTTGCTGGCGAGTATGGGGATGTTAGAAACGTATGTTGCATTTACTGCAAACACACGGTTTGCAATAACTTACAAATACACGTTTCACTGTGCATGCTAGGCAGCATTGCACCAAATATGAAGGTTGCTTATGAAGACATGCACCATTTTACAAAAAGCACCAATAAATATTTTTTCACCATTCACCTTGGAGCGAGTGCATTTCCCTTATGTCGAGTATGTAAACTAAGGAACTATCCTGCAGTCTTGTGAGATTTTTAATGGGCCTGTAATGGGCCTGTCAGAATGCCCTTGTAAGAGTCCACCGTTGTGTGTCAAAATCTCCAACTCTGACCCTTACACTTATAACTAAACTAGAATGTTCTTGGTCCATGAAATTGACTCCCTTCACTGGATGGCACAGATCTGGTTGCAGTTCTTAACCATGGGGAATGATTCCCTGTCCCTGGTCCAAGGATACCACAAATAAAGGATTTCAATGATCTTGGTCCAGGAGAATAGACTCCCTTCTCCTGGTATCTTGGATTTCTCCATCTATTGAGAGCAGGGGGAAATGACTCCCTTCCCCTGGTTTCCTTGCTTCCCTTTTCAGCTGCTCAGCAAAACACAGTTCACATAAAGTTTAGGGTCTCAGACCTAGGCTTCCGACAGCTCACTTGGTCACCTCTCCTGACAAGCAATGCTACAAGGAAGAAGATTTAGGTTTGTTTCTTTTTGCTTGCTTGTGGGTCTCAGACCCTTATTCCCCAGCTTTGCTCTGCAGGCAGACTTGGTTTACTAACCTGGCAAGTACCATCACAAGGAAGATACCTCGCTTATCGATGTGGGTGCCAGATCCTGGTTTCTCTCACCCTTCAGTTCAGCCCACTTGGCTTGTTCGTTCAGCAAGTACTGCCAACATGTCTCTAATCCTCTCCTTCATGATTGGGCTCCTGGACGCTCTGCCGGACCTCTTTGGGTGCTTGCTGTTTGTGGTGTTGCGCAGGTGCTTCTCTGCTTGCCTGATCTGGCCCCGCACCACTCCTTCCCGACACCAGCTTCCAGTTCCGCTCCGGACCAACCCCTACGCCATCGGTTTCTTTGGTCCGTCAAGGTCAGATGACTTCCTTCTTTGCGTCATCTTCGAATATCCCAGACTGGGCAGTCTTTCACTCTGGTCTTCTGGTGTGGCTGTAGTTCTCCCGAATGCAGCTTCTCCGGCTTCAGAACAACTTCTGCAAATCCCTTGTCAGTCTTTATCTGGGTCTCACAACCACCCCTCCGTGGAAAGGTAGACTGGTCATTACAATTCCACCAGGTGTTATTTATGGCTTCGCATCACCTCCTCATCGCAGGACTTGTCTTGTACCCTTCCCTTGTGTACAGTTCAAAAGGATCGGTGTCCCCTAAACTGTGGACTTGGGGAACAAAGTGATGTAAGAGCAAAGGCAAGTGGTCACACGGATAAATACACAAATTATTCAATAAGTGATTGACTCTGGTAGGTGTAGGGAGGAGAAAAGGCTCAGTCAGGTATTAAATTGCATCATCATATTTTATTATCAAAAATAAATATATATATGGAAATGAATTATGTTTAGCAGTGTCTGATAGGTTTGCTTTTAGACTTTTTCTATGTTCATTTACATTTTATGATGTTACCGTGTGAATGATTTTTTATTCAATTGTGATTTTTTGATAATAATAAAATATGATGCAATTTAATACCTGACTGAGCCTTTTCCCCGCCCTACACCTACCGGAGTCAATCACGAATTGAATAATTTGTGTATTTACCCGTGTGACCACTTGCCTTTGCTCTTGAAACACTTGTGTAGTCTATACTGTTCTTCGTCTCAGTACTACCTAGAGTTACAGACTTACAAAAGGTACATAGGGGTACTAGGTAAAGTGTTAGGGGCTATGGGGTATGGAAGTGGATAGGGTGTTGGGTGACGAGTGTCATACCGTGTTCTCCAGATATGTCGTCCCTTGACCCCAGAGGGGACGTCTCCTCTCATGAGATCCACCCGCTACGTACTACTACCACAAGCAGACTATCGCGTAGCAGCCTCATTACCCTGGCCTCATTGGAAGGGGCCCCCCCTCGGGGAGAAGTGACAACATCTTGAGATTCATCACAGGTGTTTCATTTTCTTTCAGCCATTATGAAAAAGGCAGTGGCAGAGTGGAGGACTGCCCTTTGCAGAAAGAGCGTGGTGTCTGGGAGACCTTGAAGAAGAGCATTTCCAGCATCAGTGTTGGGAGGGGACCACTGCCTCGATGGTTAAACAAAAGTTGTGATAGGAAGGAAGGGTTTGACTTTACTTATGTGGCTCTGCTGGTTCCAATCAGTGAGAAACTAAGAATAATCGACAGCCATTATACAAGTCAAGGAATTTGGAGCATGTGACAGACAATGCCTTTCGGATTCAAATTTACGTACGAGTCATGCAAGAGCCAAATTCACTACATACACACTCAACATTCAGAACTGAACTAGGCTCTGCCATCTTTAAGTGGTAGGTATAGAGTTCTGTCAATACCTTAAATACAGCTGGGAACTAATGGTGTATAATTTTATTGACTCGGTGACTAGAGCTTGCAGTGTCCATAAAGTAGTTGAAAATGAATGGGGAAGAGTAGGCTGCCTACTGGTCCACTGCCAGGAACCGTTAAGGTGAATAGGTTGGAGACAGGGTGGATCATATAATTTGGAGCAGTTGGTGGCAGTCATTGAGAAAGGCAAAACCCCATTTAAATATTGTTTTGCTTATTCCTCTGTGCGAAGAGTGAAAAGTTTGATGGGCTGTGGTGCAGACAAGTTATTACTATGAATGTTAAGTGTGGAGGCAACTGTTCTGATGTGGTCCTGTAAATGAAGGATTTTTCATAGAAAGGCCGAGTGGCTGTAAAGCAGTTGGAGAATACCCCAGTGAGTAACTGGACAGAATGTTGCCTTGGTTGTGGTGGCCCAGAGGTAACAGAGGATGTTTGCAATTAGGTCTTTGGCAAGTGGTGTGAAGGTGTGACAAGTGGGAATGTGGTGTGAAGGGAAATGTGTTGGCTGGACTATTGGTCAGATTTATGTTCTGATTGCAGAGATTTTGTTAATACAAAAGTTGCTTTTTAGCCGAAGACTTCCGATAAGAATGAGAGAACATGGGAGGTTGGAGTCCAGAGTTTGATGGTTTTGATGTCAGCCCTTCTTATACTAGAGACTTTCAAGATGGCCTTTGTTTAGTAGTCTGCATTGGCTTTGGATATAGATTGTATGCAAGCTTTTTGTATATCTTATAGTGTATTAAAGTCTGGGGAGATAGTTTTGCGTCATTGCGCTTCGGGTTTACAAATGGTCCTTTGGTTAAAATAGAGCTCTTGCTTGTAACAAAGAGAGGATTGTTTGAATTTGATGCTTGACGATGGAAGGAGCATGAATGTAATCAAGATGCATAGGCTAGAGCTGAATAGGGATCCAGTGTCCTGAGAAAGTTGAGTTGTTGATGGATATGAAAGTGTATCATGGAGCACTTCCTATAGCATGTGTTTGAAGGATCAGGCGGTGATCTTGGATGGAATGAATTAGCATTGGTCTGGTTTGGCATAGCTGGGGAAAGGAAGACCTTGTGGCTAGACCGGTTGAGGTGAAGGGGTTGATGACAAATGTAAGTAGGAGATGACCAGGTCTAATGTGTTGACTTGGAACAGGTTTGCGAGGAGAGACTTTAGGACAGGAGGATGATAAAAGCACATGGACAGCAGCTTTTGGCTCCTTGTTAGCACAGTCCAAAGGAGGCTGTAGTCTCCCTAGTATGGGTTGTGAACGTGTAAGATGGTAGAAGAAGCAGCAGCAGCAAAGTCAGTGAATTGTTTCCAGAATGTCTTGTTGGAACTGGAGATCCATGAAGGTGATGTGACGTGGAAGAGAAAGGGAGTAGCAGGTGTTAGGACACCGGAAGGAGGATTATAACGGAAATGAAAGGGAAGCAATACTGAGTGTGGATTTGTGTAGGACAATAAGGCTACCGTTGAGAAATGACTACTGCTCAGCAGGAGTTCATGGAAGAGCACTCCTATTCAGCCTCACTTCTAGTAAACCCTCAGCGATCCCGGTCATAATGCAGAAACAGGCATAAAATAAATGCTACACCTCTATCGCCTCTTTAAGGTAGCATTGGCCATGGGCAGGCTATACTGTTCAAGAAGGGTGTAAGTCAGCAAAGAAGCAGCCAAACAACAACACTACTGTGGTACCAAAATAAAAAATGTCCATTCAAGGTCTTTAATCAAACTAAAAGGACAGACAATCTAATAAAAACACTAACAACCCACCCCTGTAATGAAATACATAGAACATGCAGACAGAGGTTAAATGGGCACTCAGGATATGATAATGTGTATGCAAGCAGTTGTCTTTGCAGAAATGTTCAAGTTTTAACAATGTGTCTTTAAAGATGAGTGGGGTTTTAAATGTTACTAGGGTCCTTAAAACCAAGCCATAGAGAAAGAACAGCAGAAACCTTGAACCTTCTTTTCTGGTATGATGGCGTTGATAAAAGGAGTCTGGGTGCTTGTAATGTGACAATTCAGAGTCCAATTGGTGAGCTGATCGACTGGATCTAAAACGCGGTGAGGCTTGAAAGCGGCAATAGCTAGAGAATTGAAGAAGCTTAGAACAGTAGCTGTTGTCAAGTTGACCGAGCTCCAAGTAACACTGCGATGAGGACTTATGTGGACAAGCGCTATGGATGCGCCGCACAATATTATACACTCACACCACGGCTCAGTGCTTAACTGATGGTTCACCCCCCCTCACCCCTCTCCCGGCTGACATCCTTTTGTGACGTTGCACACACCGCCACCGGTGTAGTGCTCGCATCACTACATCCCTTCTTAACCATAACACAACAAATCAACATAAAAATTAACACTAGCATTGTGAAGAATACTGGTATCCAACTGTTCATTCCACCACATAGGGCCTCATTACAGGCACCGCTGCTGCCGGTATCCATTTTTTTTTCGGCACGCGCAAATGGGCAATTACCGGGTCATGCCGAGTTTGGCAGACCCGGTAATTGCCCATTTGCGAGTGCCAGTAATAAGGGACTCCCCATCCCCATTCGGCCCCATAGGGCTGAATGGGGAAGGTGGTAGCACTGGTACCATTAATAACGGTACTGGTGCTATAGTGCTGTTCTGCTTGCGGGTGTCGGTTCGGCCACCAGGTCAGACTTAGTGGCTGCAAAGGCATCTGCGAGCAGAACTCATAATATGGTGGTACGGTAGCAATGGTGGCGGTAGCGCTACCGGCACCGTTGTTGCCTTACCGCCATACTTGTAATGAGGCCCATAGTCATGTAATCTTGCTGGTAACCTCCTTATCCTTCTTATTGGGTATTGAAGCTCCCTAGCTGGACTCCCCTGCTGATCATCCGCCTTGTGTGTCTCAGGACTCTGGCTGCATGACCATGTCAGGTCTCCCTATTCCTCCGTGTGCTCCGTACCAGTGTCTTCTGGGCCCGGTGTAGCACCTCCACGCAGGCTAATCCACCGGAACATGCTACAGCTTCTTGCGACGCTCTCCATGCTTCTGCTGGCAGCGATCATTGATCCTTTTCTGTGCATCACTGTCTATGGGGAAACATCGTATGGTAGACACAGCTTGTGCATGGCGGGACTATTCCTGAAGAGCGCCAGGTCTCCTACATCACTAACCTTCGCACTCTCTATCATTGCTTGTCTTTTCCGCATCGTGGATCTTTTCATTGTCCACCATTGACACATCTGGAGCCGTGTTCAGGAATCGCTGAGTGTACCTTGCGCCCCACGATTGCCCCTGCCAGTGACACCCCTGTTGCTGAGTGAGAGGTTGTGCGATATGCCACCAGGAATGTCACCACAGCCACCTTAATATCTGTTCCCTCTTCCAGCACGATGCAAAACACCTTGTTGAGGGTCGTCATGAAGCGTTCCACACCCCAATTTGCCCTTGGCCAGCAGGGCGTGATCGAGGAGTGTTTCATTCCATGTGTCTCCACGAACTTGAAACAGTGCTCCGCTGTCTGAACGTATCGAGTCCGGCTGCACGTGCATGGCAAAAAGGTCCTGCAATAATGGGAAAACACAGTCGTCTACTGTGGGATGTATGGACTAAACCACTGAAAAACGAGAATTCATCCAACAGCACTAAGAAGTGCTTGTCGTGTTGGATTGTGCCAAAGTCCACACTTACCGTCTGCCACAGTGCTGTATCCCTTGCAGTGATTCAATAGGCAGTACCTTTGTTAGTGGGTCTGCCGCTTGGCACCATGTGTAGCTTCCCAGCAACTCTTCCACTTGTTTTACCAGGTCTGGGAACCAGAACTCTCCCTCAACCTCACCTTGGTCTTTGTGGCTTCCTGGTGTGCACTTTTCCGGAACCCTTGGTATCAATGCGAGTGGCACCACTATTCTAGAACCTCGCAGCAGGATATCCTCCACAGAGAGCTCTGGCATCATTCTCCACAGGCCTGTTGAGAATGCTTTGGTCTCAGTCGTGTATCTAGTCTGGGCACCTGGAAACTATTTCTACTGGCCACTGTGGAGTTTTTCGATCACATGCAGCACCCCCCCCCATGCCACTGAGTTGCTTCATAGATTTCAGAACCGCCATGTGGACACCATACATACTAGCGCCTCCACCTCCTGCGTTTCCACTCCTGGATCAGGTTTCTGTGGGATCGGGTGTCTTGAGAGGTAATCTGCCGGCTTGCTGACCCCTGGCCAGAACTGGAGTGTCACTCTGAAATCTTGAAGTTGTAACATCCGACAGCTCCAGTATCAGCAGCGGCCTCAGGCTGACCCATTCAGGATTGGCAGTAGCGGCTTATGGTCCACGACCACGTTGACGGGATGTCCAAATATGTACAGGGGAATGTGCTTGCAAACCCACATGACCGCAAGCGCCTCCCTCTGGATCTGCAATTAGCGTTTCTCTATGGCCGACAGAGCTTTGCTCCTGTATGCCACGTGAGTGTGCACTCCATCCACTCTGGTCTGCTCCAGGATTGCCCCAAGGCCCACGTGGGCACGCGTTGAACCATATCTCAACAGACATCCAGAGATCAAAGAATGCCGTTTACGTTTCCACTGCCAGAGCCTCCTTGGATTGTTTGAAAGCTTGCTGGGCCGTGGTTGACCATGCCCATTCCACTTCGTTCTTGACAAGGGCCTGCCACAAAGGTTCCCCATCCCCAGATAGCTCTGCACCTCAGACAGGGTTTGCTGGTGGTCGGAAGCCCAGGATGGCTGCTACTTTCTGCGTGTCAGGGAAAGATGCCTTACCCTTGGAACACAAACCAGAAGAACCGCACTCGGGATCGGGAGGAAGTGGCATTTTTCTCTATGCAGCGCAACATCCTTGTCCCCAAGTTGCTGAAATATGGCTGCCAGTATGTGTAAGTGCTCCGTCTCGGTCCTTAGTTGATTAGCAGGTCATCACTGACCCCTTTTAACCAAATGAGCACTGTCCTGATGTATGCTGGAAAACATCAGCAGCGGAGGAGAGATGGAAGCTGAGCCTTTTGTACCGGAACAGTCCAATATGGGACATAATTTCGGGATAGACCTCAACTCCTCAGTGGCACCTGGTGATACCCTTAGGTCTATGGTGGAGCATACCGCTGCCCCTTTCAGGTCAGCCAATATATCATTGAGTGGTGTCGTTCTTTCTTGTTAGATCTGTTGGGTAAGGCACATGTCCACACATCCTCACCGCTTCTGGTTGTTTGGGTTTTGGGTGGACCACAATTATGACACCCAGGGTGTGGGCCCTTGCACTCGTTCAAAGATGTCCACCTGTTCTATGTGCACCAGCTCCTCCTCCACCATTTTCCTTAGATAAAGTGGGATGTGCCTGTGTGCCTGTGTGGCAGCACGACAGGCTGGATGGTCTCGTCCACGTGAAGCCGCAGTCCCTGACCTTTTAGACAACATATGCCTTACAACAAGCCATTTTAATTCCCATATAGCCTCTCCATATCCAGGAGATATACTTGGAATGTGAAGTGCACCAGTCCCAGTATCTCTGCTGTCATGCAGCTCAGGAGTGTGCCCTTCGCTTCTCTGGTGATGTCGAAAGTCCTTGGTGTGTACTGGTTGCTGTGTGCCACAGTCTCCTGAAATGCCCCCTTCAACGGAATAGGTGTCCTCCCCCATAGGTGAAGATTCTTATTTTTTGGTGATGCGAGTATTGGCATTGGGCATAAAAAGGTGTATTGGGCTATGGGCATGGCGATGACTGATGCACCAGTGCCAATCAGCACTGCTACTCCAGTGGACAGAATAGTCACCTTGCAGCTTGGCTAAACGTCTCCCCAGTGTTAGCAGTGAGATGATATGATAAGGCATTTATAACGCGCCTATACACAAGTGTTTCAAAGAGCGACGAGGCAAGGGAGGGGGAAACAGAGGGAAGATAGAAACAACGATCTTACTAGGCCAGGTGACATTGAAATTGCGCAAGTGCAGGGGAAGGGGGCAGTGCAGTACATTGGATCGACAGTAAACAAAAAAAATGTATAGAATAAATAAAGCAATAAGTGAACCATTTGGCCAGCTGGTGGCAAGTGCAAGGGTAATTGCAGACATCAGAGTCGGGTGCTGGTAGGGCACTGTAGGGATACAGAATACAGTCCCCAAGTGCAGGGGTTGCCAGGGAGGCAGCACAGGGGTGCAACTGGCAGGGGAGGAGACCTGGGCCCAAGGTCAGAGGGTGGCCAGGTGACCAGTGCAGTTTTAGTATCAGCCAGGAGTTAAGCAGGGGAGAGAGGGAGAGAAAGCAGAAGCAAAGAGGAAGGTTTTGGAGGCGCTTCCAGAACCGGAGATGGTTCTCAAGTTTCAGGGAGTCTGTTCCAGAGGGAGGCCCCAGCTGAAGAGAGAGATCTACCACCAACTCGTTACTTGGAGAAGCGACTGACCCTAAGGGAGTTGGAGGCGGATGAGCGAAGAGCTCGAGAAGGAAGATATTTAGAAGAGAGAGTTGAAGGTATTGAGGCCCCAGGCCTCAGACAGCGTTGTGGACAATGCAGAGGGTTTTGAACTTGCAGCCACTAGGACTCAGTGCAGAGATTGCAGTCCTGGAGAGGTACGATCCCTGGGCTTGAGGCCAAGGGCAAGTCTCGCAGTGCTGTTCTGGATGAGTCGCAGCGAGCAGAGAGCAGAAGGAGGCAGATTTAGAAAGAGGCTGTTGCAGTAGTCCAGCCTAGAGAGAACCAGAGCTCTGGAGACAGTGAGCTTCTGGGGGTGGAGGGGGGGGAAGGAGAGAAAAGGAAGAATACCTCTGCAGCTGGTAGTGTGACTTCTTAGAGACATCAGAGATGTGAGGAGAGAAGGAGTGTGTTGAGTCGAAGAGGACCCCCAAGGTTTTTAGCCTCACACGTGGGAGCAGGAAGCGGGCCACGAGAGGCCAGCCAGAGAGCGACAGGAAAGGAGGGGGCAGGTGAAGATCTCTTCGGTGTAGCTCTCACCTATAGCAGCGATTTCCACCTCCGGGTAGTAGTCCACCATCAATGCGTGTAGGGTCCGGTGTGGTCTTCTGATAGGGCAGAACAGCAAAACTGTCCACTCGTGGATGTTGGTTCGAGGCCTCGGGCTGCCCTATTGGTCATGGCGCTCTGCAGACGTTCGGAAAGAGCCCCAGTTTTCCGAATCAGCAACTCGATGCAGGGCATCCATCGCCATGTGGTAGTCCTCTTCAGCAGAACTCACAGGGACACCGGCTGTCCCCTCTCTTTTGTGGAGGCTGGGCAGGGTGCAGTTCATAGTCTTGTAGCTTGTGGTTTTCTGTGATGACAAGCTGATCACTGCACTTCCTCTATCTTGAGGCTCTTTAATCGGGTCCTCCCTGAGAGTTGATCTCGACGTAGCTACCTCTTGTGCCCTCCCCAACTCCAAGATTCTCATCAATGGTATCCCAGGTTGCTTGAGAATCCACTTCCACAGCTGGTTGGAACTGCATTTTTGTATGATCTACCCGCTCAACTCCCCTTTCTCATCTTTGAATGCGTATGTGGCTGCTAGTTGTCGTATAGAAACAGTCGAGTGACTCATTTGGCCCTTCAGCAGCTTGCCGTAGCAGAAAGCGTTCATAGTCCACGTCCACCATTGGGGTGAAGTAGTTGTTCAGGGCCCTGCCAGCATTATGGTAGGAGTCATCGCCTTGTGGAAGGGGTTGGAAAGGTTTGTGCACCTAACATCCTGCATAAAACAGCAGCATCGACTTCTTCAGTGTTCCTCCATCACACCTGCAGCGTCCAAATCAATGTCGAGACATTCTACCCAGTTTCCATTTGGGCCCCAGTGGTGCTGGGGGGCCCTGCATGTCAAAGTCAGGAACTGGGCTAACCTGGAATTGTCGACTGTGGGGTTGGTGGACCACCCTTGGCGAACGGCCATGTGACACTCCTTCCTGGGGTAGTGGACGACCACACTATGTCCTCCTCTTCCACCATTAATTTCAAAGCACCTGTCCATGTACAACGTGATGTATCTCCAGGGTGTGCAGGCGTCAGGTTTATAATGATCTCCTGTAGTGCTTCCCCACCTCACGTGCAGGTTGGTGTTCCACCTGTGCTCATCCTTGTATTTACATGAAGGGCCACTAGGCAGCACTATGGCTTGTTAGCCTCATCGTTGGGGCCTGGTGTTCCTGGCCCTGGTAAGCATCTGCCAGAGCCCAGCCGCACAAGCACTCTCCTGGGAAAAGCATGGCCAGGAGCCTCACCTGGTGGGAGGCGAGACAGCCGACAGTTAAATCGATGAGTGGAGCCTCCTCTGCGCGCAATATGGTGCAGCAGCATGCTCTTAGATAGGTCCTGTGGTCCTGTGCTGATCATAGGCAGTCTCCTCTTGTGGAGCGGGTTCGGTGTCGCCGATCAGCAGGCAGCCCGGGTGGCAGTCACCTTCTGGGTTGCCCTCCACCTCATCCTCGATTGTTATGTGTACGAATGCTGTGGAGACGCCAAGCAATATTATACGTACACAGTGAGGTTCAGTGCTTAAGTGAAGGGCCGCCCTCCGGCTGTCATCTTTATTCCTTTCACGATGCTGCAAAAACCATCACCAGTGTCATGCTCATGACACTACACAGACCAGTTAAGGCAATGGCTCATGGCTTGAAGAAGCTGGTATACAGGCAGTCAGAGTTGAGTCGGCAGGCTCGAAGCCTTAGAATGTCTAAAGCAGTTATTGTGGGTCATTGCAGTGAATCAAGGTGCTTAAGATGGCTCGCAACAGATTGAAGATGCAGGGAGAGTCAAAAGCAGTTTTCTTCAGTCTTGGGATGCTCTGAGGCCCAGAGGTAAAGGCAACTCCTCCTCCTGCACTTCTCAGCCTGGAAGGTTACGAATGACACTTGCAGGTGTATCCCATTTAGCTGGCAGTCAGGGCTACTAATTTCTAGGCAAAAGTAAGGCCTTGTACCAGAGCAGGTGTCTATAAATGTACTTCTGATGTGGCAGCGGGAAGGCCTTGCTCCTTCCTTGGAAATCCTTATTTTCACCATGATGGCAGAGGATCTTGGACTGATACTCCAATAAAGCTCCAGTGAAATCCTCATCCTTAAGTCGAAAGGTGATTAAACTAATGGTGTGCATCAACCCCTTACATAGTCATTTTGCCACAGTGGATTGCTCCATTTCAAGTATTCTGTAAGGAGCCAATCTCACCGGTTGTAAAAAATCTCCCCGGTTGTGAAAAGAGATTTTGCCTTCTGATGTGAGCCCCCCCTCAGAGTGCCTTGTCTGCAGGGAGTTGGGAGGGAGGACACGAAGAAAATGTAGGCTTGGTATTTCCACGATGGCAGAAACGTTCTGTGAAAAATAAGTATGGTAGTGTGCCATGTAAGCCATAATGGTGAACATCAGTGCCCTCATGCATTGGATAAATGGACAGACAGCTCCGGTTTCTTTGTAACCCCAATTCCATAAACAGATGGTGTGAATATTAGTGTATTTCGTATTCTTATGTCTCTATCCTTGTTGTTGAAACGCAGACCTGCAAGTTTCATGCAAACACGAAGAAGCTACATATATGCATCTATATTTTCACTTTGACCTGCTCACAGAAATACAACCAGTAACATACCTAAAACCACCTTTTATCCTGTTAATACGTTGCTGATGCTGAACAAATGATGTGATAACTGCTTAACGGAAAGTTCCCAAAAGCACTGAATAGGAAACTGCATCCTGCGAAGGCTTGTCAGGCGGGTACGAGTAATATGCCAGATGTCAAAATGGAACAACGCCTCTCATCCTGTTAATGACATTTGAAATTATGTGCGTCACAAGAACATGTATTCTGAATTCTATATAACAGTGATCATGATAACAAGAGAGCAGAGTTTGGGGCAAAGCTTTTGCTGTCGTTCCATCGCCGATGCAGCATTCTGCTAATAAACCAGTGTTTGTAAGACATTTCTCAGGTGTCCAATTCTCTGAACTAATTGGTGTACTATGTTTTGATGTAAGGTTCCATGGCGGTCTAAGAACCATCAGCGAGCCAGCCAGGAGTCCATCGCACATCAGATCCAGTGGACAATCGATCCACGGTTGACGAGTAAGCAACGGCTGGCGTGGAGCGCACTGCGCAGAAAAGGACAAGTGATTTCCTGCAGCTACATCCCTCGCCTGCCAGCTGACCTATGCGACCCATTGATCACTGCGACTAGTCTCCTCTGACTATGGAAGAATAGGGGACACCGAGAGGGTATCGGCACCATGGAAATTTGGAAAGTTTGTTTTAAGTTGGAAAGGAGGCGTACAAGAATAAGGTTAGAATGCAATGGCTTTGGGGAACGTTGTTTTAAACGGGCCATTGTCCATTCAGCATCGTGATCACGATATAAATAAGAAACAGGAATGTTAAGTGCATGTACAAGGTTGATGTGTTGTGGAAAAGGTACCTATTTGGAACAACATTTACCCACTCCCCCGGAAGGTACGGCAGGATGGGAGTTCATGGTAAAGAAAGTATTGGGAGCAGTATAGTTTCTGCGTGAATGACACAAATATACTGGTCAAAACACGGAATTGCAGTTTCCCGTACATGGGTCTTTTGACCTCGAAAGGATAGGATACTTACGCAAGCGTTTAGCCGCATTAGGGCACAAGGTTATCCGGTCCCTCCAATGAGAAACTTATAGGCAATGGGAAAACTATGCCAGGTAAAAGTGCATGAGAGAGGCACAACTTAAAAAACTGAAACTTTTTCCCTTTCGGACTGAGGTTAAGTTATATAACCAAAAAAAGATTAGGGGAATTATGGGAACAGGACAATAGGGAAGACTTGAAGAAAGCAAAAAGAGTGTTTTTGACAAATTCAGAAACATGTCCATCTGCCCCAGACCCAGAGGATGACCCAGACCGTTTTTTGGAATGGCTATTAACTAGGAATAGATGTCCACCCCCTTATAATGAGGAGAAAGAGATTAAAGTAACACCCAATGCTGCCCGTTCAAGTAGACAGGCTACGGCTAATGATACTGCATTCGCAGAGAAGGTATTCATTTAATGGAGAAAATTAGATGGAAGTAAATTGAGTGAAACTGCTAAAACGTGCATGAAAACAAGTCCGTTATAAAAGCTATCGCCACCATGCAACATGATTTGGATGACGCACAGGGAAAGGAAAACATCCCTAATACAGTACATCCTCTCCCCACGGGATAGTGGACTGTCTCCAGGGATAATGAGAAGGGAACGCTTGATATAAGGGTAGCCCGAGATGTTATACCTCGCTAGGTAAAGTGAATCGATGAGGCACCCTCTGAGCAAAAGGAGTTCAGAGAGATGGTTATGGCCATGAGAGAGGTCCTGGGGTTTAAAAAGGATAATCCTACAAACCAGGTACACGTACCTTGGAATAGAATGGAGTTACTGTCGTTCATCAAAGATTACCCAGATATAAGACAAAACCCTGAACAGTGGTATATACAAAAGGAAAGAGTGTAAAAAACTGGCCCTAACACTCAGCGACATAGACCAATTATTTTCACGCATCTTACCCGTTGATGTGTGGCTATTATGCCGTGTGCAGGACAGTGTTGATACTGGTATAGATTGCACCCAGGTAGGGACAGACGCGCATAAGCGAGAGGAAGGAGGTGTGCTGCCTCAGTCAATTTTGAATATGCCGCCTAGGTCCGTGAATAGGATACATCAGATAGTGCCTCGTAAACAGATGAACTGGGATAAACTCACTGCATACCACTAAGAAGGGGACAAATCAGTGGTGAAATATTTTCAAAGAAAGGAAGAGGCCTTTGTGTCCTAAAGTGGTATGGACATTGCTACACCAGAAGGACAAAAAGCATTCTGTTCCCATTTTGTCCAAGGCCCATTACAATATCTGAAACATGATATTGAGACATTTGTATCTACATGGCCCAACATGAATGCAGCATCATTATTAACGATGACCAGATATTATGCCAACAGGCAAGCGAAGAGTGCAGGGGAAAAAAGATAAGAAGTTCAAGGAGTTAAAACGCAAGCACTAATGAAGCAGGCATTCCTAGATCGAGGGAGAGATAATGTAAGAATGCACAGAGGTAGAGGCATGTTTAGATGGGGGGAGATGACGTAGTGGACCACCAATGAGTGGTGCTTGGGAAAGTTGATCTGGCTGCCACATATGTTAGTAAGAAAACCACTGGATGAGAGATTGCCACAGCATTTTAGAGGAAGAAGGCGATCATATGGAATAGGGTTTTTCAGAGGGTTGGCCAATAACTATGGCGTGGAAAAGGTGCAGGGCAGCGGCTCAGGGTGCTAACTATTTTGACCCCAGACAGGGCCAACAGTACTCAGCAAGAAAGTACTACGAGGACAATTATTGTTTCTCCGATTATGCATAGAGAGGACCAGGAAAGGGTAAAGGGCGCATGACGATCCCTGTAGATCCAAATGGGCCATTTGTACAAGCCACTACTCAGGAGAAAGCAGGCTACATTTCCTTTGGACACAAGAGCATCGAATACATCTATATCCCACAAATGAGTGCCCTTGACACCCTTTTTCCGGAAAACAAATAAATCAATGGGATTTTCCAATGACACTCTGAAAAGCCCAATATCTGAACCAGTGAACTTTGTCATAGGTCCAATTACATGTCAAACCCTGCTTGTGGAAACTGACAAACTTGCTTTGAATGCACTGGGAACGGACATGTACGTCGCTTGCATGCAAATATCTATTGTTCCCGTGATGGGGGTCTATCTAACTTGTAACACTGCAGTATTTTCTAAATGTTTTGCTGCCACTAACCCAGCACAGGACATAGCAGCAGAACTAACAACTGTGGATGCACGTATATGGGCTAACGAAATCCATGATGTATGTCTGTACAGCCACTAAAAGTAAAACCAGACGCAGTATTGCCCAGAGTTCCCCAATATAAATTGTCACAAGAAGGAGTTGAAGGCATTAGACCAGCGATTCATGAATTATTGCAAAAAGGGGTGCTCAGACAAACAACCGGAAGGCCATGCAACAGCCCTATACTTTCTGTCCAAAAGAAGATAGATGGAAAGCCATGCTCTCCTCCTCAGTGGAGGCTAATAATAGATCTGAGAGCGATTAATAATATAGTAGAACCTCAGTATCCTGTGGTTCCAGACATGATGTCCCTGTTAACAATGATTCCACTTAGCTCAAATTATATTACCTTTGTAGACCTGAAGACTGCTTTTGACAGCATCACTATCCATGAGGACAGCCAATGCATGTTCGCTTTTAGCAGAGGGAGGTCCATACACATATCAGAGAGCACCACAAGGATATATGGAAAGCCCAAGTATTTACAGTCGAGCACTTAAAACTCAATTAGATGCCTTTTCCCCTGACAAAGGCACATTACTCCTCCAGTATACGGATGACCTGCTCATAGCATCACATATCAAAACGTGATGTATTGATAATACCAAGCTTATGCTACATTTTCTAGCCTCCCTGGGTCACAAGGTAGCACTACACAAATTACAGTTTTGTAAAAGGAAGTAATCTATTTGGTTGCAGAGATTGCATCTCCAGCGTCTCGAGATGATTATGAGGATGCCTAGACCAAAAACACAAAAGGATGTTAGAGCTTTTTTGGGTATGACTTCTTTCTGCAGGCAATGGATCCCTAACTTCTCACTGCTAGAGAAACCTTTGCTTGAATTAACATTGAACACCACTCCAGTACCTTTGCCCTGGACTGATGTTCACTAAGAGAGCTTTGAGTTACTAACACATTGTGTAACTCTCCTGCTTTAAGAATCCAAAATTACACTAAACCATTTGTGTTGTTTTTGCATGAAACGGTTGTGCTCTGTCTGTGCTAACACAAGAGCAAGGGGGGGGGGGCGAAGAGGGCAGGTTGCCTACTTCTCTGCAACATTGGATACAGTTGCAAGAGCACAGCAGGTGTTGCAGAAGCTGCAATATCGCTTAAACAAGCACAGAGTATAATTCTTAGTCATGATGTGAACGTGTCAGTGCCACACGCTATTGATATTCTCATGAACAAAACTAAGACGCAGCACCTCACAAATGCACGACTAACAAACAATGAATTCATATTGTTGGCACTGAACAGGACTATCAAAACGTGGAATACCTTGAATCCAGCAACAGTGTTGCCTGTCATGTCTGATCCACTCACAGATGGACACCAATCATAACAAGAAGACCCACAGATCAATCGAAAGGGAGAGCAAGGTATTACCCACTAATGGCACCTGGCAACCCTTGAGGGCACAGGCAGCAATGGACCATAAACAGTAAGACATAGGAAAGAACGGGGACGGATAATATATCTCCACTACCCAAGCAGGATTATGCCCGCCCCTAGGTGTACCAAGCTCGATTTAGCTGCAGGCCAACCTCATCCCCCGGCCCAGATAATAGACAGTCAGGAAAGGGAAGGGAAGAGAAGTTAGACCACCCAATGGACTACCAACAGTAAATAGATAGAAAGAAGCTGGTTAATGATAATAAAACACCACTATCGATCTGGGAATAATGCTCACCGAAATAAGGGGTACTATGCCAATTAATCTGCTAATCCAGCCACAGTTTCACCATAAGAACTAGACAATCAAGTAAACCTAGAGAGAATATACCAACCAAATATGACTACCTGATACATAAACTAAACTACAGGGATTATGAGACATACAACCCACTAACCAGAACCTCTAATTTATGCTTACTTAATGCACTCAAAACCCACACAACCACCTCTCTCAAAGCAAACCGCACAGACTTCACCACACAGCAACAACAAACAACCAACCAACACATAGATTGCAACAACAGCACGCGAGGACCCGCTTCAATCCTACTTGCACACCCAAGCTCAGCGCACAGCGAAAACTGAACTGAAGCTGCCAACAGTACACCACCTCTCACTTTCCTACACCCTCTTCACCCGCTAACCCACCCAGTCCACCTTTTGTTTACAGATCCGCCTGAGCGCCTGGAGACCAACTCTGTTGGTGACGCTGCACTATACAAATACCTGTAACATTAACATGTACATGATTGCATTTTGACTACCGATAATGATACCAAGGGCAGAATAGACTTGACTGATGTGCCGTTGTTAAATCCAGATGGCATTCTGTACTTTGATGGTTCTTGTTTCACACTTCCGGACAGTACTTCTACTGCAGCTTATGCGATAACAACCCTAAAAACAGTTGTTGATACATGTAGAATAGCCCAGCATTCCATTCAGGCCTTGGAAATCATAGCACTTACCAGAGGTTGTGGAATTGAGTAAGGATCAAAGAGTGAATATATATATACTAACAGTCAGCACGTGTTTGGAATTGCACACAATTTTGGGCCCTTATGGGCTGAAAGGGGGTTTATTACATCCCACGGAACTAAGATACAAGATGGCCCTCAAATAACAAAACTTTTAAATGCCCTTGCACTCCCAAAACAACTGGCCATAAATAAATGCAATGCCTATAGAAAAGTAATTGACAATATTGAAAGGGGCAACGCATTTGTGGATGAGACCGCCAAAACAGCACACTGTTTATAATCATTAATGTATGTAGCATGTTCACGCAATCAGACCAATGATAACAAGCACCAGGATCTGTTTCAAGGTGTAAAATAAATGTGGATGCAAGCACATTGTTTCTCCCACGTAGGAACAGATGGTATGATTAAGGCTCTAGCTCCTGTCTGGAGTAACAATAAAATTATAAAATCTGCTTTAGCTCACTGTAAAGCATGTGTGATTTGCGCACTGAAGAATGTTGGGAAAAGCGAAGGGGCACCAGCGAGACATTTCAGGCCACCCGAGTACCCATTTGAAGCCCTTCAAATGGACTTCATAAAACTTCCTGCCTGCCAGAATAAAAAATATGCTTTGGTGGTGGAGTGCATGTTTAGCAAATGGGTTGAGGCATACCCCCTGAAGGACAATACACCACTAAGCACAGCAAAGACATTGGTGAATGATTACTTTCCTAGATATGGGCTGCCTCATTCGATTTGGAGCGAAATTGGTGTTCACTTTGGTAACGCCACTATGGGACTGGTGTGAAAAGCACTGGGGATAAGGCAGAAATGTCATGGTTTACCACCAGCAGTCAGGTTGGTGGAACGCACCAACGTCACACTGAAAAACAAAACTGTCAAAAATGTGAGTCAGCAGCAAACTCGGCAGGTGCGATGCCTTGCCATTGGCGTTTTCAATGCGCACATACACTCAGGGGGTCGGGTTGACAACATATGAAATTGTGATGGGCAGACCTCCAAATGTGTGGGGAACTCAAGTACAAAGATGTTGAGTGATGTACCTTACCCTGCACTCATTAACTATTGTATAGAGCTCACAAAAGCACTGTCTATTCTCCATCAACAGGTCGCAGACAAGTTGCCACTGCCATTGGAGGGGCCTGCACACGGCATACAACCAGGAAACTGGGTTCTCACAAAATATTTCCAAAGGATGACCAGCCTGAAACCCAGATGGAAAGGTCCAGCTCAGGTGCTCCTCTTGACCCAGACAGCGGTGAAGTGTGCGGGACACAAGAACTGGATCCACGCAAGTCACATTAAGCGGGCACCAACAATCCCAAGCACTTGTGAGATTGAGTACCCGTACCCTGATGCAAAGTTGCCCAGCACAAGAGTCACGAACATCGAGAGCACTGTGTCCACAAGCCCCCGATACAACCCAAGACCCAGAAAGCCCTCAAAACTGTGAGTGTGCTGTGAACTTGGAACATGTGTTAGACTTGGAGAAACGCTGACACAGAAAGAATAAGAAACCGACTGACATGCGGCAAGACTGTCATCTTTAAAAGAACTACCTATGGGTGCAGTAGCATTCAAAAGAGACGCTCCTTACAATACTTCGATTTTAACCAATGCACACCACCCCCCCTCCGTATGCCTAACCACAAAGGTGATACTTATATGGCACTCCGCCAGGAACCGAGAGATACTTACGATGTGTCAATTAAAAAATGGACAAGCAATGGTATAATGAAAAATAATGTTTATATGCCACACTCCTGTTGATAACAGGAAATGTTGCAGTAATATGGATTGGTGTGGAATACTGTCTATTAGCCATATTGACGAATACCACTCACCCCAAACCCACTTTATCTCCAGATAAATTGATGTACAGGAATAAGCTCGGGGAAGGAAAGAATATATTTTTGTCACTATTGCACAACACAGAAAGCGGTAAACAAATGTAACTGCTACGTATGCCACAATTACCCCTCTTACACCGATGTAGGTCCTGCCTTAAAACAGCTTCCTCTGTCATTGGTCATGGCATTCAGGTAGCAGCAGTAAGGGGGGGGGTCCAGCCATTTTCCAATATAGAGGTAACGGATATGCTTCCAGGAAACACTGAAGAAAATACCTTATTCTAATACACACACACACGCACACACACGCACACACACACACACACACACACACGCACACACCCCCACCCCCCCCTGAAGCCCTTGAAGTGTAGTCCAGTAGAGAACCCCTTTGGAGCTCAATATGATCCAGACGCATATTATAAACAGTCCATTCTGCTTAAAAAATCTATTTGATGACAAATGGCACACATGGGCATTTCTGGTAACCATATTAATCCACAATGATATGACAACTGAATTGCCCACATATGCACCTGCATTACATGTCAGGGAAATGGTAAAGATGGTTAGCATTTGCCTTTATAGTGACTGGACGCATCACATCCCTACCAGAAAACAGGTAATAGACCCAGGAGCAGAATCATTAGGGTTTACAAAAAAATGTAACTGGGCTCTGCATCTCCCCACTAAATATGTACAACAACCAATTTATCTAGGGGACGAAGTGTATTTTGTTTGTGGAAGCGAAGCATATGCATGGCTTCCCGCTGGTTGGAAGGGCTACTCCCATCTAGCATTATTGGCTCCCGCATTTGAAGTGATTTATGCCACCCAAGCAGGGTCGTGGAAAAGGGGGCGAAGTTCAACAGGGAGACACAACAAAGTATTAGGGGATATAGCTAAAGCATTTGTACCATGGTGGGGGCCGGCTACTAACTCCAGAGATATCCGTCGAGTATCCGGTCTCCTGCAAGCTACCATCAAGGAGACATCAGCTGCATTGACAAATATCTCGGTGGAGCTTCAGACAGTTCACCAAGTAGCTTTATAGAACAGAGTAATGTTAGACATGATTCTAGCAGAAAAGGGAGGCGTTTATAAAATAATAGGGAACAGTTGCTCTCCCTACACACCCGACACCTCCCCAAACATCCAGCATGCCATTTAGAACCTACAGACCGGTAAGAACTTTGGATATAGGGAGCTCCATATGGACCATTTTCACCGACTGGGGTTGGAGGGTAATATACTTGCTATTGGTAGCAGTCAGGATAATAGTAGGAGTGTGTCTGTGTATAAATTGCCCCCCCAGTACTGTGCCAAACAATGATGATGTGTTTTAGGGTCCCTCCTACCTCTACTAAGTACTTAACCCAGTGATTATGATGACGCAATGGCATTTACTGTGTATGACAGAACTGACGTTCAAGGGCCGATTTGCGAAAAATAAGGATGGTAGTGTGCTATATAGACCATAACGGTGCACATCAGTGCCCTCATGCATCGGATAAATGTATTGTACCGGTTTCTTTGGAACCCCAATTCCATGAACAGATGGTGTGAACATTAGGGTATTTTTTATTTTTATGTCTCTATCCTTGTTAAAATGCAGACTAGCAATGCTTATAAAAAACAAAGAAGCTACAGATATGTATCTATATATTTTTTTCGCTTTGACCTGCTTGCAGATATGCAACCAGTACCTCAGGGCTTTCTAACTGCCAAAAAGTACCTAAAACTAGCTTTTTTCTGTTGATACGTTGCTGATGCTGAACAAATGTTGCTATAACTGCTTAACGGAAAGTCCCCAAAAGCACCGAATATGAAACTGCACCCTGCCAAGGTTTGTTAGGTGGGTATGAGTAATATGCAAGATGTCAAAATGGAACAACAGCTTTTTTTCCGGTTATTGACATTTGAAATGATGTGTGTCACAAGAACAGGTATGCTGAATTGTATATAAGAGTGATCATGATAACAAGAGAACAGGGTGCGGGATTAAGCCTGTGCTGTCATCCCCTCTCTGCTGCAGTGTTCTGTTAATAAATGTGTGTTTCCAAGACTTTTCCCCAGGTGTCCAATTCGCTTAACTAATTGGTGCACTATGTTTTGTTGTAAGGTTCCATGGCAGGGTAAGAACCATTGTTGACTATGCTCACGAGTGCAACGCATCTCCTGGGCTACTCTCTACTCCTCTCGCCTCAGCATCCTCTCATCCCCGCCTGTCTAGAATCTAAGAGATTCCAGTAATTATCTCCCTGGTGCAACTTCACTCATTATGTTGGCAAGGCTTCCTTTGAAGCACTGGCTCAAACCACATTCCCTGGTGTCATGTAGTGTTCCTCGGGGAAGGGGGTCAAGGCTTTTCAGGCAAAGAACAAAGGAAGCCTTCAGGGCTGGGCCCAGCGCTGTGTGGTGTGTGAACTCCAGCCCTCCCGACTGTGATAAAAGCCCTGGCATCTTCATTAGTCACAGGGAACCATTTGATAATCAAATATAAGCTGTTTTTTGGCAAGGTATAACTATTTCTGCATGGGCCACTAAATATAAAACCGGATACAGTGTCATATATTTAACAAAATTGCCACCAGGCCTTGGGGATACATAAGTAACAATTCAAAACGTTTACTAAACAATGAGTTTGTCCAATAAAACCTTGGCCTGGAATTAATACTTATGTTCTTGTGTGTAATTTTAAATTATGAAATGACACCATGTGCCAGGCAGGGAAGGCACTCCACACCCAATGCCAAAAAAATAATCTACAAGAACATAGTTCCTGAATACACTGGGGCACAATTTTCTACAATAATCAATATCACATTGGAACAAATGAATTTCTGTAAAGGAGAAAACAATGGTAAACAATCATTTAAGTGACAGGCTGCCACTGTTTTCTAAAAAGCAAAACATTTATTTTAATATACAGAGAGGAGAATTTTGATCACAAAAAAGGAAGAATGGATACGAAATCAGATTTAATGGGAAGCAGCGATCTTCTTGATGGGTGCGCGAGACTTTCTGACCAGGTTGTGGAGGAGAGTGAATGGAACAGTCACCAATGGCAATACATGGGTGGTCCTACATAGATTAAGGACAATGAACATTAGACATATTTTAAGTGCAGGTAGGTGGTGCGGCCAGCTGTGTTAGGGATGTGAGCATGATGGATGAAGTGCTAGAGTGGAGGCAGAGAAAGTGAGGTACACAGAGGCAGGTTAGAAGCAAGGGAAACATATTAGCTAGAAGGCATATGAGAGATAGGTTAAGGGTGTAACTCTGATGCAAGGAGGTAGGCTATTAGTTTGGATATCCTGGGGCCGGGGGTCAAGGGGAGAAGATAATTCCATGCCAGTGGAGCAAGAAGAGAGAAAGAGCAGAAGCACAGGGGAGAGGTGCCACAAGGGTAGTCGAGGAGGCAGAGCAGATATTGTGAGAAGGCTTGTAGAGTTTGATAGAGTAGGATAGATAAGGTGGTGCCTTACCATGGATAGATTTGTGAGCTGGGAAAAAGAATTGAAATCTGGACCAGTTTTGCACCGTCAGCAATCTGGCATGGTGACATTATGGGGAAGGAGAGGGGGGGTGAGTTCTAAGTGCACTGGTAGCGAAGCTAATGATCTTGTCCAGAGGACGGGAGACCAATGGGGATGCAGGAACAGTAGTCCAGGTTAGAGAAGACAAGAGTGGTTAAGAAATGCCTAGCAGTGTTGAAAGGAAGGAGGTGCCTGAGTTTCCTAATATTGAGGTGGTTGAGGCGAGCTGCGTTTGCAGTTTTGGAGATGAAAGTAGAGGTGTGTGAAGGGCAGTAGATGACACTGAGGTTTCTAGCTGGAGAAGAATAGGGAAGAGTGTCAGATGGGAACTGGATAGATGAAGAGATGAGAGAGTATTTGGCGGGAATTAGAGCACCTCTGTTTTGGTAGACTTTAACATCAGAGAGTGAAACGCCATCCAATATTTAATGGGAGAGACCGTTGAGAATTTTGAAAGAGAAATCAGAGGAGAGCTCAAGAAAAGAGAAGAATATTTGGGTGTTGTCTGCGAACAGTTGGTACGAGAGCCCAAAGGAGGAAATTAATGCCCCAAGAGCAGAGGTGTAGAGTGTAAAGAGGAGAGGCCCCAAGACAGAGCCTTGTGGAACACCAACAGTTAGAGGGGTGAGTTGAGAGGTGTTGCTCCAGTAGACAGAGAATTGGCTAGGTGAGGTAGGATTCAATCCAGGCAAGGGCTCAATCACAAATCCCAAGAAGAGAGTATTAAGGAGATCAGAGTGATCGAAAGTGGCAAAGTCAGAGGACAGGTCAAAGAGAATTAGGATAGGTTGGAGTGCTTCATAAGAGCAGTTTTCATGGAGTGACAGGAGCAGAAACCTGCTTGTAGCGAGTCTCGAAGGTTGGGCATATCTAAGAAATCGGCAAAACAGTTGAACACAACCCTTTCAAGCACTTTTAGTGCGGAAGGAGACGCACAAGGCGAACGTTAGCCGGTAAGTTTGGGTCAGCCCCTTGCATTTTTACATTTTTTTTTTGTTTTTTTTTTTTTTTAAGAAGAGGGATGACCGGGCCATTTTGAAGATAAAAAGGCCATGCAAGCAGAATCAAAGGACAGGTTGAAGAGTTCAGCGAGGCGGGAGGCCACTAAAGGGGCAATAGGCTTGACTAGCTGAGGAGCAAGAGGGTCTGATGGGGCACAAGAGGGGTTAATCTTCATCAGTAGTGATAGGACATCTTCAGTTTTAGTGTGACTGAAGAGGAAGTTACAGGCACAGGATGATGGCAGAGTAGGCAGAGTGTACAATGCAAGGGGAGGAAGAGTGAGGAAGGTCAGAGAGAGAGTCTCTAATTTTGGAAATGTTTGCAGCAAAAACTCCACTCGGTCACTAGCTATGAGGGTAGAGTTGATAGTCACAGGTGTAGGGGGAGTGAGGAATGGGTTTCCGGTGCCATGAAACGGGCTAGAATGGTTTGAGTGAGAGTCTAGGAGGGTGAGGTAGGATCATCTTTTCACTCTATCAAGAGAGGACTTGAGAGAGTTCAGGACAGAAAGGTAGAGTTGCAGGTCCTCCTGCGAGTGGGTATGCCTCCATTTGTGTAGCAGCCAACACATGCATGTGCAGAGAGAGAGTATGAATTGGGTTGCCCGTGGTGGAGGATGCCAAGGCTTAGGGATTGAAAGTTAGAAGTACAAAGTGAGAGGAGAAGGAGTCAAGAAGTAGGGGTTGAAAGCTTGCAAAGACAGTCTAAGTGGAAGAGGCATCAGGTGTGAAGTAGGAGAGTGAGAACAGTAGGTCAGAGACGAAGGGATGAATGGCAGCAGGTGTACATTTCCTTTTAGTAAAAGGTAAGGAAAGTGGCGAGGAGGTCAGATGGTGGAAAGGAGATGGTGGTGGAAATAATAGAGTGATCAGACAGGGATGTTGTGACAGCAGTAGTAGTGGCTGAGAGAGAGGTGGAGATGAATAAGGGACCCAAAGAGTTACCGCCGGTGCTGGAAGGAAGGTTATAGACAAAGCGTGTGGCCATTAAAAGACTGAAGTTCATATTTCTGAGAAGTGGTTGGAGAGGGAAGGTAAAAGTCACCTAAGAGAATGAGGTCATCTTTTAGTTGAAAGAGAATCAAAGGGTTGCTCGAGTTCATAAAAGAATGGTCCAGTGGAATGAGGAGGGAAATGGGTGGAGATGATGTGAACCGAGTGAGGCAGAGCAATAGTAGAGATGGTGAGTTCAAAAGAAGTAGGAGAGGATGTGGCATTGGAGATTTGTGAGGCATTGAGGCAGGAAGAGAGTAGGTGTCCGACTCTTCCACCTCTGCCCGTCAGACAAGGAGAGTGAATAAAGGATAGTTTTGGAGTTGTCTAGGGCTGCCAGAGTGGCAGTGTTAGATGGAAAAATCCAGGTTTCAGTGATAGCAAGAAGGTCTAGTGAAGGAGAGCTGCCATGAAAGTGGTCAGTGATAAAGGAAGTTTGTTACATACAGATTGGGCATTCCTGAGTGCAATGTTCAGTTGATGTGGTAATGAAGAGTATAGAAGTTGAGTCTCAGAGGAAGAGAGGCTAGGCGGATAGGAGTTAGGGGGTATGGTTAGCTTGCTGGCTTTGTTTGTTGGAAGCAGGTGAAAGAGAGATGGAGTAGTGGGAGTTTTAGGATATGTGTTTTATAATAGGGATAGGAAAGGAGAAGTTGTAGCATGATTGAAGGAAGTGTAGTGAGAGATGAGTAGGAGGAGCAGGAGTGAATGCATTATAGGGGAGTACCGCAGTATGGAGAGACAGTACAGTAATTAGCATGGTAGGAGTACTCACAGGTGCAGAAAGTAGGAAGGCAAAAGCAAAGGCTCATAGGCGAAGAGGCAAAGAGGCTGGTCATCACCCTTCATTGTTCCACCCTTAACTGGGACGCTCTGGCTCGACGCCCCTAGAGTTCAGAAGTGCTCACACAAGCGCTTGTCACCTGATCGCCTAGTCCATTACAGGTTGGCATTTACGATTTAGTCCCCGGTGTTGCTGGGATGAGGCGATTATTTCCCGATTGGTGTTCCCATAGGAGTCTCTTGTGGCCTTCAGCTGGAGAGTGGGCTGAACATGTATTCAGAGAAGATCCAACCTTCCATCAAAGTAAACAATTATATGTATTTAATCCTCAGATTTGCTCACTTGCACGTGGAACAGCATTAGCAGATGCAGAACACAGCTGTGATAAAAACATGCCACGAACACAGGTTAGAAAAAGGAAAATGATCAAGTAAGCAAATAGTCTGATGGCAAAATAACAGAAATGAATCCCTATGTGGAAGCAAATTACACTTTAAAGAGCTTGCATGCATTAAATTATGTGTTTAAATTCCCTAAATGAAGTAGAGTGGCTATATGACAATTTTATTGGCACAAGAAGATTTGAAAGTTATCCATGCAGCTTACATAATCAAATGACAATCTAAAAATGAATGCCTTGAAAAAGCACCGGAGAGAAACAAATGAAAGTGAAGGGAGGGTGAAAATCTGAGGATTAAAACATTATTATTATCTTCTCTGATGGAAGATCGTTTCTCCCGGTACTCCGACTTTGCTGAGGATTTAGAATTGGTTCCTGTTGTTCCAAGAATGGCAGTTTTGACGATTCAGCTGACAACCCAGTCAACCATCTTATGCACTAATGAACCAAGTGACGGGAAGCCAAGTACACAAAACAGGTTGAGCTCAATAAAGTGCAGGGCCAAATCCAAAGCACTTGCGTTATACGAGATCCTCCAGGGCAGAAAGAGGACAAGTGCATACATATAAATACTGTTGCACACCAGAATGGCTGGTGGAAGAGTGATGGACAGCAGCCATGAAAGCCTTGCAAAGATTGATACACGTCTGCCAAGAGCTGTCCGTCCCCAAGGACAGTTTGCTAGTCAAGGGAAACCAAACAGATACACCTCCTGAAGGGACAAGATTCCCTTAGCCAATCACCTCATCGCCAAAAACCTAACATATTTGACCAGCCCTACAGATAAGGGATGTATCGGCCACTTTTACTCCCTAGAAATAGGCAAATACTCCCAAAAATTAAAATAAGGAGTAAACACACTCCCAACAAAAAAATAGGAAACAAATAAGTAGGACCATGTTCCCCTGCTTTCACCCAAACCGCTGCATGAATATGTTTAGACCAGTAATTCACGTAGGACAAGAGGAAGAAATTACCATTACTGCCTGATCAGATGAAGTAAATATGTATGCTTTAACGTACACGAATAACTAGGTGCAAAGAAATAATTATTACACAAAATTTGTTTTCCTGCTAAAACATTTTTACTCGCTTATAAAATACTCCCATCGGGAAATGGACTAACATTTTTACCCCACAAAAAAATTAATTTTACTCACAACTTTGAAAAATAGGGAGTAAAATACGTGCGCATCAAAATCGTATCTAGAGCACTGCATTTGACGGGTGCCAAATATCCATTTCATCACTTCCCTTCTGTTGAAAAGAACTGTAATAAACTAGACAGCTCATTGTACAATAGTAGAGGAAAATACTCTCAGCACAGCACGTGACGAATGCATTTAAAAATCACAAAGGAGAGAATCGATCACTGCTTTCAGGGATCAAAGCTCCAGGTAAGATTATTTTGAAGTGGTAGTATTTTACTCCTTGTTTTTTTAAAGTCGGGAGATAAAAAGGAAAGTATGGAGAAAATAATTAATTCCTCATCAGAACTGGAGCATTTTTCACGCAACTATAACTATATTTTAACTCTAAAGCAGGTATTTTTTTTTTTATGAGTAATTTCCTGGCACTGAGTAATTTATGCAGATAATTTTTTTTGTCAAAATCTTTTTTATTGATATGTCAAAACATTGAATTCATCAATAAAACAAGACAGTAACAATGCTAGTCAGTAAAAACAATGCCTCGGTCAGTCGCCCTCTGGCGTCCGTCCCTAAAATCACTTATTGTAACTCTTAGTGTTCATAAAGGTCGACATTTGTCACTGTATATTACATTCCACTTCACCCATGTCAATGCATTAACATTCCGTTTCATCAACTTTATAGTTCTTGTTAACAACTATGTTTCATAGATACCCTTGGAATCTAATATCACTGTTTTGTGATCCATAGCGTGCTTGTCTAGAGGAAAGACGGGAAAAGAAAGGAAGGAGGAGGGAGAAAAGAGGAAAAAAAAATAAAAAATCATTTTAATTGTTTTCTTCACCAGTCATTGTTAGATACAATTGGTTACAGTTAAGATTACACTTTTCATCAATTTCATCTTTAGTTCCAAGTATTATCCCCAGACTCTCTCCGAATCCCCTTTCTTTGCTTTCAGTCCATATATCATCTCCTTATTCTCATGGAGTTCAGGGTTGAGGAGGAATTTGGTCAGTCTGGGTTGTAAAAACATGTGTTCCCTTTCCTCCACGCGATCTAGAAATGGACCCCAGATGTTCTGAAATGTGTCCGTTCGGTTTTCTAATACAGCCGTTAATTTCTCCATTCCCAGAATTTCCCAGACTTTGACCCACCAGTGAGCGATGTGAGGGCCCTCCCACTCTTTCCAGAAACAAGCGCATGTGAGGCGGGCTGCCATTAGTAGATGTGCGATTAGCCGCGCTCTGGGACCAGATTGTGGGTAGGATACATCGTCCGGAGTGTCACCCAGCACCATTATGAGTGGGTTCAAAGGGAGGAGGGTACCACATATGTCCTTAATTCTAGATCTGATCTCCAGCCAAAACGATTGAATAATTGGACAATACCACAACAGGTGCCCCAGATCCCTCCTACCCCCGCAGCCATGCCAGCACTCATCCGAGTAGTCTGTATTCATCGCATGCAACCTCTGCGGTGTCAAGTACCATCTATAACATATTTTAAGTGTGCACTCCCTGATGGTTGTACATCTAGAGGACCTGTGTGCTCTGTCCCAAATTCTCCGCCATGACTCCAGAGCTACCTCCCTCCCCAGTTCTTTCTCCCATGCTAACATGTATGACAGTGTTTCCTCCTCTGGGCCGTTTTCTAGCAGGTGGTAGCAGGTTGCTACTTTATGCAGGCGTTGTCCCTCTGCAACCCTTAGTTCTAGGCCCGTGGGATGTCTGGTGGCCGCCTTGTTCACCGCCCGGCTAGTGACCCAATGTCTAAGTTGAATGTATCTAAATCTCTCCGTTTCCAGGAGGTTGAATTTTTCTTTACAATGGATGAAAGTTAATGGGTCATTATCAGTATATAGTTCCTGTAATCTTAGGGTCTCCGTGCCTGACCAGTTGAGGTATGCATTAGGTTGAAGCCTGGGGGTGAATATTGTGTTCTGTGTAATCGGGGTTAATGGGCCCAACCCCGGGGCGAGTCCTCTTAATGTTGTCTGTCTGTCCCAGCACCGGCGCGTAGCGCTCGTAGTTGGGAGAAGGGGCGTCTGGGAGTTCCTAACTTCCCGTGGTAGAAAGGGGAGGTGAGAGAGGGGAGCCCCTGCAAACATTTGTTCAATGTCTCTCCATTTCGGGGGATCCCCTTGCATTGCCCAGCTCAGAATGGGAGCAATTGGCGTTGCTCGGTAATATCTCAGAATTGAGGGGAGCCCCAAACCTCCCAGCGGCCTACTTCTAGTGAGAATCTTACTCTGCAGTCTGGGTGTTTTACGTTGCCAGATAAATCTGCCTATATCTTTCTGCAAATTGTGTAAGTCTCGTTCAGGGATGTAGACTGGGACCGCCTGAAAGGTGTGAAGTAGTCGGGGTAGTAACGTCATTTTGATGGCCGTTACCCACCCCAGCCAAGATATCTCCTGAAGGTCCCATTTTAGCATTGAATCCTCCGCGTGTTTTATCAGGGAAGGAATATTGGCTCTCTCTAGTCCAGCATATGTTAGGGTTAAATGCACCCAGGGTACGTTATCTTGGTGTTCACCCACTCGAGAGAAGGTGTTCTGTAGGCCATTTAGCGCCTCCGATGTTTGAGAGATTCAGGCCTTTTGACTTGGCCATATTTATTTTAAAGCCTGCTACCTGTTCAAACCTTCCCAGTAATCTCATGAGCGGATTCTCAGAAAGCAAAGCACATCGACTGCAAATAATGCTACTTTATGGCTTTGCTCTCCTACCTCGAACCCTTGGATTTCGTGCTGGAGGCGGGTGTGTTGGGCTAAAGGTTCCATGGCTAAAGCGAAAACCTGAGGCGATAAAGGACATCCCTGCCTGGTTCCTCTTCCAAGCCGTATCTGTGACGTTCAGTGACCATTTACTCGTATTTGAGTAGAGAGGACTTGATAATTGGCCAGGATTAATTTGGAGAAATGGGAGCTAAAGCCAAAACCCTTCAGAACCTGGCCTAAGTAGTCCCATGACATGCTGTCAAAGGCCCGGTGGGCGTCTAACGAGAGCAGGGAAAGGGGACCTGGTATCAAGGGAGCTAGGTTTATTATATCTATTGCCCTCCAAATATTATCATGAGCCGATCGTCCCTGAATGAATCCCGTTTGATCCCTGTCTATTAGAGTGGGTAATGTTTCCCCCAGTCGTTGAGCTATGATTTTGCTAAACAATTTGGCGTTGGTGTTAAGGAGAGCTATGGGCCGATAAGAGGCACAATCTGTCGGATCGTTTCCAGGTTTCAGGAGTTGAGTTGTGTTTGATTCAGCCATGGTTGGGTGACGGATACACTTTCCCATATAATGTTAAACAATTGTGAGGTGTGGTGCGAGTTCTTTTGTAAATGTTTTGTAAAATCTGTTTGTGAATCCATCTGGGCCCGGAGCTTTGCCAATTGGAAGAGTTTTAATGGCGGATTCGACTTCTTCCGCCAATATTGGGGCCTCTAGGACTTCTAATGAGGCTTGTGACAGTTGTGGGAGATTCGCCTTAGCTATAAACTCTTTAACTGCTCGCGGGTCTCCCTTGTGTGAACTTGTGTGTTCCCTAAAAAACTCCTCTTCAGAGTGAGTGTGTTTGCCCAATTTATCTCGCAGGCAAACTATCCTGTTTGTTTCTCATCAGACCGGACATTAATATTTGGTCTCCTCCCAGTGACACCATTCTGCTTGTACCACTGTTCTGAATATGTCCGTGGTCCCGTTTGGGTGGAAGCAGGGGGGCTGGGGGCGACAAGTACCCTCTGTTTACTATTTCTTTGTTGAAAGTATTTTTGCTCCATATTTTTTCATGCTGGAAACATATGGTCTGCTATTAGGAAGTAAAAGTGGTGTGTACACCACTTATCTGTAGGGAGGAGTGCCGGTGTCAAAGGTACATAGCAACATCATTTAAAGAAAAATAAATACTACCTATGCACACAGTGGCGTTTCATTAGGTTGGGCACTGCTTAGGATTAGCACCCAGAGGAACGGGGCAGACCAATCAGGGGATTGGGTAAGGGAGGAATCCAGTAACCATCCATTTTCTCTCCTGGACTTCTGTGCTTCTGCCATCAGGTGTGCCATATTCTTTCTCTTTGCCACTGCCCCAGGTCACGCCCTCAACCACAAACCCAGATTTCAATCCTCACCCATGTCACGTCCTCACCCGCCCACCCAGCAGCCCCACTTATCTGCTCATCTCAGTCGTGGGCACTTGAAACCTCACTCAGAGCTCCCAAGCATAAAAATAATAAGTTAAACCCTTTACCATTTCCTTGTTGGCCATTTTAGATTGTATTTTTACGTTACATCAGAATTGTGTATATGTTGTGGCACAGATCTCCCTAAAAACAAAAACGTATTAGCACCCTGAATGAAAGTCCTGGGGTGCAAATTGCGTTTCACGCCACGTTGTGATATGGTAACATTTCCAGGTCCCCATGAGCCTATATTAGGCTTGGGCTGGCAGGAAGTCACTGACCCTGTCTGCTACCCAATGCTGCGCTCATCACTAAAATAATGTGCATCACAGGAAACTGCATGCCTTTTTCCCTTAACAGAGAAATTGAATACCGAAAGGACGTTTTAAAGGATCTTGTTTTCAGCAGGCTTATTGCACGTGCTCAAGACTCTCACAGTTGGCATTAAAATCTTTATATTGACATTAAGAAGTCGGTCTTTTAAGAACAGGTTTCAAACTGTACATTACAGCAATGGTGAGGTGGAAAAGCCCGGATTTAAGCGCATGTCGTGTGACACCATAGTCAATTAACGGTGTGCTGTGTGTATGGTTAGAATGGAGTTGGCAAGTGACCTATGGCTGGCAAGTAGATTGCAACTTGAATTTTTGCCATCTGGTCAACAACACTAAGCCACATCTAGTACTGGAAATGGACAAATATGACACTGGGCACACCGGGTCTGAGGGAGTGCTCAGTCAGAATGATCTGGCTGCGGCTGAGGGGTGTGGGCTACGTGTAGATTCATGGCAGGCAAGTGATATGCTGAGCAAGGTGGATTTGCTTTTTTTTTTTCTTAAGGACAACTCTGACCCTTAAAAATGCAGTAAAAACTAAAATAAAGCAATGACTATTATTATGACTGCTAATTGTATTCTATTCATTTACCTAGGGAGGAGAAAGGCCCAAGTCTACCCGGACCAGAGAACTGCAGGTTAATTACATGCATATCTGAAACACAATTGAAATTAGAACTTTGTTCATTGAGCAAAGCGACCATAAAAGATGGAAGAAAAAGATAGAGGAACTGTACATCACATTCTCCTCCCAAATCCTCACTCCTACTCTGCTCACTGGCCTGGCTCTTTATCGACCCCTGGTCATCTCAACTTTCTCCTCGAGTCCCTTTTGAAACGACATCCCGACTGTCATGCTGGTGCCCTTTAACTTTCTCAAGTCCTCTGCAGCCACCTGCGTTGATTTTAACTCCCTCCTTTCTGACCACTTGCTCTACTCCCTTCATGACCAGCCTGCGCACGCTGGCGGAAACCCTCTGGACTGTCTTTCTCTCCAATTGACTCTTCTTCTCAGACTTCTTCTCAGACCTCTCCATGATCACTCCATTGTTCACTTTTAACATCTCGGTCCGTCCACCCTCTATTGCTCCTCTACCCTCTTCAATGACTCAGGGTTCGAAAGATCCAGGAGACGGGAGCTCTTTAGCTCCAACTTGTATTCTAAGAGATCCTGGTTAGCTTGACACCAACAGCTACTTTTTACTCCCTAGGCCAAACGGTGCCATACAAACCCAACTGTGCGACATTAGCATTGGGTGTTTAGTAATGTGTCTAAAGGAGCATTAGGACACATCTGGAAGGCTTACAAAAGGTTTAAAGTGTGTCTCTCTTGTGTAAGGTAAAGTTACAACTTGCTATGTAGCTCTGGCTTACTGGGTGATGCCAGATTCCCAGGAGCTCCTTTTTTCTCTTGCTCAACAAATCATTATTTCGAACCCTAAAATTAATGCAAGACTCTCTTGCCCCTTACATTGATGATGTGAGGATCTCTCTCCGCTCTGTCCTCTATTCATGTCTCTTCTATTGACCATTCTCTGATGACTCCAATAGACCAACACTATCCTGATCAGACATTCACAACCTCCCGTCACTGTCCTCAGCCCTGATCACCTATGAAATTCAGACCCTCACAACAAACATGCGCCTTGACTATGACGCTGGCACACATTACAGAACCTTTCCCTACTTCCAGCCTACAACGATTCCCTTGCTGCTGTCAACTGTGCCTAATCCTCCTATTCCAAAACCCGATCTCCTACCCTCCATGCTTCTAAATTCTCTAAAGGTCATGACACTCTCACAGCCCTGCTCTCCCCCCCAACTCTTCGACTTGTGACTACTTTTCTCCTACTTCTATTGAATTCGCACCAATCCATCTGGCGCGCCTGTTGACCCTTTTTCTCCCCAAATGCTCAAAGACTTTTTCTCAATCGCCTGCCCTATGTATCTCGCTCTCTCTCACACACACTGTTTCCTGCCTCCAATGAATCTGCACTTGTCTTGCCCATATTGAAGAAACCCTCGGCTGACTCAAACGCCATGGCAAACTATTGCCCAGTTCCCTCCTTTCCCATTAATAAAAAGGTCCTGCAGTGGGTGGTCCTCAACCAGATCACTAAGTATCTTGTGGATAATGGCATTGGAAATCCACTTCAATCTGACTTCCATCATAAATACGCCACCGAGACTGAACTCATGCATGTGTCCAACTTTCTATCTGATGCACACCACTCAAAACACTTTCTTTATTAATTTGTTTGAGACTCTCTGCTTGTTTCTACCACTCCTCTCTCTCCAAAATATGTTCTCCCCTGGATTTCCCTCTACCTTCAAGGGCAGTCCTTTAAAATCTCCATAAACTCCCAAACCTCTGACCCCCACCCCTTTCCCAGTCACCATCAACCCTTGGTTCTATGTTGATTCATCCAAAGTTTTTTTCTTCCCCACCGCAAATAATTTTTTGGGGATAAAGTGTTTGCTGAAATAAATCTGCACATTTGTTTTTTGTTTGGGTGGGTCCAACCCCAATCTCCCACTCCCCTATTATTTATTCCCTATACACCGCACTATCATATATGCCCTGCCCCACCAAAATTTCCCAATGTTTTTTTAGGCATAACATTTTTGACAAAAAAGTGCTGCAAAAAAATAAAAACAAATTAAAAAACGAGCGATTTATGAACATCATATCCACTATCACCGTTTTGCTAATAACACTCAAATCTTTTTCTCCCCCTCCCCCGCCTTAACCCCAACCATCTCAGAACATATTACCAAATGTCACACTGCAATTTGTCACTGGATGACTCTCTGCTGCCTCATGCTTAACTCTTCAAAACAGAAGTAATCTTTCTTATGGCTTCTCCTTCCTGCCTGACCGTCCTGATCTCTCGACCCATGGCCTTGAAACTTGGGGGTCCTCTTTGATAGCAACCTCCAAGTGCAACATTTAATCACTACCACAGCCTCTACTGTGCATATGAACCCCCTTAAACATTCAGAAAACTGGTCCTTTTCTTACTAGCCACTGTCCAAAAACTCTAATTGCCACCCTTGTGCTCAGCAAACTTGACAATCTATTCTTTAGACTTCCCCTCTACACCTTCATCCCTAGAGAAAAAGTTGTCAACTTTTCTATCCACACTCTACAACCCACACAGAAACGCCCCTTCTTCTACCTACCAACATCATTATGGTTGGATCTTCATGCACAACAGCTCCCTTTTCAAGTTCCTTCTCCTAGTATACAAAGCTATCAATGAGTGTGCTCCTTGCGACAATCTATAAATAAACATTAGGACACATCTATATGACATTTAAAGCATAAGTGGTCATAAATAATGGATACTAAGTTTGCATTTTATGTGGGAGATAGATTTGCGTAATTCTATTTACTAGCTCCTTGTACCCCAGTGGTAGCTCCTGGTGACCTGTTACTGCTGGATACTGTGAGAAACCTGAGGGTATTCTCCCAAGTAGACCTCGGGAATCCCTTATTCAGGTGGCCTGTGGAAGGAAAGTGTTGTGCTTGGGGAAAAGCCCCAGGTGAGGTGCAGTATTCTACAGAGGAAGAAGGAGAGGAAAATTAGATCCTTTTAACCTTTATAAGTTCTACCACTCTCTTCCTCCCAGTGACGCTACCCGATTGGAATCCCACCACTGATGCCCCTTTGGTGAACCGGTTAGAGGCCCAAGCCCCGTCAGATTCGGAAACATCTATTGGAATCTTTGTTTTCCTTTTGCCTATCAGAGTGCTCCCGGTCATTCTTCTCCACGTCCCTCTGATAATTAATTCCCAAACAACCAATCTATCTTGACAAAACACTAGTTTTCACAATCCCGTCTGTTCAGTTTATGATCCTGTTTATTCCTGTTTGGTTCCTAAACCCTATCAACCCCATCCTTCGAATTATCATTTTCTGAATTCCCAGTCAAATCTGATCAACAACTACTGTTCTCATAAACCCTCTTACTCATTTCACAAACCCTGGGAAAACCACCCTTCCGTGATTACCCAAGCCCCTAGGACGAAAACTACAATTCCACATAACACCTTTTTCCCTTCCCATCCGGTAGGATACTTGGAAACTCTACAACCTTCCTTATCCAACACGAACCCTTTCCCCAACACTAAAAGCCAACTGACTAATTCTAAAGAAGTTTACCTGACATGTCCCAACTCAAGGGCCAGGCAGAGTCAGGCTATATACCTGAATCACACACACCTGACGGCCCTTTCCTTTCACTATAGGGATAAAAGGAGGAGCACAAGAGCACACTACTAGCAAGGCAGACCGAACGATGTAAGAGCTAACTCAGCATGGCAGTTCAAGAGGAGGAGGAGAAAGACAGCGCAGACCAAGACGGTGACAAGGAGAGCCCTTTCCAACCAAGGTCCGTGAAACCTCTGCAGAGGGAATGATAAATCCGGGAATTATAAATCTGCGAACAATAGCCAGCGTGTATTGTACCAGATGTCAACGGTACACGAGACCCTCCTCTGCTGATAGCTAAACCGGGGAGAGGCACTTGTCTCTGTGGTACCAACCTTGACTCGGAGGCAAAAGAAAGCCAAGCAGTTGATCACAACCAGTGAGTCGAGGGGGATGTCGATAAGAAACCAAACTGTGTTGAATGAAAAGTAGCCGCAGGCTAAGTTGAACTTTAAAAAGCAAAACCAGCAGCAGACAAACTGGCACCACGTGGGTGCTCACGCAGGAAACTCTGGGCGATTACCCAACGGTAAAGACTACCGTAACCAGAAGGCCTTGGGAAGAGGCGAAGAAAGGTCATAAAGGGGTCTTGTAAAATCCTCTGTACCGTCAAAAGACTTTGACCGGCAGACGATTGTGAAAGCTAAGGGAAGTGAATACGGCATGGTGAAAATTAGTACATGACATGTGTTACGTAAAGGTTGGCGAGAGTGAACCAGGCAGAGGGAAGTCCACAAAAAGGGGCAAAGCCAGAAAAACTGTTTAAAAAGACATTAAAAAATGTATAAAAGCAAGACGTATTGCAAGACAAGGGAATGGGAAGTGTCACCCTTGTCATCTGGGGTCCCAGCCTGGCGGAGGGAGATCTAGGAGTGGAAACTCATCGCCCAAAGTTCATTGAGAAAGGAACTGTCTTATGAATTTGCTGAATACAACTTCTGAGGTGTCTGCACCCAGAAGAGAGGGACTCAGAGGGGAAGCCATTACTCAAAGTGTTGATAGAACAGAACTTTTGTGTTTGTTTGTTGAGGGCATCAGGCCTCGAAGGTAAGAGACTTTTATTGAAAAGAGACTACCATCAAATAACCTGATAGCGGATATGCAACTGTTAGCTCATACTGGGAAGGTTCGAGCGTGTGCTGTGCCCTAAAGTCCCACCTTGTCCCGCACTAAAAACGTGGGGAAGGGAGACCTCAGGGAAATCACATCCTGATTTATTATTTGAGAACAACTTTTCCTTTTATTTGAATACCCTATCAGACACTCTTTCTGTAAACAGTTGTAAGGAATTGGCAACAGTTTTTTTTTAGTGTAGGCCTTTTTATTTTGACAAGACACCACAAGGACTGCCTTCTTTTTCATTTGATGGTCGACAATTGCTCCCATCTTAGATTTAGGTTAGGCGTTTTTCCACGCTGTACTTACAATACCCATGAACTGTGATCACTTGTGTCTGTCTTTACTGTTGTCAGCAGGAGTTCTATACAATAGCCAGGAGCTGCTTGCTTATCCAATCCCAATTTCAAGTGCTACAATGGGCAGACTCTTTCAAACCAATGGACAAAACGATATGCCAACCCTCACGTTCCCAGCAGCCCACAGTCAGAAGCACTAAAAGCAGGGTAGGCGTTGAGGGTACATGCAGAGTGGATGGTCTCCAACCACATATTTCAGAGAATAGATGCTGTTCACCCCACACCGACCTCCTTTCTACGATTGAAAAGTCTGAGTTTTCACTCTATTCCTGGTCTCAGGGAAAAGCATGAAAACCCTTCACTTACGTTACTGTCAAAGAAGTGATCAGCTTTTGATCAGTGACAGATTACAGGCACAGCTCACACAACCCAAAGGGTTTTGCTGTGCCCCACACTTCACATTCTCTACTGAAAATAGTGTGTTAATGCGAGGCTTGTATGTTAATGCTTGGGTGCTAAAGCAGTGAAGGGTGCATTTGCACATGCAAGTCAATATAACGCCCCAGAGAGCTATGTAAATCTAGGTATTCTTTAAAGGCAATTAAATTAAGTGACAAAGAAAAAATACCCTTTTACCCACTCAAGTGTGCCCGAGAACATATCCTCAGAGGTACCTCACCCAAAGGGTACCACTATCGAGACATCATCTAAGGGGGGACCCTACCAGGACACTGTCATGGTCGCACCAGAAGGGTGCTCAGATTTGTCCACTGGGCCCTTTATTAACATCCCTACACTAACAAGCTCAACCTTTAGGCGCAAACACACCAACTAATTATACATCACATTAATAGCAAATGCACCGTAGGCCCACGGGCATGCAAGGCTCTCCTTTGGACACAAATTCCTCATAACTTGTCACATTACACCTAGAAACAGACATGCATGCAGAGCTCAGGCAGGGTTTGAAATTGAGGGGAGCCATTTAGCTCCTGCTTCTAGCTTAGAAGAGTCTGTTAGCTTGACATCAACCGCTACCAGGAGTAGGTTTTGAGTGCCTAGGTCAACTGATGCAGAACAAACGCACCTATGTGAATTTGCATTTTGGACAATCTATACATAAACATAAGGGCACATCTAAATGACAATTAAAGTATAAGGGACATAAATAAAGGGGGAAATGATATGCTTGCATCTTATGTGGAAGCTAGATTTATGGAATGCTATGTACTAGTGCCTCGTCCCCCAGTAGTAGCTCCTGGGCACTGGTTAATGCTGGATACCCAGGAGCTGTTTTTAGCTCCTGCTTATCCAATCTGACTTTCGACCCCTATCTGGGTAATTGCGATCTGCACGCATCAACTCAACAGCAAAGCTACCTTGCATTTTTCCTCTCCTCACTAACCTAACCCACTCCCTTCTCTTTCAGATCTGCAAAGAGCCTGGAGACCAAGCAAATGACAGCAGAGTATGGTATCAATTCTAATAGCATAACATTTGCAATGCTTTGCTTGATTCCGCAGTAACAGCACCTCGTGCCAGTTGATGTCTAAAATGCATGGTGTACCCACCAAAGGCCACATACCAAAATAAGATTATTGTGAATCTCACAAATGTTGATTGGCATTCTACAAAAGCGGAGTAATGTAACATAACATAAATGGCACATAAGCATTTTTAAGATAACATTTTAGACCGTTTGATTCGGAGAAGTCCAAAATCCACATCACTAACGAGGGGCAGAGTTAAAAATATCAACTTACTACAAATGGGTCGCAGTCAGACAAACTATATTCTTATAGGGAATGTGATGAAGAGTCGAAAATGCAAACCACATAGGTCAGCAGCAAGAGTAAAATCGCATAAATGGCACAAACCTGACATTGGAGGGTTCAAAATGCCAACAGAAGGTCCATATCGCAGCATGAGATAGGTTTGGATGCCAGCCAATTCAAGACATGGTTCAGGATTCTACAATCTTCCTAGAATTAATCAAGGTTTAAGCCATTTTTGGAATTGAAAATTACCAGGCAAGCAAAAGAGCACACAAAGCCAATCACACATTCATTTCATAGCAAGTTAAAAAAAAAACACATATTTACGACACTCTTGCTAGAAATTGTGTAAAAGTGTAAACATTTCATAAAATGTAAAGTCAGGACACCACTTTATGCCAGAGGAGGAAGGCATCACCTGTCTCTGCTTTTTTCGTTTTTTTTTTTTAATTGTAAATAGCTGTTGAAGGTTAAGGCTGTTCGTTCCTGGCAACATCATACGCAGAGGAAGTTTCATATCCTCTCCCTATCTATGTAATCACAGACCCCTGACATTAAATACGGCAAACCTCCTTAACGATATGTGTTTCTTTTCAAAACTGGGGGTTTGGGGTCCTAAACCAGGAGACAATGCACCCTGGCCTGTGACACACTTTGAGGACCTAGTTGCCACTGTTTCATCTGTAATCCAACCGCTCTGAGAGCCTTTACACTCCTTGCCTCTCGGCTAACAAATCTTGCTCTTGTTTATGATGGAACCCTCTGCCCTCATGCCTTTTGCCATTGTTCATTCCTTGTGAGCAGAACTTTCCAATGAGATCTGCCATATATTAGTATCTAATAAGAGGCCACAGATACTGCAAATACAAGACTGTGTTGTAAAATTGCCATCCTAGCCCGCCCCACAACCTACATTCTTTTGCAGCCAGCAAGCTTCTTTTCCCCTTCCTGCAGCCTCTTATGTTATGATATACGAATGTATATAGCAAAACATTCATCACAGGTCAGGTGTAGCCAAGGGAAGAAGATAAGAATAGATAAAGGAAAAAAAAGAAAAACAAGTTTTTGCCAAAGTCACTGGAACGCAAGATGATCCTCTGTAGCATGAAAAGCGGCGGAAGAGACTATTCCATAACTGTGCAGCCATAACTGAAAAGGTTCAGCCACCGATGCGTGCTCACGAAAAACGTGGAACTGCAAGCAAAGAAACAGTCGCAGATCTGTGAGAGCAGGTGGGAACATAGGGACGACATTTCTACCGTAGATAATCTGGCCCATTGCCATAAAAAGTCCAATGAACTATGCAAAGCCCTTTAAATTCAATGAGCTTGGTAACAGGGAGCCAATGCAGCGACTTAAAAACAGGAGAAATAGAGTACCAGAACCTGTTGCAACTCAGCAGTCGTGTTCAGTAAGATTTGTAGGCAATGAACCAAGTAAACAGGTTGGGCACGGTACAAATAATTGCAATAATCCAAGGTAGCAGAGCTAATAGTAGCCACGACCAGTGGACACAAATGTGTAGGAATAAAAGGCAAAACTTTATGAAGAACCTTCTGTTTGAAATGGATCTTCTGACAGACGGTGCTAACTTGCGCCTCAGCTCACAGGGAAGAAGACATTTTAAAGCCAAGATCCTTAACTGTGGTAACAGGTACAGGCAGTGGCCCAAGATCCGCCGGCCAGAAGGCAGGTGCCCAGAGTGAAGCTGCAGACAGTGGACCCCCTTACAGCCCTTCAGTTTTTTCTCCATTGAGGCAAAGCCAGTTGTTGCACATCCAAGTGTGGACAACAAGGAGACAGGTGTGGCAGCATTCAGCAGCTGACTGCAGATTAAGGTAAAGTCAAACTATATTCTGAGTGTAGTCTGCGTATGAATAACACCAAAAACCAAAAGACTGAATAGGCTTAGTTAGAGGTTGAATAGCAGAGAGGATATAGCAGAGGCCTGCGGGACAGCCAAGTGATAGAAGCAAGTGCAGAGAGATCAGGAGGTCGAGAAAGAGATTGAGAATGATCTGATAGTAAAGATTGAAATCAAGCTAAAACCGGGCCAGTGATACCAGCTGACGACATCCTGTGGATCAGGGTTGAATGGTCAATGGTGTCGAAAGCAGCAAAACGATCTAGTAAAATAAGTGCCCCAACACCCCCCTGATCCACGGGCCAGATCATCGACTAGCAAGACAAAAACAGACTTGGTGACCCAGCCGGGCCGGGAGCCAGACTGGAAAGGGTCAAGAAAGCAGGAATCCTCAAGAAAAGCGTGCAGCAGGTGGGTAAGCAAAGATCTGAGGAACTTCATAAGCACAAGGAGGAGGAAAATGGGGCAAACATTAGCCAGAAGAGAAGGGAAAATAGGGTATATTCAATTGAGGGAAAAACAAAGTCGTGCTTAAGAATAGAAGGAATTTGACAGTTGGAAAAAGATCGAGTGATTAACAGCAAAGGTTAAAGCAGGGACAATGGAAAGCATGATGATTTTCAAAACTGATAGCAGACTAGCATCAGAAGGAGATGCAGATTTTAGTAACGCTGATAATAGCCTCTGAAAGAAACAGCGGAAAAGAAGACCAGAGATGTGAATGGCTAGCCACTTCCGTTGAGTCAGGATTCAAAGAAGGAGGAGAGCCAGCCGCTGAAATCTTCTGACGAATAGCAGTAATCTTATCCTGGGGAAAAAAAGAGACGTGAATCACAGAGTGTTGGAGAGGTGAAATAGTATTAGAGGAAGGATCAGAGAACAGATGTTGGACATGCTTGAACAGCTACCTAGTGCAGCTGGTTGCAGATTCCAGCAGACTAAATTGATAAGTGCATTTAGCTGTGTAAATGGCAGATTGATATGTCAAAGGGGCCTCACGCAGCATGACCTTGGCCAAGGGGCAGTAAAAGATGCGCCAGTTGCACTCCGCCTATCATTGGAGGAGCCGGATATTAGCCAAAACCGGGATGAACCAAGGCTCAGATAAGCATCTGCGGGGCTTTGCCCCTTTAATTGGAGCCAGCTGGTCAGCCTAGGAAGTGAAAATAGTAGACAAAGTGGTAAGGTCACTCGTAGCCTTGAAGGCCCAAACCTCATTGATAACAGTAGCAATAGCAAGAGGGGAAACAGAACGCCAGCTGCGGTTAGGTGGATGAGGCAGAGAGGGAAGGTGCGGAGAGCACAAAAAAGTAATTTCTTAAAAAGGAATAATGAAATGGTCAGCCCATCGAACTCGTATACATTTGAAAACAGCAGCCAATGATGGGATCGGCAAATATAAGATCCACAGTGTTACTTGGATCAAGGGTAGGTTCCGAAATCAATTGGGGCAAGCAGAGATCAGACAAGGCAGATACAAGACGAAAGGCTTGTAAATCTGTTGAGATATTAGGATGCATGTTAAAATCACTGACAATCAGGTCAGTGTAGCGCAGTTCCAGATCAGTAATAGTTTCTAAGAAGGCCGTAACAAAAGGAGTCGGGAGGGGTGCTACACAATGAGCAAAGGTATTGTTTTGGAAGACGTAAAAACAATGCAGACAAGAATGGCCTCCATCTTTACATTGTGGGGAAAAGCCAAGACCTTACAGTTCATTGAAGAGCGAAATATCAGTGCAACACCCCCACCAGGGTGACTCACTGATTAGTCTAGCCGAAAAAAGCTTGTAGCCAGGTGGGAGAACCTGGACTACACGCAGACATGAGGGGTCACCCAGCCAGGTCTGATTAACACAAGCCAAGTCCGGGCCATGTTCCTGTAATAATTCAAAGCAATCAAGTGCAAGTGCAGCTAATGAGAGTGCATTAAATAAAAAGCACCTAACCCGGTGGTGAGGTCGAGAGAAACGGGGGCAGGGCACAAACCGGATAGTCCGAGCAGCCGCGGGGAAGCAAAGTGCAGGGAGGGGGCGCTAGCTGAAGTAAAGTATCCCAGGAATACACCAGGCACCAAAACATCAGGGCGAGCCCACGCCCCCGACCGAGGAACGGATAGGCGCAGACAGGCTGGAATTAGGTACGCAAGGCGCATTGTCGCTGCGCTTAGAAGGACCCCTGCGTATAAAAACACATGATAACGCCTCAGCCAATCCGTATACTCCATGCAGGAAAGACTGGGCGCACTGCCTGGGTGCGAGTAGGGAAGCAAATTCAGCGTCAACAGGGGATGAGACCCCGGAACACTGGTGGAGGCCAGGAACCCTACGGCTGCACCGGGCAGGTGCAAACCAAGTAAAATTCAAATATGGAATAGTAAACTAACATTAAATCATGAAAAGTTGCATACTAACAGAGTATGCAGCAAAAAGGCGTCAAGTCAATGCCCAAGGCTAAAATGAGCTTAAATGCAGAGAAAGAAACAAACTAAAACAAGTGAAAGCAATAATAAGAAACCCATAGGTGAAGGGATGGTGCACCCAGCTTTGCGAGTACGTCGAGAAATCGACACACCACCTTTTATCTTGACAGCACATTACACTGAGCTCCCGCTGAAGAACACCTTGCAGGGTTTCAGCATCACTCTGAAACTAAAGTTATGGAGCTGCCTTAAAACCAGATTAGAGGGGCAGACGAGCCTGACAAAGGAGAGATTCCTTTTTGGCATGTGTGCATGCACAGTGGGGGATGGGGTTAAGCCTTTTAGAAACCCTTGCTTAGAGTTTTGGGATGAGCAACCAGGGATTCTGGCTTCTGCCCTGATCGTCTGAGAAACAGTTGGCATTGCCCGATGGGCAAAGGTTCCAGCAAGGCCCACTGAGTGCAGCAGCTGAGCTAGTTAGAGTGAGGTTTGAGGCAGCACACAGACTGCCTACCAATGTACGCAGGTGGTGAAGCGAGGACTTGTGGAATCCATAAAACAGGCAGCCCTTTCTACGAGCCTTACATTTTTGTCTGCTGTCGGAACTCTGCTTATGGTAATGTGTGAAGTCAAAAGCCTGCCCCTCCCCTCATCTGCCAATCCCCAGAACAATGTTATATACAGTGCACTGTGCATCTATTTGACAGACCGACAGAAAATGGCAACTTTCTGCAGAAGCCAGTGGTAGGCATCGAACTAATGCTCAGAACTCTTGCCTCTCTGAGGGGCAAGAGTTTTGAGCATTATTTAGATACTCTCCTCCATTATAATCCTACTACATATTTCTGCTCTCTGTGTGACAGTCTATCATCCCTCTAGTCTCCAAACCTTCTCCACCATTCTGAGTGGCCTCTTATCTCCCTAATCACTCCTTTGCAATCTCGTGGAATGCTTAACACCCCTTCCCACAAACCCCTTCCTCTAGGTGTCACCCAAGGATCTAGGCCCACTTCTCTTAAAATTTTACACTACCTGCCTGGGCAGTCTCATCTCTTCCTTTGGCTTTCACTACCACCTCTTTGGGGATGATATCCAGATCTTGTTCTCCTTTCCCTCCTTCACACCTGACAACTCTCAACGCATCAACAGCTGCCACACACCCAACCATGAGTGGGTGGAATGACGCTGCCTGAAGATGAACTGTTCTATTTTTACCTGACTCTAATGTTAATCCTACTTTCCCATTGCCTTCCCACAAGGCATCCTCACTCCTTCACCCAAGGCTTACTACCATGGGATCCTCAGCAACCTAAGACTCAACAGTTAATTAATGCTACTGCACCTGTACAAGTCAACCTTCTCAAAAGCAAGATAATCCACGGCCACCTGAGCCAAAACTGTCACCACCCGTGTGCTCAGCAAACCGGACTACTGCTCAAGCTTTCTCAAAGGCGTTCCCCTTTACTCTTTCTCTCCCATGAACAAAGACCTCAAGTTTGCAACACACATCGTCTCCAACTTACCTCATTCCTCCCCACCTCTACACACAACTACCATGCTGGCGCTTTAGACATAATCACTCCCAACCCCACTTGGCTGAGCCCCCTCTCCAACTGTACATTCCTCCTCCATTCTTAATGTTTCCATCACCAGATGACCCTCCCCGGCCTCTTCTGCTTCTGGAAAATATACATTTCCTGGCAGTGTTCTGTTAGGTATTACCCAAATTGTTCGTTTACAATTGTTCGAATGAACAATTGACCGAATCGAATTTAAAGGGTCACAAATATATATGTATATGGGTTTGGCGTTGGGTGGGGGGTTTCCCCCCACATATATGTCACAATTGACCTTCACAATTCGGTCAATTGTGAAAAGGTCAATTGTAATTCGAACAGTTGTAAAACAAACAATTCGTATACAACCTTCTGTTAGGGAGAATTCTCATAAATGTGCTAATTCCCTTCACCCTGGAGACCCCTAGCAACTTTGCTGGATTTTTACCTGCAAAGACTATGCACCTTTTTCCCACTCTTTCATGTATGTTTTACTCTTGTGTTCTTTGATTATGGAGTTTTAGATAACTCCATAGGCATCATCTTTTCATGTGTGTCACACAGCACCTTCGGTGCAGTGACACAGGGATGTCTTTTAGACCTCCACAAGTTTTAAATACCTCCTCTGGGATAAACTACTATTTCCCAGAGAATGTAAAGTTAAATTGACTTTACTAGTCTTTTTAAATTCCTAAACCCAGCACACACTATCTTCCTATAGAGTCCTGGAGGGGTTACCTGGGATCCTCTTGTGTCTAGAAACTCATGTAGCAGTCGAATGCTTCCCTTTCCTATTGAAATGGCTGGTGGCAGTGGTTTTACAACTAACTACCATGATTTTTCCCGACCGCGAACACAGGTAGCTAAAAATCGCGGGAGCCATGTTTTTCAATATGGCGCCTTAAGCCCCTTTGTTTAAAAGGGTCCCGGTCTTCTTTTTTTGCCATTTCTTTTTGGAAAGGTCCTTCTAGGGTTTCTCTCTGCGCGTCAAACCAGGTTTGGTGCCTTTGTTTGTATGCCTTTGACGGGCTTCAGGACTGAAGACTGCCTCTGGCGTCTGAGTGTCTGGTGTGGGCAGGAAGTGAGGGAGGTGCCCGAAACTCCCTGTGTTTAGTCTCCTAGGAGACCCAAATGCACTATAGTGTGACTGGCTGGCTGACTGTCCGGCAAGGACAGCCACCCTGCTGGGTGTGTGGCAGCTAGGCTGGAATGAAAGGGAGAAAACTGTTTAAAAGGCGAGTCTCTTGGACTGGAAAGCAGAGTCGACCACTGGAACGAAAAAACCGAAGACGAGCTGCAAGAGGACGGCTGCTGCAACTCCTGGACCGTAGGTTTGCCTGGAGAAGCCCTGCTGCAAGTCCGAATTGCCAAGTTCATCTCGACAGAGAAGCCCCTTCAAGGACGACTTCTTCCTTTGAGTTGGTGGGACAAATCAACTCGTAAGCCACCTGGATACCATTCTCGGAGCTGGTTAGGATTAACCAGGGAGAAGGACACCAGCTTGTGTGCTTGATGACAGCTACTCGTACTGAAGTGACTCAATTTTGTATGCGTTTTCCGACGTCCTCCCTCTTGTCCACACGACTGAGGCTCAGGAACAGTGAGATCTGCAGGAACTGTCAGGAACCAACATCTTCAGCTGCCTCTTGTTCTTCATATTAAGGTACTGTGCCAACCCGATTGAGAGAACTTACCTCTTGCGATGAAAGTTCGTGGAACTTTCCCAACTTGCAGGCCTAATCAGCGTGTGACCCAACATACAATTCTTTTTCGTACAAACTACGTCTGAGAACTTTGGCAAAAACTTTACGGTTTACTTAAAGAACTGCGCTTTCCGATCCAAGACACTAGTCCATTGACTTTGGCCTAGGCCTATTGAATTGAATCGAGTCCTCTAGTGAACTAAAACTATTTGCGCTGCCCAAGGAAGTATATGTGATCTATTCTGCTAACTTGTGCCTTATTACTCCCATTGAAAGTAACTGAAATGATTGGTTTAGTATTGAAGTGTGTTTGTGTACAATATTAAGTTGCCTCCTTCTAGTGAATGTTTTGTAAATGATTATGTAATAAATTAATAAGTGTTTTACCAAGAAACCTTGAGTGTAAGTGTCTACTTGAACCACTGTGATTGTAGGGCCTCTGTGTAACATCCTTTTACTGCTCACATTCCCTCTCGAGATAAGCCTGGCCGCTCAGCTCGCTACCACAAACTGTAGTACAGACTTATACCAAAGGTTGGTTTTGCTTACACCTGCAGTCTTAATTGTATGTGGTGGTCCCAGAGGGTAATTCTGCCTAACATGTTCTAGATGAGTTTTTGAAGTGGGAGTATTTTACTCATTTTTTAAAGTTGGGAGTAAAATGCTATTTCCATGTAGTAAAAACGTAAGTCCCATTCCCAATGGGAGTATTTAATAAGCGAGTAAAAATATTTTTTAACCGTACAACAGACATTTTTATAATAAATATTTCTTTGCATTCATGTACATTAAAATATACACGTTTACCTCTTCATTACAGGCAGTAATAATAGAGTTTCTTCCTGTGGCATTACATATAATACTGTGCCAAACATATCCATGGAGCTGTGTGGATTAAGGCAGGGGGCCACGATCCTCTTTGTCCATTTCTTATTTTTGTTCAGTGTGTCCCCCCCCCCCAATTTATGTTTTGGGAGTATATGCCTATTTTTAGTGAGTAAAGGTTGCTGATACACCCCTCATCTGTAGGGCTGTTTCTTGGTGCGTGTAGCAACATTTTGGCTGATGCCACCCCCATTTAACTCTGCTATAGCAGTATGGTCTATATTCGGACCACTCGATCTATCAGCAGAAAACATATCCCCATGTTTCTTTCTCCTGAACTTTGCTCCTATGAAGGTTAGGGCCTGGGATTGAGCTGGATTTCATTGCTCCTGGTTTTTAAGGAACCATAGAAGAGATCCTCCTAAACATGTAGTGTGCACGTGGTTGAGGGTTTCCCCAAAAATGTGTCCAAATAAAATAAATGTATGCGCGCCAAGTTTTATAATAGTGGAGGGACTAGGGTAAAGACCATGTGGTGGCCTGAGAGCGAAAGGAAACATATAGAACTGGCAATGTCTTTGCCCTATGGCAAACCTCAGAACCTTTCGAACACGTCTCCTGATTGTTATGTGATAGTAGGCACCCTGCAGATCTAGGACTGCCAGGAAATCCACCCTGTTGACCAATAAAAATACCTTTTGTGTTCTACTTTTTAAACCAGTACTTGGGAATGCAAAGGTTGTGGATTTTCAAGTCCACCACTAGCTAAAGCTTTACTGACACTTTGGGTATGAGAATTATATTCAAGTAAAACCCCTGGCCCACATTGTCTCTGGGAACTTTCTTAATCACCCTCTTCTCCAGCAACATCTTAATGGAGGGCCTGTCTTGTTCTTGCCTCGCTGGGTGGTTGTTTTGGCTGTCTCTGACATCAATGGTCCATTGGCCGGCCAGGGGATAGGGGGTCTGGAATTCAACCTTGTAGCCCCATCTCACCACCTGATTGGCCCAAGGCTCTGAGAGCAAGAGATTCCAGTTGCTGTAAAAAGTGGCTCATTCTGACCCCCACTGGTCGTCCTCAACTGCCAGGACTTCTGTTTGGAAAGTTGAACCTCGAGTGGTCCTTGGAAAACCGTGCATTCACCCTCTGAATCTGATCTTGGAGTAGACCTGCATTTTGGCACAGTAACAAAAACAGGATGTCCTGAGCTCGTAGTGAGAGTGGATCTTTTCCTGAGATTATTGGCATGTTTACGTGCTTGAAATACTTTCTAGGCCTTCTCCTCTAACAGATCCCAAAACAGATTGTCGCCATCAAACGCAAGTTCCTTGCTGTGTTCTACTAGTATCCTTTCACCTGCCAGTCATGGATATGCAGGTGCTTTATTACTGAAATAGTAGCCCCTGTCATCAGAGCAGATGCTCACATCCCATCTAAGGCTAGGCTGGACAATAGCTTATCCAGCAGTAGTGTGTCACCCTGTGCGTGTGTGTGTGTGCAGTTCGAACCTTCAATGCTTTCGCTCATGGAAGCCTCCCAGTACTGCCTGTGCTGTATATGAACCACACGTGGGGGCTATAATGATAGATGGGCGCCTGCATACGTTTTCCAGAAGGCTTTATCAACCCGATATACTAGATCCCTAAGGGCTCCACTTCTGCCACCAAAGGGGTATCTCCCTACCAGACTGTACAGTATAGAATCTATTTGTACTGATTCTGCCATCGTGGCTTCCTTCCCCATCACACGATAGCGCTTGGACATAGAGCAGAGAATTATAGGACGAATGTTCCTCTTTAAGAAGCTTCTTTACCATTTTGTTCACCCTCATATCACAAAAAAAAGTGCCTTTTCTAATTTTTGGGCTTTTTTTCAGTCTTTTTGAAGAGGGTAGGAGGGGTGCGGGGGGAGCAGGGCGGTAAGTCGTTCTCATCCATCGAAAGTTCCTTGCTATGGTTACTTTTCACAACTCTCTTGCAGGAGAGCTCATGTTTGTGTATTACAAGTTGTTACTTCTGCTCTGTCACTCGCTACAATGTAAAAGTGTCAGCATGCACGTCCTAACATGCCAGCAAGAGTCGGGCATGCTCTGAGCAATACTGGCACCTCCCAACATTCCAAGATGGAAGCACCATTAGGACTACGGTCCAGTCCTGCACTGCATTCCATACACACCATGCATGGTCCCTGATCCCCTCCACTCTGTTCATTGAAGCTAGGGGTACCTTTGGCCGTGAACGAGTTACAGTGATTTGTACACAACTAGGGCGTCACTGTGACAGTAACACATTCTGCTCTAGGAGAGAACCATTTGTCCACCCTGCATCTAATTGGCTTGTAAACACCTGTGCATCTGTCCGCTTCCGAACACGGAGCGTTTTGTGTACCCGGGATAGTGGCGGTTCCCTTGCCCTGCTCCTCTTCCATGGTCCAATCAACTGCTGGGCTATAGTGGTGTGCTGCTGTCTTCCAACGGGCATCCTCGCACTGCAGGAGATCGAGGAATATTCTACCATAAACTATCACAATCTCCTCGACCAGGGTGCAACCAGCCAAAAACTAGAGAGAAAAAACATGCTCAACAGAACACAAAACCATGTACTCTATAGCGACAAGTGCCTATAAAAAAGATATTATAGATGCAAAAAGATGTTACTATGATCAAAGAATTGCTGGGGCCCCTAAAACAGGGGAATTATATAAGATACTCAAAGGAACTTGAGAACCCCTGTCGACTGCCCTCAGAGGTCACCAAAGATTCCAACTTGTGTTTTTCTCCATTCAAAATGCTATGATCAGCAAATAACATTCAGAAAGACCATCTCACCAAAACAACGCGGGTAACTAAGTCTGATCCACCACCCACGAGCATCAAGATGGACTGTCCCAAATTTGAATTCCTACCCATTTCTGAGCAGCACCTGGTTCATGTTCTTAGACATCTAAAACCTACACGTTGTAAGGGTGACATTTGCCCAGCCCTTACAGAGTGTGCTGTCCAGCTCGCAGCTCTGGTTACCAAATGTATAAATGCTTCCTTCAGGTAAAATACTGTCCTTGCCAACATAAAAAGGCCTGGATTTCCAAGTTGATAAAAAAAAAAAAAAAAAAACCTGCTGAAGATACTAGACAAAGTAGCACAGCTACAGGTCGAAGATTTCTTGTTTCATCACAATATTCTAGGCCAAAAACAATCTGGCTTCCAACGAGGCCATAGCACAGAGTCCACTCTCCTTGATTTAAAAACTAACATCTTTGATAAAGCGAACTGAGCTCTGCTGGTGCTTCTTAATCTGTCCACAGCATTTGATCTGGTGGATCACTCTATTCTTGCTGACAGACTATGTATCTCACCCCAGTTCTCGGCCTCAGATGCCGGCTGGGTTCTTTCAGAGTCTTCTCACAGGAGTCAATGGCAGAGGAGTTTTTGGTTCCCTGGGGCGTGCCACAGGTTCATGCTTGTCACCGACTCCGTTTAATATCTTCATGTTTCAACTTTTTAATCAGCTTGATGCCGAAGGGGTCATCTATGCAAATTATGCTGATGATACCCAGTGCCTCGTGCCACTTTCAGGAGACTATGCCCTTGATTGCACCACCCTGAACCTTATTTACGTCTCATTCAAACTTGGATGCAGCCCAATAGGCTTGCCCTCAATGATTCTAAGTCTGAGGTGATGTAGGCACGGCAGCTCAATTACAGAAGCTGAGCCAAGAATACTGCCAGTTTCAAATTGCAGGCTATACTATTAAAACTCAATCCAGGGTGAAGACCTTGGGAGTGACTCTGGATCAAAATCTGTCAATGAAAGCGCAGGTTAGCAGCTTGGTATCATGCACTATCTGAAACTATTGGCTCAACTTCACCCCTTTCTCAAGACCTCCAATTGCTCACGCTATCATAGGGGCAAACTTGGACTATTGCACCAGTCTTCTTCAAGGGATTGCCAAAGGTGAACTATCTAGACTTCAGGCTATTAAGAATAAAGCGGTGCACAAAGTGAAGGGCCTGAGCAGAGCTGACCATGTCTCTTCAGCAAGAAGAGCTGTGCATTGGCTTCCTGTAAGCAGTCGCATACTGTTACGTGTACATTGCATCTCACAACGCAGCCTTTATGGCCAAAGCCCCGAGTATCCGACCAAATGTCTCTCCTGGCTACCAGCTTGTAGATCACCCCGGTCAAACAACACCTCCCTCCTGGCCACTCTACGGACCAAGCGTACTTGTGTGGCAGAGGGATCCCTTCCACACGCAGCCCCCAGGCTCTGAAATGCGCTGCCACTCAATCTGCGAGCATGTACATCACTTGTGGTTTTCAACAAGGGACATAACAATTCTGTTCCATTGATTCACTTCCTGACGACCGACCAGTTTCAGTTGCTCTCAACGCCTTGACGCACTTTAGCCATTTGTTCCTGATGTTTGTCTTGTCTAGGGCCTCCATGCCTGCGGGGTCTTGTCACGCTCTATATAAATCAAATTAATTATTCTAAACAATTTAAGTGGCAAGTGACCTTTTGATGTCTGTAGTAACTTGCAACTTGAAATTTCTCCCTCTGCCCTCACTAATATGCAGGGAAGGTTACTTTGAAAGGGATTTCATACTGTTGGTCATCCAAACGACAGCAAAGAGATGTAGGTTCCTGGCCAGTGGACAGGAAATATTAGGTACGGCATTGTGGGACAGTGAGGGTATTACACCTTCAGGAGGAAGGGCCAGGACAATTTAGAAATACAATTCTTGGCATGAAATGTGATACCTTCCAAGAAAAGTACCAAGAGGAGGAAGAGGAATGTGAATACCATGCAAGGAGGCGGGCCTAGACCATCAGGTGACTTGAGGCTGCAGGGCAGCCAGCTCTAATGGCCAATCTGCATGTTCAACGCCATCCACTAAAACTCCACCAACCCTACATATCAACTGTATGACTTTATCCTCCACCCTCACCTCTCCAGCAAGAGTAATTAGGTATACATTTCTCAACAAATGCTTGCAAGCTGGAAAGAAGTCCAGAGTAGCCCAAATACACAGAGAATAAGCCCATGCCCAGTTTTAGCTACATAATGGGATTTTCTGCAGCCAAAATGTTCGGAACACAGCACAATTTGGCAACCCTATTTAGAGTTCCTGACTCCACAGTGGGACACCACTGAGGCTACCTTGTGTTTGTACTGTGCAGCACGTAAATAAAGGATTTTGGAATGGTACAGAAACTGGACAAAGTCTATTTTTAAGACTGTGTAGGTTACGGGAGAAGGGGAAAATTGGCTGTCAGTTAAATAGCCCATTAGGATATGCCTAACGCTGTCATGAGAGGGTCAGGCAAGAACCTTATTGGACAAATGCTCCACAAGAAGGAAACAGCTTTAACCTTGCACAAATAAAAAAGCCCATGCAACACATGAGTATTTTGATCACAGCTAGCTTCAACAACTTTCAGCCAAGTCTAGGTAACACTTCAGAATGAGTGCGACACTACCAACTACAGGGATACCCACACACGAGACCATAAGAGCCACATTGCCCTGGGCAGTGTCAGATTTAAGGCCTCTGAAGGAGTTTGACTGTGTTGTGTCATAGAACATGGATATTTTTAAAGTATTAAAACCACTAGGCTCCATGTGATAATGTCGCCGTGAAAAAGTTGCCAGGCTGGTGACTTTTTTTTTCCAGAGCCCTAAAAGTCTTTCCCCAAATATTCTAGTAGGGGAATAATTATATATTATTACCTCCAATCCCAGAATATTTGCGAAGGTTTGGGACTGTCCAGAGCAGGGTTTTAAGTGGGCCAGGCCCCATAAATCTCCCCCGACAGCCCCTGCCACTACACGAAAAGGCTTTTTTCTATAGCCTGAAGCTCTCGCTTGTGTGCCAGAGCTTCAAGCTTCAGAAAAAAATGACTTTTAGCCATAATGGTGGTGCTGCTCCTGCGAGGCATCCCGTTAAGCAAGAGATGCCTGTGGGCTGGCGGCACCATTATAGAGAAAACGTGAGGCAGCTGGAAGCAGAGGCCTGGTTATCTAAATCCTGAAGCTCCTGCGCATTAGCGGGAGTTTCAGTATTCATGAAAACGGGCTCTGCTTACAGCGGCCTCACCCTTTCAGCCTTAATGGTCACGCTGCTCCCCCCCAGCTGGCGAGGGCCAACACCACCATTAAGGCTGAATAGGCGAGGCGCTATCCCCTGCCAGACATGACAATAGAAAACAAATGCAGAGATCAGCACCCTCTCTGCAGAGAGGGTGCTGATCTCTACAGAAGGCTGCCTGGCAGGGGTGCCAGTAGCCCATTGAGCCGGGGCTCATCGGGGGCGTGGCCTACCAGGCCAGTAGGACCCCCACTGTTAGGCCACGCCCTCTTGATGAGCCCTAGCTCAATTTGTAGTGCCACTTAAGGCACTCGTCCAGAGGGTGCATTTTTAGGGAAATGTCGCCACCTGGCAACCATTTTCATGGCGACATTAAGGTGTGGCATTGTAAATGTATGGCCCACATTCTGACAGCCAATAAACCTAAAATCTCTTGGGCTGCGGTTTCCGGCTTCCAAATGGCTGCTGTCACATGTCTCGGTCTCTCCTTGGCTCTTAATTGTGCATTTTGCTCACCCTGCCTCCTCACTCTCTTGCCTTCTGCTCAATGCATACATGCCTCATTCAATTGGGAGATGAAAGTCCAGGCCGGATTTTAACTTTGCATTCTTGGACTTGATGTACCGAATTTCCTCATTATAAACACGTCCCAGATTTGGAAGATAAAATCAGAGATGGACCAGCATCTCCCAACTATAATGGGTCATATTAGAATAGGAACCCAGAGAACACTCTCACCGTTGCCTCCTCTATCCTGCCTCTTGTGCACCCACATGGCCCCCTTTCCCCTAATGAACCCCATTTAATCTAGACGTTGCTTCAAATACTGTTCCACGTTCTTCCCAATTGCGGACTGTTCACCCACTCTTCTTCTGAGGCTCTCCTTCCCTACCTGTATGAGGTTGATATGCTACTCCATCCTTATTGGATACCGTGTCACTTTCGGTAACAGATGTTGTGACCCTGTCTCCTCATTGGACGTACTCTTATCTCTGCCTCTTTGATGGCTGATCGTGAGCCTCTCACCGACCCCTGATCTCTTACCTCTTAGATCTCCTCCTTCTCGGTGTCTTTTTACTTTTCCGCCCTTCCCCGGTTTAGGCTTCTGTTGACACTTCCTGTCTGCGCACCGCATTGCCCATCGTTCTGTGACCTCACGTACTGTCAGCCAATGGTGACAGCAACTTGGCTCGACCGATCCCTTAAGCCCCGCCCATGTAGGGAATCCGCTCCGCAATTGGACACTACAATCCCCAAGCACACGCGCACGATTGGGATATGGGGCTTAATTTAAAGGGACCAAGTAGCTCTTCAGTAATTGCCTGGGCGTTGACAGGCAGCGGGCAGCCAGCCATCTTGTAACGGTGAAATAATGAGCGCCGGTTGAATGGTTTGTTTCTAAGATGCGTGCGGATAAAACGTTTAAAACGACAGGACTGTATTCATTTTTAACGTTGTTCGCATAATTGATGTAGGTTTGGAACATTTGTGATGGAAATTATAAAACTTTTAACAACCATTACCAAGTCCCTCGCAACCAAATTTGAGTCTGATACTAGTTGTAATCTTCATTATTCCAAGCTACTCTCCCTCGTCACAGCGTTTAAGTTTGCGGTCCCTACCCCCGCTTCTGCAATCCATTCCATCTTTTTAATATACCATCTACTCCTCATCCCTCTCGACTGTACAGCAGAACACTCATATCACTCAATCTTTTGTGGCCCCAGGGCAGGTGGAAACACACATATTTGTTTTGGGCGGGTGAAAGCCCAGCATTGACTGACAGATTATCTGGTCAGCCTGTACCGAGAGGAAAGGACCTTAGCTTCCGGGTTCCCTTCCTCTCCCCTCCTTGTAACTATTTGTTTTCCGAGGATGACTTCATGGGACAAATCACTGCCTTGTTAGGGTGCCGCTTTGGGGCATTGATTGCTTGCCAGATGTGACTACTGTCGACACAACACCGTAGCGATATAAATTGGTAAAGGTGATGCATTTAGAAATTCAACCTTTTAAATCCAACATCCTATTTTTACAACTGTATCGTCAGAGTAACCATCTTTCAATTTCGATTTAGTTAATTAATTGGGCTTTGTCGCCACCTAGTGGAAAACAATGATTTTTATGACACATAAATCAACAGACATCGGAGGCATACTGTTACAACGTAAGTTGAGGCGTTGAATGTTGGCTAACACAGGAGTCCAAGTTTGGTTAGGAGACTTTAGTGGGTTCGGGATGTACATACAGGTGAACAGAGTTACAAATAGGACAAGTACACGAGGGAGAGAAACATCCACCGGCCCCCCTATGCCCAGTTAAGTTTCCAACTGACACAGATGGAACCTTGGCACTCACACCATAACATTCTAAATGGAATACACCACACCAAATGTTCCAGACTCAAACTCTCACATACATAGTGAGTGGCCACAGAGCCAGGATAGGTTAAGACATAACACATGCACATTATGTTTTGGTGTGCTTTATCAGTATCAGTTTGTTCCCCCCCTTCCTCGCCCACAAACAGACAGGGAAAACGAAGTGCCTCATTTACATCCTCATCCCTGATGATTGAACTAATACAGGTTTTTACTACGGTTGCAACTGTTTTTTAAATGGTGGAGAAAAATGTATTATTTACATACTAGTGTGCCATGTTTTTCTGACCTTGATGGTGGCACTCTGTCTAAAGTTGTACTCACGCTCGTCCCCATTTTTTTAAAACACCACTTGTCTCCGACATTCATTTTAACCACCCCTTAGGCCCAAAACCAAGCTGTCGGTAAAAAACACACAACACCCTTGTGCTTGAAAACACAAATAACCGCCACTTGTCTTCAACGTTCCTCCTAATTGCTTATGAATGTTTGCTCTTAAGAACAGGCATGATAGTTAATTTGATTTCTTTATTTACAATTGCAAAACTACATTACCTCCACGTCCACTCTTCCTCGTCCCAGTACTTACTTCATGAGGCCCCTGCCTCTGACACAGGACCTTCTTCTATTTCTTTAAATTCCTATAACTCCTCCCCCACATCCACGTCACTCAGTTTTAATTTTTCCTGCCTCCGGCAGGTTGGACTTTTTCTTCCCGGTGCGGGGCACTGGGGAGCACCGATTGCTGGCCCCCTGGGGGGGGGGGGCTGTGTGGCGGGGCCCTCGGCTCCCTCAGGTGCGGCGCTGCTCCTGGGCCACCTCCAGGGCTTGGGGTCACAGTTGAGCGGGATTGCCTCGCTTGGTTCTTTGCTGGGCTCCGGACCGCAGCGTGAGCATTGTGTCCCGGGTCCTGCATGGCCCGGGGGAAGGTAAGGAGAGGGGAGGACTGGGCTTGATGTTTTTCCCCTCTCCTTCTGTTTTGGCCATCTTGATTCGACAGGCCTTTTCCTCGTGCTCTGTGTACACATCTTTATTGGAAATGATGGCAAGCACTTGGGCTAGCCTTCCCTTTTGTTGTGTGGCCTCTCTGCTTCTTGTCGTGGGGTGACAGTGCCAGAGAGTCTTTGAAAGTGCGGGGGCTCTGTTCTGTCGCAGGCATGTCACATACCACCCGCTCCTCAGACACACACAGCACAGGATGCACCGGATGTTAGCTGCATTCTCTGGGGGAAGATAAGGAGAGGGGAGGACTGTGTTTGATATTTTTCCCCTCTCCTGCTGGTATGGCCATCTTGACTCCTTGAACATGCCGTTTCCTCGTGCTTTGTGTACACATCTTTGTTGGAAATGATGGCAAGCACTTGGCAGTATGGGCTAGCCTTCCCTTTTGTTGTGTGGCCTCTCTGCTTCTTGTCATGGGGTGACAGTGGCAGAGAGTCTTTGAAAGTGCGGGGGCTCTGTTCTGTCGCAGGCATGTCACATACCACCCGCTCCTCAGACACACACAGCACAGGATGCACCGGATGTTAGCTGCATTCTCTGGGGGAAGGTAAGGAGAGGGGAGGACTGTGCTTGATATTTTTCCCCTCTCCTGCTGGTATGGCCATCTTGACTCCTTCAACATGCCGTTTCCTCGTGCTCTGTATACACATCTTTATTGGAAATAATGGCAAGCACTTGGCAGTATGGCCTAGCCTTCCCTTTTTGTTGTGAGGCCTCTCTGCTTCTTGTCGTGGGGTGACAGTGGCAGAGAGTCTTTGAAAGTGCTGGGGCTCTGTTCTGTCACAGGCATGTCACATACTACCCGCTCCTCGACACACGCATCCCAGGATGCACCGGATGTTGGCTGCATTCTTTGCGTGCAGCCTGTGAAAACGGTGCAGATTTGGACGCGTCTGCAAGCGGCCTGAAGGGTACCAGCCTGGCATAGTCTACACTTCGGGTTCGAGTCTCTGCAGTGCTGACTCGGCATTTCATCCTTCCTAGACCGAGGCATTGGAACGATTTAGAGCTTGGGGCTACCAGCTACTCGATACAGGGCTCAAGCCACCTCTCAGTAATGTGGCGAGTTAGTGGTGTGTTTGGGTCTGTGCTAGCTATGGACGCAGACTCCTTGTCCGGTCCTCTTCCTCTGAACTGCACGAGGGAAGGTCAAAGGAGATGATTTTCTTTTCCCTTGTCCAGCATGGAATTATAGAAAATGCATCATGGAAGTAATGGCCATTCAGAGGGTTCCCAGTGTCTCTTCTTTTAGAGCCTAGGTCCTCCGGTGCTGACGTGTTGCTTTCACGCCTCCTCTCAGACTTGTGGGAAGTGATATGGCACATGGTGGCACATGTCTGTGCTTAGAGGGGTTCTCAGAGCCCCTCTAAGCACAGACAGGGGGATGTCACTTCAGTGGGTTTTTCCAGTGTAGGAATACCCCAGGTGGGGGGTTGCCTTTGATGTCTGCTATCTGGGATGGATTGCTTTGCCCTGCTTTGTGACAGTACTCTGCCCTTTTGACACCAGCCTGGTGGCTCCTCTTTCGGCTGGGGGGGCCCTGGTCTGCTGGACTTCTGGGCTGTCCTGTATCTTCCTTTTGATAAGTCGGATCTTTTTGTGGGCTGACAAGCATGCTGTTATATTGTGGCGCAGGCATGCTTCAATGTCCTGTGATTTTCCTCTGGTGCAAGTGCAGTGACTGGCGGTTTTCCCTGGCTCCTCGTCTCTATGTTCTCTGAGGTGTATGGGACCGGTGGGGTTCGGCTTTCTGGGTAATGTGCTCCTTCCGGAGGGGGGTATCGGTTGCAGTTCCTGTCTCCTCCTGTCCAGGTTTGCATGGTTAGGACTTTGGTACCCAGCTCACGGTCCAAGTAGTTGGCCATGGGATCCGTTCTCTAGGAAGGATTGTTGTGGGTTACCGTCTTGCCCGTTCCTCTCCCTGTTCAGGGTAAAGTTTTCTACTTGCGGGTGTTCCTGGTCCCTATGCCTTCTAGGATGTGTCAACTGCTTATGGGTCTCAAGACCCTGCACTGCTTGTCCGGACGTCTGGGGAGAGTGTACTCTGGATGTTGTGCAGGGGGGGCGCTTGCTGGGTTCTCAGAAGGCAGTGTGTCTCGGCTTGCCTGTTGCTGAAGTTACGGGGCACGTGGCGTCTTGCGTTTTTTCGGTTCCTTGAGCCCGTCTTCGGTTATGTCTCCTGGTGTCTTATACTCTCTCCCACTGGTTTCCAACGTCTCGGCTTTCGTAGTTGTGTTTTCGGTGTCCCCAGCGCTGCGAGTCTCCCTGCTGTGGTGGCGGGGGGTTTCAGGTCTACAGGCTGAGGTGTGCATTGTCCATCCTCCCGTGGCCTCTCTTACTACTGATGCCAGCAGAAAGGGTCTACATTGGGGGTCCTCTCAGCTCAAGGGTTGTGAGATCTGGGGAGAGCCGGCGATCATCCAATTGGCAAGAGTTGTGCCATTGTCCAAGCTCTGGTGTACTACAAGGAGTTGCTGGACGGTCGGCGGTTTTGATCCGATCGGACAATACGACGGCCTTGGCATATGTCAACTGCAAAAGGGGTTCCGGCTGTTCCTTGAATGCTCTGGCAGCGCTGATAGGCACCTGGGAGAAATCTCATCTGGTGTCTCTGGTGGCCTCACGTATCAGAAGGGTGGACAATGTTCAAGCGGATCTTCTCAGATGCCGGTTTTCACTCCTCGGCGGAACTGGTCCTGTTGGCCCAGGTCTTTGCAGTGACCTGGGTCAGATTAGGGTCCCCGGTTCTAGACCTGTTTGCATCCCCAGCCTCAGCAGAAGTTCGCCTCTTCTGCTCTCGGTTTCAGGCCGGGGGGATTGGGGAATGGACGCCCTCTCTGTACAGTGGCCTTGGGGTTTTCCTTTATGCCTTTCCGCCTATTCCCCTTCTGCCCCGGGTGGTTTGGCGCATCAGAGTGTCCAGGGTGACTGTGTTGTTGTTAGCTCAGTTCTGGTCCCGCCGGAGTTGGCTCCCCTCTCTGTTGGAGCTTCGGTCCTAGGAACCTTGGCTGATTCCGAGGTGGCCGTGTCCCCTTCAAGGGGATCTGCGGTTGGAATTCCACTGGATGCAATGGGCAGTGTGGCTATTGCTCAGTCTAGGTTGTTATCTCAGGGGTTCTCAGATCCTGTAGTTGAGTACATAATGGATGCTCTTAGACCCTCCACTCTGAAGGTGTTCTGATAAAGGGCTTCCCCCTTGGGATCTCCCTCTTGTATTAGGGTTCCTTCAAGGGCCTCCTTTTGAGCCCTTTTCTGAGATTGATATCAAACATCTTACACTGAAATCTGCTTTTCTTATTGCCTTCGCTTCTGCCCGTAGGCTTGGGGAGGTTGGGGCTCTCTTATGTCACCCTCCTTTCCTGAGGGTGCTGCCAGACTCGGTGCTGCTGAGGTGTGGTCCGAAGTTCCTTCCTTAAGTTGTATCTCGGTTTTCATACCTCTCAGGATCTGGTTCTCCCTGACTTCTTTCATGATCCGAGAATGCATGAGGAGGTGGCTTGGCTTAACATTATGTCCGGTGGGACGTGTTGGAGTATTTGGCTAGGTTTTCTTTTTCCCACCAATCTGATAGTCTTCTGATTGCTTGTGGTCCGGCTGGGGCTGGGCAAAACGCATCTGTGGTTTCCATTTTCCGATGGTTCTGGGTTGTGATCCCATTGCCTATATGGCTTTTGGCCTGCCTGTGCCTGCGCACGATCAGGGGCGGTCCGCCAGGGGTTTGGCGGCTTCCTGGGCCGATGCAAGGAGGGTTTTTCTCTGCAAGAGATTTGTATGGCTGCCGCCTTGGCTGGTCTAGGGATTTCCATCAACCGCTAAGGGTTGAGTTTCTCCCACTCAGGGGGGGTTGGTTCCTTCGTGGTTGGAGTTTTATCTGTGGGGATGTGAATTAAGAGTTATTGTGGGTGTGTTTGCTGCACTGTTTTTAGCTGTTTCTCATTAGGACCTTTTCCCCGTTGCTGCTTTGGTATATCTCATGAAGTAAGTACTGGGACGAGGAAGAGTGGACGTGGAGGTAATGCTCTGATTACTTACCGGTAATCTTCATTACTCCTAGTCCTACTCTCCCTCGTCACAGTACTGACAACCCTCCTTGTCCTCCCTGCGGGGAAGGTCCCATGCTCTGGCTTGGTAATATGAAACTGAGTGACGTGGATGTGGGGGAGGAGTTATAGGAATTTAAAGAAATAGAAGAAGGTCCTGTGTCGAAGGCTGGGGCCTCATGAAGTAAGTACTGTGACGAGGAAGAGTAGGACTAGGAGTAATGAAGATTACCGGTAAGTAATCATAGCATTATAAATGCAGGAGCACAAGCATCTTCTTTATGTTTTTATTGTGTCATAGTCAAATAAAATTAGACTTTTCACAAAACAGAAGATTACAAACCATAAAATACATTTAGACATAGACTTATCTGGGGTTACTCACCAAAAAAAATAGAAGAATAAATAAAACCAGAGTGAGCATTAGTTAAAGATACAACATAAAATGTCCAAATCAGAAGGATAATAATAATTAATGAAACAGTACATATGGCCTCCTTATCTAGCTCATTGTTCATAACAGTTTCGGTGAGGTCACCAGCCAATTACTTCCAGACAACGTAAAAACGAAAAGAAATGGAACATATTCTTGTAGGGCGAAGCCTTACAGTTGGACTTCTCACAATCTCCGTTGTTACCCAAAACCAGCCTTTCCCAAAAGCATAATGAATACAACCACTAATCACAAGGCAGAAATCGAGACAGCCGGGACAGCCTCACAACCAATGTCCCTGAACAGTCACTGAGCAAATGCCTCAGAGTTTGCGGATTGGGGGCCTCACATAAATTGCAAATGTTGCAAATATTTTTCTCAATTGCCTCTCTCTGTCTAATATATTGGATTTCACGAGTGGGCAGAAGATTAAAGCGGAACCTCAAGAACTCAGACCTAGTAGATGGATCTGGAAATTTCTTCAAATGCTTGGGAAGGCAAGCTCTTGGTTTGCAATGCAGTTTAAAGATGGAGAGACCTTACTGAGCGCATGATCAATATTGTTCTAATCCAAATTGCCCTTTTTTTTCTCCTTTACTTTCCTTGGATTATGAATCAGCTCATCATCTGCACAGTCACTCTCCATCAAAATGTTCATGCATATTGACTTTAGGTTGATGAAAAATCGATTGGAATAGCCCTGAAGGGCAACAGAAACATCTTCATATAATGACAGAGCAGGAGGAACCAAGATTAGCCTGTAGAGAGAACCCCATCTCCATTCCATCCACGCTTTCATGGACTGTAAACCTAACTCGTACCATAGGCTAGCTATCGGTTTGCAATTAGGGAGGGAGTGAACATGCTTCCAAAGCTTACCCTCAAATTTCTCCCAGTCTAATATGAAGGATGGGTGATTTATATCCAGGCCAAATAGCATTATAGGTATTACCATGCCTATATAGTATTTGATAACTCGAGAGAGAGAAAACCTGCATAACTTTTTCATTTGAGAGCCCAATTGAAGGATTTTTCCCTTTACGGTAGCTATTAGGCGGACCTTGGTTGAGAAGGATCTATTTACCAATCCCAGTTAGACGATTTCCTTGGCAATCGGGATGATTTGATCATCCATATGCCAAGAAAAATGTTTCACGATTTTTAGCTTGATGTTTAAAGACCAAGATTTCCGACTTGAGGGGATTCATCCTCAAGTCATTTAACCCTGCATATTCTCCTAGAGGCTTTAGCATTCGTTCTAGACCAATCTGTGTGTAATCAAGCAAGACGATGTTATCCGCATACGCTATCCAGTTGATTTGACTAGCCAGTGCTGCCTCCGCCAGCCCCTTTGCCAGGTCTGATAGAAAAAGAATAAACACAAAGGGGGCGACAAGGCAGCCTTGCCTCACCCCTCTGTCTAAACTAAGTGCTCTAGAAAGCGACCCCTTTTTATCCAACCTTATTTGTATTTCCGATCCCCTGTGTAACCCAACTAGTATTGCAAGCAGATTTTCAGGAAGGCCTCATCTCCTCAATTTTCCCCAGAGGTGATCTCTATTGATGGTATCGAATGCGTGTAAAAAGTCAATCCAAGCACCGTAGAGCGGGGACCCTCCTTTCCAAAATGATCCACAACAAATTGTACTAAGAACTAGTCTGTTTAATGAGGTCGAAAGACCTCTGCGGAAACCTATCTGATGTTTTGACAGGATGGCATTAGCTTCTGCCCAATTCTCCAGATCTTTTAGGACCAGACCTGCAAATATTTTTCCATCAGCGTCCAAGAGGGAGATTGGATGATAATTCGAGGGGGGCAAACAGTCCCCCTTTTTGTAGATGGGAATGATTTTGGCCCTTCTCCAAGACTCAGGTATTTGTTTGACACTGATTATTTTGGTGAACAAGGCAGCCAACAGGCGTGACCAATGGTCGGTATCAGATTTTAAGATCTCATTACTCAGTCCATGATGATTGTTTTAATCAAGGCTCGTATCTCGTCTTGGAATGCATTTAGTTCCCATGCCACCGCAGTTATAGGCGAAGCCTTTATAGGGTCTGACGTACCATACACTTTTTAAAAATGATCTAACCAGGGTTTTTCCTGTATCACTCCATCAGGCAACACATTCTGTGGTATTTCGTTGTAATTGATTATGGACCAGAAAGTACGTGAATTTTTATATGTAATTGCTCTCAACATCAATTCTCCACTGTGCTGCAGTCAGAGGTGTTTGTTGGACTTAGACCAGTTCCTATAGTTGTTTTTTAAAAGTCTGGCCTCTCGCAAATATACCTGCATGTCTTTTATGTTCTTTTTCACTGCCCTTAGTGCCTTCCTCAGCTCCTTTTTTTTCTCACATGTTTTCTCATCAAAGCAGTGATTATGAGTTGCAGTAATTCATTTACGCCCCCTACACGACATATTTAACTCCCAAAGGAATTTGACACATTTATTCGGATCACACAATGAGCCCAACTACTTTCCATTCAAATGGTCAGTTGCTGAATGGAGAGAGTTAATATGGTCCCTCCACCCTCTCTGAAATTTTACCACTCTGTTCCTTCCATTATTCACACACAAGTAGTTTTGGATAAAGACCACCTTAATTTCTATGTTATAAGCAAATGCTGCTTCAAGGATCTCATGGTCACTAGGAAACTGTTAGTGATAGCAAAGGTAATGCATTGGTCAAATACGTTTTTGGAGAGGAATAAGTAATGTATAATAGAATGATCATCCTCTCTCTTCCAGGTTGGAGCAGGTGGAACATCCCCCTTTATATTCCCATTTGCCATGACCAAATCCCAATCCTTCATAAAGTTGTACCAGATTTTCCTGTTTATAGACAGCATTTTGCCTAATAGCTTGCTGTGGGCCCCTAGACCAATACATTGTGAATTAAAGTCATGCTCATAGGAGGGAAAATGGACTGAGAGGATTACCCAAAACTCCGACAAACATGGCACAAAGACATCAAAGGTGGAACAGGAAGGATTCCAGTAGATATTAATTAATATCCATTTCCTAATCCCACCTCCTGTCCCAAGGTCTAATTTCACTGTCAGGAGACCCGTTACTGAGCTGCTTAACATTTCCGAAAGAGTAAAGACAGAGTTTCTACATGCAATCAAGAGACCACTCAAGGGCCGCCCGACTCTCTCCCCTGTGGCCAACTGATGGAACACCGAGAATCCATCAACCCCGAAACCCGACTTCAACCTTGTTTCCTGGAAAACAATAAAATCAAAATGATCAAAGACATACGTCCTTCTTGATTCACTGCTAAAAGAACCAGAGCCCCTTGTATTCCATCCCAACAACTTTACATTTCGTTTTGCTAGAGCGGCTTCTCAGTGGCTCCCAGTTTTTTGAGAATTTGGGAGACAATTTCTGGGACCAAAGCAAGCAAATTTGACTTTGCTTCAGAATTTGATACATCGTTCTTGTCCATTAAACTGTCCTTTCTCATCGACTCTCTTCTAGGACTGACTTTCTGCAGCAAGTCGAAGAAGACTTTGTAACCCAGTTTCAACAGACCTGCATGCGCAGCCTAAATTGCTTTGACATTAGACGTTATTTTGTTTTTTTAAAAATTTCTTTATTTTTTAAACGAACAACAGATATAACATACAAACACATAACATAACTGGCATATTGGCATTTCTACGGATTTCTTCTATGGGTTCATTATCCTGGATCTCTCCGACGACCTTGCCATCTTCGTCTATAGCGGCTTATGTGGGCAGGTTCGACCATCCCGCCTGTACTGTCTTGGTTGGTTACCTCTGCACCACTGTCTTGTGTCCATCATTATTCTCGCCCTCCTCGGGGCCTTCTCCTTCTTCTTCCTCCCCCTCTTGTCCGAATAAGTCCTGTACCAGGGAGTTCCATGCAGCTATTTTCTGTGCCGTTTCTCCTTCCCCCTTTGCACTGCTCTTATCCACACCGCAGTTTCCACTAGTGTCCACTTGCAGAGGTCCGACCACCATGAATCTACGGTCGGGCCTTCTCTTGATTTCCAGGACATTGCTACCCTTCTTTTGGCTAATATACATATCAAGTCCTTCATTTTTGCTAGGTTCATTCCATGTCTGCCTCCTCTCGGGAAGAGGCCCAGCAAGTACCTCTCTGGGTGCTCCGCCTGTATTTGGAGTCCACTTTCTGTTATTTTGGCTCTGATACCTTCCCAGAAGGTTTGTATAATTGGGAAGGTCCAAAACATGTGGACCATGTCTGCTTCGTCGGCTGAGCATCGGGGGCACTTTCCAGGATCACCCCCATACATCATGTTCATCCTGTTGGGTGTGAAGTACGCCCTGTGTGTTATGTACAGCTGTGCCTGTCTCAACCTTGCGTTCCTAGACACTTTTTTTGGATATTTTAACACCCTGCTGCATTCTTGGTCGCTAAAGGGCCTTGTGGTGTTAGCTCTTAGCATCTGTTCATATAACCTGGAGATTGTGTGTGTTCCCTCTGCTATATCGTACCATGTGTCTAGCTCCCCTGTGGCGTCCTCTTGGTCTTCCCATTCTGGCCATCTTTTCATGATTTTAAGGATTATTCTGTTATAGAGGATGAATTGGCCTTCGTGTATATCATATTCCTCCACGATCTCCTGGAAGTCTGCCCACCACTCCTCCATCCTCAGGTCCCCAATTTGTGCAACGCCTTTGGCTTCCCACTGGGTTCGGTATATTGCTAACGTGTTTGTGTCCATGCCCACAAGGCCCGCAAGAGGGATTTGTGCCGACTGGGGGTCCCGTGTCCCTTGTAATTTCCACACTCTTTTCCATAACCCCACTGCGAGGTTAAGCGGGCGTGTAAGGTTCCCGAGCAGGGGTTTGTCCAGCCATAATATTTCTCTCAAGTAGTATGTTTTTAGTGCTGGGTGAAAGTTGATTGTATCGATTGTCTCTTCCTCACCCAGCCACTTAACTGCGAATTGCAGCTGCCCCGCTTAATAATACTTTTCAAAGTCCGGCAGCCTAATGCCCCCTTCTTCATAGTCTCTCTGCAGAGTCTTCAGCACAATCCTGCTTCTCCTCCCTGCCCATAGAAAGTTCCCTGCTAATGTATTCAATTTGGTGAAGAAGGCCTTGGGAATACTGTGTGGGATATTTGTGAGGTAGTATAGCAGCATGGGAGTACCAGAGTACCACCATTTTCAAGAGGGCCGCCTACCCATCAACACCAGTGGCAATGTTCCCCAGAATATCATAGACCTTTGTGTTTTTTCCAGGGCTGCCTGCGTGTTATGTTGATGAGAATCCGCAGCGTCATGGTGTATCCCTATTCCCAGATATCGGAAGGAGTGCGGTACCCAAGTTAAACCCAGGTCCGGGAGCTCTGCCGGGGGAATCGGCTTCAGGCCAGCCCGGGGAAAGATCAGGGGCTTCTCTTTGTTAATTGCAATACTGGAAAGTCCCGTGTATGCCCCGATTGCTTCTAGGAGGCAGGGCAGACTAGTGCGCGGATTTCCCACAAAAAGCAGCATGTCGTCTGAATATAGTGAGATTTGATGCAGCACTCCATCTAAGTCTACCCCTGTGTCTCCATATTCCACCCTGAGAAAAACCGCCAGCATTTCAAGGGCCAAAATATACAGCATTGGTGACAGTGGACACCCCTGTTTAGTTCCCCTATGGATTCTCCATTCTTCCGAGATATATCGCCCTGTCTTTACCCTCGCTCTGCGGTCTCTGTACAATAACCTAATCCATCTGAGGAACCCCCTCCTCAATGCCGAAATGGGCGAGGACCCTCAGCAGCAACCCCCACTTCACAGAGCCAAATGCTTTGACGGCGTCCAGAGACACTATCGCGCATTCCCCCTATCTCTGGTTTGTCTTATCTATCACATGGTGTAGTCTACGGAGGTTCCATGACGTATTCCGTCCCGGGACGTAGCCTGTTTGATCAGAGTGTATCAAGGTGGGGATTACTTGTTTTAGGAGGTTGGCTAGAACTGCCGTGAGTATTTTGGCGTCTTGGTTAATGAGGGAAATCTGCCTGTATGCTGTGCATTTCGTGGGTGGTTTTCCTGGTTTGAGGATCGGTACAATTATTGATTCCGACATGCGAGTCGGTAGTTGTGCGCTTTCATATGCATCTTGATATGTCTCTAATAGTTTCGGGGTGATGGTACTTTTGAATGTTTTATAGAACTCTCCCGGGACTCCATCCGGACCCGGGGATTTTCCGGTGTGGAGCTCAGCGATTACGCTCTCTATTTCCTCCACCGTGAGTGGGGCATCGAGTATTTGAGCTTGCTCTTCAGCTAATTTTGGCAGCCTTATCTCTGCTAACGCGTCTGTTATGTCCTCTGGGTCAATTTCCGGATTAGGGGCGTACAATTGCTCATAAAAGTGGGCAAATGACTGATTAATGTGTTCTTGATTCCTAATCTCCATCCCTGTTTCGTCTTCTAGGGCTTTTATGGGGTCTCATTTGATTTCTTGCTTAGTGAGCCATGCCAGGAGTCTACTAGGCTTATCCCCTTCTGCATGCAATCGTTGTAGATACCTCCCGTAGTTCAACCTTCCCAGTTTTTCCCATAACTCTGTACATATTGTCCTCAACTTCATCAACTCCCTAGGTTCTTCTCCCGCCGCCTCTGCTCTACGTTCCTCTGTTTCTATCTGCCTTTCCAGTTTGTTGAGTTCTTCTATGGCTGCACCTTTCCTTTCAGTCCCCCCCATCCTGCCGATAGCCGCCCCCCGTATCACAACTTTAAATGCATCCCAGAGTGTGGCGTTACTTTCTACACTTCCCTCATTATGTTCGAAGTAGTCTTCTATCACCTCCTTAAGGTGTTCCTCAAACTCTCCCTCTCCCAAAGCCTCTGCCCGTAGTCGCCATGTTGGTATCGGGGCTTTCCTGTGTGTATGTGCCCATGTTGCTAGTATCGGGGCGTGGTCTAAAAGTGTGCAGGCTTTGATGTTAATCCCTGTAAATTCCTGCAGTGACTCAGTGCCCTTGAATATATAGGAGGTCATTACGACCCAGGCGGTAAGTACACCAACTTTACCACCATGGTGTAAACTACGTTTACACCATGGTGGATGGTGGATTTACCGCCCCATTCCAAGGTGAGTGGGGCGGTAAATCCCCATTTCCCATTTACCCTTCCCCATTCCCATTTTTGCCCCATAGGGCATAATGGGAGTGGGGAAGGCGCTAATTACGGCACTGTAAATTACGGTGCCGTAATTAGCACCAAGGCGGTTTAGTGCCATGGATTTTAACGCCTGCTGAAAGCAGCCGTTAAAATTGGAATCAGGCGTTAAGGGTTAACGACAGCGTTAACCCTTACCGCCTGGGTCATAATGACCTCCATAGTCTACTCGTGTAAATGTTCCGTGGGGTGCGCTATTGTGTGTGTACCCTCTTTTCCCACCATGTACCTGTCTCCAAGAGTCCACCAGCTGTAGACAGTCGAGGGTTCTATGCAGCTCCTTGGCAGGGGGGGCTGGTTTCTTGTGCTTGTCCGACCTATCCAGGAGCGGGTCCAAAGTGCAATTAAAGCGTCCGGCCCAGATAATCGTTGCTTCTCTGTACTGGGCCAGCTTGGGTGCCAGCTTCTTGAAAAATTCAGTCGCATCATGGTTCGGAGCGTAGGTGATAACTAAGCACACCTCTTTGTTCTCCAACATGCCATGCACTAGCACCAATCTACCTTGTGGGTCAGTTTCCTGTTTTATGAGCTGGAATGGCACTCCTGGGGCGATTCATATTAGTACTCCTCGTGCATAATTTGAGTATGACTTTGGCCTGTTTCGTTGGTGCCAGATGCGTCTCCTGGATCATAGCTATCTTGACCTTCATCTTGTTCAACCAGGTGTAGACTCGCAGCCTTTTGACGTATGCATTTAGTCCTCTCACGTACTGTACTTATTTGATCCGGCGCCATCGTCCCATAGCCTCTTGCTTGTCCTCTGTCTCTTGCGGCTGCTCTTAGTGGTGTTACTTGAAGTCTTCCCTCCCGGGGTCCCTCTCCCTGTGTCTCGGCGTTCGTGTCTCCAAATTTGTTGCTGTGTGCTGCACCAGTCACTTCGTGCTGGAATTGCCCCATTATAGTTTTTATTATTTGCTCTGCTGCCAATGCCTTTTACAAACCATTCACTCAAGTCCATAACTCGAACTGTAACTACATAAACCAAAACTTCCAAACTAACGCCCAGCCACCCTCACCCTGCTCGGGCCTCGCCGCTTCTCTTGCTCTGTCCGCCGAAGTGAAACAGGCTCTCCGCACGTGTTGCCTCCAAACTGGCATCCGAACTTGTGAAACGTTCATTTTGGGGTTGTGGTTTTCCTTAGCCATCACAGCTGGATTGAAGCAGGTCGCTCCTTCATGCTCTGCATCTGGCTTAGTGGCCTTACTTTATGTTGACGTCTTGTTTCTAAAGTCGACGTTTCCACTCACCGGGGCTGGTCCTCGTTATTATTCTGGTTCCTTTGTCTCTGCTGGGGGATGCCCTGATGGTCCATCCATGCATGAACATCTTCAGTCGAGTCAAATAGCCATGATTTCCCTTGATGGAGTACCTTAAGTTTGGCGGGGTATAGGAGCATGTATCGCACTCCTGCCGTCCTGAGGCGCTCTTTCATGGGACCGAATTTTGCTCTCTGTTTCTGGACCATGACTGTATAATCTGGGTAGATAGTAATTTTGGAGGTGTTCCTTGTAATCACTCCCCCTTCTCTTGAGAATGATAGTATCTTCTCCCTCTCCTTGAAATTCATGATCCTGGCGATCATCGCTCTCGGAGGGGCGCACCTGGCTGAGTTCTTTTGGTCAGTGCTCTTTGTGCCCTCTCCACCGTGAAGCCCTGGGAAAGAGGTCCTGCTCCAATCTCTTGGAGCAGCATGTTTTCAATATATTCGGTGGGATCTCTGCCTTCTTCGCCCTCCGGAAGCCCAATTATGTGAATATTGTTCCTTCGTGCTCTGACTTCTGCGTCTTCTGCCCTTTGTTCGAGGATCTTGACCTTTTGTATCACCTCTGACATTTGTGTTTGCGTGACTGCCACATCTGTGGTGTTTTGCTGCACTTGCTGCTCTGTTGTTGTTACTCTGTCCGTCAGATTTCTGGTGACCTGGCAGAGGAGACCCACGTCTACCATGACAGTGTCCAGTTTATTTTCTAAGGATGCCTTGAGGGCGCCTATCGCTGCGTCCATTTTGGCCTCAAGGGACACTTTCAAGGCGGCTATTGCTTCTAGGATTGGTCCTTCATTTGTATTTCCCGCCTGTTGTGTTGTGCTTGAGGTAGCCATTGCTGTTTCCGGCTGGACAGGTTGTTTGTTTCCGGGTGTTTTAGTGAAGGCTTCTATGCTGGTTTGTTTAGATTTTCCGTCTGTTTTCCGATTTGGCATTATCTCTATGGAACTCGCCTTTGTACTGCTAAATGGTCAGCAGATCCGGGTCCGTCCGTGCCCTGGCCCTATCAGTCTCTCAGTATCTCGAATTCCGTTCCTGAGCTTTCCCGCTTTGGATTCGTAACCGTCCTGTTAGTTGTTGTGCGCACTCTTTATCTGCCGGGGGAGCTTGCTGTGCTGAATGTTGTGCCTTGGCTTGTTTTGTACCGACCCTCCTTTAGTGCACTTGAGTAGTACTTGTGCGGCTCTGGCCTCTCAGGCCTACAGGATGGTTGGCGGTCCCGTTTCACGTTTTGTTTGCGTGGATTAGCTCGTAGTCAATATTGCTCCGTGTGCGCCGGTTCTCGTTCCTTGCATACTCTGTTTCTCCCAGTCTATATCTGGTCTGCCTGCTGGGCGCCGTGCGGTCTGCTCCACGTGTGCTTTCCGTTCGCCGCCAGTCCCGGCGCTACTGGGTCCGCCTCCCCTTATATTGTCTGCCCCTCTCGCTTCTCCGTGCCTCTGGATATGTTGTCTCCGCTGGACGTGTGCTTTCCTGGTTGGCTATCTTGACCTGCCTTTATAATCCTTCCCAGCAGAGTGGCTACGGAGGGAGATGGGGCCTGTATGGTCGAGCTCGAGTGCGCTCTCCTGGCTAGGCTTCTTCCAACCCTGTACCTTTATGGTGTTCGCATCGACTCCCGGGCTCCCTTTCCTGGTCCGCTTCTGTTCGTCTTCGGTCAGCCGCGGGTGTTTGTGGCCGGTTAACTTAACCCACCCTGGCTTATTGGTCTTGCAGGTGGGGTGGCTCCGGAGGGACATGGGGCCCACGTGCTCCCGCGCCCGTGTCTGAGTGGAGCTCGGGTGCGTTCTCTACACTGGCCTTTCCAGCTTCGTACTTCTGTAGTGCCCGTTCCTCGGACCGCCTATGTTCGTCTTCAGTGGCCTCTCCAGGAGGGCTCCTACTGTGCAGGGTGTTGTCTGTCCCCTGCCAGCCGCACCTCGCCCGTGGTTATGAAGCGCTGACTTTCTCTCCAGCGGTTCGGCCTGCCATTTTGTTTCCCGCGGGCGCCGTTTTCTCCTCGATTCCTGCTCCGATTTCCATCAGGAGCCTCAGCCAGTGATCTACGGATGTTCCGACATCTGTTTCTGTTAGTTTTAGGTGCTTTTTACTGGTTTTGCGCCAGTTGTAGCTGGATTTGCTTCAGGATCTCGAAGGAGCTTCTCGATCGTGCCTCCTACTGCATGGCCGCCACACCCCCACCACTGAGTTTTGACTTGTCCCCAATTTCCACAGTGTCCGTAGATGGAATATAAGTTAAACAAATGTATTCTATGTCCACTGATACGAAATAATGCAAGTCTGGAATGTTTTTAAAAATGGAGAGGATCAATGTACGATTTAGGGGCTTTCTTCTTGATTTTGAAACAGCCACCCGCTGCATGAACAGATTAGGCACTGGTCTAGGGTACGAGCCCTGCAGATTTTTAACTTCAGTTTTAAATCGGGGGTCTGAGTGGGAAGAAAGACAATTACAGATCGTAGTCCCCTGCACCACTAGTGCCTGCATACTCAGCACTACATCATCAAGAGTATTCTTATTTGACTCTTTATTAATAAGAGGGGTTGGGCTGCGATCCTGCTGCTTGGGGCTCCTCAAAATAAATGTATTTTCCAATGACTGGCGGCAAGTTTAATCCAACCCTGGAGGATCAAGTTGGATTCTTTGGTGCCTCCTGAGAACTTCCAGGGAGGTCAATAGCCTCTTGTGTAGAGTGCCCTCCCAGTTTACCTCTCTAGAAGATAGGAGCATTTTTTTTAGGGACACATTGATTATCCGTTTGACTTCCTACAGTTATCCCTGTAATCACTGGTTTTGGGCCCGTAGCAAGGGAGGTGTTTGGTTTTTTGCTTTCATTCCTTTTTTCACGGGATTACGATTATACCACCAGCTGCATTAGACTCTTCCATATCTTGTTAAGAAGTCAACTGATGTAAGCTTTCGGATACACTGGTTAACTTCGGATTTCCTGGTCTTTTTGCAACTCTGATGCTTGGCCTTTTTCTTTGAGACCTCCACGAGTACTAGGTCTCCTGTCAATTCCTTTAACTGTCTTTGCCCTCACTTTTTGCTTTTCCCGTTCGATTTTGAAGTTGGTTCCAGAGGCTCATTCGGTGGACTATCATCCTTTTTTGGAGCAGAGCCTGCGTTTTGACTTCTTGCGTAATCTTCCTCTGAGATTTGCGCCAAGCGCACAAATTCCTCCATTGTTGATACCGGGAGGGGGGTGTCATCCAAGGAATTGACCAATGTTTTATATGAGGATATATAAAAACCTAGGGTGCACTTGGTGTGGTGTATACAATGACCACCAAGGATCTCTTCCCTCAGGATTCCACATTGTAAGTTAACTTCTTCCTTGACTCCCTGCCACTGCGTTTGCATGGACCATAACTTTTCGGAATGTTGTTTTGATTCTGATCGAATTTCAGCTATGGCCTCTCCAATTGAACTGCTTATTGCCCATTTCAATGTAACCAACGTGGATTCGCTTTCCTCCATGTCTTTAGTTAGTTCTAAGAGAATTCCTGCATGTTGCTGGACTTCCAGCTTTAGTGATTCAAATACTTTGACCAAAGAGGTCAGTACAAAGTTTAAGGAGGAAAGAGTAGAAATGGAATCAGTTGAGGGATTACTAGTCTGTGTTTCCATAGGAATGGTGGAAAATGGTGGACCTAATGTTTTCACTCTCTTGACTTATTTTGGAGTTCACAATTCCCGCTGTTGGTGATTCCATAAGTGCTGGAATAATGTTCAGTTTGAAAGAGCAGTCTGGGGAGGTGTGGGAGACGATGCTACTATCCCTCTCATCAACCTATCCAGCAATTTGTCAGAGTGGATCACGTTGGAATTGGTCCCTTCCCTCCAGGAACAAGGGGACACCTCAGTTTCAACCAAAATAACGTCATTCATACTGCGCGACCTTCTCGTTGGGAAAAATTCTGAAATAGTCTTTTTTAAAGTAGTGGCAGTGAGAGTGTACTCATTATTGGTTGTTAGCACGTCTCTCAAAGGTGGATGATTTTGATTGCAGACAGATGTGGCTGGAACTCTGATATCCATTACTTATCCATTACAACCGTCGTTCCTGAGCCTGTAGGAAGTTGACTGTCTTCCACAGTCTGTAAGACGTGTTTTAAAACTAGATTTGGCCCGGTTTGTAACATTTTTGCCTGGCCAAACAACTACTCCAAGTTCTGGTGCCTTTAGATCGTCACCCAGCGCCCCACTCCATAGATTATAGAGGCCGGACATCCCCAAAAAGGGGCAGGTGAGAGAAGGTACAAAGATTGATTCCAAGGTTTAATCTCTCTCTGTTGCACTGGAAAACGATTCGCAGCAAGTTTAGAAAATTGAGAATTGGGTAAGTAGCTAAAAAGTTCCACCGAGCCAACAGTCACTACTAAAGCCCAGTTACCACTTAGGGGAATTAGCTGGTCAAGAATTAGGAAGACCGACCCAGCAGCTCCAAGGCAGTTCCAACCAACATTCGCTGCTGACGGCCTATGATGGTGGCAAACACATGTAAATCCCACTAGGGATTCCTTCAGATGAAGCGCAGGAGCCAGTGTCTCCTCTGATGCAGGTTAGTGAGCGGAGCGCAGAATGATTTCCAGCCGACCAAAGCAATTGAGCACAGATGCTCCCTCACACTTGTAATACTGCTCCAAACCACACATATATTAAAGATAAAGATGCCAATAGTGCAAGGCACACTCCCTCCACGCTCCTGCCGCGCACAAGTATCTAAATGGGATATGTGTAGTGGACCCTCAATAACTGCACACAAGCCAAGGTTTGGGATTATGGCTTTATTGTGCCAACTAATCATACATCCACACAGTTACTTCACTGTATGGTGACAGTGCTTATTTGTCCATGCGTGATGAGAGCTTGAAGTCAATTCTTACATATACTTGTTCATTTAGTTAGGAGTGTGAGGGTGGCTATTCTGGAGGAGCGCCAGTTCTGCAATGTTGTCCCTGCGCAACTTGTGCTGAGAATGGCTCGGCTGTGTCCTGGCGTCGCTTTGCACCAATCAAGTCTTGCAATAGGTTGAGCTTCTGACTTCTCGCCCTACATACCTCCTTTTGTTGAGTAGGGTGGTGCTACTCCATAACAAAATCTGCAAATCGTGTAGGTCTTTTCCTTTCTCTTTGGGGGTGGCCTCCTCTAGACTTTCAGCTGCGCTGTGGGTTCTCTGCCTCCTCAGTCGACTCAGCAGTTTGCATTCTGCTGGAAGGGTCTTTTCTTGCTTGTTGGAGTTCTCTGACATCTCGCTTCCAGAGAGTCACGTCTCGTTGATCAAGCTATCACCCTCTGTTTCCGTCTGCTTGTGCATTTGCTCATTATTCACTGGGTCATACCATTCTTTGGCCCTCCTTTCAAATAGTGCTACACGTTCCATGTTCCATCTTCTCCCATCCTGAGTGCGCACATGACTGGCCCCTCTTTGACACATTCTGAGGGGTCTGCTGAACTTGGACCCTTTCTTGGGGTCCTTATGGGTCAACTTTATTTTAACCAGGTTTCCTTCCCCTATGTCATTGTTCCGGGGAGCTCTCCTTTTGTTGTACCAGAGTTTCATGCAGGTCTTGCCTTTCCTCATCCTCAAGACCAACTCATCCATGTCTATGGTGTCATCCTCCCTTACCCTTGACAACAAAGGTGGAACCAAAGTGGAGGATGCTCTGGACCCTCTCATTAAAGGAAACAGGGAAATATAGTCGATGGGCCGCAACTGCCTCCTTGACCATACTGTACGGCTCCATGCGAGCCGCTGTGGCCAGTTGCATTGCCCCTTTGTTAAATCTATTAGCCCGTTCTACTAGTTTATTGGCTTGGGGATGATACAGAGCTGCCATTATCTGATGTATGTTATTGTTATTCAAGAACTTTTCCATCCGTATGCAGACAAGTTGGACTCCATTGTCTGGGACCAATTCCTTGGGCAATACTTCACTTCGAAATATTTCTTTCAGAATGTCAATAACTGTGGATGTTGTGATGTCGGGGACAATCTCCACCTCTACCCACTTCGACAAATAGTCGACAACCACAATTTCATGCCTGTGTTCTGGCTGCATTAACTCAAAGGGACCTATAATGTCCATTCCCAGTTCGCCACACTCCTTCCGGTATCTCTGTGGGGTGCAACGCAGTTTGTCTCACCTCTAGCCTTTTATATCTATTGAGGCACACCTAACACCTTTCTGTCATAACTCTTATATCCTGGTCCATGCCGGGCCACCAATAGGTCTCTCTCACTCGCCTCCTAGTCATGTTGCTCTCCAGATGCCCTGCATGGGCTCTGCACATGATAGTCTTTCTCAACGCTATGGGCGGGATGGCTTGATCCCCTCTCATCAACATGCCTTTGCATTGAAAGATTTCTTCTGCCACCTTCCAGTAAGGGCGCAGGCCTTCTGGGATCGCCCCCTCGTCTGGCCAACCATTTTGGACCCATTCCGTGAGGTATTTCATTGTCGCATCTTTCCCTGACTCTTCTTTGCAATGGTTTTCACTAATCTCAAGAAATTCCTTGCTTCTGATATCTCCCAGTGATGCTACCACACACTCGTCCTTGACACAACTGGTTGCTTTGTCTCTTCGTTCTGGCAATTTGGACATGCATTTTTCCACCCTGTGATATGCACAATCTTGTAGGTATATTCCTGTAGCTTAGCTGCAATGCGGGCGATGCACAGATTTTCTGGTGCATCCTGGACTGAGCATGTGTACCAGTGTCTTATGGTCTGTCACCAATTGAAATTTTGCACCCCACACGTATGTTCGTAAATAGTTCACTGCCCATGCAGACGCCAGCAATTCCTTCTCCACAGAAGAGAAGTTATTTTCTGCCTGGGGAAAGTGCTTTGGACACTATGTGCTCGATGTCGACTTTCCTCTTGGTTAGTGTTGCCCCTAATCCATACAAGCTGGCATCAGTGGTAATTATTGGTTTCCAGTGTGTATTAAATGGCTGCAAACAGGGAGCGTGTGTGATGCAGTCTTTCACTCTCTCAAATGCTTTGAACTGTTCTATTCCCCATTGGTACTCAGCACCCTTTTTTAGTAACTCCCTCATGGGGGTAGTGGCCTTCAAGAAGTTTGGTACAAATGTAGCATAATATTCAGCCAAGCCTAGGAACAACCTCAGTTCTTCTTTTCTGGCTAGTGCTGGTGCCTTCACAGTTGCCTGCAATAGGTTCCTTTTCGGGCTGATTCCTGCCCTGGAGATCTTGTAGCCCAGGTATTCCACCTCCTCATCCTTTATTACACACTTGATGAAATGCAATGAACCCAGTGGGCTCCTTAAATCAGTAACACGTCACGCATGGATGGGATGCAGAATAACTCTTACACCAAATAATAAGACTGACTCAGGAACTTGGCAAAGTCTCATCTGACTATTTTACTAAAACAGGGAGTTACAACAGACATCGACGGACGTTCTCTCGAGCTCTCAATCATGTTGCATAAAAACACATTTATATACTAAACATTTGTCATACATGATGTCATACTACTTGGCAAATAAGAGAAACCTACTGGGTGTTGTGATATGCTAAAAGGGGACATCTAAGTATACTTTCTATATAGGGACAGGTTGTGATTGGGTCTCTTCAGTCAGGTGTACAACATATGCCCACCCCTAGTGCAAGTCATCTTCATCAATTATTAGTTACACAGTATATCATTGGCTCTCAAACTATAAGGCCATTCATTATATGGCTCTCTATAATTGGTTGGTACACTTGTACCCTTCTGGAACATTCGGCTCACTAGCACCATGTAAACTAGTACCCCAGGTGCCAGTGGGAGGACCTTGACCATGTCTCCCCACCCAATTAGCCCAACATCTCTCATCGCTCATGCCTTCTGCCATTCAGATTGTCTTTGAACTTGGCCTTGCAAAGTATCCTTGCTCCTGGGAATAAAAGAGAGTACAGGCACACGCTATCTCAAGTCTAGAGCAGCTTGCCCACCTTCTATTTCTATCCATAGCCCACGTGACAGGAGACCATATTTCAGCCTGTTTTGCAGCACTTAATTGTCTTCAATTAATAAACTTGGCACTCATGGTGTTCATTCTTTGCACCTTAACACGAGACGATTCACTGTCTCACGGTTCCTGTTCTGTATAGCTAGATAACCAGTTCTTGGCTACTTCATCCTTTGATACCAGGCCAGAAAACTCTTCCAGGCCTTTCCATGCTCTGAACTTCTTGTTGCTGCGACACAGCTTTCTGATCCCTCCTTCTTTGTGGGTCTGAGCTTACTAAATATGTGACATCAATGTCCAGCTTCTATATAATGGCAGCATCACCTGAAGTCTATTCACTACATATAGCTAGACTTTAAGATCACTTACTACTTGTGTTGCTGCATCTGTACAGTTATAAAATGTGTTGCATTTTCTGCAGTGCTCTTCACACGTGCAATCTTCATTCCACATATGAAAGTTTACTCCATTCTTTATTTTGTCATCAGATTCTATACAGTCCATACATTCTTGCCTTCAGCCACTCTAATCAAATCGTCATGCTGGCTTCTTATGATGCCACCACTTCTCTTTCTCTCATTTTCATGTTCCTTTGGGGATCTCCTCCAAGAGATTTTCATCTCTATGGGTATACTTCATATAAGGTCTTCTCAATGGATACCTTTTCTTGAAGGGTCTCCATGGACTAGGCATGATCACTGGTGCTGCGCATGTCGCGATTTCTGGCTTCCAACATATAGGAAGGATGGCTGCGCCTCTACACTCCCCCCTCTGGTTGATTCATCGACCACTCCTTCACCAATCTTCACATCTTGGTATCCTCTCTTGAAGAAGTGCTTCTTTGGAATCCAGATCTTCATCACTCCTTTCAGGGATTCTGCCGATTTTACATGTTCATCAACACTCCAGGTCATGTAGCAGCACTGTCCATTTGGACTACAATAGATGCATTGTCCTACTTCTTATGATCTCTTGGATGCAGGAACTTTGTTCCGTCAGGTGCTAAGATGCTGTCCTCTATATATTTTCTGATCTCTTCATCTGTCAACTCCTTGGGTCCGAACCCTGATTCGACATCGATCATGATCTTCATTCTCACTGCCTTCTTTGCTGTCTTTTTGCACTGTGTAATTATTATCCTGATCACACAGAATCCAAACATCACCATCACCAGTATTGCTCCAAGAAACTTAAAGATGTTCACCCATCCATCGTGGAACCCATGAGAAGATAGACATGAACCAACTGTCATGTGCAATGTTTTCTGTCTAGTCTTCTATCTGATCGTACAATTACGTCAGCAACATTATGGCCTCTGTCAAAGTCCCATTCTCGGCATCATGAGAAGATATAAACGCGCAACATGATGGCCCGATTTTGGCACACACTCCTCCATCCATTGCTTTGATCATATCAAGGACATATCTTTTTCTAGAGGGTCATCATTCTTATGGCCCTCAATTCTTTTTTCATAGCGTTGAATCCCTTTATGGTAGTGTTGATTGGGTAGTGTTGATTGTCTGCAGGAGCTCCCACCAAGTGATTTGCAACCACTTCGCATTGGCCATTGTCTGGATTCTAGGCATAATGATAGTCGTGAATATCGCAAAGTCTTACTGAACAACATGTGCTCATATGGAATAGCGTCAAAGGCTTCTATCGATTTAGCTGAAAAGTAATTCTCCCTGCTTGTTTGGTTGAGAAATTCAAGTGATCTTCTCCTCCTCAAATGGGCATCTGCTTTTGGAACTCTCCAATATTCAAGTCACTCTTAGGATTCACTAATGCTGGAACATGGATAAGCACTATGGAGCACATCCCTCCCCAGTCTTTGGGCAGCTTCATGTAAGCTCTACATCCACAAGCCCAATAATGATCCATCAAGACAGCTGTTCCATCCTTCATTCGTGGTACATCAAATATTCGGCCACACTGGTGATTCTCTCCAACCTTTCTAGTACCATTATTTCGGAAACATAAGGATACACTCTTTAGAGGTATTATCTGCAATGGTCCTCTCTTATCGACCCATATCAATAACTTTGATCCTTGCATTCCTTTTCTGCAGTTAACACAACTTCTTCCCACTGTCCAGTTACGGCTGCTGCCCTACACACAACAAATCCTTCAGCCCACCCTCCACGAGTAAGCACTGTTCCTTCGATTTGTAGTTGTCCCCTCTCCCAACATATCCGTATCTCCTCTTTATTCTTGTCTTGGCAATTTAACATCTTGTTTTCTTCCATCCTGATTCCTGATCTGCCCATTTTAGGTTATTCATATCTTATTACTAGAGACCTTGTTTCTGGCCTCTCTCTTACCTTTAAGTCTTTCACATAATTATCTTCTCTTTGGTTTGTCGGTTTATTCATCCACACTAAGGATGCTGTTCGCCCATGGAACTGTCCTCTTGTCATGAAGAGTGCGAGATGCGTCAGACAATGAGCTTTTTTCACTGATACTGCTGTAGCGATTAACAATTTGGAAGTTCCCATGACATAAGGTATGAGAGCACAGACGTAGCAACTCTCCGTAGATGTTCTCTCTCATACCATTTCTATGTGCTGACACCACATGTTATTACCCCGGGGTGCTGTACTATCAAGATAAGTGTTTAGTGCATCATTGTCTTCGTCTGCACTCCTCCTGTGTTTCTCTAACAAAATGTTTGCAGCCCATGGAAACAACCCTAAAGCACCCTTATGATGGGGAGACAACACAAGGGACCCTGGCTAATGGGCAAATCTACCAGAGTTCCTGGAGGGGGGGGTCAAAGGTACATCTGCTTTGTTTAGATCAATAAAATGGAAAAGCCAAATCAAAAGAAACAGAAAAACACAAAGCATAATTGTGCATATGTATATCATGAACCAACATATAAATCTACCACTTGTGCCACTCTGGAACTTCTTGGGCTTGCTCATTCTCTGAAATCATACCAGCTTAAACATTCCTCATTTTTACTGCAGGTTAAGGAAGCAAAAACACTTTTCTCCTGTTACTGTGATGAATTTGGTAGCTGCAGTAATTCGTCTACTATCGCTACAAGCAGCCTTCTAATTACAGGACCATTCTTAGGATTCTGTATACAAGTGTGGATGTCCACGTCTCTTCTGAAAAGAGCAGGATAAGCTCAAAGGATAAACACAAAAACAGAGTACGAGTCGATGCACATCTCCGTCTAACAAGACCATAGAGCTAGCCAAATAAAAGCTCAGTGAGAAACGAGTGGGGCTGCTGCTTACGTTTCCAGTTCTTAGCCAAGTGTTGTCATTTAGGCATAACTGTGATACATCCACATTTCTCTAATGTTTATTTTCAAAGAATTCTGTGACTCAAGCAAACAATTGCACACCTACTGTAATATCCATAAGGAGTGTTCATGGGGAGTCACAGTCCAAATGCAAATCTGCATTTATTAGTTCATAGTTTTATTGTCCTTCTTCTTTGTCATTGATTGAGTCTGCACACGCTGAAATTCTTCTTCTTGTCTTGCTTCTGGATTGACAGCTACGGGTGCTGCGGTCTCGCCGGCGTATGTCTTGTCGTCTTCAGGTGTATCCACGCTCGTCTGCCTTGGACTTTTATTGCTGAAGGAGTAACATTTTCAACACAAAAGGGGCCACTAAATCTCAGCTCGTGCCACTTTTTAGTGAAGTTTTTAATTAGAACGGCGTCCCCAACAAATAGTCTAGGTGCTGGTAATAGTTCACTTGATTCAGTTGCTGAATGGTTTTCATTTGTGTTCTGAGACCAACCCCCCTGGTGCTTGAGTTGATCTGAAATGAGAGAGATGCTAGAGGTCATACATGTCAACTATTCACGTAACTTATTTCCTAATATTTCTTCTGTACTCTGGGCATCACTTCTACTCCTCAATGGAGAAGTCAAAGACGTTCTCATTTGCCTCCCTGTTTTAAGTCCATGGGGTGTGAAGTGGTGGTACGAACCAGGCTGATTCCTTGTGGCATATAAAGCTAAGGGCAGGCAACATAGCCGTCCCTTTTTCAATGTTAGCTTGAGCTTGGCTATCCTTTCTTTAAGGAGGCCGTTGAGTCTCTAACATATTCTGTCCGCTTGCGGTTGGTAAGCAGAAGGAAACTTGTGCTTAAGATTCAATAATAGTGCTATCTGTTCAAATACTTTATTAACAAAATATGGTTTATTATCGGATCTCAGCACTTCAAACACCCCCCTTCTGGGAAAGACACATACTAGAAACTTCACTGCGCAAGTGGCATTGATGTGTGTACATAGACCTGCTTTGATCCACCTGGAGAAGGGACACACCACGACTATCAAATACCTGTATTCACTATACACCTGCAGCATATCAACATAGTCAGTATGTAAATGCTGAAAAGGACCATTCGGTGGAGGAATTACTCCTCTAATTATTCGCAGTGTATCCCAGCGGTAAACATTGACATACGATGCAGTTTACTACATAAAATATAACGTGTTCTAACAAATTTGGAACAAACCAGTCTTCTGCAATCATTGCAGCAAGACTTTCCCTAGTTACATGCGTGGGGTAGTGCAGCTGTTCAAGCGCTATCTTTAACAATGCTACTGTTATCACCGGCTTTCCAGCGCTATCCTGTCACCATAATGCTCCAGTGGGGGATAAAGAACACCCCCTTTGTTTCCATAATTCCTGCTCTTCCTGTGGTGCACATATTTGAATCTCCATTATTTGGGGTTTTGGCAAATGATTAAATCGTCCTTTCATGACCATAATCATGACTACCTTCCCCTTGACATCTGGAGTATCAAAACATGAAATATTTGGTAAATATGCAACCCTTCTGGCTTCTGCATCTGCGGCTTAGTTCCAGCAAGTAATAAAGTCTGTACGCTTAGTGTGACCGGCACACTTAACAACCTGTGCCTTAATAAGTCTGTCCAATAAGGATGCGTGCTGCACTGGAGTGTTGTCCGCTCGGAAGAAGCCCCTCCTTTTCCAACATGCTAGCCCTCCACGTACGGTTATCGTCGCATAGGTGAAGTCACTCTACACCCTCCCTTCCTGCCCTTTGTGATTCTCCAGCGTGACAATGAGTGCTATTTATTCTGCCACTTGCACTGAAAAGTGAGATGGTAGCCTGACGCTACAACCTCAAACTCACCATTTGCTCTATGCCTCACTGCAGCTGTGCCAGAATGCCTTCCTCCACTAATTTGATCAATTTTCAACGAACCATCAATAAAGAGAATTTTCCCTCCTGGGAATGCATTCTCTTTGATGCAAGTTATATCATCATAGAACTCAACGTAGTTTGCACAACCATGCACATGGTCGCCCTGTGCCACTGGCTCAGCTACAAATGTGACAATTTTAATCTTTGGGTTCGAAATCATCACTTCATAAGCAGAAGTTCTCTGCGATGTCAATGTACCTTTGGGTTTCTCTATAATGGCAAACAGAGTGTGCTCCACAAAAAGAGTCATAGAACAACCCATTACAATGCTTGTAGGCTTCCCAATTGCGAACGCAGCGGCTGCCAATGACTGTTCGCAAGGAAAGTGTCCCTTCATAACAAGGTCTAGAATCCCATTGTAATTTGGTAAAGGTTTCTACCCAAATGTGGTCCTGTTTGTAAGCACTGCAATCATGACTGTCCCATTCATGTGCGCAAATAAGAAAAACTCCTCAGCACAATTTGGAATTCCTGAAACAGGACCTGTATGAATTGCTTTTGTCAACTCTTCAAACCCTTCCTCCATTTCCTCAGTCCTTTCCATTGCGACTTTATCTATCTGTGCCTTTTTTAAAGCCTGCAAAAGGGGTCTTGTTTATGAACTATAGTCAAACACCCAGACTCTAACATAATTACATAATCCCCAAAACTGTTGCATCTGCTTTACTGTGTGCGGTTTTGCAGTTTTCATAATCGCCTCAGCCCTTTCATGTGTCACCTTCTTCCCCTCATGTGAAATCAGTGTCCTATGTACAACACCTCTTCTTGACAGTACTGCAATATTTGCTTGTCTACCTTGTATCTCTTGTCTGCTAGTATAGTCATCAAATGAATCGAGACTTGTCTACACTCATCTTCTGTACGTCTCTCAATTAAAATATCATCTACATACTGAAATATCGTGCTTTTCAAATCAACATTACCTAAGTCCATCTGTATTAGAGATTGATGGAGACTCACAGTAGCCTTGGGGCAGCCTAGTGTTTTTCATACGAGTCTGGCGGCACGTAAATGAGGTCAGATCTTGTTGGTCCTTGTGCAACGGGATTGAGAAAAATGCTTTTTTCAAATCAATCACGTGAAATATCGTGCTTCTACTGGGATACTGCATAGCATCGTCGCTGGGTTAGAAACTAAAGGAAACTGCGCCTACAATCTGGTTAATCAGTCTCATGTCCTGTATGAATCTTCATGACACTCCCTTTGATTTTTTTACAGGATACACCGCAGGGCTGCACGATGATTCTGAAAGTACTAGAATACCTTGTTTCATCATTGCTGAAATAGTCTTAAAAATACCCTCATTAGCCTCTCGAGACGTGGGGTACTGTCTCACTCAAGGTAAAATTGCTCCTGGTTTCAGCTTTATCTTGACTTCCTCTATCCCCTTTAACAGTCCTATGTCATAAGGGCCTGTAGTCCATGAGACACTTGCCACCTTCGCCAAATCTTCATAAACAAAATGCTGGATGTTGCCGTATTATGGACATTCACGGTGGGATCTCTGTTTTCTCTATTTTTATCCAATATGTAATGCACACAATAATAATAATTTTGCATTTATATAGCGCTACAAACCCTCAGGTATCTGAGCACTGCTTATTATTACCCACGGTGTGTGGTGCTCATTTATTGATCTCAGAAGGGTGAAAGGCTGAGTTTGGCCCTCCCAGGAATCGAATCTGCGTCAGCAGGTTTTGCACAGATGTCAAAGCGAGCGCTCTACTCGCTGTGCTATCAGAGCAGCTGCAAAGAACACTACTTCATCATCTGGTGGATCATCTCTAAATATGTCATCATCAGTAATGTCAGTCAACCTGTACCCTTCCCCAATAGCGATCACTGTTCTCCATGGTCTACCCTCGTCAACGTTCCTTCGAGCATTGCCATATCCCCTCGTACTATGGCTGCATCTAATTCTATAATAATGGTCTGTCCCCCCTCTTCGTCCATGGGTATCTGTCGTCTAAACAAATATTCATCAGGTATTCTCATAGTCTATACCACTAAGCCAGATATCCATGTCAATAGAATGCTTACCCCATAAAGGAAAACCTCTGGCTCTACTGGAACGCCTCACAGAGCCACTTGCACTGTGAATGGCAATATAAATGTGCCCATATTCATGTAGTGTATTCCAGGAGTGCAACACACTATCCCTTCATTAGTAAAAATAATCATCATGTTGAGTTTTGTTATCAAATCTCTTCCCAAAATGTTAACTGGTGTCTGTCGAGAATACAACAATGAAACAGACATATCACACCCTCCTATGGAGACTGATGATTCATCAGTAAAAGGATATCGACTCGTAGCTCCAGAGAACCCTTGAGCATTCATGTCAATTTCCGACATTGGACATTTTCCCTCTCGTATACATGAATGAGTAGCCCCAGCGTCTACTTAAAAAGAAAAAGATTTGCCTCCTATTGTCACATCGACCCTTGGTTCCTCTTGGGGTCTGGTGTCACAGATAGTACTGAACACATCAAGTCGCCCTGTGAGCTGGTCTATTGTGCATACATGCATGCCCCTGTACCTGTGAAAGGATTTCCTCCCTCCACAGAGACACCCCCTATTCTCGGTGTCAATAGTTGTCCCGTGTTTGCATACTGCTGTGTTTGCATAGGGGCATGCTGCAACTTCCCTTGTGGTGGATTCACCTGCGCTTGCTGTGCTGCTGTGCCTGCTGCATTTGCAACGTCTGTGCTTGATACACTGTCTGATCTTGGGCAAACCCTTCCCTAGCTTGTGAGCTTTATGCTGGAGGATACGCTGCCCCCCTCTTGAGAATTGTCCCTTCTGTACATTCTGTTGGCTCACACATACGCGTGCAATGTGTCCTGACATCCCACAAGTCCAACACACAGGAGTAGCCCGTCTGATTAGTCCCCCTTGGTTAAATCCTCCTTGAGCATTCTGATTCTCATTCTGTGTGTTCTGAAACCTGCCTTGATTGTTTTGGAATCCACCCCTTCGTCTATAACCCATGCCTCTACCTCGTGGCATAAACCCATTCCCTCCTTAGTCCATTGGACACTGATTATTTGCCTGCGATGTACCCACTGCTTGTTGTATTCCCAGCCCTTCTCTGCTTGTCAATACCGCTCCTTCTATGGCATATTTTGACAATTTCTTCTGAACTAATTTATCTTCTTCAATTTTCCTAGCCTCATCTTACTTCTTATTATTCTCCTGTAACAGCCAACAGTGATGCACTATCATCAACTGGCCATGGCTTTGCTTCCATTCACATTTGCTTTTTTATCTGCCTCTGTACTTGCTCTGGCAATCCCTGGCATAAAATGTGGTAGAATAATGCCACCATTTTTTCCCACTGTTCCCTCGTTTGAAGAGTTCAATGCTCTTGAATATCCTGAAAATAAGCAAGAGGGTCTTCATCTTCCTTCATCTTACGTGTCGTGATTGCACCCATGTCTGACATGTCGGGATACTGTACCCTGAGAGCCCTCCAGACATCTTCTCTGCAATTATCGAACGGCGCTCCATTGTGCCCTATGTTCTGTGCTGTCACACTTGAATAGCCTGCTCTCCTCCATATATCATCAGCTCTTTCCCCAAGAATAGCTGCCAAGAGACCCTTGATGTCCCCTATGGCTAGCGTGTTCCTCCTGTCATTTTATCCTTATACATCTGTGGCCATGGAATATACTGTGGTCTTTCTCCCCCTTTTTCCAATAAGGGAAACTGCATGAACCCTAACCCACACTTGGCTCCCATCCTCTGCCTATCCATGGTGGGACAATAGTTCCTGACTGTCTCCTCCCTGGTAATGATCTTAACCTGCTCACATATGACGGTGATTCTCCCCTCTTACTATACGACTGGGACGTTCTGTGTATGCTGTGGGATCTGGCGTCCTATCCTTAGGTTGCTCTATATCAGAGCATCTTACTTCCTTGTCCATCTGCAGGCTTCCCTTGAGGACACATGCACCTCCTCCCTCTTCCCCATGGAAGGATTCCCTCTCCTCGTCTAAAATATCTAGTCCCCAACTAGTGTGACTCTCGTCCTCTTCACCCTTATCTGAGGTCAGTCTGCTTAAGGATAAGGCCCTACTCTCGAGACTGAATGTATTTTCCTCCGCTTCATGATTGGAAGACTAGGGATTGATCTTCCTTCGGCTTCCCAATTTGCTACCTTCCTTTCACTCTTGATAGTCCTTATCAATTCTGTCTCTGATACTTCCTATATCAAAGTTCTCTTCTAGGGCCGCTCTCGATGGCCCTGACATTGTTCTCTTTACCGGAAGGAACTCTTCCACTCTGTCCCATCGTATTGTAGGACTTGGCTCCATTAGCTCTTTTGAATGCGGTTAATATCTAGCTCTCGCTGTCTCTGCTTGTGTTCCAATTCTTCATCTAACTCTCTTAGCTTTCTCGCTTCCCATCAAATTTTCTCCTCTTCTTGTCTTGTCTCTTCTCTCCTTACCCTACTCTGCTTTCTTCCTCTTCTCTTTGTATTCTTCTGTCCCTTAATTTCTGTGCTTCCTCCTGTGCTTCCTCCTCTTCTCCCTTCCTTTCTTGTCTATCATGTTCTTCTATTGCTCTCTGCCTGTTGTCATGCTTTATTTGCTCCTCTGCCCTTTCTTCTGTTGCTCCTGCTGATACATCTGTTCTTGCCATTGTCTGCTATGGGGAGATATCACATAGGGTCTTCTCAATGGATACCATTTCCCGAAGGCTCTCTGTGGAAAAGGCATGATTGCTGGTGCTGTGCTTGTCACGATTTCTGGCTTCCAGCATATAGGACGGATGGGGATGGGACTTCCTGAAGAGGCATTCAGCTGCTCCTCTACATCAACCTGATGCCTGATTCCAGTAATATTGCTGATACTTTCCGAAGCACTCTGTCATGAGTCTCCAGGTCCTCAACATAAATCAAGATATTGGGCCTCATTACAACCTGCCAGTCCGGGACCGTGCAAAATCCGCGATGGCGGTAAAAACATTTCCGTGTCCGCAAGGTTGCAGAAAAACCGTCCGATTACACGCTGTCGGTCGAGCGAACCACACGGACTCGGAAACGTTGTTACCGCCGTCACGGAAAACCCCATGGAAATGTAAATAACGCAGCCACAAGTGGCGCAAAACCCGTTTACGCCTCCGCCGCCACGGACACGGAGCCGGAAATACCATGATCGCCAAAACAAGAAACAGAGAGGCGGCCATCATATAAAAGCACAATCCATTGCCATCCAGAGCCAGCACAATCCTAACTCTGAGAAGCCAAAAGGGACCACCAGCATGTCTGCCAGGATTCCTGCTCAGAGGCAGCGCAAACAGAGCTTCAGCGAGGCGGAGCTAACCGTCTTGGTGGAGCACATTGTGGACAATGCGGCGATGCTGTTCAGCGCCGACCAACGGCGTGCCACACAGCAGCGGAGGAAGGAGGTGTGGGCCGAAGCTGCACGCAAGTGCACCGCTGTGGGCTTGGCAGTGAGGAGCGTGAAGGACTGGCACAAGCGGTGGGACGACCTGAGGCTGAGGGTACGCAACCTCATTTCCACGCACCGCCAACGCAGCAGTGGGACAGGCGGAGGACCCCCTTCCCCACTGAGGCTGCAAGCATGGGAGGAGCGTTGCAGCAGTGTCCTCCACCTAGAGGGAATCCATGGGATCGGGGAGGCTGAGGCAGGAGTGAGCCCACCTGCAGATGCCGGTAAGTGCCCAAACATGAATGCCACATGTAAATATGCAGTTGTGAGTACTGGGCCAAAGGACCCATTAACAACCCCCCTACCCCGAGGCAGTGCATGTGTGGGCCAAAGGACCCATTGACAACCCCCCCCCCCCAGGCAGTGCATGTGTGGGCCAAAGGACCCACCATGATCCGCATGGCAACCAATATCACAGAATGCATACACCAGCAATCAGATGCATGTGACTAACACTATAGAATGTACAATCTTAATGACGCATGTGATGCACCCATCTGCCACCACAACAACACTAATTGCATGCCCTTTGTGTCCCCACAGCCGTTTCAAGTGACAGTGATACTGCACAACAGGCCAGCCAATCTGCACCGGCAAGTACACAAGCCACCGCCACCACACAGGAGGATGCTGGCGGCAGTTCTCCACATCTGGCCACATTACCAGCCACTACAGATGTGCCGCCCACCACCACCACCGACGTCCCCACCGTCTCCACACTGCCTGAGTCTGGACAGGTTCCACGGGGACCTATCATGGCCACCCAACACAACTCCGAAGGCAGCAGCACTGCAGAGGGGGCGGCCTGCAGTGATAACAGTGCCCCCCCAAGAGCACTCGGAAACGGGCCCACAGGGGGAGATGCCCACATTTGAAGACCTGGGCTCCTTCCATGAGCTGGGGTTCAGCCCCACATCACTGGGGAGTCCCATGAGGTCGCCCACCCCATCCATGGCCGAACTGAATGCCCGCATGCAGCGGATGGAGGACCAGCAAGCTACCCTCACCCAGCTGGTGGAGAGGCAGCTAGAGGAATCCAGGCTGCAGAGGGAGAGCTACAGCGCCTCAGTGCGTCGCCTGTCGAGGTCCATCGGATGCTTTGCGAGCACTATAGTAACCCTTGCACGCCATGTGCGGGAGGGCAACGACCACACCTCCAGGCTTGTAGAGGCCATGTTGGTTGGCCAACAGGCAAATCTGGCACGGATGCCCTCAATCCCAGATTCTGCGCAATCAAACACAACCACCCCATCCAGCTCCACTACTGCCAGTCCAAGGAGGCGCTCGAGTAGGCTAACGTGTCCCTCGGGCAAGGTTGCACAGGCACAGAAGCGCACATGGAAGTGATGGCATGTGTGTGGGGCAGTGCAGGACACACGTGGACTACAAGGGTGTGAGAGGGGTGGGCACGTTTGGGTGGTGGGGTAGGTAGTTTTGGGGGTTTGAACAATGGATCCTGGGTGGGGGTGGGCACGTTCGGGTGGTGGGTGGCCCCGGGTGTACAGCTTCCCTAACCAATGCACCTCCTTCCCTGTTGTTATTACATCAATACATCACCATTTCCAATCAAGACATACATGTGTGGACATTGATCATTTATTTTGCAGTGCAACTATTAATTCATTGTCGTCACTGTGTTCGTGCATTTCTGTGATTGTGCTGTGACTCAAAAGTAAATGCGAATCAGGGCATCCGTGCTCTCTGGCCATCATGTGGACCCCCAGGGGGAGGCGGTGCCATCCCATCCCCATCTCCATCCCCATCCCCATCTCCATCCACATCCCCATCTTCCTCATCTGCGTCTGGTGGCATTGGGATGTTCCTGCACAGGCATATATTGTGCAGCATGGCACAGACGAGCGTGATTTTACCCGTCTTCACTGGGCTGTACAGCAGTGATCCACCAGATCTGCTAAGACAGCGGAAACGGGCCTTCAGCAGTCCAAATGTCCCCTCAATCATTCCACGTGTGTGGATATGTGCCCTATTGTATGCCTCTTCATGCCTGTTCCTTGGTCTCCGTACAGGTGTCATCATCCATGGCGTGAGTGCATATCCAGCATCACCTACATGGGATGTAGATGGGGGACATGTCAGTGTTTGTGGCATCATGTCCTCATCTGCTGCTGTGCATTCTTGTGTCATCATTCATTCATGCATATGTACCATGCAGTGTATGGAGGTATGTTTTGGACATCACGATGTATGTCGCTAACTGGATATGGGCCTACACATTAACTTGCATGTTTACTGTGCCCTGCGAGTAACATTTGTTTGTGTGCATGTCACGGTGCAGTGCTGTCCACACATGGCAGAGTGACTTCACTGTACGGAAGTAGTAAATACACGTTGTCTCATTTACACGCCTCTCGTGCCTTTTGAGGCAGTGTTTCAATTGAGGGTGGGTGTCTGCAGTGGCACAAGGTTCATGGGACAGTAACGGGATTGGCTGTGCCGGCGTGTGCACGGGCACATTGTGGTGCCCTGTCATGTCTTCCTTCATGATGTTTTGCATCCGCTGTGTATTTGGTAGATGGAAGGGGGGTGATGCATGTGCGGTCACAGCGGCACACTCACAATGCTCATTGGCCTGGACACACACACACCACTTCGACAGGGTTGTGGCATTGTCAGCTGTACTCACCCAATAGCCATGTGCTTTGTCCGGCATAGCGCTCCATGTACCGTGGCAACGTGGAATTCCGCAGTACCATTGAGTCATGTGATGATCCGGGGAAACGTGCGCAGCAGTGTGTAATCAGTTGCATGGCATCACAAACCATCTGGACATTCAAAGAGTGATACTGTTTCCTATTGCGGAACACCGCCTCAATTGCACGTGGTACTGTCAGCTCAACATGGGTGCAGTCAACTGCGCCTATGCAATTTGGCATGCCTGCTATGGCATGGAACGCCAACTTGGTGGCAATGACCTCGGGGAGGGTGCGGGGTAGGGCTATGTGTTCCGACACATGGCGCAACAGGGCATCCAGTACCTGTACCAGGATTTTTGAGAAACAGGGTTGTGATATGCCGTGTAGCTCACCAACCGTGTGTTGATAGGTGCCAGTGCCAAGGAAATGCAGTACTGAGACAACCTTCAGGAGGCGGGTGGTGGCGGTGGGGGTGTCAATTTGGCTGCCGATGTTGTCCTCAATCATGGCGGTGATGTGCAGGATTGTTGCACGGTCCAGCCGGTATAGTGTGTGGATCTGTCCTGGGGTGAGGTTCCAGGGTGAGGCCCTGATGCGTGGTATTGGTGGCTGGCGGCGGGGTCGGGCTGGCTGGGCAATGGGGTTTTCCATAGCTGCAGGGTTGGCTGGTTGCCGCCTGCGCCTCCTCCGCCTACGCCTCCTCCTCTGCGCCATTACTGCCACCATGTGCAGTGCTGCCTGTTGGTTGAGTAGGCCCAGTCCCAGTGCTACTAGACCTGCTGCCTGCATGGTTCTGTGTTGTGTTGGGCTGGGTGTGGCCCTTTTGTGGGCTCCCAGTGGCCTGCTAGGTCCAGCTGGGCTGATTTGGTGCACCAGTGCCCTGATTCAGTTCAGCAGGAAGTGTATAACGCCATGTTCACGGTGGCGGCGGTTCCGCCACCGTGATCAAGGTATTTACGCCATTTTTTCCCAGTATTTCCGTGTCCGCGCTAGTTGTGATGCTCACGGTGTTTCGTGTTGACGGTAACGGAGGTGTTTCCGTGCAGACGGACTTAACGGGACACCTATTTCCGCGGTGGCGGTTGAGGGTGGTGCTATTACCGGGGCAGACATGGAAACGATGCCGGTATGGTTTTACCGGCAGTGTTAATTCCGGACTGGAGTACTTGTAATGAGGCCCATTGTCATGAAAGTATGATATGTTTTCTATGTCTCGCAACAAAGAGTCCATCATGCGCTGGAACGCTGACTCAGCCGTAGCAAACCGAACGGCATGCGAGTGAACTTGTAGGTGCCAAACGGGGTGAAAAAATGCTGTCAAAGGTCTTGATTCTCTGTGCAAGCTGATTTGATGATAGGTGTCTCTCATATCGAGCTTTGAGAACACTTGGGCCTCTTTCATTTATAGGATTCACTCGTTTATGCTGGGTAGTGCTTAACTGTCTGCCACTACTTCGAGATACAAGCTGCGCAAGTCAATGCAGATTCGTAGATCTTCCGAGTGTTGTTTTTTAAATTAGAATTTCTGGGCTCAACCGTTCGGACGACTCGACTGTTTCTATCGTCCCATCCTTGCCGTCACCGGCACGGGTCTCACTTTGTGTTTCACGGGGGCTGCTGCTTGCTTCAGCTTAATTTTGTGCACATAGTTCTTCATTTTCCATGTTGTGTTGGAGAATAAGTCTGGAAATTCTTCTCTGAACACTGACGCTCCTCTTGTGGTGATGGATAGAACTTGTCCCTCTATGCTGGGATCCAATCTGATCTGTCACTTGACTTGGTTACAAGTCTAGCCCAGCCGGGCCCTTTTCTGAAAAGTAGATTTTGGTCTTCACCACACTTCCCTTGAAACCAACTGTGCCTGGAATGTAGCCCAAACGGTTCACAGTGGCACTACCAAAAACCTTGGGTTTGTGTTTCGCCGTGCAGACTTCCACCCGATTCCTTCTGACCATATCTTTGTACGTGTCCAGGGGTAAAATGGTGAGGTCTGCCATCACTCCTGTTTCATTCCCATCAATTTTCATAATGTAGTGCAGCTTTTCTCTTCGAGCCATGATGCTGTTAACCATGATGACCATAGAACTCCCTTCATCCTCTGACAAGGCCTCATTCCTGACTTTATCACTCTGCACTGAAGCCGCCCTCTTTCTTTCCCCTCCATGTGCAAAATGCCCGAACCTCCTACACTTTGAGCACTCCTTGTTCCTTGCCAGACATTCTCTACTGTTCACCAGGTGACTAGTGCTGGCACATCTGTGAAACTTGTGCGGTTCACGCCTTCCTGCTCTTTCTTCTTTGGTATCACATTGCTACTTGTATCGCGTCCCCCTGAACTGCACGGCTGGCCCTGGGAGCCCCCCACCCCGCCATCTCCTTGCATCTGCACAAGGTTTCTTCTACTGGCCAGCCAATTTGGGTAGCTTTATCCAGTTGCAGCTTCTTTCCTAAAATTAACTTGTCTTGTGTCTTCCGACTTTAATGTGTATGATCAGAATGTCACATATCCTGTCTTCCAAAGCCTCCCTAAACAAACAAAGCGCTGCCATTTCCCGCAGCTTAATGACATAGTCATCCACCAGTTCGGCTGGCTTCTGCTTCCTGATGTAAAACTGGATTCTATATAAAATTATGTTCTCCTTGGATGAAAACCTTTTCACTATCCTTCTCACAGCTTCTTTACACACATCATCATCTTCCTCTTCCACCTCCTCGAGCTTCAATCCTGCAAAGATCCCTTGGTCTTCTACACCCAGTGCATTTAGCAGCATGGCCCTTTTCCTTATTGCAGCATATCCTACTCCACCCGCCGCCTCCAAGTATGTTTCAAAAAGTGGTTCGCACTGAGGCCATGGTATGGCTGGCCTACCTGGGGACTGTAGGAACGTCAGTGTAGGTGTGGTGCCTTAGATCCTGATTGCGGTGGGTTCGTTTCCGAGTCCTCGTTGCCAATTATGTTGTGGTCCCTCAATAACTACACACAAACCAAGGTTTGGGATTAGGACTTTATTGTGCCAACCAATAATACATCAATTTTTAAAAAGGTAGCAGGCGCTCCTCTCCAGAAAGAACATGGCATGATAACCTGTTCTGAGATGAGAGTTTGCAGCACACGCTTTTTGCTCACTGTAACTTTCACAGATGGGAAATAACTATTTGCATATCAGTCTTTGTCCCGCCCACATGGGCAGTCCAGCACTGAAATGCTATGGCAATTCCTCTCTGAACAAGAGTATCACCAGCAACCCCATACACGTGTTTCAGCCTTGTTGGGCCTCATCAGTGAGGTGAAGCTGTGCCTCTCTGAGCACAGTGAGCAGGGAGTCCACGTCTGGTTGCCCCCAGGTAACTCAAGGTGACCAACCCCAAGTTCCTTGCAAATATTTTAAAAAAGGTTGCAGGCGCTCCTTTCCAGAAAGAACATGGCATGAGATGAAAGTTTGCAGCACACGGTTTTTGCTCACTGTACCTTTCACAGATGGGAAATAATCATTTGCATATCAGTCTTTGTCCCGCCCGCATGGGCAGTCCTACACCAAAATGCTATGGCAATTCCTCTCTGAACAAGAGTACCACCAGCAACCCCATACACGTGTTTCAGCCTTGTTGGGCCTCATCAGTGAGGTGAAGCTGTGCCTCTCTGAGCACAGTGAGCAGGGAGTCCACGTCTGTTTGCCCCCAGGTAACCCAGGGTGACCAACCCCAAGTTCCTTGCAAATATTTTAAAAAAGGTAGCAGGTGCTCCTCTCCAGAAAGAACATGGCATGATAACCTGTTCTGAGATGAGAGTTTGCAGCACACGCTTTTTGCTCACTGTACCTTTCACAGATGGGAAATATCCATTTGCATATCAGTCTTCGTCCCGCCCACATGGGCAGTCCGGCACCAAAATGCTATGGCAATTCCGCTCTGAACAAGAGTACCACCAGCAACCCCATACACGTGTTTCAGCCTTGTTGGGCCTCATCAGTGAGGTGAAGCTGTGCCTCTCTGAGCACAGTGAGCAGGGAGTCCACATCTGGTTGCCCTCAGGTAACCCAGGGTGACCAACCCCAAGTTCCTTGCAAATATTTAAAAAAAGGTAGCAGGCGCTCCTCTCCAGAAAGAACATGGCATGATAACCTGTTCTGAGATGGGAGTTTGCAGCACACGCTTTTTGCTCACTGTACCTTTCACAGATGGGAAATATCCATTTGCATATCAGTCTTTGTCCCGCCCACATGGGCAGTCCAGCACCAAAATGCTATGGCAATTCCTCTCTGAACAAGAGTACTACCAGCAAACCCCATACACGTGTTCAGCCTTGTTGGGCCTCATCAAGGAGGTGAAGCTGTGCCTCTCTGAGCACAGTGAGAGGTAGTCCACGTCTGGTTGCCCCCAGGTAACTCAGGGTGACCAACCCCAAGTTCCTTGCAAATATTTTGAAAAAGGTAGAAGGCGCTCCCTGAGATGAGAGTTTGCAGCACACGCTTTTTGATCACTGTACCTTTCACAAATGGGAAATATCCATTTGCATATCAGTCTTTGTCCCGCCCACATGGGCAGTCCACAAGGTGACTTCACTGTGTGGTGACAGTGCTAATTTGTCCATGTGTGAGGGGAGCTTGAAGTCTTATATATACATTTTCATGAAGTCAGGAGCATGGGGGTGGCTCTTCTGGAGGAGCGTCAGGCCCGCAATGTTGTCCCTGCACAGACTGTGCTCAGAATATCTCTCCTGTGTCCCGGCATCACTTCACGCCAGTCAAGTCTCGTGAGAGGTCAGGCTTCCAACTTCTCGCAAAGCTCATGCTCTACATACCTCCTTTTATTGAGTAGCGTGGTGCTACTCCATAACAAAATCTGCAAATCGTGTAGGTCTTTTCCTTTCTCTTTGGGGCGGCCCCCTATATACTCCCCACTGCGTTGCTGGTTCTCTTCCTCCCCAGTCGACTCAGCTAGCAGTTCTCATTCTGCCAGAAGGGTCTCTTTTTGCTTGTTGGAGTTCTCTGACATTTCGCTTCCACAGAGTCGCTGCGTCTCGTTGATCAAACTATCACCCTCTGTCGAGACTTGCCGCGTAGTGAAGAGTATTGAGCCTATGTCCACAAATCACCCACAGGGAGAGAAAAGATAAACACTCCCTGTGCGAGCTTTGAGGCCACAGGTGGTTGTTGGTTGTAGAATCAGGTGGCGCCGAGGACTCCAGAGGCTGTTGGAAGGAAGTCGGGATTAATACAGACAACTAAAAGCACTGTCTTTAAGAGTGAATAAGGATACTTTCTTACCTATGTTCAGTGGAAGGGTGCCTGAGGAATTGGTGCAAGGGAGCGCCGATGATTCAAACAGTCAAGTACCTGGAGGTAGGTACGAGCTGACCAGCAGTAACCCGTAATGATTTCCAAGAATGAACAGAAGGAAGGTCGTAAACAATCCAAAGCAGTCCGTTATGCGTAAACCAAAAGTCCAAAGTACCATTAACCGTGCAGAGTATCGGCAACCGTATCCAAGGAGCAAGAGTTAATCAAATCCGTGAGGGTAAGCCAGAGGTCGAAATCCGATGAGGTCAAAAAACAAGAGTCAAGAACGCCGAACAGTGTTAGAGAACAGCTGTGAAGCGGCGAGTGATTCAAAGCTCCCGGCTTTTATGCGAGCCGCCTCCCGATCACGTGAGCGGGGCTCCGCACATGTGATCGGGAAGCTGATGTGAAACCAGGAAGCAATCGCGATCAGCTGTTCCAGCCCGATCGCAATCTCCATGGCAGTTGCCATTGGAGACGAGGAAACAAACCACACCGTCCTCTGCGTGTGGTCCGCAACCATCGGTGATGGCGACTCCCCTGCACCCTAGGTGATGGGACATGAGGAGGGTTGGGCTGAGAACCGGGGAGCTTGACAGTACTTTGTATCGGAGTGTTATGCAAGGTGTTGTGTGGGTGTGTGACTGACCTATTGTGCATAACAGAGCCCCCCCTCAATGGCCCACGACCACGTGGGCAGGTGGGATGGTCCAAATGAAAACGGGAGACAAGCCTCGGAGCATGGACGTCACACGCGGGGACCCAACACCGCTCCTCCGGACCATAACCCGCCCAGTCCACCAGATATTGGAGACAACCACGAACCATACGAGACCCCAGTATACCCGACACTTCATATTCCACAGAGCTACCCACAGACACAGGGCTAGGCGTAGACCTCAGGCGAGTAGGGGCAGGACAAGGCTTTAACAGAGATGTATGGAATACAGGATGAAGGCGCCAGGAGGTGGGAACTGAAAGGCGATAAGCCACAGGGTTGATCACAGCAGATATCCTGTATGGACCCACAAAACGGAGTAGCAATTTGCGACAACCGGGCCGCCAGAGGTGACGAGAGGAAAGTCACACACTGTCCCCCACAACATAGGAAGGTGCCACGGCCCTCCGCCGGTCAGCCGCAGATTTAGCAGAGACTTGGGACTCACGAAGGTGATCGAGAGTCCGGGCATGAACGGCCGATAGGTCACGCGCACAGGAAACAGCAGCAGGGTTAGCGGAATGTGTAAGGTCTGGAACAGGTAAGGTGCGGCGGTGTTGGCCATACAAGACAAAAAAGGGAGAAAAGCCAGTAGAAGAATGCAGAGCATTATTATACGAGAATTCAGCGAGATGCAGTACACTCAGCCAAGACTGTTGGTGCTGTAGAATGAGGCAACGTAAATATTGCTCCATGGCCTGGTTCACCCTCTCCGTCTGGCCGTCTGTCTCCGGTTGATATACGGAGGAAAAACGTGAATCAATGCCCAAGAGGCCTGTGAGTGCCCGCCAGAACCGAGAAGTGAACTGGGGTCCCCTGTCTGAGATTATGACAGTGGGTAACCCGAAAAGACAGAAGATAGATCTAAAGAAAAGGTCGGCCAGAGCCGGTGCTGATGGGATGCCAGAACAGGGAACAAAACGGGCCATTTTAGAGAAAGAATCGACCACCACCCAAATGGTGTCAAAGCCCTTGGTTCGAGGTAGATCTGTCACGAAATCCATCGACACTGTGTGCCAGCGCCTAGGAGGTATAGGTAAGGGAAGCAAGAGCCCCACCGGACGTCCCCGGCGATGTTTGCATTGGGCACACACGGCGCACGTGTTGACATACCCTTCAACATCGCGTTTCATGGAGGGCCACCAACACCATCGCCTGAGGAGGTCCAGCGTGCGCTTCTGTCCAGGATGACCATTAATGGCACTATCGTGGGACCATTCCAGTGCAAGATTACGAGTGTCGGCTGTTGGTAACCATAATTTGTTCTGTATGAATGGCAGCCCATCATGTAACACTGGATCCCACTCAGAGGTCTGTTCGGGATGTAACGAAACCCATGCGCGAATGGACTCTAGAAGCGGTAAAGGAGGAGTACAGAGGCAAATGACATGCTGATCTAGTAGTTTTTCAGGGAAAACAGGCAAGGATACCCCACCAGGAGAACGAGATAAAGCGTCCGCCTTCCCGTGGGACAGACCTGACCGGTGTTTTATCTGGAAGTCAAAGGCTGCAAAGAATAAATGCCACCGCACCTGCCGACTATTGATGCACTTGAGTGAGGCTAAATCTTGGATGTTACGATGGTCTGTGTATACTGTGACTGCATGTTTTGCTCCCAACAGGTCATGTCGCCAGACCTGAAAGGCGTCTTTGATGGCCAACAATTCCTTCTCCGTGACCGTATAGTGCGTTTCTGTAGGAGTAAACTTTCGAGAATGAAACGCCACCGGGTGTAGCCGACCTGAACAAGGACAATGTTGGGATAATACTGCTCCAAGAGCAAAGGAGGATGCATCCGCCTCTCCAATGAAGGGGAGTTCCGGGTCGGGATGCTTCAGTACAGGAGCGGTAGTAAATGCGGCTTTTAGCGCATCAAAAGCCTGTTGGTGTTGTTCCAACCAGATAAAAGGTAACTTGGGGCTGGTCAAGGCAGTAAGAGGTGTTACAAGAGATGAGAAATCCTGGATAAAGCGCCTGTAAAAATTTGAAAACCCAAGGAATTATTGTAATGCCTTAATATCACAGGGCTTTGGCCAGTCCAAAACTCCACGAACCTTGGATTGGTTCATTGCTAAACCCCCAGGGGTAATGTGGAATCCCAAGAATTCCACACTTCCAGTATGGAACTGACATTTTTCTGGCTTAGCATAGAGTGAAAAACGGCGAAGTCGAGACAATACCTCGCGGACATGTAGTACATGTTCCTTCAGGTCCTGCGAAAATATTAGGATGTCATCGAGATATACCGCTACACAGATGTCTAATAAATCATGAAAAATCTCATTCATGAAACGCTGAAACGTAGCAGGGGCGTTACAAAGCCCGAAGGGCATGACTACGTACTCAAACAGTCCGTAACGAGTGCAAAAAGCCATTTTCCACTCGTCTCCGGGGCGAATTCTGATTAAATTATAGGCTCCGCGGAGATCGAGTTTCGTGAAGATGTTGGCGTGACTCAACCTGTCCAGCAATGGTGTAATCAGGGGAATCGGATACCGGTTCTTTATGGTGATAGCATTCAAACGCCGGTAGTCCACACAAGGACGTAAGTCGCCCTCCTTTTTGGGGACAAAAAAAATAGGGCTAGCTGCCGGAGAGGTGGAAGGACGTATATGGCCAACCCTCAGAGCCGCTTGAATGTATTCTTTCAATGCCTGTTCCTCTGAGGGGGACAGGGAGTAAATACGACCTGTAGGAATGCTGGAATCAGGGATGAAGTCAATAGGGCAATCGTAAGAACGATGTGGTGGTAGTACCTCCGAAGAACCCTTGTCAAAGACCTCATGAAAGTCCTTATATTCCATAGGGATACTTGTCGCCACCACCCCCACCATGTGAGACTCCAAGGACGTGTATGCTTCCTCGTGTAGGGTAAGTTGTGCGACGGCCCCCAAGGCACGTGAAGGAGATTCGGTGTCATCAGGTGCGGTAAGGCAAAAATTCTGGCAGATTTCCGATTCAAAGTGAACCTGCCCAGACTTCCAGTCAATCAAAGGGTTGTGTTGATGTAACCATGGGAGCCCTAGTATAATCCCAAATTGGGGCATCGTAATTATATCAAAGGATAAGACTTCCTGATGTGTTTTCTGTATAGTTAGGGTGATCGGGGCAGTTTGTTGTCGAATTGGGCCAGAAATCAGTGCTGTGCCATCCACCGCCTGTACTGGTTCCGGATGCTGTTTGGTAATCAGGGGCAGATTCAATGACCCAGCCAGGTTTATATCGACATAATTGCCAGTGTCACCAGAATCGATATAGATCGAAACAGCATGAACAATGTCGGGTGTGGGTTTTAACGTTGCCTTTACCATCACCGGCCTGATCCTGCCAAATGTGGGGAACTTGTCCGAGGGAGTTGAAGGATTGCTCGATCCGGCCCCCGGATCTAGGGTCGAGCATTCCGAAAAACCGGATTTTTTAACTTGGGGCGTCTGGGACAGGACTTTACAAAATGCCCACTCAGGCCACAGTAGAAGCAGGCATGGTCGGTTCTTCTGCGGTCCCTCTCTAGTTGTGTGATCGGGCTACGAATACCGCCTATTTGCATAGGTTCACCACCGGTATCAGAGGAGGGGGAGGATAAACTAGGAGTAGGGAACCCTGTCTCGAACTTGCGTTCGGAACGCCTTGCATCGATCTGTAGGGCGAGATCCACTAAGTCAGTCTGAGATGTGGGCAAAGAAGGAACGACGGCCATAGCATCCTTCATGGTACTATTGAGCCCTCTGTAAAACACAACTGCCCTTTTGGGTTCAGGCCAAGATGTTTCAGCATCCAGTTGGTTAAATCGGGCAATGTACTCTATGAGTGACCCCTTTCCTTGAGTTAGATCTAGCAATTCAAGATCCCGGGATTGGGCTTTATGACGTGTGTCGAATACATGAGACATTTCTGTGACCAATAACTCGAAATCATATAGGACAGGGCTGTTGTTTTCCAGTAGGGGATTGGCCCATGCTGCCGCAGTGCCGGCCAGATGGGACAAGGTGAAAGCCGCCTTTGTGGTGGAGTCGGGAAAGGCCTGAGGTCTACAGAGAAAATGTAGCTTGCATTGATTCACAAAAGTGCGAAACTTTCTGGGGTCTCCGTGGAATCTTTCTGGAGCGGCCAAGGGAAAAGGCGTAGGCATGAGTACAGGAATTTGTGGCGCTACAGGGGGAGCAATAGGTTGGACAACTGGGGGTTGGGCAGCGGCTTCCCCGAACTCTACATCAGCGGGTAACGGGTGTTGTACACTTTGGATCAAATCTAACCTCTGATGTATAGCCGCGTTGGCGGCTGTCATGTCTGCCCTCAAAACTGTGAGTGCCTGTACCAATGCAGCCATGGGGTCCTCGGCTAAAGGCTCCATACTAGACACAGCGCAAAGGCTTCACAGTCTGTCGAGACTTGCCGCGTAGTGAAGAGTATTGAGCCTCTGTCCACAAATCACCCACAGGGAGAGAAAAGATAAACACTCCCTGTGCGAGCTTTGAGGCCACAGGTGGTTGTTGGTTGTAGAATCAGGTGGCGCCGAGGACTCCAGAGGCTGTTGGAAGGAAGTCGGGATTAATACAGACAAAGACAGTGCTTTTAGTTAAGAGTGAATAAGGATACTTTCTTACCTATGTTCAGTGGAAGGGAGCCTGAGGAATTGGTGCAAGGGAGCGCCGATGATTCAAACAGTCAAGTACCTGGAGGTAGGTACGAGCTGACCACCAGTAACCCGTAATGATTTCCAAGAATGAACAGAAGGAAGGTCGTAAACAATCCAAAGCAGTCCGTTATGCGTAAACCAAAAGTCCAAAGTACCAGTATCCGTGCAGAGTATCGGCAACCGTATCCAAGGAGCAAGAGTTAATCAAATCCGTGAGGGTAAGCCAGAGGTCGAAATCCGATGAGGTCAAAAAACAAGAGTCAAGAACGCCGAACAGTGTTAGAGAACAGCTGTGAAGCGGCGAGTGATTCAAAGCTCCCGGCTTTTATGCGAGCCGCCTCCCGATCACGTGAGCGGGGCTCCGCACACGTGATCGGGAAGCTGATGTGAAACCAGGAAGCAATCGCGATCGGCTGTTCCAGCCCGATCGCAATCTCCATGGCAGTTGCCATTGGAGACGAGGAAACAAACCACACCGTCCTCTGCGTGTGGTCCGCAACCATCGGTGATGGCGACCCCCCTGCACCCTAGGTGATGGGACATGAGGAGGGTTGGGCTGAGAACCGGGGAGCTTGACAGTACTTTGTATCGGAGTGTTATGCAAGGTGTTGTGTGGGTGTGTGACTGACCTATTGTGCATAACACCCTCCTTTTCCTTCTCCTTGTGTATTTTCTCACGATTCACTGGGTCATACAATTCGTTGGCCCTCCTTTCAAATAGTGCTGCATTTTCCATGTTACTTCAATCACTATTGTAGTTGTCTATTGCCTGGCTGGTGCAGGTGCCACCTTTGTACCTCAGTCGGCTGACATATTAGTTGGCCTCTAAGCCATCTGTAACAAAATAGTCATTATGGGAGACAATAATCTGTAACTTGACCAACCCAAGGCCAAAGGCCCTGCTCAATTCAATAATGACTGTAGCTAACATTGCTTCCCAAATCCCACACACCCTGAAAGCCACTTCCTCGACATTCTCCTCTCACTTAATTTCAGAGTTCAACATACCAATAACATCAACAATTCCACTTCACCAGTTACTAGTGAAAGAATCCAGCGTAACCCCTCTCCTGGGCAAATAGCATTTGTGTCAAATATTGGACCTCGAATAGTATCAGTAGACAAGAGGTCAGTGAACATGTTAGGCCCCTTATCTTCTCATCAACTGGTATGCCATGCTTCTGTCTCAATTCATAAGGATCCAAGTCAGGGTGACATTATAGCTGCTATCAGATGCAAAACCCCTAGATCTCAAATAAAGAAAACCAATAAGTGGTTTGACCCTGTGCTTACCCAGATGAAGAGGCCAGTGAGGAAATTGGAACGTACATTATCTACTGTCATCAAAGAACTAACAGGACAAACTCACGTGGAAATTTGGGAAGAGATTGTATCGTGCCACCACTGAGAGGAAGAATACATGTTTTCTTTTCAAATGTGCATATCCTGAGCCCATAGAAAATCTGCAGAAGCTTTTAAAATGCTCTCAGAAGGAAGCCACTCAACTCGAAATATGACCACTCAGAGTCCTTCAGTGGAACTGGCGTGTACATTTGCCTCAGCTTTCCAAGAGACGGTCCAAAATATTAAAAAGATATTGATACAAAAGATCAAGTTAAAATTTAGACTACACCCATATCAAACCAAAGACCCGTCAGACGTGCAGGGCCATCTTAACAGTTAACAGTTTCTGGGGCCCAGACACAGACATCCTTGGGGCCCCTCACTGAATCCCATGTTCTACTCCCACACCCCCAGAAACCCATGTCAAGCCATCCCCCCGAAACCCATGCCCCTTCCCAATCCACAAAATTAAGGGATAACATACCTCGAGTCAAATTCAACAGAAACTCATCTAGGCTTTAAATAGATGATCTAGTTAATAACATATAACCATTGCACATCTTTTTGACCTGCGCTTCCCCAAAAGGATGCTATAGTGAAGACATTTTCACTTTGTTTTTAGAATAATATAATATTTTTGAAAAAACATTTTATAACCAAGTATTTATTTAATAAAATGATAACCTAACAGTTCAACCTGACATTTATTTCTGGATGAATGTGTCCAAAGTACATTCTCTTGAAAAAACATTACATGACTAGACAGCAGAGAAAACAAAATGCATGTAACAAACATCAAAATTCACTTAGCATTTCAGTTCATCCCCACATAGCAGACAAACAAATTCAAGTAATCATAGAAAGAATGAAATAAGAAGTACCCAGTGAGTATATGCGGTCTACTGCTCAAGGCTGATATGCTTGAAAACACTGCCAAGATTAAACTATATAATTCCTTCTAGATTTGCATTTTTCAAAACCATGAATCATGTCAGAAAAGTATATCTCTTTAACCATTAACAGAGCAAAATAAGTAATTGTGGCTGCAATCGTAAAGATAAAACAGGGACAGTTAAGTGATATACCTCCTCTGCCTTTTGTGGTACCTCGGGCCTAGGGAAGGCTATGCTCTTACGATGGGTGTGAAGGTGAGCCAGTAGTGACCCAAACAACACAGGATCACAGTCCAAAATAGAAGGAATATACAATGAAGGGTCTATAGAAATATATACACTTTAATTAGACACAATATCCGCAACAGAACGAATAGAACACCCTCTACAAAAACCCACCCCAAATGAAGAACAGAGAAGATGTAAGACGACACTAGCACTCTGAGCATGGTTCCAGGGGTGGTAGGTGAATTACTAGCCACAAAAAAGATATTACGATTTTTAAAACAGGTGTGCTTGTGACCTAACCAGTCTCTAGGGCCCAAGCGGACAGAGGGTGTAGTTCAGGAGTAACAGGATTCAGTTCTTGGTGGGCGCTGAGTCGGGGCGAATGCAGTCACTATGTGTGGCAGAAGGGGTGCTCTTAATAACGCAAGCAAGGGCGGTCCCAGGATTGCTTTGCAGTTGAGCCAGGCAGAGTTAGCCTTTGGCCGCTGGGAGGGGTTGATGAGTGATGCTCCAGTGGTTTGAGTCGGCAAGCAATGTTCGTCCAAGTGATGACTTCGGGGGCATCGATGTGCAGGTTGATGAGGTGGCCGTTCGAGGGATAGCTGGGCTGAGTCATGGTTGTAACCCTTGGTCAGAGTTGGCATGTGACCCACCAGTGATTCGGATCAGGTCCTCACGTCGAGCAGTCGATTTGGGCCTAGCTGATGACAGGCGTAGCTATGGCACGAGGCAGCCTCAAGCTGGTTCGAAGTGCAAGCAATAGTTTGACTTGGTGAAGGAGCGCAAAAGCCAGCACTGGCACCTTCCCTCTTGTTTGTGGTGCGATAAACACGGAGCAACCGGTTCATTAAAACAGAGAGCTTCAGCTGGTCTGGCCCTCCGGCTGCTGTGAAGCCCACTCAGGGGAACTCAAGGACAGGTTGGTTCCATTCAGGCTCTGCTCTCCCAACTTAAGGAGATTCTGGTGTAGAGTGGTAGGTCCTGGTCCAAAATAAAGGTCACTCCTGATGTGCCCTGGGAATGTGTAGGGGCAGACCTTCCATCTGCCTTGGACGACTCCTTCTGATCTGAGAGAATATAAAGAAGGGGTGGGAGACCCATTCTTTTAAAGGCAAATGTGCCCAGGTGATTGAACTAAAACAAGCCTGACTTTGTGGGTCAATCCCTGTTCTTTAACAGAGTGGACTCTGCCCTTCTGATGTCACACCCAAAGTGCTTTGCTCCATAGGAAGAGAAGGGGACAGGAAAGAGAAAGAGAGACAGAGAGAAACAAGATGGTGGAAGTCTCCTTCCATTGACCAGGGCATCCTGCCTACTCTAATTCCGCCCCTTCCCTTCCCATGAAGAACAAAGGCCCTTAGAGATGCAGCACCCTGGTATGAGGCCACTCCTGTTGAATGGATGGGCTCCTTTGATGCCCAGGCCCAGGACAGCTGCCTCTGGGGGAGGGTGTTACCTGCCCTCCCAAAAAGATCAAACAAGAGAACTTCAGGTTCCTGTACTGCCATGTGGTAGTCTCTACCTGTCTGTCCAGAATACACACCACCTTCCACAGCAGAGTTGACTCAGAGGAGCTGACATGTGCAATATCAATTGGGGTGTGGCAGCCATACTCATAAGTAGTACCATGCACCATGCCTAAACTCGGGCATAGCGTTATTTAGAGTTTACCCTGCCATCAGCATGGTTTACTCATGATCATTGCAGTTTATATCTAGCATATCTCAAATGCTGCCTTTGCGGCAGAAACCTGGCTGTTGCTGTGGAGTGGGCATCTTGTGACCTTTGAATCTCCTCTGTGCCACAAGCATAGGAGGCACTGCAGATCAGGCTACTGATGCAGCAGGGCACAAGTACACTGTGCTTTTGGCATGGATTTGACGAAAAGGGGAACCCGGTTGGAGGATTACCCTTTTGGAAAAGAAATGGCCCGCATCATTTTATGTATTAATAATAATCAAAAAAGCCAGGGCTTTGCACCCTTGCCAGATGACACTTTTTCATACTGTGTACATTCTAAAATGTGACATACATCATGTTCAGGAATCCATTAACAAAGCAGGAAATTGATCAAAGGGGATCCATAATATGAAAAATATGTCTCAGAGAAAGCACACGTTAAAGTAAACAAGAGTTGAAGGGGCAATTATAAGGGGGCTTTGAGAAATGCTAACATCACTTCCCATTGTGCATTTTGCATAAACCAGCAGATGGGTGACACTAAGAAATGTAGCATCTATCATTTATATTGTAATGCTGTTCTTGCTATGAAAAATATTGCTGTGAGGAAAGACATGCACCACCACTAACTAGACCTGCACCATAATGACGTTATTTTAGTTTAACTAACTAGATATTTTATATGTTGTATATATTTAATATGTTGTTTAGTAGCTCAGTAAGTGCTTATATCATAAGCATGTATATACACATATATGAACCCAACCACACAAACACAGATCTCTGCAACAACTGCTTAACTCATTGAGCTATCTTCTTCACCATGTTGATACTCAAACTTATCAATATTCATTTCAACTTTGATTATTGCATTTTATTAGAATATTACCTAAAGCAAGATGGAATTGCCACGAAGGTTGTGCAGTAGGGAATGCACAAACTGTGCATTTAGAGGTTCAGTTGATCTGATGTGAATTTGGTTGCAATACCTCATCAGCACACTATGCATCATCATGGTGTGTTTAAGTCTTTAAAAAAGTGTAATGAATTATTTGCCGGGTAGCCAGGTGGGGGCCCCTACTACAGTGCAACATCTCAGTGTATGTAGACAAATAGATCAAATTTGTCCTGCCTGCTACCACTCTCCTTTTGTTGTCAGCCATCACCTTAGCTAAGCAGTGATTGTGATTTACAAGGTGCTAATGGGTAGGGTGTGATGCCAGCCCTGCACCAAAGATGAACTGTAACATGCGTGCAGCAAAGCGCACACTCGGAGATAAGTAAACATGTCAGTGTTTTTTGTTTTTCCAAATGATTACCAACATTGAGCGTCAGGGACTAAGGTGAGATTGCAACCTATGTCTGCTCGACACACACATAATTTCCAGAGAAAATATTCTCAACAAAAGTCTTCACACAGCAAAACATATGTATTGTGCATTGGCTCAACCTAATTTCCATTACTATTACTTTCCTGTTGCATCTGGGACGCAGCCTATCTGTCACCTGCTTTTGGTTTCTCTTGGCGACACAGGCTCTAGGGAGGTTACCCTGGCCAAAAATGACTGTGAATCAAATGTGCCATGGCTTTGAAGTGGCCCACTATCTGATTGAGATAGCATTTTCCTGGACTATGTGTGGTACAAGGTGCTATACAAACAATTAGAAGACATGATTCAACTCTTACATCATGCTGTACATAATCTATACTCAGTTGCTTTCAGAATTGTTGCCATCTCAGGCTATATCGCTGATTTCTGAAACCATACACGTATTTATGGACCACGTGGATGGAGGAGCCCCCTCAATGGGGGGTGTGGCTAAAGTGAGGACCTGCCAATGCACTCCTCTGGCTCACTCCCCAATCTGATGACTGCATTTCTTCTTCAGATAAGCATTTTAAAAACATCTATGGGTCATATTATTTTGTGCACTTTAAACGGTACTCATTGTATCCACCTCTGAAAGGATGGAAGGCTGAGTCGGCCCTGATGGGGTTCAGAAATGGTGTCCTGCAGATTACAGAGCTCAGCGTCCCATTTCCTTTTCCTTTAACTTTGTGCATATGTTTTGTACTCTAAGCAGGTTATTACAAATCCAATATAATGTAAAAGCTGAACTGTTACTGCCCAGCTCCCGTATACTGCTGGATTAAACTGATATTTGAGATAGATGGTGGTAGGCCCCCCTCACACATGTGCTACTGAACAAATAACAATCTGACCATGGGTCTGTGGAGACCAAATTAGACAATCCTAGAAGTGATGGGACGATATTACCACATGGCAGCACAGCAGCTCGGCTACAGTTTCACTTCACATTCCACATAATTACAGTTTTAGACATGGGGAGGTGCAGAGGTTGGTCGAGAATAACACAGTGCTGATCAGGTACTGAAGATAGGATTGAAATTGAGATGACTGTGTGCTATATACACAAGTGAAACACTTGTTTATAGGTGCATTATAAATGCCATATCATATCTAGTGTCAGTAATGTGGACACTAGGCCACACATCCCAATTTGTCATCACTGGGACATGGCTGCAGATGCCAGAAGTGCTATGCAAATAATAACCTACAACACATCACATGAGGAACCCCCACCCCACGAGGCCACCCTGCCCTGCGAGATCCGAGGGAGTTTGCCCCTCTCACTTGCACCTCCCTTGTGACAATGCTGCATGGATGATGAATGTACGTACATTCCCCAAATTGATGACCATTCATCTTCATCTCCTTTGCCTCGAGGAGGAGCAACTGTGGCAGGCAAAGGCAGTAGGCAGCAGTGCAAGTGCTGATTGTGGGGGGCAGACAACCAATAATAGTGGTGACGACCTGCTACACCACACATCGAGGGAGGGCAGAGGCCAAACAGCCATCCCAGGCAAGCTGCTGCAGTCTGCCACCCGCACAGGAGGAGGGGAAGCATTCGATCCAAGGCAGGCAGGAATCAGGATAGAAGCCAAGGCTTGCTGCCTCTCAAAGTATGGGCCCTCATGCTGCTTGGCTCTGTGGCTCACATTATTGCACTCACTCACTTTCACACCCATGACCACACCCGCATTCAGGGAAGGCAGAGATAAAAGTGAAAAATGATTGGCTCGCTGCAAGGAGGGGCGGAGCCATCAGACAACACAAGCACCTCCATGTCAATCATCATTACTGTTTTTTAATTTGGGCTGTTAGCTGGTGCTTTAGGACCACCTATAAGCCAAAACTATTGCATTAGAGTACACGTAGGGAGAAATGGCATAGGAGGAGGGCCACAAAGCTTGTAGGTGTTTGGTTATTTGCCCACCAATTGACTGCCCATGGCCATGCTAATCCTTATGGCCAGTTCCTGCCCCTCCCCCCCCAAACACCTCCTCAGTGGAACGCGTTCAACTTGCTTTAATCAAGCCTTACTATCAAAACGTTGCTCTCCAAGTGCCTGCCACTGTTTTTTCAAAGAAGTCTTCCAAGAGTTAATTACTTAATTGTAGTTGTAAACATGCAACTGGTGTAATAAAAATATCAACCAGGTATGCATTCAGCCACTCGATTTAAAAGCGCTATGCATGTCCTTCACTGAAGTCCTGTTAAAAACAAGTATTGGCAAACCCAATAGCGTTGGCTTGTGTATAAGTATTAAGAATCTGACAGGCACTGCTATTAGATGCCCATGTACTCACACCATTTTGCACCTGCTACCATCAACGGCCAGCTAATACCACTATGCACTGCCTGGGAAGTACCTTTCCCATGCTTATACATAAACCCAAACTGTTGCCATTGCCAATGCTTTTTTTGTGTGTGTCAAATGTGCCTGCAGGCATGCACGTACAAAGCATATGCTCTTTTCAGTGTCTAAACGATGTTGTAAATGAGAGAAAGAAAGAAAGAATTCAAAATGTTTTCTGGCCTCATGACTTGGCCACACACCATCAAGTGCCAACCCCTCTTACTCTCCGCTCAAGCAGTGCTACCCTGAAACTCCCCTATGTGCCTCTGGGGGTAGCTGGTTTGGGGTGAGGGTTAGAGAAGAGATTGGATTGGGAACCCACTCCATTTGATAAATGAAAAAACGAGGAAAAAGACTAGGAAAACTGCATGAATAAAGTGCAAATGAGGAAAGTGACATAAAAATACCACCTGTTTCAGCGCCATGATGCCTCCTGGTTGAGGTGATACGTTTCGGACCATACCATATACGCATAACCCTAAGACCAGGGCCAGAAAAGAAAACACCAGCTAAATTCCAAGCCTTCAATAAAATCTCACCACATCACCTCCTTAAAATATCACTTGAGGGAATTTTCTGAAACGATAAATCTGTGCTGAGATAATGTGTTGAAAGAGGTCCTCCATTCCCTGATAGGTACCCTCACAGCCTACGAAAGCGATTCTACTACAAGACCGGGAAGCCTCCACACTGAGGTAAGACTTTAAGAGGTTCACAGGGTTAATTCATAGAATTTCGCAGAAAAGTGTCGCAAGCGGCTGGCGCAGAGTGTCCGCGTGCGATTGTCTGCGCCAGGCATGTGCGCTAAAACCGATTTCCGCGCACAGCGTATTCATGGATTTTAGGCTCCCAAACCAGCCGTGGCGCAGAGAATCACAGCGACCCTGCAGCAGCGCCAGTAACGCCCCCAAGTACGCTCTCGCGCAAGGAAAAGCCATCAAAATCGCTAAATCATCGCAAAGGGCTGCGCTAACCCTGGACCAGTTCACCGGGCTGGCAAACAGCAAACGCCAAGCGGGGAACGTGTATTTCAGGGGTGCGCGGGAAGTTCCACACGCGATTGGCCCCGTGCAAGCAGGGTACGTGTATTTCAGGGGTGCGCGGGAAGTTCCACACGCGATTTCATCAGGGTACGTGTATTTCAGGGGTGCGCGGGAAGTTCCACACGCGATTGTCCCAGTGTGAGCAGGGTATGTGTATTCCATGGGTGCGCGGGAAGTTCCACACGCGATTTCAGCAGGGTACGTGTATTTCAGGGGTGCACGGGAAGTTCCACACGCAAATGGGCCAGTGCGAGCAGGGTACGTGTATTCCATGGGTGCGCGGGAAGTTCCACACGCGATTTCATCAGGGTACGTGTATTTCAGGGGTGTGCGGGAAGTTCCACACGTGATTGTCCCTGTGCGAGCAGGGTACGTGTATTTCAGGGGTGCGCGGGAAGTTCCACACGCGATTGGCCCCGTGCAAGCAGGGTACGTGTATTTCAGGGGTGCGCGGGAAGTTCCACATGCGATTGGCCCCGTGCAAGCAGGGTACGTGTATTTCAGGGGTGCGCGTGAAGTTCCACACGCGATTTCAGCAGGGTACGTGTATTCCAGGGGTGCGCGGGAAGTTCCACACGCGATTTCAGCAGGGTACGTGTATTTCAGGGGTGCGCGGGAAGTTCCACACGCGATTTCAGCAGGGTATGTGTATTTCAGGGGTTCTGGGGAGTACTACACGTGAATTGGCCGTGTGGTTCCTCCCAGGTGTACGCTCCACAACCTCCACGGCCCCTGCAGGCAGCCCACACCACGGGGGACTACCCTGCACCCCTGCTCATGTCCCGCAGGCAGCCCATCCACCATGGGCATGCCCCCCAGCCAACCCACATGTCACCTTGCACTACTGATCAACAATGCATGTCTCCCACCACCCCCACCCCCAGCCACCATGGGCAGCCCCCACCAGGCCCCCACTCATGTCTCCCACCACCCCCACCCCCCAGCCACCATGGGCAGCCTCCACCAGGCCTCCACTCATGTCTCCCACCCACCCCCACCCCCCAGCCACCATGGGCAGCCCCCACCAGGCCCCCACTCATGTCTCCCACCCCCCCCCACCTCCCAGCATCCAGGGGCAGCCTCCACCAGGCCCCCACTCATGTCTCCCACCCACCCCCACTCCCCAGCCACCATGGGCACCCTCCACCAGGCCCCCAGTCATGTCTCCCACCACCCCCACCCCCCAGCAGTGCAGGGGCACCCTCCACCAGGCCCCCACTCATGTCTCTCACCCACCCCGACGCCACCATGGGCACCCTCTTCCAGGCCCCCACTCATGTCTCCCACCACCCCCACCCCCCAACAGTGCAGGGGCACCCTCCACCAGGCCCCCACCCATGTCCCCTATCACCACCCCCCCAGCAGTGCAGGGGCAGCCTCCACCAGGCCCCCACTCATGTCTCCCACCACCCCACCCCCCAGCAGTGCAGGGGCACCCTCCACCAGGGCCCCACTCATGTCCCCTATCACCACCCCCCCAGCAGTGCAGGGGCACCCTCCACCAGGCCCCCACTCATGTCTCCCACCACCCCCACCCCCCAGCCAACAGGGGCAGCCTCCACCAGGCCACCACTCATGTCTCCCACCCACCCCCACCCTCCACCAGGCCTCCACTCATGTCTCCCACCCACCCCCACCCCCCAGCCACCATGGGCACCCTCCACCAGGCCTCCACTCATGTCTCCCACCCACCCCCACCCCCCAGCCACCATGGGCACCCTCCACCAGGCCTCCATTCATGTCCCCCACCCCCCAGCAGTGCAGGGGCACCCTCCACCAGGCCCCCACTCATGCCTCCCACCACCCCCACCCCCCAGCAGTGCAGGGGCACCCTCCACCAGGCCCCCACTCATGTCTCCCACCACCCCCACCCCCCGGCAGTGCAGGGGCACCCTCCACCAGGCCCCCACTCATGTCCCCTATTACCACCGCGCCCCAGCAGTGCAGGGGCACCCTCCACCAGGCCCCCACCCATGTCCCCTATCACCACCCCCCCAGCAGTGCAGGGGCAGCCTCCACCAGGCCCCCACCCATGTCTCCCACCACCCCCACCCCCCAGCAGTGCAGGGGCACCCTCCACCAGGCCCCCACCCATGTCCCCTATCACCACCACCCCCCAGCAGTGCAGGGGCACCCTTCACCAGGCCCCCACCCATGTCCCCTATCACCCCCCCCCCCCAGCAGTGCAGGGGCAGCCTCCACCAGGCCCCCACTCATGTCTCCCACCACCCCCACCCCCCAGCAGTGCAGGGGCACCCTCCACCAGGCACCCACCCATGTCCCCTATCACCACCACCCCCCAGCAGTGCAGGGGCACCCTTCACCAGGCCCCCACTCATGTCTCCCACCACCCCCACCCCCCAGCAGTGCAGGGGCACCCTCCACCAGGCCCCCACCCATGTCCCCTATCACCACCCCCCCAGCAGTGCAGGGGCAGCCTCCACCAGGCCCCCACTCATATCTCCCACCACCCCCACCCCCCAGCAGTGCAGGGGCACCCTCCACCAGGCCCCCACTCATGTCCCCTATCACCACCCCCCCAGCAGTGCAGGGGCACCCTCCACCAGGCCCCCACTCATGTCTCCCACCACTCCCAGCCAACAGGGGCAGCCTCCACCAGGCCACCACTCATGTCTCCCACCCACCCCCACCCTCCAGCCACCATGGGCACCCTCCACCAGGCCTCCACTCATGTCTCCCACCCACCCCCCCCCCCAGCCACCATGGGCACCCTCCACCAGGCCTCCACTCATGTCTCCCACCCACCCCCACCCCCCAGCCACCATGGGCACCCTCCACCAGGCCTCCCCTCATGTCCCCCACCCCCCAGCAGTGCAGGGGCACCCTCCACCAGGCCCCCACTCATGCCTCCCACCACCCCCACCCCCCAGCAGTGCAGGGGCACCCTCCACCAGGCCCCCACTCATGTCCCCCACCACCCCAACCCCCCGGCAGTGCAGGGGCACCCTCCACCAGGCCCCCACTCATGTCTCCCACCACCCCCACCCCCCAGCAGTGCAGGGGCACCCTCCACCAGGCCCCCACTCATGTCCCCTATTACCACCACGCCCCAGCAGTGCAGGGGCACCCTCCACCAGGCCCCCACCCATGTCCCCTATCACCACCCCCCCAGCAGTGCAGGGGCAGCCTCCACCAGGCCCCCACCCATGTCTCCCACCACCCCCACCCCCCAGCAGTGCAGGGGCACCCTCCACCAGGCCCCCACACATGTCCCCTATCACCACCACCCCCCAGCAGTGCAGGGGCACCCTTCACCAGGCCCCCACCCATGTCCCCTATCACCACCCCCCCCAGCAGTGCAGGGGCAGCCTCCACCAGGCCCCCACTCATGTCTCCCACCACCCCCACCCCCCAGCAGTGCAGGGGCACCCTCCACCAGGCCCCCACTCATGTCTCCCATCACCCCCACCCCCCAGCCAGAAGGGGCAGCCTCCACCAGGCCACCACTCATGTCTCCCACCCATCCCCACCCCCCTGCCACCATGGGCACCCTCCACCAGGCCTCCACTCATGTCTCCCACCCACCCCCACCCCCCAGCCACCATGGGCACCCTCCACCAGGCCTCCACTCATGTCTCCCACCCACCCCCACCCCCAGCAGTGCAGGGGCACCCTTCACCAGGCCCCCACCCATGTCCCCTATCACCACCCCCCCAGCAGTGCAGGGGCAGCCTCCACCAGGCCCCCACTCATGTCTCCCACCCCCCCACCCCCCAGCAGTGCAGGGGCACCCTCCACCAGGCCCCCACTCATGTCCCCTATCACCACCCCCCCCAGCAGTGCAGGGGCACCCTCCACCAGGCCCCCACTCATGTCTCCCACCACCCCCACCCCCCAGCCACCATGGGCACCCTCCACCAGGCCTCCACTCATGTCTCCCACCCACCCCCACCCCCCAGCCACCATGGGCACCCTCCACCAGGCCTCCACTCATGTCCCCCCCACCCCCAGCAGTGCAGGGGCACCCTCCAACAGGCCACCACTCATGTCTCCCACCACCCCCACCCCCCAGCCACCAGGGGCAGCCTCCACCAGGCCCCCACCCATGTCCCCTATCACCACCACCCCCCAGCAGTGCAGGGGCACCCTCCACCAGGCCCCCACCCATGTCCCCTACCACCACCCCCCCGGCAGTGCAGGGGCAGCCTCCACCAGGCCCCCATCCATGTCCACCACCATCCCCACCCCCCAGCAGTGCAGGGGCACCCTCCACCAGGCCCCCACCCATGTCCCCTATCACCACCACCCCCCAGCAGTGCAGGGGCACCCTCCACCAGGCCCCCACCCATGTCTCCCACCACCCCCACCCCCCAGCAGTGCAGGGGCACCCTCCACCCGGCCCCCACTCATGTCTCCCACGACCCCCATCCCCCAGCAGTGCAGGGGCACCCTCCACCAGGCCTCCACTTATGTCTCCCCCCACCCCCCCAGCAGTGCAGGGGCACCCTCCACCAGGCCCCCACTCATGTCTCCCACCACCCCCACCCCCCAGCAGTGCAGGGGCACCCTCCACCAGGCCCCCACTCATGTCTCCCACGACCCCCATCCCCCAGCAGTGCAGGGGCACCCTCCACCAGGCCCCCACTCATGTCTCTCCCCCCACCCCCCAGCAGTGCAGGGGCACCCTCCACCAGGCCACCACCCATGTCCCCTATCACCACCACGCAGCAGCAGTGCAGGGGCACCCTCCACCAGGCCCCCACCCATGTCCCCTATCACCACCACCCGCCAGCAGTGCAGGGGCACCCTCCACCAGGCCCCCACCCATGTCCCCTATCACCACCCCCCCCAGCAGTGCAGGGGCAGCCTCCACCAGGCCCCCACTCATGTCTCCCACCACCCCCAACCCCCAGCAGTGCAGGGGCACCCTCCACCAGGCCCCCACACATGTCCCCTATCACCACCCCCCCCAGCAGTGCAGGGGCAGCCTCCAACAGGCCCCCACTCATGTCTCCCACCACCCCCACCCCCCAGCAGTGCAGGGGCACCCTCCACCAGGCCCCCACCCATGTCTCCCACCCACCCCCACCCCCCAGCCACCATGGGCAGCCCCCACCAGGTCCTCAAAATCCCCAATCATGTGCGTTATGGTCAGCCTCCACAGCCAAAAAGCCCTACCAAGTAACCCATTCACCCACATGGAAATGGAAATTACATGTTACACCCCCAATGTTCATAAAGCTAATGAACCCATGTCCGTCACACACAATGGTTGCAATTGAATGGGAAAACACCCAACATGACATGCATGAAACCAATGAGATGATACCACACAGTGAAGTATGAAAACAAAATTGTATTTTAAAAAAAAGAATGCAAAAGAAATGAAACAAACTACAATGGGAATGAAAAAAAGATAAGCTGCATGTCTGTTTAAAAAAATAAAACCACCAAATCCTAATCCAGAAAAATGTAGTCCAAAGTCAAATGAAAAATAAAATCAATCCAATGAAGAACTATGTACAAAACATCCAAGGGTCCATGAGCCCAACTGAACAAAGGAAACCTACAAAAAACCCTAACTAAAATGCAACTATATACAAAAAGTGGAGCAGTGTCCGTCGACTCCAAATCATAAGAACAAACAAAGGAAACCTAAAACTAAAGAACTATATACAAAGGTGGCGGGCAAGTCCAGCGGCTCACTCCGTGGTGTTCCGGGCCAGGGCATCATCGAACTCCTGTTCGATGTCCCGGAGGCGGTCCTGTTCCATGGCCCCGAGGGTCCGCAGGGACGACGCCGTGTCCTCCTCCAACCCCCTGCGGATTGCCTCGAGGCACTCGGCCCGCCTCAGGGCCCTCCGCATGGAGTTCTCTGCCCTGACCATTGTGAGCCGCGCCTCTTCCGCCCGCCGCCGCTCCGCACCTATGGCGTGGCCCAACCGCTGCCACACGGAAGACACTCTCTGTCCTGGGTCCTCCGGCCGATGCCTGCCCCTCCGATGTCGAAGGCCCCGAGCCTTCATGGCTCCCACCATGTTGCTGCTGCTGCTCTGCCTCTGCCGTGCACTGCCTCCTGCTGCCTGCACATCCTCCGCCGGCTGGGGTGCAGTTGTTGATGTGGCCACCCCTGCTGGACGTCCGACTCCCGACTGTGGCAGGGATGCCTCCTCCACCAGCCTGGCCGCACCGTCAGAGGCAGCTCCACAGGGCACCCAGGTGACTGATGGGTGGGAAGATGGCACAGAGGACGACTGGCGCGTAGGGGGTCCAGTTGAGGAGGGGGTCGGAGCAAGCCCCATCAGACGGAGGAATCCGGCCTGGGTGACCTGTCCCAGCAGGCTGACGTGGTCAACGAACCATTCGAGATGACGTGCAGTCTCTCCATGAAAAGACTGCAGGTCACCTCGCATGGCCCGTTGACGCAACGCCACACCAGCCAGGACAGGCTCAACCCGGACCTGGATAGCCACGTCCGCAGGCAGAGGAAGGCCAGTTGACGTCAGCTCATCCCCTGCCTGAAAACGGGTCTGGACGTAGGCATCCCTGCTGGTGCAAGATGATGCAGGGACAGGATCGGGGACAGGATTGCACACAGGCACCTCTGCGGCGGCCTGTGCTGCCTCCTGTCCCTGGTCCTGCACTGCACCACTAGCACCAGTGGGATCCTCACCTCCAGACCCCGTCTCTGGTGCTTGCACGGCCTCCTCCTCCACCAAACCCCCCACCAACCTGGATGACTCTGTGCCATCTTCCCCTGTCGGGCCCTGTGGTCCCAGCTGCCCCTTCTGCTGCCGAGGAGTCCAACTCCAACCTCCGCCTCTTGGACCTCCCCCCGGCAGCTGCGGCCTGGGACGCGGCACCGGACTCCTCACACCCCGTCGAGATGACAACACGGGAGGGGAGCCGGGCCTTGCGTCTCCGGCTGGCGGTGGGATCCCCGCCGCTGTGCTCCACAGCACCTTCTCCGCCCTCTTCATCAGTTGACGCTGCAGACAGGGAGAAACAAAACACAGGCATCATGGCACTGTACAATGGACACATACACACATGACAGTTGCACATGAGTGGCATTGGCAAACCTCAGACATGTCATCACAATCCCCAACACACATGTCATTACACCTCGCACACATGAGCCATACCACAGCCATATCGCAACTGCCACCACCATCCCTACACATACAACTGCATGAGCAGCCAAAGGGGAGCCAGACATCACATGCAACACAGGAAGTGCACCACACATGTACACACACCACCACACTTGCATGCATGTGTACACCTCTGCCAAGTGTCGCACTGTTCAGACGGGCATCCATGTCACATCTGCCAATCAGGCTTCCACATACCGCTGTCACATGCATCCATGTTGCATCACTGTTGCACCCTTGTCAAATACACACACATGCACATGTACACAGTGCTCATACAGGCAGCCGAAAACAACATACATGCGTGACATCACGGACATGTCTACTTACATACACATTCATCCAAACATGTGTGCACACACAACTGCATTTGGCATGCAAGCCTACACACACAAGCACCATCCATGTCTCACACATTACAGCCCTCGCATGTGTCAGCCCCACGGCCCTGTACACCCCCACCCATACTCGACCCCATACAAACAGATGTGCAACCTGCACACTACCGAATAATCACCACACGCACTGCTCACAATCAGGATGCATTTACACTCACCGCTCGACTCCAGACGGGTCTGCTTCTCCAGGACCTGGACGTGGAGCGCTGGGGATATGCGTTCCAGGACCCTCATCTGTTCTTCCGACAAGTGGCCCCGGCGCCCCTTGGCATCCACTGCCTTCAAGAGGCGCCGGGCCTTGTTCAGGGTCCTGGACCTGAAGTCCTCCCAGCGCTTCCTGACATGTTGTAAGTCCCGGACTGCCACCCCCTCCGCGTTGATGGCAGTCACGATGTCAGTCCAGATCCGAGTCAGTCCTTCCTTGTCGGCGCGGGAACTTCCAAAGAGGGCATCATACTGCCCCAGGACTTGCTCCACCAGGACACCAACTTCGGTGGCACTGAAGCTGGTGCCCCTCTGCCTCTCTGGCCGGGGGTTGTCAGTGGTCACAGATGGTGTTTGCCCCGACATGACAACCCCAGAGGCAGGAGTGGGTGGGCAACTGGGTCCTGGGGCTGGGCTGTGGAGCGATGGAATCCCAGTCGGGAGTCTTCAGTTCCAGCAGGGGTGGTCACAGCAACAGCACCCCTGGCTGATGTGCAGGCAGCAAATGGCAGTGCACGTGGGCAGCAGGCAGTCAGGCAGCAGCAGATGGCAGGTGGGAGCGTGCTCGGGGCTCTGGGGGGCAGTAGTTCGGCCTTCTGGGCAGGAGCGTGGTCTTCCGTGTGCTTACGCGTGGCCAGCTTGATACGGAGTGATTTGGCACGTGAAAATCCTGCACGTCAACGTGAAAATCGAGGAAAGGCCCTTAGCGCGTAAGCGCGCCAGCACGCATACGCGATTCTATTGGACCAAAGGCCCTCAGCGCGTAAGCGCGTCAGCACGCATACGCGGTTCTATTGGACCAAAGGCCCTCAGCGCGTAAGCGCGTCTGTGACGTGACCCGCACGGGTGTTTCCCACACAGCACGTGATGACAGAGCACACGTGGAAAGACTGCACGTCAGAGTGTAATTGGACAGCACGTCAGAGTGTCATCGCGTGTAATTGGACAAAAGTGCGCGTACACGCGATTGGCCTATGTACGTGTATATCAGGGGTGCGCGGGCACTTACACACGCAAGTACGTCAGCGCACCTGTATCCCGGGGTGTGCGGGAATTTCCACACGCTATTGGACTGGGTACTGGATTTCAGGGGTGCGCGGGTCACACGCTCGCCTACAACACGCGCAACACATAAACTTGCGCGCTAACAAAATAACAAGCTCAGACCCAGGATGAACATACCGTTCCTAGCAGCAGTGGGCGTGGGCTACCAAAGGAGGAGGAGGAGGAGGAGGATAGTCAGGGCCAGAATATTCATACCCAGAACCAGCCTTTTCGGGATGCCTGATGACCAGGTGTATGGGAGGTACAGGTTTCCATCACACATAATACTGGACCTGGTGAGTGAGTGGGAGGATGACCTCACATCACCCACCCTGTGCTCCCAAGCACTCAGCCCCCTGGAGAAGGTCCTCAATGTACTGCACTTCTTAGCCACTGGATCATTTCAGCGGACAAGTGCCATAGTGGGTGGGGTATCACAGGCCACCCAGTCACGCTGCCTACACCAGGTCTTGAACATCATCACTGCACGCCCATCAGTCCGCAGGCACATATACCTGCCCAGAACACCTGCAGAAAGGCATGCTGCCGCCCTGGATTTTTACGGTGTGGCACGATTCCCCAAAGTGCTAGGTGCCATCGACTGCACCCATGTGGCTCTACGTCCCCCCAGGGCATCAGAGCACATCTTTAGGAACCGCAAGCACTGGCATTCCATCAACGTGCAGGTAGTATGTAATGCCAAGGGAATCATCACCTCAGTATATGCCAACTATCCCGGGTCCACCCACGACAGCTTCATTTACCGAATGTCCACACTAAGCCGGGACCTAGAAGCTGGGCGGCATGGCGATACATGGCTGCTTGGTGAGTATGAATGCCACTGCACATGCATGCATGTCAGATACTGAGCAAGGTCACAACCCCACCAATGATACCAATCACCACCTCCACAGGGGACAGTGCCTACCCTCTCAGCCCCCACATGATGACGCCAATTCGGAACCCCACCACGCCACCACAGGTAAGATATAACACAGCCCACATTACAACCCGGGGCATAGTGGAGCGCACATTCGGAGTGCTAAAGTCACGCTTTCGCTCCCTTGACCGTTCTGGCGGGCAGCTGTTATACGCTCCCCCAGTAGTGTGCAGGATCATAGTGGCAGCATGTGTCCTGCACAACGTTGCAACACGCCGGGGCCTGGCCGTGGTCATGGTGGTGGCCCCACATCCCCAACCACATGCACAGCCACTGCGCATGGGAGGGGAAAGGGCACGGGGGGAGGCAGCCCGTACACAGCTAGTGGCTAATTACTTCACATAGTAATCACACCCCTGTGGAGTGCACACTGCCCTGGCACATTCCATCTGACAATCAATGATGACTCAACCTGACACTGATCCTGAATGTCTGGAGAATCAACCGTGAAAACCATATCAGCCTGAGATTGTTCACCTGGAAGTGTTACAATATGTGCATCCCTACCCACACAGACACCACCAATGCAGTTTTGTGAAGAAACACATCCAAGCAGCTAAAATGAATACCCACTTGCAAAATGCAACAAGAGGACAGTGCCATGTCAGCCAACCCATCCCCAGCACCGCCACACGACACACCGTGCCATGTCATGCCATTTGCAGGTAAACAAAGTAATCCCCACAACATGACACTAGTGTCACAATGTACAGTGTCCCTAATTTAAACTTGCAAAACCTGAAATACTCACAGTAATGCAGGACCAACAACAAACTTGAGCAGGTACTACCATTAACATGACATCACAAATGTAATAAATTAGTAGTCTCACCACCTGGAAATGCCTGCACTCCCACCACTACCAACTGTGCAGTGTTGGCGTCATGTAGAGTAGTAGGTGCACTGCTGCCAACATGGACCCCATCTCCAGAGGGCCTTGTGTAGACATGAGGAAGGGACCTGCAAATTGGGAGGTAGACGCAGATGATGAGTTACACATCAATGCAACATGCAGTGTACAACACAACAGCAATATGCACTAGGAATGTATACACAGTATTGACTAGACTACCCACACATGTAGTGGGAGTCCAATGTCACCATGTACGTCAATGTCACTTGGGCACACCCTTTGCAAGCCCATGGAAACGGGAAGCAGGAGGGGTGTGTGTGACTCAAACCCAAGCATCTGAACCAAATACATGACAAGCCTGCATGTGCCCAGCCACAATGCAGCGTATGCCCACAGGAACCACGGAAGGCAACAAATTGTCCCAAAAAAATCGGGAAAAATAAATTTAAAAATAAAAATAAAATTAAAAATAAAAATAAAAAATAAAAATCAAAATAAAAATCAAAAATGGCCATTGATGGGCCCGGGGGGTTTTGGAGGCCACCCAGGAGGTCCGAGGACAGGGTGCACACCAAAACCCACCTGTGTGGATCCTGGGAAAAAAAAACACCTCCATGGGCTCATGGCCCACACGGCTACCCTATTGTGGGAGTATCACTGCTGTCGCTATTATCACCCTGTGCAGCTGCATCCGGAGGTGGTGGTATGGTATGGGAGGTATGGGAGGCAGCCCACGCAAGGCCCTAGTCTGCTCCTCCATGGCTGCAAGCATGCGGGTGTGGTAGGTCTGGTTCTGGAGGATGAGTGTGCGGAGGTCCCCCATGCAACAACTCACGGGATGCCCGGACCTCCGCCCTCGTTGCCTGCATCTCAGCTGAGAGCGTACGGGTGAGACGCTCCAGCTGCTGTTCTGTCCTTTGGTGTTTTGAAGCCTCAAGCTCAACAAGAGTCGTCCTGAGGTGAAGGAGCTCCTGCCTCAGGGCTTCCCTGTGGCCCTGGGACTCTATGGAGATGGCCTCCTGCAGAGTCGCCAGTGCCGCCCGCCTGTCCCTGTTGGACGCCAACATGTCCTCCCTGTGTGACTGGCAGATGGAGTCGGTTGCCTGCTGTAGTCGCTCCATCAGCCTTTCAGGGGGGACAATGGAAGTGGCCACCCTATCCATGGCCTGAGCCATCATCTCGGATGATGCTGCCTGTTGGGTTGCCATACCGTAAATGGATTGCTCCCATGCGATATTGCCAGGTGGCGTACGGCCACCACGTCGGCGGGCACCACACCTGTCTGGGGCAAGGTGAAGTGCGCCTTGCTTTGCCGGCACTGCCTGAGGCTGCAGGACTGCATTCCCCCTCTGATCTGCTGGCCAAGGAACAGGATCAGATCTCGCGGAGTGTGACCCTGCATTCGTAACCACCACAGGCGTAGCTGCCAACACTGACATCCCCATTGAGGGTTCTGACTCTGGTGCAGGTGGGTGGGACAGAACAGAATCCCTCCCTGGAACACTCACCTGCGACGGCATGTAGGTCTCATCATCCAAATCAACACCTGAGTACAGCTCGGGGGAGGTGCAGCCAGAGACACCCCTTGAGAGCACGACCTGCAGCACTTGTGGGTTCTCATCCACCACCACACCACGTCCCTCACTGCTGGTTGGTCGGCCCTCGGACCCCTCCTGGGTCTGCACCATCTCCACAACCCCAGCAGTATCAGGTGCGTCTTCCCCTGCAAAGACATAAAAACAAAGAAATGGAAACAGGCATTAGCACCATGGCACACAATGACGGCTGAGAAGCTAGAGAGCCAGTACTTGATTGACACATGTCCCACATGACTAAAGCCCTCCCATGCATGCACCCTCACTGTATATGAAGGGCAGGCAAATGGCACACACTGATGACACCAAGATGGAAGATGAACACATTTTCTGCATGCTGCCTGGCAGTGGCATCACACATTGGCCTGTGATTGCCAGGTGAAACACACATGCCATCACACAGATGGCATGTACCATTGCTATTGAGTGAAGATGGAGAGGAGGGCAGCACCTATTCATTCAGTCCAGTTCCCGCATGTAATAGCCTTTCTAATTCAAACAGGTCAGATTTTTCACCTGGAGCTGCCAGTCCAAAATGGTCCAATTGCACAGGGACATGTGTGAACAAATGATATCCAGGTAACAAAGTCACTCCACTTCACCATAGCCATGTCAGACATGTGACTAGAGGACTGCGAAATGCCTAGTAAAAGTGGTGGAATGCAAACAATCTGACTGAATGAACAGTGAAAAATAAGCAACAATGTTGTGGCAAGGTGACACTTCAAGGGCAACTGGCGTGCAGTTGGGCTAGATGTCTACTGTTGGCAGAAGGGATACTGCTATGGCCTAATGCAGCTGCGCAGGATGTATTGCATGAAGCACATGGCTGACCCATACGACTCAGGGGCACACACTCTCACCTGGCACACAAACAGAAGCCCTCACACACACACCATGCACATGGATGACACACACATGCATGTGCACTCACCGGACAATGCCTCGTAATCAGGCAGATCTCCCACGCCTTGGATCTGTTCCTCCGTGACGTAGGTCCCAGCGACTGACTCATGTGGAGTGAGTTCCATGTCTACTACTGGAGACCCACCTCCAGTCACTAGAGTTGCGGCATGACTTGAGGCCAGCTTACTCTTTGCCCTGCGCTTTAGGTCATTCCAGCGCTTATAGCAATCATTGGCTGTGCGCCTCACGATTCCAAGGGCACTTACGATGTCCGCAACGGTCTGCCAGTGTGCCTGGCGTTGTGCAGGTGTGGTCTTGGATCCTGCAACAATGACCATCTCGTTATCATGTGCGGACACATACTCGACAAGTGCATTCAGTTCGTCATCCGTGAAGCTGGGCTTCCTGGACGGGCCGGACTGTGTAGCCGTGTCTGGGGCATCAGCCTGTGCCGGACGAGCACTCTTCCTCTTCCGCTTGGAAGGTGGTGGTGATCCTGAGTGTCCTGCGCCGCTCTGGACACTAGGGGCAGGAGCCCTGGTGGACTCTGTATCAGGAGTGTGGGATTGCACACTCAGCATGGGAGTTGGTGCAGGCATTGGCTCAAGTGTAATGGTGTCAGGGGGAATGTCGGCAGGATGGACTAGGACCGACACTGTCCTGGCTGGGTGTGTGAGAGCTGGGGTGGATGGAGCCGCAGCTGCCCCTGCAGCCTCTCTGCCCTGCCTACTTGCGCCGCAGCAGATGACCTTGCTGCCCCAGATGCACGTGGCATGATGACATCAACGTGCACCAGCGCACGTGTCATAGGCCTGCTGACCTGGAAGTCAGCCATGGAGTCAGCCAGGTCTGGTGCCACAATGGGCTGGTCCAACAAGGGCTGAGCCTGGATGGTGTCAGCCACATCAGCCTCAACGGGAGTGGGGGGGGGGATTATGGGTGCCCTTGACTGGTCCTCCACACATGGGGGGACAGGCTCACCCTGCAAGTAACGACCACGTCCCCTACTGGATCCACCACGGCCACCACTTGTGGCTCTTCCACCTTTGCCACCCTTACGGAATCCTCGCCTCCCAGCCATGGCACTGATGTTAATATGCGTATGGGAGTGGCTGTAAACTATTGTCCTGGGCAATTGGGGGTCAAAGGGGTTGGGTACCAGATGGTAATTGTACCCTAGTGCTCTAGCAAGGCTGAATGTAACCCCTGGGGAAAGATGACGGGTCACGCTACGCACAGGAGCCCCAAAAAAGGGAAATGACGTGCACGCAACCCCTCCTACACCACGTGTGCAGAAAGAAAAACCTGCACTACGCTGTGGCACCCAGTAACACAAGAATGAACGTATGCGTGTCACACGCAGCCTAGAATGACCTCTGAAGGGGTAGGCTACACACGGGGCAAGCACAGATGTTAGATACGTGCGTGACTCACCGTCTGCCAGGTAAAAGAGCGTGAAAAAGGAGCGCGTTTGGTTGGCAACATCCCCGCCAAAAGAAGATTTGTACGCGGTCTGAGGAGACAGGACAACAGTAGAAGGGAACACTGTTTGAGGGAACAGGCCCAGGTAAACCAGTAAAAGAGAAAAAAGAGAAAAAGCTGTCAGAGGTAACAGGGAATACGAACTTGAAACGCCGTGAAGTAAATCGCGTGTGAAACGACAAGAAGTACAGAACTCACCCACTCGCTCTCCAAGAAAAGCACGCACAAGGAAATGGTGTTCTACACGTACCTTTTATACAGGCCCACACGTCCAGCGTCACTTACGCGGCGTGTACGCCCTAGGGCCATTTCCACCAATTACACGCTTTGTCACTTCTGCGTGTAGGGCCATTTCCACCAATTACACGCTTTGTCACTGCCGGGTGTACGCGCTAGGCCCATTCCCACCAATTACACGCTTTGACACTCGGACGTGTCTTTCATTTTTTTCACACGCAACATTTTCAAACGTGTGCCCAATTCAACGTGCACGTGACTTCATAGACGCGCATACGCTGGTGACGCGTTTACGCGCTGAGTGCCTTTGGTCCAATAGAATCGCGTATGCGTGCTGACGCGCTTACGCGCTAAGGGCCTTTCCTCAATTTTCACGCTGACGTGCAGGATTTTCACGTGCCAAATCACTCCGTATCAAGCTGGCCACGCGTAAGCACACGGAAGACCACGCTCCTGCCCAGAAGGCCGAACTACTGCCCCCCAGAGCCCCGAGCACGCTCCCACCTGCCATCTGCTGCTGCCTGACTGCCTGCTGCCCACGTGCACTGCCATTTGCTGCCTGCACATCAGCCAGGGGTGCTGTTGCTGTGACCACCCCTGCTGGAACTGAAGACTCCCGACTGGGATTCCATCGCTCCACAGCCCAGCCCCAGGACCCAGTTGCCCACCCACTCCTGCCTCTGGGGTTGTCATGTCGGGGCAAACAACATCTGTGACCACTGACAACCCCCGGCCAGAGAGGCAGAGGGGCACCAGCTTCAGTGCCACCGAAGTTGGTGTCCTGGTGGAACAAGTCAGTATGATGCCCTCTTTGGAAGTTCCCGCGCCGACAAGAAAGGACGGACTCGGATCTGGACTGACATCGTGACTGCCATCAACGCGGAGGGGGTGGCAGTCCGGGACTTACAACATGTCAGGAAGCGCTGGGAGGACTTCAGGTCCAGGACCCTGAACAAGGCCCGGCGCCTCTTGAAGGCAGCGGATGCCAAGGGGCGCCGGGGTCACTTGTCGGAAGAACAGATGAGGGTCCTGGAACGCATATCCCCAGCGCTCCACGTCCAGGTCCTAGAGAAGCAGACCCGTCTGGAGTCGAGCAGTGAGTGTACATGCAACCTGATTGTGAGCAGTGCGTGTGGTGATTATTCGGTAGTGTGCAGGTTGCAAATCTGTTTGTATGGGGTCGAGTATGGGTGGGGGTGTACAGGGCCGTGGGGCTGACACATGCGAGGGCTGTAATGTGTGAGACATGGATGGTTTGTGTGTGTAGGCTTGCATGCCAAATGCAGTTGTGTGGGCACACATGTTTGGATGAATGTGTATGTAAGTAGACATGTCCGTGATGTCATGCATGTATGTTGTTTTCGGCTGCATGTATGAGCATTGTGTACATGTGCATGTGTGTGTATTTGACAAGGGTGCAACAGTGATGCAACATGGATGCATGTGACAGCGGTATGTGGAAGCCTGATTGGCAGATGTGACATGGATGCCCGTCTGAACAGTGCAACACTTGGCAGAGGTGTACACATGCATGCAAGTGTGGTGATGTGTGTACATGTGTGGTGCACTTCTTGTGTTGCATGTGATATCTGGCTCCCCTTTGGCTGCTCATGCAGTTGTATGTGTAGGGATGGTGGTGGCAGTTGCGATATGGCTGTGGTATGGCTCATGTGTGCGAGTTGTAATGACGTGTGTTGGGGATTGTGATGACATGTCTGAGGTTTGCCAATGCCACTCATGTGCAACTGTCATGTGTGTATGTGTCCATTGTACAGTGCCCTGATGCCTGTGTTTTGTTTTTCCCTGTCTGCAGCGTCAACTGATGAAGAGGGCGGAGAAGGTGCTGTGGAGCACAGCGGCGGGGATCCCACCGCCAGCCGGAGACGCAAGGCCCGGCTCCCCTCCCGTGTTGTCATCTCGTCGGGGAGTGAGGAGTCCGGAGCCGCGTCCCAAGCCCGCAGCTGCCGGGGGGAGGTCCAAGAGGCGGAGGTTGGAGTTGGACTCCTCGGCAGCAGAAGGGGCAGCTGGGACCCCACAGGGCCCAACAGGGGAAGATGGCACAGAGTCATCCAGGTTGGTGGGGGGTTTGGTGGAGGAGGAGGCCGTGCAAGCACCAGAGACGGGGTCTGGAGGTTGGGATCCCACTGGTGCTAGTGGTGCAGTGCAGGACCAGCGACAGGAGGCAGCACAGGCCGCCGCGGAGGTGCCTGTGTGCAATCCTGTCCCCGATCCTGTCCCTGCATCATCTTGCACCAGCAGGGATGCCTACGTCCAGACCCGTTTTCAGGCAGGGGATGAGCTGACGTCAACTGGCCTTCCTCTGCCTGCGGACGTGGCTATCCAGGTCCGGGTTGAGCCTGTCCTGGCTCGTGTGGCATTGCGTCAACGGGCCATGCAAGGTGACCTGCAGTCTTTTCATGGAGAGACTGCACGTCATCTCGAATGGCTCGTTGACCACGTCAGCCTGCTGGGACAGGTCACCCAGGCCGGATTCCTCCGTCTGATGGGGCTTGCTCCGACCCCCTCCTCAACTGGACCCCCTACGCGCCAGTCGTCCTCTGTGCCATCTTCCCACCCATCAGTCACCTGGGTGCCCTGTGGAGCTGCCTCTGACGGTGCGGCCAGGCTGGTGGAGGAGGCATCCCTGCCACAGTCGGGAGTCGGACGTCCAGCAGGGGTGGCCACATCAACAACTGCACCCCAGCCGGCGGAGGATGTGCAGGCAGCAGGAGGCAGTGCACGGGCAGAGGCAGAGCAGCAGCAGCAACATGGTGGGAGCCATGAAGGCTCGGGGCCTTGGACATCAGAGGGGCAGGCATCGGCCGGAGGGCAGGAGGACCCAGGACAGAGAGTGTCTTCCGTGTGGCAGCGGTTGGGCCACGCCATAGGTGCGGAGCGGCGGCGGGCGGAAGAGGCGCGGCTCACAATGGTCAGGGCGGAGAACTCCATGCGGAGGGCCCTGAGGCGGGCAGAGTGCCTCGAGGCAATCCGCAGGGGGTTGGAGGAGGACACGGCGTCGTCCCTGCGGACCCTCGGGGCCATGGAACAGGACCGCCTCCGGGACATCGAACAGGAGTTCGATGATGCCCTGGCCCGGAACACCACGGAGTGAGCCGCTGGACTTGCCCGCCGCCTTTGTATATAGTTCTTTAGTTTTAGGTTTCCTTTGTTTGTTCTTATGATTTGGAGTCGACGGACACTGCTCCACTTTTTGTATATAGTTGCATTTTAGTTAGGGTTTTTTGTAGGTTTCCTTTGTTCAGTTGGGCTCATGGACCCTTGGATGTTTTGTACATAGTTCTTCATTGGATTGATATTATTTTTCATTTGACTTTGGACTACATTTTTTTGGATTAGGATTTGGTGTTTTTATTTTTTTACACGGACATGCAGCTTATCTTTTTTTCATTCCCATTGTAGTTTGTTTCATTTCATTTGCATTCTTATTTTTTTAATATAATTTTGTTTTCATACTTCACTGTGTGGTATCATCTCATTGGTTTCATGCATGTCATGTTGGGTGTTTTCCCATTCAATTGCAACCATTGTGTGTGACGGACATGGGTTCATTAGCTTTATGAACATTGGGGGTGTAACATGTAATTTCCTTTTCCATGTGGGTGAATGGGTTACTTGGTAGGGCTTTTTGGCTGTGGAGGCTGACCATAACGCACATGATTGGGGATTGTGAGGACCTGCTGGAGGCTGCCCATGGTGGCTGGGGGGTGGGGGTGGGTGGGAGACATGAGTGGAGGCCTGGTGGAGGGTGCCCATGGTGGCTGGGGGGTGGGGGTGGGTGGGAGACATGAGTGGGGGCCTGGTGGAGGCTGCCCCTGGATGCTGGGGGGTGGGGGTGCAGGGGGACATGAGTGGGGGCCTGGTGGTGCTGCCCCTGCACTGCTGGGGGGTGGGGGGGTGGGAGACATGAGTGGGGGCCTGGTGGAGGGTGCCCCTGCACTGCTGGAGGGTGGGGGTGGTGGGAGACATGAGTGGGGGCCTGGTGGAGGCTGCCCCTGGTGGCTGGGGGGTGGGGGTGGTGGGAGACATGGGTGGGGGCCTGGTGGAGGCTGCCCCTGCACTGCTGGGGGGGGTGATAGGGGACATGGGTGGGGGCCTGGTGGAGGGTGCCCATGCACTGCTGGGGGGTGGTGGTGATAGGGGACATGGGTGGGGCCCTGGTGGAGGCTGCCCCTGGTGGCTGGGGGGTGGGGGTGGTGGGAGACATGAGTGGAGGCCTGGTGGAGGCTGCCCATGGTGGCTGGGGGGTGGGGGTGGTGGGAGACATGAGTGGGGGCCTGGTGGGGGCTGCCCATGGTGGCTGAGGGGTGGGGGTGGGTGGGAGACATGGGTGGGGGGCCTGGTGGCGGGTGCCCCTGCACTGCTGGGGGGTGGGGGTGGTGGGAGACATGAGTGGGGGCCTGGTGGAGGGTGCCCCTGCACTGCTGGGGGGTGGGGGTGGTGGGGGACATGAGTGGGGGCCTGGTGGAGGGTGCCCATGGTGGCTGGGGGGTGGGGGTGGGTGGGAGACATGAGTGGGGGCCTGGTGGAGGCTGCCCCTGGATGCTGGGGGTGGAGGGGTTGGGAGACATGAGTGGGGACCTGGTGGGGGCTGCCCATGGTGGCTGGGGGTTGGGGGTGGGTGTGAGACATGAGTGGAGGCCTGGTGGAGGCTGCCCATGGGGGGTGGGGGGTGGGGGTGGTGGGAGACATGAGTGGGGGCCTGGTGGGGGCTGCCCATGGTGGATGGGGGGTGGGGGTGGGTGGGAGACATGGGTGGGGGCCTGGTGGAGGGTGCCCCTGCACTGCTGGGGGGTGGGGGTGGTGGGAGACATGAGTGGGGGCCTGGTGGAGGGTGCCCCTGCACTGCTGGGGGGTGGGGGTGGTGGGAGACATGAGTGGGGGCCTGGTGGAGGCTGCCCCTGGTGGCTGGGGGGTGGGGGTGGTGGGAGACATGAGTGGGGGCCTGGTGGAGGGTGCCCCTGCACTGCTGGGGGGTGGGGGTGGTGGGAGACATGAGTGGGGGCCTGGTGGAGGGTGCCCCTGCACTGCTGGGGGGTGGGGGTGGTGGGATACATGAGTGGTGGCCTGGTGGAGGCTGCCCCTGCTGGCTGGGGGTGGGGGTGGTGGGAGACATGAGTGGGGGCCTGTTGGAGGGTGCCCCTGCACTGCTGGGGGGTGGTGGTGATAGGGGACATGGGTGGGGGCCTGGTGGAGGCTGCCCCTGCACTGCTGGGGGGTGGGGGTGGTGGGAGACATGAGTGGGGGCCTGGTGGAGGCTGCCCCTGGTGGCTGGGGGGTGGGGGTGGTGGGAGACATGAGTGGGGGCCTGGTGGAGGCTGCCCCTGCACTGCTGGGGGGTGGTGGTGATAGGGGACATGAGTGGGGGCCTGGTGGAGGCTGCCCCTGGTGGCTGGGGAGTGGGGGTGCTGGGTGACATGAGCAGGTGTGCAGGGTAGTCCCCTGTGGTGTGTGCTGCCTGCAGGGGCCGCGGAGGGTGTACAGGGAATACCTGGGAGCACACAGCCAAATCGCGTGTAGATTTTCCCGCGTACCCCTGTCATACACGTGCCCAGCCAAATCGCGTGTGGAACTTCCCGCGCACCCCTGAAATCCACGTACCTGGCCAAATCGCGTGTGGAACTTCCCGCGCACCCCTGAAATCCACGTACACGGCCAAATCGCGTGTGGAACTTCCCGCGCACCCCTGAAATCCAAGTACCCGGCCAAATCGCGTGTGGAACTTCCCGCGCACCCCTGAAATCCACGTACCTTGACAAATCGCGTGTGGAACTTCCCGCGCACCCCTGTAATCCACGTACACGGCCAAATCGCGTGTGGAACTTCCCGCGCACCCCTGTAATCCCCGTACCCTGACAAATCGCGTGTGGAACTTCCCGCAAACCCCTGGAATTCTCGTACCCTGACAAATCGCGTGTGGAACTTCCTGCGCACCCCTGAAATCCACGTACCCGGCCAAATCGCGTGTGGAACTTCCCGCGCACCCCTGAAATCCACGTACCCGGCCAAATCGCGTGTGGAACTTCCCGCGCACCCCTGAAATCCCCGTACCCGGCCAAATCGCGTGTGGAAATTCCCACGCACCCCTGAAAGCCACGTACACGGCCAAATCGCGTGTGAGACTTCCCGCGCACCCCGGTATACACGCACACGTATTTTTTGTCAGCGGGTGTCCGTGTTTGTGGGTACCCCTTTGCACGTCATTTGTCCTGGAGGGCCACAGTATAGGACATTCATCATGGCAGTATATAGGTGCTATTTGTTGGCGCACCTTTTGGCGCACATTTCTTCCAGGCGCAGAGACACTACCGCCTGCTTTCTTGTGGCGGTCGTGTTTGTGCCTGTGCGCTGGTTTGAGCGTGCGCTTTTTTGCCCTATTCTATTCCATGAATACGTGTTGTAGGCGAGCGTGTGGGCGTTCCGCGCACTTGTGCACTGTACTTCCACCGTGACGCCCACATTTTGGCAAGTTGTTCCCCATTCCGAGTGTTACGCCCCGTGTTCCGCCTAATTTTGTTGCGTGCGCCGCGCTATGTGCGATTTTCGCTGTGGCCTGTGCGATTTTCGCTGTGACCTGGCGCACGCAGTTAGATGGCCTGTGCGCCAACGTGCGCCGCGCACTTTTTTATCGAACATCCGAAGGTTTTCTCGCGCACGGCCTTCCATGAATCGATGTGCGCTGCTTTTCGTGCGATTTTCGCACTTGCACTGCGATTTTCACTATTCCACTGCGATTCACACGTTTTTGGCCACTTGTGCCACGCTAATTATTCCATGAATCGGCCTGCTAATATTTATTTCAAAGTGATCTAGGCAGCATCGTGGGTACAGGCCCCCTACAATCATCCTCTCCATTAATCCTCCAATCTCCAACTGTCTCCCTTGTAATCCCCCACCTTCCAGAACCCCTATCACGTTCCAGACTCAAGGGAAGGGAGACTGTTAAAGGTTCTTGCCCTTCTACAATACCTCTAAAACTCTGTTCAGGTAGTCTTATGAAAATTCAGCTCCCTTCAAAACCCAGGAAATTCACTAAAAGGGCCTGTTTTCTTTCGCTGCTAAGAGATGGGCCATGAATGGCCATTACATAGGCTTGAAAATCCTTCTTACAAATGGCTCATCTAATGCAGTGTTCCCCTGGACTAGGCAGAAATCGACGAGGCAGGTTACTCATGGTTCCTTGCGTGTCCCTCCTTTTCTCTTAAGTTGATTTATAATATAACCCTCATCCACTATTAATATTCTTCTTTCAAAACCCCATTCAAAGATGTCCACTGGTTTCCAGATTATCAAGGTGCTTGCTGTTAGTCCTTTTTCTCTGTTGTAGCTGTTTTCGAGATAGGTGCTCTACGTGGAAAACATGTAACTGGGCCTTATTGTGTGGCCTTTAGATGCCTCCCCAAAACCCAAGGACTCTTCCTGTGCTGCCCTCCCTTTATCTGCAGATCGGTGCGCGTGTCTGTCAAATGTAAATGAATCAGTCTGTTGACCTTGGTCCGATTATATACATTTAGAGGTTTGCATCACTCTTTCCTCACCAATCACACCCCTTCTTCTTCCCCTGCTCCTCGCTCCCTCACACTACCAACATGGATTCTCCATCTGTTTGAAACAGTTGGATTCAATGTGAACGTACCCAGTTTTTGTACTGGCAAGAAAGAGCGCAAATGCGTTTGTGTTTGTTTTCACAGTTAAGAGAGTGCTACCAAGTTTTTGTTTTTACGCAGAGTAGTTCTGTTTTATTGAATCATTGTATAATATTCATGCCGAGGTTTGAATTGTACATTGGTGGATGACTGTACTTTTTGTTGGCAACTATGTAAAAAACAAGTGTAATCACCAGAGACCGCTTTACCATCATGACAGGTACTCTCCACGTTATGGTGAAATGCTGTCAAAGTCTGGAGATTCCATTTTAAGCACGTTCTTGCATTGTTAACCATCATGGCTTGAGGGAAATACTCGCATCGATCATCACTTGCTTGAACTTCAGACAACCATATTAGGTTCAACATATTGTGGTCACTATATGTTTGTGGTATTATGTTGAAACTCATGTTTGCATTAAACATACTGCAATCTACAAAAGTGTAATCAATGATTGAAGCAGTTTTCCCTCTTTGCCAGGTCATATGTGGAGGGATATCTCCCACAAGAGACCCATTGCACATGAGGAGCCCCCGCTCCTTCATAAGTAGGTGCCTTCTTAGAGAGGATAGATTGTATTTGGGATTATTGACGGGTAAAAGTTGTAGATTCAAATCACCCGTTACAATAATATTTGTTACTTCACTTGATTCAGAAATGAGATTAAACAAACATTCTAGATCGCTAAAAAAGACCTCGTCCGATAACCCTTTTGGGTTACGATAGAAAATTGCCACAGTCGCAACAGGACAAACGAGCTTTGTCAACAAAAGGTAAAAATTTGGAGCGGCCCACCAAGACAACAGCCAATTTTTATTGATTGATTGATTGATTTATTTATATAGCTACCAAGAACCAGAAGAAGGTCGACCACGAAAGGCAGTTTTGGCAGCATGACAGACAATAGTATGGCCTTCCCAGGTAGGTTGTTCTACTAGCCATGTTTCTTGTAAAAACATTATATCATGTGAGGCTAGAAATCCCTCACTACTCCCCAATAAGTGGGAATGACCACAAGTGTTCCAACTAATCATTGAGATTTCAACCCTTCTTTTGTCATTTGTTGGTTGTAAGTCAGGGTTATGCATTGCTGCTTGTTTCAGGTCGGGTTTTGTAGCTTGCTAGTAGTGGAGTTTACTCCACCAAATGTACTGTTTTGCAATTGAAGCATCCCTGACTTGTTCAGACTATTTTCGAAGGTTAAATTCCCTTCAGAGTGAAAGACAAAGGGATCTCTTGCCAGGACAAAGCCCAGAGCAAAAAATCCATCCGTGCTTGCCATAAGGCATTTCTGACTAGATTTGAGTGTAGCCATACTCTAACGATGGAACTATCATTGTGCTGGACAAACTCGACCTGTTCAATGTCTGCAGATGTTATGTCTTGGAGTATACTAACCTCCTCACATATTGCAAGTAGACTAGTTCTATTCATGCTATATGGAACAAACGGAACTGGGCAGCATTTAAGTACTAACCAATGAAGTTTGGCTCATTTCCAATTTTATCTGATCGCCTAGTAGACACATTTTGTAACTCTGTTTCTTTATGTTTAACTCCAATATTTGGATTAGAAACTGTGGATGCTTTTCCTTGGCTCACCTGTTGCATTTCAGCATGTAGTGGTAACTCAACACGTTCACTCCACGGTTTATGGACGGTTAAGTTCTGGCTAAAATAATTTCGAACAGCTCTTGAAATTTGATCTTCAATTTGTACCGTAATATTTTGCTCATCAACATGCTTTTCTACATGGGTCTTACAATTAGAAGAGCTTGTTGCATTCTGAAGGTCTCGAGAGTTATTACCATTCATCAGGTCCTTGCTACTCGCGTTGTTCTGCCATGCATCAACTCCAATCGTCAAGAAACCCTGGCGTGAATTGTCTCTGTGTGCAACCAAGTGAGCAGCCGGTACCCTAGTGTTCGGGATAAGCTTGCCCACTTCTTGATTATAAGACGCCACCTGTGAACAAGTGGAGTGCTGAACATGCTGAATTGTATCAATCACTCTCAATACAGTAGGCGGACATACTGACTGAGCCTGGGGCTTTGTCTCAGCTTCGGGTATCAACATTGATACTGGAGGATGCCTTATTGTTAAATCAGTACAGGTTTTTTTTAGATTAAGATATTTTTGCATAGAGTTTTCGATCTGAATTCGAACATCAGCCAGAATGGAAGCTAGGAATTAATCCAGTTCAAAAACCCTAACATTTTCCTGCTCATCAATTGTATTCAAATGAGAGAATTGTGACTCAGAAGGAGTCGATTGTATAGCAGAGATTGACAGGGTAATTCATAGAATTTCGCAGAAAAGTGTCGCAAGCGGCTGGCGCAGAGTGTCCGCGTGCGATTGACTGCGCCAGGCACGTGCGCTAAAACCGATTTCCGCGCACAGCGTATTCATGGATTTTAGGCTCCCAAACCAGCCGTGGCGCAGAGTATCGCAGTGACCCTGCAGCAGCGCCAGTAACGCCCCCAAGAACGCCCTCGCGCAAGGAAAAGCCATCAAAATCGCCAAATCATCGCAAAGGGCTGCGCTAACCCTGGACCAGTTTACAGGGCTGCCAAACAAGGAACGCAAAGCGGGTAACGTGCATATCAGGGGTACGCGTGAAGTTATACACGCGATTAGCCAGGGTACGTGTATTACAGGGGTACGCGGGAAGTTTAACACGCGATTGGCCAGGGTACGTGTATTACAGGGGTACGCGGGAAGTTTAACACGCGATTAGCCAGGGTACGTGTATTACAGGGATACGCGGGAAGTTTAACACGCGATTGGCCAGGGTACGTGTATTACAGGGGTACGCGGGAAGTTTAACACGCGATTGGCCAGGGTACGTGTATTACAGGGGTACGCGGGAAGTTTAACACGCGATTAGCCAGGGTACGTGTATTACAGGGGTACGCGGGAAGTTTAACACGCGATTAGCCAGGGTACGTGTATTACAGGGGTACGCGGGAAGTTTAACACGCGATTGGCCAGGGTACGTGTATTACAGGGGTATGCGGGAAGTTTAACACGCGATTCGGCTGGGTACGTGTATTACAGGGATGCGATTTGGCCAGGTACGTGTATTACAGGGGTGCGCAGGAATTATCACACGCGATTTGGCTGGGTACGTGTATTACAGGGGTGCGTGGGAATCATCACACGCGATTTGGCTGGGTACGTGTATTACAGGGGTGCGTGGGAAGTCACACGCGATTAGGCTGGGTGGGTCCTCACAGGTGTTCCCTGTACACCCTCCACGGCCCCTGCAGGCAGCCTACAAAACAGGGGACTACCCTGCACACCTGCTCATGTCCCCCTGCACCCCCACCCCCCAGCAGTGCAGGGGCAGCCTCCACCAGGCCCCCACTCATGTCTCCCACCACCCCCACCCTCCCGCCACCAGGGGCAGCCTCCACCAGGCCCCCACCCATGTCTCCCACCACCCCCACCCTCCCGCCACCAGGGGCAGCCTCCACCAGGCCCCCACCCATGCCTCCCACCACCCCCAACCCCCAGCAGTGCAGGGGCAGCCTCCACCAGGCCCCCACCCATGCCTCCCACCACCCCCAACCCCCAGCAGTGCAGGGGCAGCCTCCACCAGGCCCCCACCCATGTCTCCCACCACCCCCACCCCCCCGCCACCAGGGGCACTCTCCACCAGGCCTCCACCCATGTCTCCCACCACCCCCAACCCCCAGCAGTGCACGGGCAGCCTCCACCAGGCCCCCACCCATGTCTCCCACCACCCCCACCCCCCCACCACCAGGGGCAGCCTCCACCAGGCCCCCACCCATGTCTCCCACCACCCCCACCCTCCCGCCACCAGGGGCAGCCTCCACCAGGCCCCCACCCATGCCTCCCACCACCCCCAACCCCCAGCAGTGCAGGGGCAGCCTCCACCAGGCCCCCACCCATGCCTCCCACCACCCCCAACCCCCAGCAGTGCAGGGGCAGCCTCCACCAGGCCCCCACCCATGTCTCCCACCACCCCCACCCCCCCGCCACCAGGGGCAGCCTCCACCAGGCCCTCACCCATGCCTCCCACCACCCCCAACCCCCAGCAGTGCAGGGGCAGCCTCCACCAGGCCCCCACCCATGCCTCCCACCACCCCCAACCCCCAGCAGTGCAGGGGCAGCCTCCACCAGGCCCCCACCCATGTCACCCACCACCCCCACCCCCCCGCCACCAGGGGCAGCCTCCACCAGGCCCCCACCCATGCCTCCCACCACCCCCAACCCCCAGCAGTGCAGGGGCAGCCTCCACCAGGCCCCCACCCATGTCTCCCACCACCCCCACCCCCCCGCCACCAGGGGCAGCCTCCACCAGGCCCCCACCCATGCCTCCCACCACCCCCAACCCCCAGCAGTGCAGGGGCAGCCTCCACCAGGCCCCCACCCATGTCTCCCACCACCCCCACCCCCCCGCCACCAGGGGCAGCCTCCACCAGGCCCCCACCCATGCCTCCCACCACCCCCAACCCCCAGCAGTGCAGGGGCAGCCTCCACCAGGCCCCCACCCATGCCTCCCACCACCCCCAACCCCCAGCAGTGCAGGGGCAGCCTCCACCAGGCCCCCATCCATGTCTCCCACCACCCCCACCCCCCCGCCACCAGGGGCAGCCTCCACCAGGCCCCCACCCATGCCTCCCACCACCCCCAACCCCCAGCAGTGCAGGGGCAGCCTCCACCAGGCCCCCACCCATGCCTCCCACCACCCCCAACCCCCAGCAGTGCAGGGGCAGCCTCCACCAGGCCCCCACCCATGTCTCCCACCACCCCCACCCCCCCGCCACCAGGGGCAGCCTCCACCAGGCCCCCACCCATGTCTCCCACCACCCCCAACCCCCCGCCACCAGGGGCAGCCTCCACCAGGCCCCCACCCATGTCTCCCACCACCCCCACCCCCCCGCCACCAGGGGCAGCCTCCACCAGGCCCCCACCCATGCCTCCCACCACCCCCAACCCCCAGCAGTGCAGGGTCATCCTCCACCAGGCCCCCACCCATGTCTCCCACCCCCCCCACCCCCCCGCCACCAGGGGCACTCTCCACCAGGCCCCCACCCATGTCTCCCACCACCCCCAACCCCCAGCAGTGCACGGGCAGCCTCCACCAGGCCCCCACCCATGTCTCCCACCACCCCCACCCCTCCGCCACCAGGGGCAGCCTCCACCAGGCCCCCACCCATGTCTCCCACCACCCCCACCCTCCCGCCACCAGGGGCAGCCTCCACCAGGCCCCCACCCATGCCTCCCACCACCCCCAACCCCCAGCAGTGCAGGGGCAGCCTCCACCAGGCCCCCACCCATGCCTCCCACCACCCCCAACCCCCAGCAGTGCAGGGGCAGCCTCCACCAGGCCCCCACCCATGTCTCCCACCACCCCCACCCCCCCGCCACCAGGGGCAGCCTCCACCAGGCCCCCACCCATGCCTCCCACCACCCCCAACCCCCAGCAGTGCAGGGGCAGCCTCCACCAGGCCCCCACCCATGCCTCCCACCATCCCCAACCCCCAGCAGTGCAGGGGCAGCCTCCACCAGGCCCCCACCCATGCCTCCCACCACCCCCAACCCCCAGCAGTGCAGGGGCAGCCTCCACCAGGCCCCCACCCATGTCTCCCACCACCCCCACCCCCCCGCCACCAGGGGCACTCTCCACCAAGCCCCCACCCATGTCTCCCACCACCCCCACCAGTGCAGGGGCACCCTCCACCAGGCCCCCACCCATGTCTCCCAACACCCCCACCCACCAGCACTGTGGGGCACGTGGCCAGCAGGCAGTCAGGCAGCAGCAGATGGCAGGTGGGAGCGTGCTCAGGGCTCTGGGGGGCAGTAATTTGGCCTCCTGGCCAGGAGCGTGGTCTCTCGTGTGTGAACGCGTGGACAGCCTGATAGGGAGTGAAATCCCACACGTCAGCAAAGGCCCTTAGCGCGTAAACCCGTCAACAGCATATGCGCGCCTATAGTCACCTGCACGTGCAGGAAATTGTTGCGTGACACGTCCCAGTGTCAAAGCGTGTGATTGGTGAAAATGGATCTACACGCAGAAGTGACAAAGCGTGTGATTGGTGAAAATGGATCTACACGCAGAAGTGACAAAGCGTGTGATTGGTGAAAATGGATCTACACGCAGGAGTGACAAAGCGTGTGATTGGTGAACGTACACGCCGCGTAAGTGACGCTGTACGTGTGGGCCTGTATATAAGGTACATGTAGAACACCATTTCCTTGTACGTGCTTTTCGTGGAGAGCGAGTGGGTGAATTCTGTACTTCTTGTCGTTTCACACGCGATTTACTTCTCGGCGTTTCCAGTTCGTATTCCCTGTTACCTCTGACAGCTTTTTCTCTTTTTTCTCTTTTACTGGTTTACCTGGGCCTGTTCCCTCAAACAGTGTCCCCTTCTACTGTTGTCCTGTCTTCTCAGACAGCGTACACATCTTCTTTTGGCGGGGGTTTAGCCAGCCAAACGCGCTCATTTTTCACGCTCTTTTACCTGGCAGACGGTGAGTCACGCACGTATCCAACTTCTGTGCTTGCCCCGTGTGTAGCCTACCCCTTCAGAGGTCATTCTAGGCTGCGTGTGACACGCATACGTTCATTCTTGTGTTACTGGGTGCCACAGCGTAGTGCAGGTTTTTCTTTCTGCACACGTGGTCTAGGAGGGGTTGCGTGCACGTCATCTCCCTTTTTTGGGCCTCCTGTGCGTTGCGTGACCCGTCATCTTTCCCCAGGGGTTACAATCAGCCGTGCTAGAGCACTAGGGTACAATTACCATCTGGTACCCAACCCCTTTGACCCCCAATTGCCCAGGACAATTGTCTACAGCCACTCCCATACGCACATTAATATCAGTGCCATGGCTGGGAGGCGAGGATTCCGTAAGGGTGGCAAAGGTGGAAGAGCCACAAGTGGTGGCCGTGGTGGATCCGGTAGGGGACGTGGTCGTAACTTGCAGGGTGAGCCTGTCCCCCCATGTGTGGAGGACCAGTCAAGGGCACCCATCATCCCCCCCCTCCCCCCCTCCCCCCCTCCCGTTGAGGCTGAAGTGGCTGACACCATCCATGCTCAGCCCTTGTTGGACCAGCCCATTGTGGCACCAGACCTGGCTGACTCCATGGCTGACTTCCAGGTCAGCAGGGCTACGACACGTGCGCTGGTGCAAGTTGATGCCATCATGCCACGTGGATCTGGGGCAGCAAGGTCATCTGCTGCACCAAGGAGGCAGGGCGGAGAGGCTGCAGGGGCAGCTGCGGCTCCATCCACCCCAGCCCTCACACACCCAGCCAGGACAGTGTCGGTCCTAGTCCATGCTGCTGACATTCCCCCTGACACCATCACACTAGAGCCAATGCCTGCACCAACTCCCATGCTGAGTGTGCAATCCCACACTCCTGATACAGAGTCCACCAGGGCTCCTGCCCCTAGTGTCCAGAGCGGCGCAGGACACTCAGGATCACCACCACCTTCCAAGCGGAAGAGGAAGAGTGCTCGTCCGGCACAGGCTGATGCCCCAGACACGGCTACACAGTCCGGCCCGTCCAGGAAGCCCAGCTTCACGGATGACGAACTGAATGCACTTGTCGAGTATGTGTCCGGACATGACAACGAGATGGTCATTGTTGCAGGATCCAAGACCACACCTGCACAACGCCAGGCACACTGGCAGACCGTTGCGGACATCGTAAGTGCCCTTGGAATCGTGAGGCGCACAGCCAATGATTGCTATAAGCGCTGGAATGACCTAAAGCGCAGGGCAAAGAGTAAGCTGGCCTCAAGTCATGCCGCAACTCTAGTGACTGGAGGTGGGTCTCCAGTAGTAGACATGGAACTCACTCCACATGAGTCAGTCGCTGGGACCTACGTCACGGAGGAACAGATCCAAGGCGTGGGAGATCTGGCTGATTACGAGGCATTGTCCGGTGAGTGCACATGCATGTGTGTGTCATCCATGTGCATGGTGTGTGTGTGAGGGCTTCTGTTCGGGTGCCAGGTGAGAGTGTGTGCGCCTGAGTCGTATGGGTCAGCCATGTGCTTCATGCAATCCTTCCTGCGCAGCTGCATTTGGCCATAGCAGTATCCCTTCTGCCAACAGTAGACATCTAGCACAACTGCACGCCAGTTGCCCTTGAAGTGTCACCTTGACACAACATATTTGCTTCTTTTTCACTGTTCATTCAGTCAGTTTGTTTGCATTCCACCACTTTCACTAGGCATGTCGCTGTCCACTAGTCACATGTCTGACATGGGTATGGTAAAGTGGAGTGACTTTGTTACCTGGATATCATTTGTACACACATGTCCCTGTGCAATTTGACCATTTCAGACTGGCAGCTCCAGGTGAAAAATCTGACCTGTTAGAATTAGAAAAGCTATTACATGCGGGAACTGGACTGAATGAATAGGTGCTGCCCTCCTCTCCATCTTCACTCAATAGCAATGGTACATGCCATCTGTGTGATGGCATGTGTGTTTCACCTGCCAATCACAGGCCAATGTGTGATGCCACTGCCAGGCAGCATGCAGAAAATTTGTTCATCTTCCATCTTGGTGTCATCAGTGTGTGCCATTTGCCTGCACTTCATACGCAGTGAGGGTGCATGCATGGGAGGGTTTTAGTCATGTGGGACATGTGTCAATCAAGTACTGGTTCTCTTGCTTCTCAGCCCTCAATGTGTGCCATGGTGCTAATGCCTGTTTCCATTTCTTTGTTTTCATGTCTTTGCAGGGGAAGACGCACCTGATACTGCTGGGGTTGTGGAGATGGTGCAGACCCAGGAGGTGTCCCAGGGCCGACCAACCACCAGTGAGGGACGTGGTGTGGTGGTGGGGGAGAACCCACAAGTGCTGCAGGTCGTGCTCTCAAGGGGTGTCTCTGGCTGCACCTCCCCCGAGCTGTACTCAGGTGTTGATTCGGATGAGACCTACGTGCCGTCGCAGGTGAGTGTTCCAGGGAGGGATTCTGTTCTGTCTCACCCACCTGCACCAGGGTCAGTACCCTCCATGGGGATGTCAGTGTTGGCAGCTACGCCTTCGGTGGTTACGGATGCAGGGTCACACTCCGCGACATCTGATCCTGTTCCTGGGCCAGCAGATCAGAGGGGGAATGCAGTCCTGCAGCCTCAGGCAGTGCCGGCACAGCAAGGCGCAGTTCGCCTTGCCCCAGACAGGTGTGGTGCCCGCCGACGTGGTGGCCGTACGCCACCCGGCAATACCGCATGGGAGCAATCCATTTACGGTATGGCTACCCAACAGGCTGCATCATCCGAGATGATGGCTCATGCCATGGATAGGGTGGCCACTTCCATTGTCCCCCCAGAAAGGCTGATGGAGCGACTAGAGCAGGCAACCGACTCCATCTGCCAGTCACACAGGGAGGACATGTTGGGGTCCAACAGGGACAGGCGGGCGGCACTGGCGACTCTGCAGGAGGCCATCTCCATTGAGTCCCAGGGCCACAGGGAAGCCCTGAGGCAGGAGCTCCTACACCTCAGGACGACTCTTGTTGAGCTTGAGGCTTCAACACACCAAAGGACAGAACAGCAGCTGGAGCGTCTCACCCGTACGCTCTCAGCTGAGATGCAGGCAACGAGGGCGGAGGTCCGGGCATCCCGTGAGTTGTTGCATGGGGACCTCCGCACACTCATCCTCCAGAACCAGACCTACCACACCCGCATGCTTGCAGCCATGGAGGAGCAGACTAGGGCCTTGCGTGGGCTGCCTCCCATAGTGCAACCACCTCCGGATGCAGCTGCACAGGGTGATAATAGCGACAGCAGTGATACTCCCACAATAGGGTAGCCGTGTGGGCCATGAGCCCATGGAGGTGTTTTATCTTCCCAGGATCCACGCAGGTGGGTTCTGGTGTGCATCCTGTCCTCAGACCTCCTGGGTGGCCTCCCCAACCCCCCCGGGCCCATCAATGGCCATTTTTGATTGTTTCTTATTTTTATTTTTATTTTGATTTCTTTTATTCCCAATTTTTTTGGGACGATCTGTTGGCTTCGATGTGTTGGCTTCGATGTGTTGGCTTCGATGTGTTGGCTTCGATCTGTTGGCTTCGATCTGTTGGCTTCCGTGGTTCCTGTGGGCATACGCTGCATTGTGGCTGGGCACATGCAGGCTTGTAATGTATTTGGTTCAGATGCTTGGGTTTGAGTCACACACACCCCTCCTGCTTCCCGTTTCCATGGGCTTGCAAAGGGTGTGCCCAAGTGACAGTGAATTACACAGTGACGTTGGACTCCCATGAGCTGTGTGGCCAGTCTGTAGTCAATACTGTGTATACATTCATAGTGCATATTGCTGTTGTGTTGTACACTGCATGTTGCATTGATGTGTAACTCTTATTCTGTGTCTACCTCCCAATTTGCAGGTCCCTTCCTCAAGTCCACACCAGGACCTCTAGTCTGGAGATGGGGACCATGTTGGCAGCAGTGCACCTACAACTCTACATGGCGCCAACACTGCACAGTTGGTAGTGGTGGGAGTGCAGGCATTTCCAGGTGGTGAGACTACTAATATGTAACATTTGTGATGTCATGTTAATGGTACTACGTGCTCAAGTATGTTGTTGGTCCGGCATTGCTGTGAGCATTTCAGGTGTTGCAGGTTTCTAATAGTGCCACTGTACATAGTGAGAGTGATGTCATGTTGTGGGGATTACTTTGTTTACCTGCAATTAGCATGACATGGCACGGTGTGTCGTGTGGCAGTGCTGGGGTTGGGTTGGCTGACATGGCACTGTCCTCTTGTTGCATTTTGCAAGTGGGTATTCATTTTAGCAGCTTCAATGTGTAACTTCACAAAACTGCATTGGTGGTGTCTGTGTGGGTAGGGATGCACACATTGTGACACTTCCAGGTGAACAATCTCAGGCTGACATGGAATTCCCGGTTCATTCTCCAGACATTCAGGATCAGTGTCAGGTTGAGTCATCATTGATTGTCAGATGGAATGTGCCAGGGCAGTGTGCACTCCACAGGGGTGTGATTTCTATGTGAAGTAATTAGCCACTAGCTGTGTACGGGCTGCCTCCCCCCGTGCCCTTTCCCCTCCCATGCGCAGCGGCTGTGCATGTGGTTGGGGATGTGGGGCCACCACCATGTCCACGGCCAGGCCCCGGCGTGTTGCAACGTTGTGCAGGACACATGCTGCCACTATGATCCTGCACACTACTGGGGGAGCGTATAACAGCTGCCCGCCAGAACGGTCAAGGGAGCGAAAGCGTGACTTTAGCACTCCGAATGTGCGCTCCACTATGCCCCTGGTTGTAATGTGGGCTGTGTTAAATCTTACCTGGGGTGGCGTGGTGGGGTTCCGAATTGGCGTCATCATGTGGGGGCTGAGAGGGTAGGCACTGTCCCCTGTGGAGGTGGGGATTGGTATCATTGGTGAGGTTGTGACCTTGCTCAGTATCCAACATGCATGCATGTGCAGTGGCATACATACTCACCAAGCAGCCATGTATCGCCATGCCGCCCTGCTTCTAGGTCCCGGCTTAGGGTGGACATTCGGTAAATGAAGCTGTCGTGGGTGGAGCCGGGATAGTTGGCATATACTGAGGTGATGATTCCCTTGGCATTACATGCTACCTGCACGTTGATGGAATGCCAGTGCTTGCGGTTCCTATAGATGTGCTCAGATGCCCTGGGGGGACGTAGAGCCACATGGGTGCAGTCGATGGCACTAAAAATCCAGGGCGGCAGCATGCCTTTCTGCAGGTGTTCTGGGCAGGTATATGTGCCTGCGGACTGATGGGCGTGCAATCATGATGTTCAAGACCTGGTGTAGGCAGCGTGACTGGGTGGCCTGTGACACCCCACCCACTATGGCACTTGTCCGCTGAAATGATCCAGTGGCTAAGAAGTGCAGTACATTGAGGACCTTCTCCAGGGGGCTGAGTGCTTGGGAGCACAGGGTGGGTGATGTGAGGTCATCCTCCCACTCACTCACCAGGTCCAGTATGATGTGTGGTGGAAACCTGTACCTCCCATACACCTGGTCATCAGGCATCCCGAAAAGGCTGGTTCTGGGTGTGAATATTCTGGCCCTGACTATCCTCCTCCTCCTCCTTTGGTAGCCCACTGCCACTGCTGCTAGGAACGGTATGTTCATCCTGGCGTGTTCTAGGCGAGCGTGTGACCCGCGCACCCCTGGAATCCAGTTCCCAGTCCAATAGCGTGTGGAAATTCACACGCACCACGGGATACAGCGTGTGACCCGCGCACCCCTGGAATCCAGTTCCCAGTCCAATAGCGTGCGGAAATTCACACGCACCACGGGATACAGCGTGTGACCCGCGCACCCCTGGAATCCAGTTCCCAGTCCAATAGCGTGCGGAAATTCACACGCACCACGGGATACAGCGTGTGACCCGCGCACCCCTGGAATCCAGTTCCCAGTCCAATAGCGTGCGGAAATTCACACGCACCACGGGATACAGCGTGTGACCCGCGCACCCCTGGAATCCAGTTCCCAGTCCAATAGCGTGTGGAAATTCACACGCACCACGGGATACAGGTTCGCTGACGTACTTGCGTGTGTAAGTGGCCGCGCACCCATTAAATACACGTACATAGGCCAATCGCGTGTACGCGCACTTTTGTCCAATTACACGCGATGACACTCTGACGTGCAGTATCTCCACGTGTGCCCCGTCATCACGTGCTGAGTGGGGAACACCCGTGCGGGTCACGTCACAGACGCGCTTACGCGCTGAGGGACTCTGGTCCAATAGAATCGCGTATGCGTGCTGACGCGCTTACGCGCTAAGGGCCTTTCCTCGGATTTCACGCTGACGTGCAGGATATTCACGTGCCAAATCACTCCGTATCAAGCTGGCCACGCGAAAACACACGGAAGCCCACGCTCCTGCCCAGAAGGCCGAGTTACTGCCCCCCAGTGCCCCGAGCAGCCTCCCACGTGCCATCTGCTGCTGCCTGCCTGCCTGCCTGCTGCCACCGTGCCCTGCCATTTGGTGCCTGCACATCAGCCATCTGCAGGGGTCCAGTTGCTGTGTCCACCCCTGCTGGAACTGAAGACTCCCGACTGGGATTACATCGCTCCACAGCCCAGCCCCAGGACCCAGTTGCCCACCCACACCTGCCTCTGGGGTTGCCATGTCGGGCACTTCCACATCTGGCACCAGTGGCAACCCCAGGCCAGAGGGGCAGAGGGGCACCAGCTTCACTGTCACCGAAGTTGGTGTCCTGGTGGAGCATGTCCTGGGGCAGTATGATGCCCTCTTTGGATCGTCCCGCGCCAGCAAGGAAGGACGGCAGAGGATCTGGGCCGACTGTGTGGTTGCCATCAACGCGGAGGGGGTGGCAACCCGCGACGTCCTGAAGATCAAGAAGCGCTGGGAGGACTTGAGGTCCAGGACCCTTGTGAAGGCCCGGCGCCTCGTGGAGGGGGGCCGGGGCCGCATGAGTTCCATCCAGATGAGGGTCCTGGAACGCGTACGCCCAGCGCTCCACGCCCAGATCCTTGAGAGGGAGGCCCGTCTGGAGTTGAGCGGTAAGTGTCCATGCATTACTGTGTGAGACAGGGCATGTTGCGGTGTGCTGGTTCTATGATACTTGCCTGTATGTGTGCCATAGGCCATGTATGCATGTATGTGTGCAGGGACATCATGGTAATGCATGTGCGACCAGTGATGTGTGATGCACATGGTTGTTGCATGTGTTGAAATGCCGCATGGGGAGCCCTATTCAGATTTTGAACATGAGAGCATGCCAGTCTCTGTACCTGGACATGGGTGGGGGTGAGGGATGGGTGCTGATGCCAGGTACATATATGGTAGCCATGTCTGTGTGCCTGACCTGCGTGTCTGTGACTTGTGCATGCCATGGATGCATGACACATGTGTGTGACAATGCAGAGATTCAGTAAAGCAGCCAAATTACCCTTGTATCCGCTGTGTTTGGTGTGTTTGGGGCCAGATGGATGTGACTGAGGTGAAGTGTGTGCATGTGATGGGCATGAGCCATGATGCATGTGAGTTACATATCATTGAATGTTTCAAGAGTCCATTGGACATGCATGGAAATGTCCATGGCATGCACCATGCCTGTTACTGTGTGTGTTTTGCCTGGACTGACCCATGTGTTGTGGAGGGACATGATGGAAGTGTACTTTGACAGTGGTGCTCATCTGCTATTGCTTCCTGTCTAGGGGACCATTGTACAGTGCCCTGATGCTTGTGTTCTTTGTCTCCCTCTATGCAGCGGCTAGTGAAGAAAAGGGCGGAGACGGCGCTGTGGAGCAAGGCGGCGGGGATGCCCCCACGGCTGCAGCGGAAGGGGTGGGTGAGCCCCCACAGGGGCCTGCTACGGTGGGAGACGGTGAGGAGCCATCCAGGTTGGTGGTTTGCACAGAGGAGGAGGAGGCCGCCACTGGGGCACACATGGGGCCTGGTGGGGGCATCCCTGCTGGTGCAAGTGGTGCAGTCCAGGGCCAGGGGCAGGAGGCAGCACAGGTCACCGTGGAGGGGCCTGTGCATGTCGCTGTCCCTGACCCTGTGAGTGCACCACCATGCACCAGCAGGGATGCCCCGTCCCAGGCCTGTCCGCAGGTAGAGGGGATGTCCATGTCACCTGACTCCCCTCCACCTGCGGACGTGGGAACCCCTGGCCGTGCGGAGAAGGTCCTGATTGGGGTCGCGATGCGCACGGCTGTGATTCGTGATGCCGTGCGTGCTTCCCGGGAGGAGCACGCACGTCATCACGAAGTGCACCGTGCCGACGTGGCCCAATTGGGATCGGCCATGTTCGGGGGTTTCCTGCATGTGTTGGCCAATGTGGCGGCCCTCTCCTCCTCTGTGCAGGCTATCCACCAGTCGTTCTCCTTGCCGTCTTCCAGCCCAGATGCCACCAGGGCCCCCTGTGGACCTGCCCCGACCAATGCAGCCAGCTCGGTGGGGATCCCATCCCTGCCACAGTCGGGAGTCAGAGATCCAGCAGGGGTGGACACCAGAGCAACTGGACCCCAGCAGATGGAGGATGTGACGGCATCATCGGGCAGGGCACGTGCACGACGGCGTCGGTGGTTTCCATCAGCCTGGATGCCGTCGTGCTGGCACAGGCAGTTGCGTCGGAGGCAGCAGCAGGCTCAACGTGGGAGGCATCATGGCTCGGGGCCATCAACATCAGGGGTGCAGGCATCGGCCGGAGGGCAGGAGAACCCTGGAATGGGAGTGGCTTCCGTGTGGGAGAGGTTGTGCCAGCGGATAGGTGCGGAGCGGCAGCGGGCAGAGGAGGAATGGCTCACGATGGTCAGGGCGGAGGACTCCATGCGGAGGGCGCTGAGGCGGGCTGAGTGCCTCGAGGGTCTTCGCAGGGAGTTTGAGCTTGACACTGCGTTATCCCTGCGGGACCTCGGGGCCAGGGAACATGCCCACCTCCAAGCCATTGACCAGGAGTTCGATGATGCCCTGGCCCATGACAACAACCAGTGAGCCGTCCGAATAGCCCGCTGCCTTTGTATATAGTTGTATAGTTAGGGTTAGGTTTCCTTTGTTTTTTTGATTTTTTTTTGGTTGCGATTGGACAATGCACCACTTTTTTGTATATAGTTCACTTTTTAGTTAGTAGTCAGTTAGGTTTAATTTGGTAGGGCTCATGGACCCAGGATAATCTTCTTCATTGGCTTATTTTAATTTTTCAGATTATTTTCTTGGACATTCATCTTGTTTTGTTTGATTTGCTTTGTGTTTTTTCTTATTTCATTTCCATTCTACTTGCTGTTTAATACATATTATTTTTTTAATCTTCAATGTGTCGTATCATCTCATTGCTTTCAGGCATGTCATGTTGGGTGTTTTGTCATTCACTTGCAGCCATTGTGTGTGACAGACATGTGTTAAATTGCATTATTTAAATTGGGGGTGTAACATGTAATTGCCTTTGATATGTGGGTGGGTGTGATAGTTGGTTGGGCCTTTTGGCAGGGGAGGATGGGCATTACGGACATGATTGGGGAATGTTGGGACCCAGGTGCAGGGGGGCATGGATTGGACATGGGTGGGGGCCTGCTGGCAGGTGCCCCACAGTGCTGGGGGGGTGGGGGTGGTGGTAGACATGAGTGGGGGCCTGGTGGAGGATGACCCTGCACTGCTGGGGTGTGGGGGTGGTGGGTGACATGAGTGGGGGCCTGGTGGAGGCTGACCCTGGTGGCTGGGGGGTGGGGGTGGTGGTAGACATGAGTGGGGGCCTGGTGGAGGGTGACCCTGCACTGCTGGGGTGTGGGGGTGGTGGGTGACGAGTGGGGGCCTGGTGGAGGGTGCCCCTGGTGGCTGGGGGGTGGGGGTGGTGGTAGACATGAGTGGGGGCCTGGTGGAGGGTGACCCTGCACTGCTGGGGTGTGGGGGTGGTGGGTGACATGAGTGGGGGCCTGGTGGAGGGTGACCCTGCACTGCTGGGGTGTGGGGGTGGTGGGTGACATGAGTGGGGGCCTGGTGGAGGGTGCCCCTGGTGGCTGGGGCTTGGGGGTGGTGGGAGACATGAGTGGGGGCCTGGTGGAGGGTGACCCTGCACTGCTGGGGTGTGGGGGTGGTGGGAGACATGAGTGGGGGCCTGGTGGAGGCTGACCCTGGTGGCTGGGGGGTGGGGGTGGTGGTAGACATGAGTGGGGGCCTGGTGGAGGGTGCCCCTGGTGGCTGGGGGGTGGGGGTGGTGGGAGACATGAGTGGGGGCCTGGTGGAGGCTGACCCTGGTGGCTGGGGGGTGGGGGTGGTGGTAGACATGAGTGGGGGCCTGGTGGAGGGTGCCCCTGGTGGCTGGGGGGTGGGGGTGGTGGGAGACATGAGTGGGGGCCTGGTGGAGGCTGACCCTGGTGGCTGGGGGGTGGGGGTGGTGGGAGACATGAGTTGGACATGGGTGGAGGCCTGCTGGCAGGTGCCCCACAGTGCTGGGGGGTGGGGGTGGTGGGGGACATGAGTTGGACATGGGTGGGGGCCTGCTGGCAGGTGCCCCACAGTGCTGGGGGTGGGGGTGGTGGGAGACATGAGTGGGGGCCTGGTGGAGGGTGACCCTGCACTGCTGGGGTGTGGGGGTGGTGGGTGACATGAGTGGGGGCCTGGTGGAGGGTGACCCTGCACTGCTGGGGTGTGGGGGTGGTGGGTGACATGAGTGGGGGCCTGGTGGAGGGTGCCCCTGGTGGCTGGGGGGTGGGGGTGGTGGTAGACATGAGTGGGGGCCTGGTGGAGGGTGACCCTGCACTGCTGGGGTGTGGGGGTGGTGGGTGACATGAGTGGGGGCCTGGTGGAGGGTGACCCTGCACTGCTGGGGTGTGGGGGTGGTGGGTGACATGAGTGGGGGCCTGGTGGAGGGTGCCCCTGGTGGCTGGGGTTTGGGGGTGGTGGGAGACATGAGTGGGGGCCTGGTGGAGGGTGACCCTGCACTGCTGGGGTGTGGGGGGTGGTGGGAGACATGAGTGGGGGCCTGGTGGAGGCTGACCCTGGTGGCTGGGGGGTGGGGGTGGTGGTAGACATGAGTGGGGGCCTGGTGGAGGGTGCCCCTGGTGGCTGGGGGGTGGGGGTGGTGGGAGACATGAGTGGGGGCCTGGTGGAGGCTGACCCTGGTGGCTGGGGGGTGGGGGTGGTGGTAGACATGAGTGGGGGCCTGGTGGAGGGTGCCCCTGGTGGCTGGGGGGTGGGGGTGGTGGGAGACATGAGTTGGACATGGGTGGGGGCCTGCTTGCAGGTGCCTCACAGTGCTGGGGGGTGGGGGTGGTGGGGGACATGAGTTGGACATGGGTGGGGGCCTGCTGGCAGGTGCCCCACAGTGCTGGGGGGTGGGGGTGGTGGGAGACATGAGTGGGGGCCTGGTGGAGGGTGACCGTGCACTGCTGGGGTGTGGGGGTGGTGGGTGACATGAGTGGGGGCCTGGTGGAGGGTGACCCTGCACTGCTGGGGTGTGGGGGTGGTGGGTGACATGAGTGGGGGCCTGGTGGAGGGTGCCCCTGGTGGCTGGGGGGTGGGGGTGGTGGTAGACATGAGTGGGGGCCTGGTGGAGGGTGACCCTGCACTGCTGGGGTGTGGGGGTGGTGGGTGACATGCGTGGGGGCCTGGTGGAGGGTGACCCTGCACTGCTGGGGTGTGGGGGTGGTGGGTGACATGAGTGGGGGCCTGGTGGAGGGTGCCCCTGGTGGCTGGGGTTTGGGGGTGGTGGGAGACATGAGTGGGGGCCTGGTGGAGGGTGACCCTGCACTGCTGGGGTGTGGGGGTGGTGGGAGACATGAGTGGGGGCCTGGTGGAGGCTGACCCTGGTGGCTGGGGGGTGGGGGTGGTGGTAGACATGAGTGGGGGCCTAGTTGAGGGTGCCCCTGGTGGCTGGGGGGTGGGGGTGGTGGGAGACATGAGTGGGGGCCAGGTGGAGGCTGACCCTGGTGGCTGGGGGGTGGGGGTGGTGGGAGACATGAGTTGGACATGGGTGGGGGCCTGCTGGCAGGTGCCCCACAGTGCTGGGGGGTGGGGGTGGTGGGGGACATGAGTTGGACATGGGTGGGGGCCTGCTGGCAGGTGCCCCACAGTGCTGGGGGGTGGGGGTGCAAGGGGACATGAGTTGGTGTTCATTAGTTCAAGGAGACATGTGCCTTTGCTGGGGGGCATGCCCATGGTGGGTGGGCTGCCTGCGGGACATGACCAGGGATGCAGGGTAGTCCCCTGTGGTGTGGGCTGCCTGCAGGGGCCGTGGAGGGTGTACAGGGTACACCTGGGAGGACCCACACTGTCAAATCACATGTGGAACTTCACGCGCACCCCTGATATACACGCGCCCAGGCTATTCGCGTGTGGAACTTCCCGCGCACCCCTGGAATACACGCGCCCAGGCTATTCGCGTGTGGAACTTCCCGCGCACCCCTGAAATACACGCGCCCAGGCTATTCGCGTGTGGAACTTCCCGCGCACCCCTGAAATACACGCGCCCAGGCTATTCGCGTGTGGAACTTCCCGCGCACCCCTGAAATACACGCGCCCCCAGCCTATTCGCGTGTGGAACTTCCCCCGCACCCCTGAAATACACGCGCCTAGGCTATTCGCGTGTGGAACTTCCCGCGCACCCCTGAAATACACGCGCCCAGGCTATTCGCGTGTGGAACTTCCCGCGCACCCCTGAAATACACGCGCCCAGGCTATTCGCGTGTGGAACTTCCCGCGCACCCCTGAAATACACGCGCCCAGGCTATTCGCGTGTGGAACTTCCCGCGCACCCCTGAAATACACGCGCCCCCAGGCTATTCGCGTGTGGAACTTCCCCCGCACCCCTGAAATACACGCGCCTAGGCTATTCGCGTGTGGAACTTCCCGCGCACCCCTGAAATACACGCGCCCAGGCTGTTCGCGTGTGGAACTTCCCGCGCACCCCTGAAATACACGCGCCCAGGCTGTTTGCGTGTGGAACTTCCCCCGCACCCCTGAAATACACGCGCCCAGGCTGTTCGCGTGTGGAACTTCCCGCGCACCCCTGAAATACACGCGCCCAGGCTGTTCGCGTGTGGAACTTCACGCGAACCCCTGTGATGCACGTACCCTGCTGAAATCGCGTGTTAGACTTCCCGCGCACCCCGGTATACACGCACACGTATTTTTTGTCAGCGGGTGTCCGTGTTTGTGGGTACCCCTTTGCACGTCATTTTTCCTGGAGGGCCACAGTATGGGACATTCATCATGGCAGTATATAGGTGCGATTTGTTGGCGCACCTTTTGGCGCACATTTCTTACAGCCGCAGAGACGCTACCGCCTGCTTTCTTGTGGAGGTCGTGTTTGTGCCTGTGCGCTGGTTTGAGCGTGCGCTTTTTTCCCCTATTCTATTCCATGAATACGTGTTGTAGGCGAGCGTGTGGGCGTTCCGCGCACTTGTGCCCTGTACTTCCCCCGTGACGCCCACGTTTTGGCAAGTTGTTCCCCATTCCGAGTGTTACGCCCGTGTCCCGCCTACTTTTGTTGCGTGCGCCGCGCTATGTGCGATTTTCGCTGTGGCCTGTGCGATTTTCGCAGTGACCTGGCGCACGCTGTTAGATGGCCTGTGCGCCAACGTGTGCCGCGCACTTTTTATCGCACATCCGCTGGTTTTCTCGCGCACGGCCTTCCATGAATCGACGTGCGCTGCTTTTCGTGCGATTTTCGCAATTGCACTGCGATTTTCGCTATTCCACTGCGATTCGCACGTTTTTGCCCACTTGCGCCGCGCTAATTATTCCATGAATCGGCCGCTGAATCTATTAAGTCATTTGGCGGAGGATATTCTTTGACCTCATTTGACTTCTCAGCCCCTTTCTTCTCACAATTTGTTATTGAAATAGGGAATTTGTTTGATTTTTGCACCCTTGATTTCCCCCCTGTTTTCATTTGAGGAGCCAACCGTTTAATTAATTTATGTTTGCTCTGGCTCTCAATGGAAGAGCTTTTTGATTTTTAGTTTTTTTGAGCATATCAGTTGGCACACCTCCTTGCTCTCTTACCTCTTTTGCTTGAAAAAGATTATAATAAGACTTTGTTGGCAGGCGCTTGTCCATCGAAGTAGCATCAATATTTATGACTTCGCCTTTCGATGGAGGTTCCTTCTCAGGAGGTACCACACACTTTTCTATGTTAGTCAGCTGAGAATTGGGACTAATAGAGATGCTATGAGGCTGCAAGTCATTAGAAACAAAAGATTGACAAAGTCCACCCACAATATTAAGTGACCGATTCGACCCAATCACATGAGTAAATGTGGGCAGTGCTGCCTCTGAAATAGTGGGTGTCTTATCCACCTCACTAGGAACGTGAAGTTGTGAAGTAACATTGCGTGTACCCTGTTTCACCCATTTACCATATGCATTCAGAGACAATTTTTCTGGTAGCATTTCACTCATCCATATCATTAATTGATCAATTTGCTTAGTTTGAGCCGTGAGTTTCAAATCTAACATTTCAAACAGCTTAGTCAGCGTAGACATAGTTGTACTCATTGCATTTAAGGTAATTTCTAAGAGTTTGAATTGAGGTGAGACCAACAAGTTGTTATTGGGAATCTCACTACACCTCTGAGAAGATTGTCCATCGGTTACCAAACCAGCTAGGGACATATGAACAGTATGATGAAGACTATTCCTTGCTGAGGATATTGACGATGAAGAAGCAATCAAAGAAATATTTTCCACATTAAAACTCATATCCTTGCCTCGCTGGTCATTAGAATTGCATGCGAGCGGAGGAGACGTTAGATCTCATATAACTTTCACTGGAACAGTTAGTGGAGACACAACATGTTTTCCTGGGGTTATGGAGACATTTGTTTTTTCCCACTCCATCCTTAGTATCAGGCACCATTTTCAAGGGAATCATGTCCACACAGTTTGTTTGATAGGCAGTCCTTCCCCGCCAGTAATTGTGATGGAAATGTGGCCCGGCGGATTGGATACTTCACTTGTCAGGTAAGCCAAAGCTGCTTGGTCAACATGAGGAGACAGTCCAGTGGCACTCACTGAAGCCGCTCTACAAAAGTCACGGATATCACCCAGAATTAACTTTTTTCCATCACTTGTCACCGCTTTTTCTGAAAGTTTGCATTTTGGAAGAGTGGCCAACGAATGGTGATGTGGTGTGGATTTAAGGACCAGTGAGGTACTTGAGGTTTTCAAAGCCTTCGGCATATCTGTTGTGAGTAGATATCCTCAAAATGCCATATGTACTTGTCAATTATGTAACAAGCAAAATGAAATGCAGCTGAAAACAGCCACAACGCCTGAAGGTCAAAAGGCAGCTCAAAGGGACTAGCCTACAGTTACTGCCAGTCCGCGTTCACCACGCATGTTACACAAACTGCTTCTTGTGATAGCAAATGGGCCTGATAATCGGAAGGCAGCTCAAAGGGACTAGCCCTTCAGTTTCTGCCAATCCACGTTCGCCACACACGTTTTGGTTAATTTCATTGTGTCACCTGCAAGTTTAGTGCAGCCCAAATTGTCGGAGTAACCAGCAACAAAGAGTGTCAGAGTCTACTTTCTTTATCTGACACCCAAGTGCTTGTTACAGAACACCACCAATGACTGTTCAAAGGGTCGAGCCCCACAGTTACAGTCAAGCAGCGTAGAAGTATGATTGCAAACAGAGGAAGGTCTTAATGAGCGTAGTAAGGGCCTCCACTGTCCTGGAAATCCTGAACCAAGGCTGTTTAGTTTTTGTTGTATTGTCAATATGAATCAGGTAAAATGACTAAATCACTGAGGTAGGACGAGTGAAAGCCATTCAATGTCGGAATAAAAGGGTCTGGAACTCTTACCAAAATGAGCAGGTCCTCGCCTCCCGCCGGACACCGGACACCAGACACACTGCTCACACACCGCGCATGCGCAGTGTAGTTGTAGTCTGGGAGCAGGCAGATCAGCAAAACAAAAAGAGGACTAGCGTTTTCCACAGCACTTCTGCAAAAGTCCTTTGGGATCCGGAGATAATTTTCCCAGCACCTTCTTCCGACTCTGACACCAGACAGAGTATCTGTTGGGGCCCAGCCGGGGCAACATCTACTCTGGCGCTAGAATTACTCACAGTACACAATTGAGGCTGCTTTTTGTGCTGGGGAACTCAGCTGCATCACTCTGTCACCAGAAATGGAAACCCACATAGCCCAACTGGCCTCGAAATCACACCCAAATATAGCTCAGTTGTGTGTTCCCCCAATTGGCTTCATTACTGCAGTGCGGCAGACAATTAATATATTACACAATATCTTTTGCTGTGTGTATACATTTGGAAAATACATTTGCTAAATTAAAAGAGCCATTTTTCATGCTGACATTGCATTGTGGTACTTGTTTTCCATTCATGATGGATTCAAGATGGGCAAAATAAACCAACACATACGTATCTTTTATTTAACATAATCCTTTCAGGTTTTAGATTTTTGTCAAGTTACTTCATTATGATTTTGGGCACTTTTAACAGCTTATAATTAATTAATTAAAGTATACACATAACAGAATGCAGAGTTATTTAAGCCTAATCATTCAGCGATTGGCCCTTGAACTTACCTTCAAGTCTTAGACGCAAAACTCACATCCTTTGTAAATGTAAAACAAATGCTACACTCCTAAAGGAAAAAAACACACCTTTTTGTGCATGCATGTCAAACCTATATCATGGAAAATAAATTAGAATTTTAAAAAGAGGGCAATGGGTCATTTTGTCACTCCATTTAAGTGTCTTGAGAGGCGACCTCTGCAGACATCTGGTTGAGTTGTGTGGAGGGCATTCATTTGAAAAATCCCGCATCAGCTCCTATCACCCGAACAATAAAACTAATTTAGGGAAACTTACTGGCATTTTTGCTAACCCTATCTAAAGCGCAGAGACGTATGGCATTTCTATGGCCTTCATGCTCGATTTGGGCGAGGTTTTTTTTCAACAGTACTCTCAGAATGATGGCTCTGAAGTTAGATGGTGGCTAAACCCCCCACCCCACCAGGTGAGCAAAGCCCTGCGTAGACACACAGGTGCACATGTCTTTTGCTGGACCTTTGCTTTCTTTTTTTCAAATGAGCCAGTCTCCCATGAAACGTAGTGCAAATTAGCCCAACACTGGACAATCCACACACTCTTGTTTTTCCCAGGAAAGCAATATTTCCAGTAGCCCAGTTGCGCAGGCAATAGTCCTATCTGGCAACCCTGCACCCAGCCGGTCATGTGACCAGAGGAGCCAGCCAGTAGACTCCCGGTTTCCGACCACGTCTTTTCTCCACCTTTGGATTCTGTGAGGCGGGTGCCATCTTAGAGCCCCTCGGATGGATTGGGGCAATGCTAAATGGGGGGGCCAATTGAGGTGACATCTCTGTGGATGGAGACACAGGGACGCAGATATTGTGCACGAGGTAGCTACTGGGGCCAATGTGGGGCAGGGCTCATTAGCCCTAGACTAACTCCCCAATATTTTATTACAGGCTACTCGTGACATCTCAATAAGAAAGAAACACAGTCTTGCTTTACACATCTCCCACCTAATCTCACTCGACTATACATTCATAGAAAACCATAGTAGGGAGGGGGAGGGGGAGGCGGGTTTGGCGGGGAGTCATACATTCGATGGCAACTGTATGCCTTCATTTTATTTACACCAGTATTCCGATTAAGACACAAACGTATAACCTGGGCATCTGTCCATTTATCATGCCAACATACATCACCCTTGCGCATTCTTTTGGCCCCTTCTTTTTCCCACCAGTAAGGTGCAGAATGAGACATGTCTTCTTTTGGCATAAAAGGCCACAGATTTATTTTCACACATAATAAAACACAGCCAACAATAGTGAAAATTGTTCTGAAGGTGCGGTGACTGCTCCGTGTCCAAAACCTGCTTCCCCCTTTCCCAGTAAAGTCCATAATAGGCACAACTCCCCCAACCCTTTGTGTCTGAGACTCGCCTGCGCCTGGAGGTGTTTCTGGGCTGAGAGAGTGCCGTTTGTTGGGGGGAAGCTGAGCCCTCATTGCTACCCCCAGATGCCCCCGCTGCTTAGGCTCCCAAGAGGCGCTGGTCTGAAAGAGCAAAGACCCTTCCGGCTTTGCAATGGCTCATTCGGAGTCTGTCTCTTGTCACTGGTTGCCAAAACACCACCTTGCCGTCCCGCGACATCAACGGCCAGGCTTGCCATAGCTGTTCCTCATGCAGGGTGGGTGGGTGGTAAAAATCTGCCTCTGCAGCGGCAGGCATCCTTCTGCTGAAAGCTGAAAGTTCTTTGCAGCAGGACGCCCAACGCTTATATGGGGCTTCGCCCAACCCCTTTCTTTTGTCGCCCTTCGCGAGCTTCTCCAGATCTTTGGCACACTTGGATTCATCCCTCCCCCTTACCAAGGCGGGGAGGGAGGAAGAGGAGGACCCTGCCCCGGTTATCGGGATGCCTCCTCCATTTTGGTTGTTTATTCCGTCGACATCTTCATAACCTGTGCATCTGTCCATTTATTATGCCAACATACATCACCCTTGCTCATTCTTTTGGCCCCTTCTTTTTCCCCACCAGTAGGGTGCAGAATGAGACATGTCTTCTTTTGGCATAAAAGGCCGCAGATTTATTTTCACACATAATAAAAGACAGCAAACAATAGTGAAAATAGTTCTGAAGGTGCAGCGACTGCTCTATGTCCAAAACCTGCTTCCCCCTTTTCCCAGCAAAGTCAATAATAGGCACAACTCCCCCCAACCCTTCGTGTCTGAGACCCGCCTTCCCCTGCAGGTGTTCCCGGGCTGAGAGAGCGCCGTATGTTGGGGGGAAGCTGAGCCCTCATTGCTACCACCAGACGCCCCTGCTGCTTAGGCTCCCAAGAGGCGCAGGTCCGATAGAGCAAAGACCCTTCTGGCTTTGCAATGGCTCATTCGGAGTCTGTCTCTTGGCACTGGTCACCAAAACACTGCCACGCCGAAGGTGGGTTACTGCCCACCGCGGCTCCCCCTTCCCTCCTTCACAGTTCCAAAAGCTTTGTGCACACATTCCAAAAAAACAGATCCATCCCCAATGCCGACAAATGCACTCCATCTTTCAAGTAGTATTCTGGGGATTTCAGGTTGATCAAGCCGTGCCTGATGTGGGGGAAATCTCTGCCCCTGCAGAATTTTGCCATTGCGCAATTAAATTTCCTCCTTGATTTCTCCACAGCTGAGTGACTCTCGGCACCCCTCCATTCCTGCCTCGGAATGATTTCCGACCACACAATCTCGGTCTCCCCCAGCTGTGCTGACAACTCCTGTAAGGAAAACATCATCTCCCTCATCAGGCTTCCTCTCCCCAAACTTGTTAAGTCGTTGCCCCTGAGGTGTATGATCAAAACATCTGGTTTTTACTGCTTACCCAGCAATTTGTGCATGTGACCCTGCAGCTGTGCCCATCTCATCCCAGGTGCCCCATGCCACCATATCCGGTACTCGCCAGCGAACAACTCCTCCTGCTCGGCCGTCCAGTTCGCCCTGGCCCTTGACACAAAGGAATGCCCAACCACCCAGATGGACCACCGCCGTCTTTGTGCTGCAGCTACTAGGGGGAAGATGAGAGGGAAGCTGTTAGCGCTGCATTTTTTCAGGCCTAATGTACCTCCTGAAACACCCTGATTTCCATCCCCCTATTTGCTTGATAGCCTCAGCACTCAGGCCCATCCCTGCCGCCGAGGTGGCTGCCCCTATCCTAAAGGAATGAGTCCCGAACATCCCCTCTGTAACCCCCATTTTCACCAGTGACATCTCCATGACCCTCTTGAATTGGAAACGGCTCAAGGCTGACCCATAACTGTGCAAGAGAAAATGAGACCCTTCGCCTGCAGGCAGTCTGTGCTGGAGATACGCAGCAAGGCACCCCACTGGGCACACCGTGCTGCCTTGCGTGCTGCCGAGTGTAATAGTCCTAACTTTCCCCTTCTATCTGTCTTGGATTTTCTAAGGAAGATGCTCAACCGCCCTCCGTCTAAGTGCACGTCATCTATCCTCAGGAACTCAGAACCCCTGCTGTCCCTATTCTCTGGTACCAACTCACTCACTCTGAAAGCCTCAAAGAAAGCTAATGTGAAGGCCGCCGTAAACAAGACTGTCTCAGACTCATTCCGGCAAACACCTCCTAGGCATTCGATCATACTGTGTAATTTCACCACGTCAGTGGCTCGCCTTTCATCTGGCTTCCTCTCGGCCTGCTTGGCCCAATCTTTCATTGCCAGCACAATGTAGTGCTCTTTCGTGGGATCTGTTCTGCCCCCCAACTTGTAGCAGTGCGCTATTGCTGCCAAGTGATAGGCCATCCAAGATCCGGTCCTCCGAGACCGCCAACACCATCCCGCAAAAGCCTGTACCGGCAAATACCTCTGTGTCTCTGTCAACACCTCGCTCTGAAAGGCCAAGAACCACTCTCAGCACCCTTTGTATTTCCTCGCTGTGCCAGGTGCTAGAGCGGTATAGATCAAGGCACTCAGATCACCCCAATCATGCCCCACCACTGTGCCTTGAATGGGGCCATCATCATGCTTGCTTCCGGACAGCTCCCCCGAAACTTCTCCCACTGAAAACGAGAGAGAGAGTCAGCAGCCATGTTTTTTACCCCTGGAATATGCTGTGCCCTCACCTCTGTGATCAGATTCAGCAGGCTCCTTGTGAGCTCTCTAAGCAGCTTCAGCATCCTGGGATTACTGGACGTCCCCCGCTTGATGATCTGCACCACTACCAAGATGTTTGACCAGATCACCACCTTCTTGTCCTTCAATTGTCGGCCCATTTTAAAGGCCACCTTGATAGGGAACAACTCTTAGCAGCGTGATGGCCCTAGTAATCCTTTTCATGCTGCCATGCTGCTGGCCAAGCCTGACTGCACCACTTGCTCCCCAAGATCGCCCCAAATCAATGTGAACCTGAGGAATCAGTGAACAGTTTAAGCCCTGTACCGCTGTCCAACTCCTCTCTCCATAGCAACACCCCATTAAAGTAATCCAAAAACGCATCCCACATTCTGAGGTCCTCCTTAACCTCTGCCCCAAGGCAGATATGTTGTCCTGTGTGCTGTAACCCCACTGTTTTAAGCTCAACGATCCCAGCGAACAACTTCCCCGCCGGGTGACCTTTCCCGCAAAACTGAGCTTGCCCGCCAGTGATTGAAGCTCCCTCAAAGTGGCTTTACCCCTGCCCCTCAACACCTTGATTGTTTCTTTAAATATCAGCACTTTATCACTGGGCAGCCTGCACTCCCCTGTGACTGAATCAATCTGAATCCCCAGAAAGGTCAGTGTCGTGACCGGGCCCACTGTTTTCCCCTAGCAAGTAGTGCCCCCATTTCCTCCATCGGTCCCTGGAATGATCTCATGAGCGACCGGCAATCCCCTGTTCCCTTCTTACTGATAAACAAGAAATCATTGACGTAGTGCAGGACCCCCCACTGAGGTCCTTTGCCTTAGAGCAAACTCCAGAAAGCTGCTGAATTTTTTAAAGTACGCACACGAAATAGCACAACCCATTGGTAAACATTTGTCAAAGAAATAATCATCTTGCACCTTGAAGCCCAGTAAATTATAGCTTTACTTATGAATTGGCAACAACCTGAAGCGTACTCTATGTCAGCCTTACCCATCAGAGCACCTCTCCTTGTGGCTTTCACCATCTCCACAGCCTCATCAAATGATGCATAAGGCACCCTGCACTGCCCTTCAGCTATGCCATCATTCACTGATTCACCTTCCAGAAAAGAAAGGTGCTTTATCAACCTGTACTGCCCTTCCTCCTTTTTGGGAACCAACCCAAAATTCTCCAAAGGAGGGAAGGCAAAAGGGCCCGCCACCCTCACCAGTTTGATTTCCTTTCCCACTTATTGAGCCAATGCTGACTTCAAATTGCTGGCCTCTTTGGCAACCTCCGCTCTGGTGAAAGGAATCCTGAACCCCCACCTAAAACCTTCCCAGAGAATGTTAGCATCGTTAACGTTATGATACACATTTAGAAAATGAATCATAGCCTGCAATCGAACTGGTGCGGGTAAATGGCTTTTAATCGCGCTTTGTTTTCTCCTTGGGGTTGGCACTGCTTTGCTGCTTCCCTTCCCCAGCTGAGGAGCTGCGTCCCCCTGAGCTTTTGCCCTTTTGTGTGCTTTAATCTACAAGCCTTGCCGAAGGTACAGTTCCCTTTCAGCAAACCCCCAGCATTCAGGCTGCTCCCTCTAGAAGCTGGAATGGTTGTTCCGGGAGGAGTTCCCTCGAAAGGACCCCCTGCCCCTGTGTGGATAAAACCCTCTGTTCTTCACGTATTGCGGCTTCTCCCCTTGTGCCTTCTCCCCAGATTCCCTGGCAGGTACCATCCTATCTAGGTACCCTCCCACATCCACTTCATCCCAGGACATGGCTAGCCAAATCTGCATTTTAAGTCTAAAGCCCCTATCTTAATTGAGCCAAGCGTCGGTGCCATATTTGAGATGCAGATTGTGAATGTACTGCTCATAAGGAATCATTGCCACCGCATCCTGTGGGAATTTTTCAAGCATGTTAGAAGTATACATTCTAAAGGCTCTCAGCCAGTTGTGAATAGTAGCCTCCACCTTTGGCCTCTCCCTGTCTTTCTTTTCCCTCTCTTTCTCAGTTAACTCCCTTAACCCTTCACCCTCGGGTTTCATTCCCACCAGATCCAGGATTTCCAAAAAATCTTTTTGCCATACCCCCTCCTTGTATGCCCTTGGTATATGCCATACCAAGGAATTCACTGCCACCCTTGCCGAGGCAAAGCCTGGCATAGGCCTCCCCTACTGCGTGACATTGCTCGCTACTCTACCCTGAACCTGGTTGACTGTTGGCGCCAGCTCCGGCTGCAGTCCCTGGTGGTCCCCCCCAGAGGTGACCCCTACTACCGCTGCCCCTTGTCCCCACCATGTTGGACCTGCCACCCGCGGTCTGGTGGTGGTGCCCCCACCTGTGCTAACTACCCCACTCCTACTACCTGTCCTGCCCCGGGAGCAACCACGGCTGCTTGTCCAACCCCAGAGCCCATGCCCCTTGACATCAGGTTCTCCCCTTGATGGTAAACCGCCTCAGCATTCCTACCCAACTGGTTAAATGCATTAATATTACCACATAACATTTGTCCATTACCCCCAATTCCCCATGCTTGCATACACTGCATGAACATACCTTTTACCATCGCCAAGGTTGTGGGGCTACAGATGGCTACAGGAACACTGGGAGCACACCACGATTCCTCGGAGCCTCAGCAAGTACAGGCACCGTCAAGGCTACAGTCTCCTGCGCCCTCCCCTTTCCTTTAGCGCCAGCCGGTCTGTGCCTCCTGGCAGCTTCCGCATTCTGTTTGCTGGCCCTGGCTTTCTCTGTCATGACCCTCTTCCTCTTCGATACTGGCTCTTCCTCTTCGCTCTGTTCCGCCTCTTCCTCTTTGCCCTCATCCAGGGCCTGGATTTCCAGCAAAACCTCTTCAGTGGATTGGAACAACAGAGGTGATTCAGCCCTCTGGCTGCACCCAGCAACCTCAGCCCCCAGTTGATAGGCCATCAACTCCATCCAGTTTGTGCCATGCTTGTCCGCCGCCGTCCGTGCCTTGGCGACAAAGGCCTCTAGGTGCTTCTTAGGGCAGGCAAACCCCTTAGCAACTTGAACTTGTGCCTCCATCTGCTCTCAGCTGTACCCACAAGTACTGGTTAAGCCTTGTCTTCAACTGTATCAAACCAAGCCCAACTAGCAGCCAAAAAAGTCCTAAAAAGTTGGCCGCTCCTCTGTAAGCCTTGACCCAGGAGTGGCCTGGCTGTTCAAAGCAGTCAAAAGTAGTTTAATTTATGGCCGCCCCTTTGGAGCGTCTCAACCTGGCGAGCCCGGCAGCTTACAATAGCCAAAGTACTTTAACTTAAGGTCACTCCTTCAGAACCTTCACCCAGGAAACTCGGCCACTCAAAGCATTCAACAGCTCTTTGTCTTCTGGCCTCTCCAACGCTTCACCCAGGCTAGCCCGGCACAATGCTCAAAAAGTTTCCACTACTATGGCCACTTCTCTGTGATGTTCACCCAGACGAGCCCGTAATGTAAATAAAAGTATTAACAAATATGTCCGCTCCTTTATACTGTTTCACCCAGACGGGCCCGGCCTCCTACTGCAGCAAATATCCAAAACCTTGCCCGCTCCTCTGTACCTTCTTTGTAACGCAGGACGTACTGAAAATTGTACCCTGTCGCCCGCTTGTTCATCCGCTCCACGTCAGCTCCCCGCCAAAGCAGACCTCTGGCTCGCCACTGCTCCCGACTCCCTGCTGCTGTTCCTCCTCAGGATCTCCATGCGGCTGACTGCACCCTCGTTTCTTCTCCAATGATGGACAACAGGCTGCGCCACTGCTCCGATTGCTTCAGCAGACCTCGCCTCTGCTGTGCAGCTCCCGATCTTCCTCCAGGTCTCTGCCTGCACGAACAAAGTCCACCTGAGGCAAAGCAGTCCTCCTGTAATGAAACCCTCCTGGGCAAACGATCTGACAAAACCAAAAAGGAAAATCCTCCTTTGCAGTGCCGGGCGTCCTTCTGCTGAAAGCTGAAAGTTCTTTGCAGAAGGATGCCAGCCACTTATATGGGGCTTGGCCCGCCCCTTTCTTTTGTCTCCCTTCACAGGCTTTCCCAGTGCTTTGGCACGCTTGGATTCATCCCTCCCCCTTACCCATGGGGGGAGGGAGGAGGAGGAGGAGGACCCTGCCCCGGTTATCGGGGAGCCTCCACCATTTTGTTTTTTTTTTTCTGTCGCCACCTTCATTCTTGCAGGCACTCCGATAAAGAGCTATTGTTTCAATTTGGAACCAGAAGAAAAGTTCTCGCACTGGCTTCTATGTTCTTCCCAGCATTTGGTAAATATTGAAACAATATCAGCATTCTGTAATCGGCGAGTGAAAGCATACGCTCCTGATAACGCGTTATATGTTAGGATGATTGTGGAGACCTGTGTCTGGTATGTGAGTGCCTGTGAGCGGCTGTGTCGTATATGGTATGTACCGTATTTTTGAGCCTGTGGGAGTGCATGCCAGTGATGTCATGTGTGGGCACTTGGCCGAATGTTCCAGGAATGATAGTTCAGGGATGGACTGCTAGAGGATGGATGTAGCGGTGGGTCTAGGAATATACGTTACCTCTCGAAAGGACTACTGTTATCTTGTTGAGATGACCAAAGCTGCTACATGAGGACATAACTTTGATGGAGATCTGCTCTGTGGAGTCAGCATGCTTAATTGCGATAATTCCTAGTTCGCATCCAATACCAGCCGCAAACCCGATGCCCCTCTTCTTCATCCCAGTACTTACTTCCAGGGTTGTACTGCCCATAGGGAACTCTGAAGATTTCCTGGTAGCCCTGTACACCCTGGGCCTCTTTTGTGTGGTAACCTATTTTATTTTCACATTTTCTCATAGGAAAGAGGTTGGGCTTGCTGAAAATGTGTGATATAGGGCCACTTTGAAAATTAGTTCCAGGGTCTCTTTTGGTACCAAGTCCACCCTTGCTTACTTCTGAAGGCACCATATGTCCAATAGGCGTGTTTATAAACAGCAGAGTGTACCATGGCCCAAGATACAGCACAGTGTAGGTGATAGGACTCCCCATTATCAGTTCTTTGAATGACGAGATCTTTCTTACCTCCTTAAAAGTTACGGACATCAGGTCTCTGAATGGCCAATGGAAAGTTAGCACGTGCACCATTTTACACCTACTTTTAAATAATGAAGTGCCTTGTTTTGGCAGTTGAGCTACTCATGTTTTTAATAGATGCAACGTTTTGAGGAGTTGCTGGAGGGTGATCCGCGATTGGAGTTGGTGACACAACATACATTGCTCCTAACACTCCATTGTGTGCAGCCTCACAAATTGTATGGTCTTTTCTTACCATGACATTTCAATGTTATTGTCAGAAGAAAACCCTATTTTTAATTTTCTATTTGATGTGTTTCGGTGAGTACAAATATTGGCTTCAGAGTGCAAAAGCAGCCTGTAAATTGTCTCAGTACCCATTAGAAATTGTTACTGAATTTCTCCACCAAGCGAGGATGAAAGGCTGAGTCAGGATTTTTAGTAACCCGAACAGCGACCTGATGATTACATGTATATACTGGGTTGAACTGGCTTGTGTGGTAGTAGAACAGTGTACAAAGTGGCGCAACATCTTGCTAGAGTATGAAAACGTTTTTGAGATATTGGGGGACAATTATATAAGTCGAGCCACTGTGGAACTGACGGTTACCAAGGATATTAGAAATTCTGTCTCGTGGCACATCAAATTCATGTGTATAGGCCACCATATTAGGTCCTCCATTGTAACTACACAATTTACAAGTCTTTTATCTCTAGGCACTATGTTAAAAGAGCAGAGAAGAGTTGATGAAAAACAAGACGCTGCAGGAATAAATAATACACACTTTTATAGCCATTTCTGAAATGGCATAGTTGTCACTTTCACATTTATCTTTTTTTAAAAGCGTCTAATTTGTAGCCTTTGAAATATTGTCTATGCTCTTTCGGTATCTTCTAAACTCGGAAATGTGAGCTGATGTCCAGAAGAGCTTGAGAATTCTTCAGGGATGGAAGCAACGTACAATGCATGCAGGGATAACTCAACACACTTTGGCACACAGTCTGCTGTGAATCCACCAAGTAAATGGTCGGTAGGCCACAAGACGGTACCAACTGTTGAGAGGATATGCGGCGTTTATTTGATAAAAGAGTCATACAATGGATACAGCATGTAGCAAATGTTTTCAAGTATTTACTATGTGACATTTTATATTTTCCATGCCATACATCCCTTCCTCGGGCCAACATGTAGTCTTACTGCAAACCATAAGGTGAGATCAGGCATCTGGGAGCTAACATGTGAATCTGTTTTTTTTGTATTGAAAGGCTGGCGTTTTGATGAGTTACTTCACTCTGTAGCCACAACCTTCATCAGTTTAACAGAAATTAGTATTAATATGAATCCACGTTACATCAAGACTTTTTATCCCCAAAATCCACATTTGACACTGCTGAAACAGCTTCTTTTAAAACAAAGGATTTTACAATTGTGAGTGTATGCCACTATTTTATTATATACTGACCCAAAAAGTTATTGACAGGCATGCATAATAAAGTCTGATATATTCATCTAACCGATGATGATGGATGGTTGTGAAGTGTAAAACATGTAATGAGGAGGATCTCCGTTTTGTTGGCATTTAGACAAAGATCGTTGGCAGCACACCAATTTTGAATGGCGGATAGGCAATCCGAGATGAGGGAAGGTGAGGAGGTGGCTGAAGGAAGCCTGAAAATGATTTTGGTGTCATCAGCATAGCACTGGAAGTTTGAGTAGAAAATGGAAATGCAGTAGGCAAGTGTTGCCAGGTATTGGTTGAAAAGCCAGGGTGAGAGGTTAGACCCCTGTGGCACACCACAGGTAGAGAGGGAGATAGCGGATAGGAAGGACCCAAGTATTACCTGGGAGGGTCGATCACAAAGGAAAGAGGTCAGCCAGGCCAGCGCCTGACCAGTGATACCCAGTTTGTCACGGAGACGATTGGGCAGGATGGTATGGTTGACCGTGTCGAAAGCAGAGGAGAGCTCAAGAAGGATGAGGATGGAGGAAATGTTAGAGTCAAGGTTAGAGAGCAGGTCTTCATGGATGTTCAGGAGAGCATCTGGCAGCTCTGAAGCCAGACCGATGATCATGGAGAGAGCCAACAGAGTCAGAAAGAAGGTTAAGCTGGGAGATGGCCAGCTTTTCCAGGAGCTTTCCCAAAAAGGGGGTAATGGAAATGGGCGGTAGTTAGCTGGGCAAGAGGGATCAGCTGTGGGCTTCTTGAGGAGAGGATGCACAAGGGAGTGCTTCAGGGGGGAAGGGAAAGACCCAGAGGCAAAGGAATGGTTGCAGAAATCAGCAGGGGCTGGAGCGAGGGTATCAATGTGGTCCTTAATGGGTTTAGAGGTACAGGGGTGGACCTGTTTTGATGAGGCTTTCATAGATCGGACTTGTCTAGCAACCTCATCTGGGGAGAAAAGAGGAAAGGAGGAGAAAGGGGTGGGGGGTGGCTGAAGGAGGGACAAGGGAGTAAAGGGAGGGTGGAGGAGAGGGTGGACAGGATGTCCAGGGTCTTGGAATTAAAGTGAGAGGCAAGGACATAGCAAAGAGCCTGAGAGGCGAGAGGGGGGGGTGGAGACTGCAGCAGGGTTGGCCAGCTCCTTGCAGATTTGAAAGAGTTCGGCCAAGTTGTTAGATGCTGCAGAGACGCAGGCTTGAATGTGGGCTCTCTTCTTGGAGTGGACATCGAGACGGTATTGCCTTTGGAGCAGGCGGCAGGCCAGTTTGTCAGAGGATGAGCAGGAAGCCCTCCATTTCCTCTCAGCCGCCGTACACATTCGTTTAAGTGTAGCGAGGCCAGAGTCATACCAGGAATTACACTTGGCTTTGGACTTCAAATGGATCCTCATGACGGGGCAAGAACATCAAGAGTTGAAGAGATAGAGGAGCAGAGAAGGGACAGGGCTGTGTCAGGGTGTGAATCAGACCGTGGTGGGGGAGGAGGGGAGAAGGTGGCAGCGAAAACCTCGATTGACACATGCTTCGTGGGTTGGATGTCAGAGAAGGTGGGTGGCAATCTAGGGGAAGGCTTGGCTTGGGGGCACGAGATGGACAGATGGGAGGAGAGGAGGCAATGATCACTCCAAGATAGAGGAGTTGTGAGGGGAGTCGAGGGGGGAGGCCAGAGGGGATCAAGACATCCAGTGTGTGACCAGCAGAGTGAGTCGGGCCAGAGGGGAGGATGGAGAGGGAGAGTGAGTTGCAGAGGTTGCGAAAGAGCATAGATGAGGAACAGGGAGAATCCAGGTGGATGTTGAGATCCCCAAGAAGGAGGAGTTGAGTAGTTGAGGCCAGGAGGGAGGAGGAGAGGTCTGCCCACATGGAAAGAAAAAGAAGTGATTTGACCAGGGGGCCGGTAGAGAGTTGCAATGGTGAGAGAGTGTCCAGGAGAGAGAGAAAGAGAGAGAGAACGAGAGAGAGAGAGAAAGAGAGAGAGAGCCTGCAGACAAGGCATTCAAAAGACAAGTATGTCTGAAAGGGGATGATAGAGGCAGGAATCCACTCAGGGAAGATCAGGGCTACTCCCCCTCCAGGCTGGTTGGATCTGGGGGCGGAGAGGATTTTGGTGCCGTCCGGGAGGAGAGTGTCAAAACGTGTGACAGAGCTGGCCGTGAACCAAGTTTCGGTAAGACCGAGGACATCAAGGTCATGTTCTTCTAGGAGGTGGCAGATGTCAGAGGAGTGTTTGACAGCAGAGCGAGAGTTGAGAGTAGCAAGATGGAAAAGGTTGCCAGCCTTAAAAACCTTCCGGGAGTGGTACAAATTAGGGCTATGCCCTGCGGGGTGTGGAGGGAGCTTCAGATAAGGCAGAGGCAGAGGGAAAGGAGGGCAAGGTAGCCAAGGGAGGAGAGTAGGGGACAGCTGCAGATGAGAGGAAGTTGATGAGGTGGGGGAACTGTCTATCAAAGAGGAGGAGATTAGCCTGAGGGCCTTGCACCATTACAGTGCCATTCAAGTAGACATTAATGATGACTCTGGATGAGTCAAAGAAAGCCATGAGGACTTCCCAGCGGGTGCCACCATTAATGGGAGACAGGAGAAAGCACAGAGATCATATGAGGGGTCCATAGATCAGGCGAAGGAACGAAAAAGAGAATGTCATTGAGGGTGAGGAGGGATGGATAGTTAATAGAGAAGCAGTATGAGAAATATGCAAGAAAAGTAGTAAGGGAAAAGTCACTGGGCTAGCAGGTTACAATTCAGGCCACAAAAGTAATGTGAAAAAACACACCCAAATTTGACTTTCAATAAAAACCCAAATTTCAGTTTCTAGAACACACCCAAATATGACTTTCAATAACACACCCACATTTCAGTTACTAGAACACATCCAAATTTGACTTTCAATAACACACCCAAATTTCAGTTACAAGAACACACCCAAATTTCAGTTACTACAACACACCCAAATATGACTTTCAAAAACACACCCAAATCTCAGTTACTAGAACACACCCAAATTTGCCTTTCAATAAATCACCCACATTTCAGTTACAAGAACGCACCCAAATTGTAGTTACTAGAACACACACAAATCTGACTTTCAAAAACACACCCAAATTTCAGTTACTAGGGCACACCTGAATTTGACTTTCAATAGCACACCCAAATTTCAGTTACAAGAACACACTCAAATTTTAGTTACAAGAACAAATTTGACTTTCTAAGGCTATGTTAAGGCAACATAGGTGATAGAAAAGAGGTAAGAGTTAGAGGCAGGTGGTAGGACGTGGTCATTAGAGAGCATACAGGGAGAACAGTTAGAGCAAGCAGAGGGAGGAGTGAAGATCAATGAGGGAATAAGAAAGTTTAGGCAGAAGGAGGGAACCTATCCCATGGAGATGAAGGAGCAAGAGTCTTGGTAGTCCAGAATCATGACTGAGTGAATTGGCAGCAACCCAAAGGGTCAGGTTGTGGTAGTAGCTTCATGTTCATGTAGCGTCCTGGCAGCAGACAAGGACGCTGACAGGAGCCTTAGAAATGGGCCTTTGAAACAAGGGCCAGCTCTCACCTCCCGGCCTAGCCAATG